>NW_026126447.1:14260000-15460000 GCF_943737965.1 Phodopus roborovskii
TGATGCCTTCTAGGAGGGGTAATCAAAATCTGTTAAATCATTTGGAGTAGGGATTAGGCCCTCCCTCCTGCATCTAGGTTAAGGGAGTATCCATCCATGGGGAATGTGCTCCCAAAGTCCTTTCGTGCACTACAGATAAATCCTGGTTCCACCGTCAGAGGCCCCTTAGACTATGTCCAGGCCTTCTAACTGAGACCCATGTCCAGAGGGTTGCTGGTTTCGTTTCTCAGCTATCAACCAGGGGTGCAATAAGCTCCCCCTTGTTCAGGTCACCTGTCTCTGTGGGTTTCTGTAGCCTGGTTTTGACCCCTTTTCTTATGACTCCTCCCTCTCTGCAACTGGATTCCAGGAGTTCTGCTCAGTGTTTAGCTGGGGTGTCTGCTTCTGTTTCCATCAGCTACCAGATGAGGGCTGCATGATGGCATATAAATTAGTTATCAATCTCATTATCAGGGAAGGACATTTAAGATAGTCTTCCCACTTTTGCTCAGAATGTAGTTGGGGACATCCTTGTAGGTCTCTGGTCACTTCTCTAGAGTCAGTTTTCTCTTCAAACCTATAATGGCTCCCTTGTTATGATATCTCTCTGTGTGTCAATCCCCCCCCCCCGGTCTATTCTTCCCCTGACTCAATCTTCCTGTCCCACATGTTCTCCTCCTCCTCTTTTTCTCCTAACTCCCTCTGTACTCACTGACCCTCACCAACTCCAGATATGCTCAGGAGCTCCAGGCTCCTTTCACCTTCTTGTATGAATCTCTTAGGTTCCTCCTTGTATCATAGTTTCTCTGGCAGTGTGAATTATAGGCTGGTGATCCTTTGCTCTATGTCTAAAATCCATATATGAGTGAGTACATACCATGCTCCTCTTTTTGAATGGGTACCTCACTCAGGATGTTTTCTTCAAGTCCCATCCATTTGCCTGTGAATTTTAGATTCCATTGGTTCCTCTCCCCACCCCCTGCTGAGTAGTAATCAATTGTGTAAATGTGCTACTTCTTTATCCATTCTTCAGTTGAGGGGCATCTAGGTTGCTTTCAGGTTCTTGCTATTACAAACAATGGTGCTATGAACGCAGTTGGATAGATGCCTTTGTTGCAAGGATGTGGATTATTTGGGTATATGCCTAAGAGTGGAATTGCCAGGTTCTATGAGATGACTCAGAGGTTAAGAGCACTGAAGATGTAATATTATATTTGATAAGCTTTAAAGTTAAACAGAAGTAAAATGAAGAGAGGAAGCCATAAACAGTTTTCAAGGAAAAAAAGAAGCAATATAAGCAGCAGACAGAAGACAAGACCTCAGTGCTGAACCAGAGTATACCCTGGGGAATACAGGAAGGAGCCTGCTTGTGTTAAGGTGTAAAAGTTGAATTCTATGTGAGTGAGTCTATCCTCTAGGCTAATGCCTGACTTAGAAAAGTCTTAAAGTATCCTGCTTTTGCTACCCTGAATCATCAGTGCTTTGATGAAGTGTAATTTTTCTCAGAATATTTAAATATCCCTTTAATATTGAATAAAACTAGGTGAAGTTTGCCTAGAAACTCTTCATTAGATGTAAAATCATTTCAGTTAGAAAACAAAACAAAACATTGTAATAAAATGTTATGAGTAGCTGAGTTAGGCCAGTATCTGAGAACAAAGACCAAAAATAGCCAATGAATCTAATAAACAAGCTCTCCTTTCCAGTTAATATCTAAGGCCAAATTGCTTTAAATAGCTCAAACAATTTGCACAGTGTAAGGCACTGGATGTAAAAACAGGTAAGAATGATGTTGAATAATTTTGGAAACAAATCTGAGATGATACTAGTCACTTCAATTTTGATGGACAACGGTTCTTGTAAAATAATTACTTATCATAACATATAATAAAGTTTATCACATAACATATAATAAGTTTTATCACAAATCAACATTCACATTTCCAGTGTACTTTTACTAACTGAAGAAGGAATAAGGTTGGCTGCCACTCACTGACTTAACTTGTTTTGTAACAAAAGTATGAGGGAGGCTTCATATAATTTCACAGTAATATTCTGGGACCAATAATATACCTGAAATATACTGTTCTGCTTTATTTTCTGTTGATGAGATAAAACATTGATTACAATCAAACAGGTGGAGGAAAGGGCTTATTTTAGCCTACAAGTTATAACTCATGGAAGGCACTCATGACCTGAACATGAAGGCAAGAACTGAAGCAGAGGCCATGAAGGAAAGTTGCTTACTCACTTGCTGTCCCTGACTTGCTCAGCTACCATTCTTACACAACCCATCAGATGTCACTGCCCACAATGGTTTGGGCCCTCCCACATGGATTAGTAATAAAGAGAATCCCTCAGACATGTGCTTACATGCGAAACTTATAGAGGCACTCCTTCAATTGAGGTACCTTCTTCCCAGGTGTGTCAAGTTGACAACCAACGTATACTATGTTTCAATAACTGTTTCTTGACATTTTATTAATAAGTATGGCTTTCTCCATTGTATTCCTGGATGGATGTCACTTTTCTTATCATCTTTTATAACTGTTTTATTCTGGACTGTGATGAATGCTTCTGATTTATTCTGAAAATTTATCACCATGCTCTGAAATCTCAAGGGGCCTATAGGTGAGGATGAAGCTTGTCTGCAACTCAGACTTCCAGTGTTTTGATCTATTTCAAATAATAGCACTAAGGCAAAAGGGGCTGAGGTTTCTTGCATTCAAAATCACCTGAAACATAATTTAACATTTCTTTTTTTATGTATATAGTCATGCAATTCAGGCTGCTAAGTAAAGAGACAGGCTCTAGCTCCTGTTTACTAGATACAATGTTCTATAAGGCTATTCTAGTAAAATAGTAATATAATAACACACAATGGAATTTGTTTAGTACTCCATAAAATGATCGTAAAGATAACAACACTTATTTTCTTAAATTTTTGATAAATTATGAAAGAAACACTTTTTTGCTGAACTTGGTAATGAAAATCTCCTCTGGTCAGACAGAAGGATAATCCTCTACAGTTTTCAATGAACCACTATTAGATTCCTTAGTTAGTGTTTCATTGTCATTGATTTCCTTCTTACAGTTTGATTTGTTCTTTACTTTTTAGCTTCTTAATAATATTCTCTCACTTATATTAACAATCCTCTTTGTATGTGGGTCTCCATTTTCCTTGTGATTGGTTGCAGGAGTCAGCTTTAGAAAGACAATTCCCTTGTTGAAACAAAGGGTCTAGCTTATGCAGTTGGAGTCACAGGGAGGGAAGGACAAAGAAACAATGGAGAGAATACACCTAATTTTCACATGCCAAACTATTTGATGAAAGACAAATGTTAATTAACCACCAATTCAAATACCAGAGCACACAGTAAGAAAAAAAGAAATCTTATGTGTTGAGTCATATAGCATGTGAGTAGAACCCATCATAAAGCCATTGTCCAGGAGACACTCTAAATAAAGTTAGTCAGACAATGGGAGTCCTGCTGTGAAAGGAGTACTCTCTATGATGCCAAACTCACTATCAGGATATGGTGAATTGCAACCCTTAAATGGAGGTTCCTTCAAAATTGTATTTAAATAGTTAAAATGTTCAAGCTTTCCTAAACACTGTTGTAAATGAGTCCTCTAAATATTGATCTTTTGATTTTCATTATTATTTTATTTCCTTTCATTCCCCTAATAGCATTGTTATTCAGTTTTTGAACTGCAGGTTATGTTCATGATCTCCTATTTTTTCTTAAGATTCTTATATTGTACTGGTTATCCAATTTAGTTGTGATCAAAAATTTTAAATTATTTGATTTAGGTTATTTTAATGCAGTATGATGCATTTCATATGTGACATCTAGTTATTCACTCTTTGTACTTAACTTTTAGATTTTGCTGTGATGAACATTAACTTTTCTCATGCTAAGTATAATTCTTTTACCAATGTTTAGTATTGAATATAATCATCTTGCAATTCATTATGCCATTTTGCCATAACAAATGCAAAAGATTGGGCACTGCTAAACTGTTGGAATTAGGTAAATCTAATTTGTGATAAGATTCTGTGTGTTAAAGGTCAAATATTTGATTTCATACCAAAAAAGAGCATGGATAAATAAATAAGTATGTGGGATGCTACTAGTGAAGGTGAAATCCAAATATTAAAGCTGACCTCTTGGTCAGAAAATAACAATGACTCACCAATACATTACTTTTCAACAAATCAAAACAACTTTTATAATAATGGAAACATAATTTTAAATATTGATGGGATTTTCAAGTATTAAAAACAAGTGTGTGTGAAGGGCTCTCTAACAGACTCAAGTGTGACAAAATCATGGTCCCATTAGGGCTTGCCCAACTCCCTTCTCTTTCCCTTGCTAAAACCTTAGATTTTATTCCTAAAGATAACACCCAAGCCTATTCCTTTATGTGGAAACTTTCTTATTCTTAACCCATTCTTGGCACAAAGGCCCCATTATCAAAACACCCAAGTCCAAAACTCAAACATCCTTATTTGGCTACAATGACAATCATGTCCAATCAACCTATCCTAGCATAGACTTGCCCTTTTTCCTCCCATTAGAATCCACTTCTGCAGAAAGACCTGCAATTATTTTTTGTCTGACCCAGAGGCAGCTCCCCCAATTTGTCCCTGCAAGGTAACAAATTCCCTTTGTGCTGAGAACTCGGAGCCTGTGTGTGTTCTGTGACAAATCTAAGGCTCCTACTGTGCAAGTTTGACAGAAAAAGAGAGACAAAAGGGTTTCCTGTTTATTCTGTTTCTTGTGTATTTTCACTGGATATAGAAGTATACTTTGGCAGACTACATTGTTTCTAAAGTAAAGTTTTATTTCTTTCTACTCCATTTATGTTAACTAATGTATCTTTAAATTTTGTATACTAAATGTTTTAATTTCTATATATTCTACTTTAACCACATATTTAGTTTTCATTCCTGCTAAAAAATATTCCATTTCTTTTATTACTATGTTTTCTTGGTATTATATGCATAATTATAACATCTCTTTAATAATTCTTTATTTTCATTTCAATATTTGATATATTTCAAATTTAAGCATCTTGTATTTTGTTGCATTACATTTACAATTAGTCTATCATAGGTAACAACATTTCTTTTTATTAATTTTTAAATATTTTCTTATTTTACATATCCATTCCAGTTTCCTCTCCCTCCCTCCCATGCCCCCTGACCACTCTCCTATCCTAACCCTCCCCCAATCCACAGGGAGGGTAATGCCTTCCAGGAGGGATCAATAAAATCTGTTAAGTCATTTGGAGTAGGGACTAGGCCCTCCTGCCTCTAGGTTAAGGCAGTATTCCCCCCATTGGAAATGTGCTCCCAAAGTCCTTTTGTGCACCAGGGATACATCCTGGTTCCATTGTCAGAGGTCCCTTAGACTCCTTGGACTTCTAACTGAGACTCATGTTCAGGGCGTCTGAATCAGTCCAATTCTGGTTTCCCAACTATCAGTCTGGGGGGCTTCCATTAGCTCCTCCTTGTTCAGGTCAGCTGTCTCTGTGGGTTTCTGTACCCTGGTCTTGTCCCCATTTTCTTATCACTCTTCCCTCTCTGCATCTGGATTCCAGTTCGGCTCAGTGTTGAGCTGTGGTTGTCTGCTTCTGTTTCCATCAGCTACTAGACTAAATTACTAAACTGCAAGTTCAAAAACTCATCTGTACTATTTGCTCACCTACCAAAATACCTAAATTCAATTTCTAGCATCCATACATGGTAGTTCACAATCAACAGTAACTTCAACAATAGGGAATCTAATCCTGCTCTATGAAGGCATCTGTGCTCACATGTAGATTTATAGAAAGATACAAACACACATACACACAAATTTGTCAAAAAGAAAAATATTTTTAATTAATCTTTAATTAAAACAGAAAGGAGAATATGTTCAAAAAGTTAACAAAAGCAGAAAATGTATGTGTTCTATTGTATGGGATGATCATTCAATAATATTTTAATGAACTCTTCTAATTATGAACCACTCTTACAATAGTAGAATTCTTGTAAAGGCTAAATTTTAAAATAAGTTAGTACAGTAAAAAAAAAAAAGTTGTAATTAGGAAAAAATAGCTTTATACATTAAATTAAGGTGCCTCTGTTTTTTTTTTTTTTTTTTTTTTTTTTAAATCTGGAACGAGTATGCTGTGATCCCTGTTACAATCTCTAGGAATAAGATGATACATCTAAAATTGAGAGGAATCTTAATTCTCTCTCTCTCTCTCTCTCTCTCTCTCTCTCTCTCTCTCTGTGTGTGTGTGTGTATGTGTGTGTGTGTGTGTGTGTGTGTGTGTGTGTGTATCCTTCTTATACTGGGAGACTATATGTTGTTATCTGGAAGTCCTTTATCAACAGTCTCCACCTTATATTTTGAAACAAAATGTCTTCATTGAACTTGAAGCCCATCATTTGGGCCTGCTGGATGTGTATTTCTGCGAGAAAATACTCAGACAAAAATAAAGTTAGGGATGGGTTTACTATCTCCTGTTTCCAGATTCAGAATGTCATAGAACAGTAAAGGTAACCATCTAGTCCCTCCATGCTTACAGTCAAGAAAAGAGAATGATTAACAAATACAGATGTTTGTTTGTGCTCAGTTTCATCCCTGTAGTCTTTTTTGATTGTTTGTTTGTTTTTGTTTTTGTTTTTTGTTTTTTTTTTTTTTTCATCCCTGTACTCTTACAGAGTTCAGAGTCCCTTGCCTAAGATTTGGTGACTTGGGTCTCTTCATTTCAATCGAGTTAATCAAGATAAGGTCATGGACATGCACACAAACCAACCCAATATAGATAATGCCTGATTGAGACTCTAAGTGATTCTAGAGCTTTTTCAAATTGATAATTAAAGGTAACCATCATACTGTTAACCATCATAACCTGGAATCACCTGTGTCTGTCCTCAGTCATTGTAGACACCCCTGAGAGGAATGCATTGCTTTAAATGATGTGACAATGTTCTGACCTCACACCTTCAAACTTGTACAGGAAGCTCCTTATCCACTCAACAATATCTGTATGCCTGACTTCTTCAAGATTTTTTTCAAAGTTAAAAAATTAGTCATTGGTAACATAGTTAGAAACTTTAATAAATACTAAGAAGGGTATAACCAAAAACAAACAAATAAAAAAAAAAAAAACATTGTGTTACAAAGCCTTATGTAATTCCTTGAAATCCTATCATGGAGAACATCAAGTCAGATGGATAACATATTGAAGACCAGCCTGGAATATATAGAAGTATTTTGTGTTTAAAAAAAAAAAAAAACTAAAGAAATTGAACTAGGGCCATAAAAATACAGATTTGGCTTGAAAATCTTGAAACTCTTGCAATAAGAGATTGACACATGAACTGGAAGATGAATCAAGTAAATTTCAAAGTTAAAACTAGAAATGTTATGACTGAGATCTGTGATAGACTTCATGTCCAGAAAGAAGGCTGTGTGAGTTGGGATGGAGTAATGTGTGACATAGTGTGAATATGACGAAGGAAATGTCATAACATCTTCAGAGACTACATAAAGTTTCATAGTGTATAATTGTACAAACCTAGAGACCTAGAAACACTTGCAGGTTCTTACCTTGGAATCCTCCTTGAGTAGTCTAATTTGAAGAATTAATATTTAGTAGAAGATAGAGGTTGCTATGTACTCACAAAAGTAAATAAATCCAGATAAGCATTGGTGGCAGAAGCAGACCCACAGCATAGGCAAAATGTTGGTGGGGAGGGGGAGGCATCAAAGGGACATATGAAGAGGATATAAAGCAGAGGAAACATCTATGTGTTTTTGTGATAACTTGTCTCTGACATGACAATTCATAGAGCACACTAAGACAAATGTAAATAGTTGCTATGAAATGAGATATTTTCAGTTTATTTTTTTACATAATCCACATTCTGTCTAAATCTCTCACATCTTTTTGGTGTAATAGAAAACTAATTGTGTGTTATCACAAGAGTGCCTTTTACAATGTGTAGGCATCATTCACCTGTCACTTTGCTTCAACATTCTTCATTAATTTCAGTAAGTCAGTAAAATTGGACTTAACTGCACAATGAAACAACAGCACATTGTGCTATGGTCACATGATAAAACAAATGATTATCAATGTAACATGAAAAATAAAAATCATAAAACATAATTGCAATAAAATGGTTGTGGACAAAATAATGTTTTATAGTGTTCTCTTTTTGATCCAGGTTCAGATTCTGAGTGAAGTATTTCTCTATTATAAAGCAAGTTTTTTTCCAATTACTTTAATACATTAAAGAATTATACATTAAAGAATTAATAAAAATAGTATATGTAGATATGGTACTAAAATTAAAAAACACCATTTAAATAGTCTATGTGTTCTTATACATATAAATATTGAACATATAAAGGATGGCCAATTAATATAACATGAGGCTTCCACTTATGATATCTTGCTTGTAAAAATGAAACTTGTCTGAAGATCAGAGAATGGAGCTGGCTACTAACTAACCATAAAGATCTGAGTGTCTATACAGACAGACAGGAAGTGAGATGGCTGGGCAGAAATAGGAAATACGTGGGAAGAAACAGGAATTTTCTTTATTTTCCACTGGGAAGCTAATGAGGTAAAGGTGGCTTTGGTTTTCTCCTTTTTCTCTCTGACCTTTCAGGTATTTTCCTCTCTGTCTGACTTTGGATTTTAATTATTTAGACCAAAAAGAACTCCATTTACATCTACTCTAACTCATATATCTAAAGGTACACTCCATAACAGTTAATATCATCACCAATGTGACAAGAACTTAGAAGCCAGAAGTCAGCCTCAGAAAGCATCTTTGAGAAGCCACCTCAATTGGTTGTTAAAAAAACATATCTCACTGATAATTAAGCCTAATATACTTTATAAGATAAGGTAGTAGTAAGGCCTGCTGCCCCAGAATCTGCTTCAAGTACATACTATCGTACTAGATTCTCTATGTGTGTGCTGGGAACCAAACTGATGTCATTATGCATGTTGTGAGATTGCTCTATTGAATGAGTCATCTCTCCAGTCCCTAAAGATGCCATTATATATAACTTCATACAACAAAAATTTATATAGCTAATATGCATCTAAAATGTTTTCATAAATGATAAATAGATCTATGTTTGAAAACAATGGTTTTTAAAACTTCATATTAAAGTTGTTAGTTTTTAAAGCTATCTTTAAGTTTTATTTTGCATTCTAAAAAAATATATTTCAGAATGCCTATGAAGGATTCTTTTAGCTATTTATAATGTTCAATTTAAAACAAAAATATAACTGTGTTATGATCTGAAAAATATATTAGGAACACAGGATCATGAGGGTACCCATCTGAAAGTAAGTGTTTAATTTTGAAACATACTGACTCAAGTACTGTCTAGAAGCTTCTTTTGAGGAGGGAAAAATCTTAAATGATCTCAGTGCATTAGAAAAGGCAGGTCATATCTTTCCTTAAAAATCAATATCACTTCCCTCACAAAATGTATGTAGGCTGAGTCCATTTAGAGACCTGTTTGCATCCTCTAAAATCATATCACAGAATATTAGATCTCCCAGAAGGCTACGGCAGAAAAACTTTGCGTGTTAAATTCTCATTCAATTGACCTGTAATATACTAACTGTGTGCCTGGCAGTGAGCCCCACCAGGGTATATCATGCAGTAAATACCATGAGTTTCTGACCTTGAATTAACTGAATCATTTTGAAGAGTTAATGTGATTTACTCCAGGAATGATTTAAGTGGGAAGCTTTAAGTATTGACTGCAAAAGCAATTCCTCATGGTGGGATTTGTGCCAGGTTATAGAAGAGGATGGAAATCTGGCATCCACTGAACTTGCTAAACTGTAATTTCTAGTTTTATTTTTAACTGAAAATATTTCCAAAAGTCCATAAAATGTAATAGTTGAATCATTTGACCTAATAGTCAAATTTTTAGAGAACTTGCTTGAAATATAAAAACCGCAGCTTTGCAGTAATTGAAAACTTGGGAAAACATGTAAATTTCTGGATACGGCAATGTTACAGGAAATAAAATAAGAATTACTTTACTATTAAAGAAATTCTGCGAAAATCCGGTAAGTCTCCAATCTCTGAAAGATTTGGAGAACATCTTTGCCCAAGACAAGCAGTTGACAGGCGAGCATTTCAAGATTTCACACTTCACATTTCAGGCAAACCAGGAAATCCCCTGTTAACCAACCTTCCTTTAATTTTCTAACAGAACTAGGTTTCCAGCAGTGCCATAACAGCTTTGAGAAATAATACTATTACTACTGCAACTCCAAAGTACTCATTTTCACTTTCAAATTATTGCTCAGAAACTAGAAAAATAATTATTGTTTGAATATTTCACCTAATTGGAGCCTCAGATTTCATATTTTGTGTGTAAACAAATACATTAAAAAGATATAAAGGGAACACTTGTCTAAATAATAAAGTCCGTGAAAATGGGATATACTTTTGTTAGATTTACTGACATGTGAGAGGGTAAAAATATACATAATATTGGATGTATACTTGGTGAGTGGCAACACTTCTCACATGTTTCTAGACAACTTTGAGAAAGATAAATACTTTCTAGGATTCAAAGCATTTGTCTGTCCACATGAAAAATATCAACCAAAAAAAAAAAATCTTTACTGAATTGCACTACAAATACATGAACATTTAGTTGACCACCAGAGCCCTACTCTACACAATTGTTTCTTTTACCTGATTTCCCATTATTATGTTATCATAATAATTATTATATTTACAGAGAATGTTATTTCTATAAATTCAAGTCTTGTAGGCTTCTTCCTCTGCTGATCCCAGTGGGGTTTTTGGTGTTGCTGTTGTTTTCCTTTTGTTTTCTGAAGAAATCTTAGACTTTTCACTAATAGCATGCCAGCATGCCACAATATCTTTACAGTCTCACCAGTAGGAATGTAAAGCTTTTTCTGGGGAAGCTCAACAAAGTCTGTCTAACCCCAAAGAGGGCAGTGATAACTAGCTAAAAAAAAAAATTCTATCCCAGTTTAGTCACATGGATCAGTAGTTTATTGATATCACTCACTGAGAGGTTACTTACAAATGCAAGAGTAAAACAAAGGCAGCTACACCAGCAAAAAAAGGGTCACCCAGCATGAAGACAGTCAATCAAAATGGCATCTCTGGAGCTCTTGAGCCAGCTTACAGGCAGCTTCACTGAAGAATACTCCAGCAATTGCTTAGTCCTTACACAGGCTGTAGAGAGCCCATTACTCTTAGACCCTTCATAACTTCCATAGCTTTGTAAGCTTCCTTAGGATTACAAGAATATGATACTTCCTCTTACCTGCAAGAGGGAAGAGGGAATGATTCTGTTTGGAGGAAATAGGTATGCTACAAATTTCAACATACATTACAGCCAAAAATAAAACATAGCTAGTTTCTTGCTATCACAGAGAGCCAGAGAGTATCCTTGCTCAAGCATTATAAACAAACACCCATCCTTCCACTTTTTAGTGCAGTCTGAAAAAAAATTACAAAGTGATTTATAAAATTCAAACCACCAAAAATAGAAATAAATCATTACTGAAAATTACTGCAGAAGGAAAGCACACACACACGCAAACACACACACACACACACACACACACACACACACACACACACACACACACGCCACAAAGGTTAGCATTGAATCACCTCTCTTTATTTCTTCCTTTCCCCATGTCTCATTTCATTGTTTGATTGAATGATATTGTTGATATTTTCAAAATATAAAATGTGTTCATTAAATATCGTTAAAATATATTATACTATTAAATTATTTGCTGGCCATAGATTTGTTAAAATATAATGGCTATTAATATCTATATATCCATATGCATATTATGCAACACTTAACTCATTTTATATCTATATAATTGTTCATAATACTTTTAAGAAAAGTAGAGGTATAGAAACTGAAAATTAAAATAAGAACATAAAAAAGACAGGACAGGTAATAAAAACTTCCAGAGGAGGGCAAACAATAGATTTCTTCAGGTAATAAGTACTCAAGGAAAGGAAAGGTTCAGAGGACACAGGAACGGTCAGAAATTACATAAACACCAACAAAAATGTCAACTAAAAGCCTTGGTTGTACAGGACCTGAGTTCTGATAAGGCACTGACAAACTCCTCAAACCCCAGCTCCACAAAGCATAATCCTAGTTTCTGAAAGGATTTCCCTCTTAGCAAATACAGTGAGGTCTTATACTCTGTTTCTTCCAGAACACAGTCATCAGCTTATGCTCACTAAATGTTTTCTGTCTGAATATTCTTATCATAAGCATTGTTTTTAGTATTTTAATTGGTCACAAATATACAATCAATTATCTGATCAATTAAATAATCTTTAAATAAATTTTCTGGAAATGAGCAAAGAGCCCAAATAAGAAAATCAAAGGCTTCCTGTAACATAAGAAACAACCATTATTATTTACAGTAGGGATATAACAAAAAAAGGGCATGGGAGTGTAATACATTATAATGAAAATTATGGTTAAAAAGGCTGTTGTATTGTTGTGGTTGCTGGCTAAGGAAGCCATAGATGTCCTATCCTGAAGGTAGCCTATGAGATTGGTCAAGAAGCTTTTATTCTTTCCTGCTTGGTCACAAGTGGAATGAAAGAAGGTGAAAAATTTAGGCAACCTGTAGATGGAGAGTTTACTGTAAGTACTGACTATTTGGAGCTTGCTTGCTACATGGTTGGATCTTTCATATCTTAGACAACATTTGTGATCATGGGTCAGAATTACATTTTAATGTACAATATGGCCATTGCGACTTTTGGAATTTTATGTTTCAAAAGCTGCTGATTTAACACATCTTTTGTATGAAGCAAGACAATCTTTTGCACTTTGCCTCTTAAAAGGTTGCTACAATAAATCTGTACTGAACAGTGACTGTTGTTATGACCTATGCACACCTAATGATCAATAAGAAAGAAGTAATTGTGGAAAACAATGACCATTTTCACAGATCCATTGTCTACATTTATTAGCTTTAAAGTTAAATTGCAAATAAGACTTTGTTTCTCTCCAGAATACTAAAAAGAATGCAAATCACTTTATCTTCTAGAACTTCAATTTCCATATATATAAAACAAGATATATGAAATGACAGAGCACTGAGCTTGTAGATTCTTGCATGCTGTGATAATGAGAAGAGCCTGGGTATACAGAAAATAATGGAGTCTTGGATATGACTCCGAAGGTGCCATATTATCTTTCCCTCACACACACACTTTTCTCTATCTGTTCAGAATCATACACTATCTGAAATGACCATTCTCACTGAGGTAATAAGCAATGCTTATATTTTCCTCATTAATTATTAAACTATTTCTACTTGCTCTCTATTCTGCATCTCCTTTTGATATATACAGGTTACTGAAAGAAACACAGTTAATTAATTTTTAAGTTATATAATTTTTGTATATTTCCAAGTGATAGTTTAAGAAAAGAGGAGAAGCTTACAAAGGTAGTGTGTTTAACAATTCTTCTTATAATATACTCAGAAGTTCTACCCTGCATGAGATGGCATAGATGCTTTACTGTAAAAACTCTTAATAATAGAACTGATATTTAATCTTCTCAAAGAATCTGTAAGGTTGTATCTATGGAGAAAAATCACAGAAAATTGAAAACTATCAATAAAATTATACATTATCAAAAGTAAGCATGGGAAAATATAAAGACCACTCACCAGTTAAACATTTGAAAAACAAACGTATGAAAAGGAACATCACAAAAGTAAAAAGGAAACTATAAATAAACCCACAGTGATACTTTGGAGAAATAAGAGCAAAATAATTGCTATCTTTTTTTTTTTTTTACAATGGCAGGAAATAAATATGTCCAAGAATATGTGCTGTTCATTTACAATGAAACCTCCCCTAAGAAAACAGTGCACTACATAGAAAGTCATCCATGATGACACCAACTAAGGATCCAAGCAGTTGTGGAGAAGGTACCATTAATGCCATTAATGAGATTGTTGATTACTACCTTAAATATCATCATAGAACCTTCAAAAAATAGCTGAAGGAAGTAGAAGCAGACACCCACAGCTAAACACTGAACTTAACTGGTATAATTCAGTTATAGATAGGGAGGAATGAATGTCATGACCATGCTAGGGAAACCCACAGAAACAGCTGACTTGAATAAGTGGGAGATCATAGACCCTAGTCGGATAGCTGGGGAACCAACACAGGACCAAACCAAGCACCCGGAACATGGGTGTCAGTTGGGGGGGTCTTAGGCAGTCTATGGAGCCTCTAGCAATGGAACTAGTATTTATCCTAGTCCATGGACTTTGGGAGCCTATGAAAAGATAACTAGCATAGGGAAGGGCATGGGATGGGCCCTGCCCCAAATGCTGTGACAGACTTTCCTGATCCCTTATGAGAGGATCCAGTTGGGGTAGGGGTTTGGTAGGGTGAGGTGGGGGGATGGGAGGATAGGAGAGAGAGGGAACTGGCATTGGCTTGTAAACTAAGATTGATTTAATTTAAATAAAAATTGATTTTAAAAGTGTTCATTCAAGAATGACTATAAGAACTTTCACCTCTCTCTTCTCTCTCCCTCCCTCCCTCCCTCCCTCTCTCTCTCTCTCTCTCTCTCTCTCTCTTTCTCTCTCTCTCTCGCTTGCATATTCCTCCCCTGACTCAATCTTCCTAGTCCCATGTGCTTCACTGTCCTCCCCTTCTCCTTCTCCTAGTTCCCCCTTCACTCACTGCCCTGCCACTCCCCATTTTCCCTGGAGAGCTTGTCCCTTTCCCTTTCTGTGAGGGACCTTGTATGAATATCTTGGAATCCTCATTGTATCCTACTTTCTCTGGTATTGTTAATTATAGGCTGGTGATCCTTTACTCTAGGTCTAAAATCCATATATGAGCCAGTATATAACATGTTCCTCTTTTTGTCACTGGGTTACCTCATTCAGGATGGTTTATTCAAGTGCCATCCACTTGCCTACAAATTTCACGATTCCTTTTTTTTTTTTTTTTCAACAGAGTAGTATTATATTGTGTACATGTGCCAAATTTTCTTTATCCATATTTAGTTGAGGGGCATCTAGTTTGCTTCAAGGTACTTGCTATTACAAATAGTGCTGCTATGAACATAGTTGGACAAATGTCTTTGTTGCATGGATGTGGATCATTTGGGTATATGCCTAAGTAGGGGGTTGCTGGGTCCTGTGGTAGACTGATTCCCATTTTCCTGTGGAGCTGCCATACTGATCTCCAAAATGGCTGTACAAGGTTGCACTACCACCAGCAGTGAAAGAGTGTTCCCCTTTCTCCACATCCTCTCCAGCATGAGTTGCCATTGATGTTTCTAATTTTAGTCATTTTGGCAACAATAAGATGGTACCTCAAAATTATTTTGATTTGCATTTCCCTGATAGGTAAGGATGTTGAGCACTTTCTTAAGTGTCTTTCAGCCTTTTTGATTTCTACTATAGAGAATTCTCTCTTCAGTTTTTTTACCCAATTTTTTAATAGGGTTATTTGGTGTTTTCTTGACTAGTTTATTGAGTTCTTTGTATATTTTGGGGATCAGCCCTCTGTCAGATGTAGGATTGGTGAAAACCTTTTCCCAGTCTTTGGGCTGCTGTTTGGTATTGTCAGCTGTGTCCTTTGCCTTACAGAAGCTGCTAAGTTGGAAGAAGTCCCATTTATAAATTGTTGATCTCAGTGTCTGTGCTCCTGGAGTTATGTTCAGGAAGCAGTCTCCTATACCAATTTGTTCAAGGATACCTCCTACTTTCTCTGTGGTATACACATACTGATATACATGGACACTAAAAAAAAAAAAAAAAAAAAAAAAAAGGAAACTTGAGGTCTACTTCTTAAATATCATCAGCTAAATTTCAGAAAAGCACAAAGACAATTAATGAAGGTAAATTATAAATGCATAACCAGGCTGCAAAAATGAAGTTGGACTTTATTGTACACCATTAATTTGGATTATAACAAACTAGATCAAAGATGTAAACATATGAGTATGACATCTCTTTTGAGGAAGTGAAGCTAAATTTTTCTGATTTGAGATTTAGTGGTTTCTAAGACATGCAAAATATAAGAATTACAAAAAAGAAAAATAGAGAAATGTCATATACACATACTCACTCTATAACACACACACACGCAAACACACACACATTTTGTGTTTTAAAGAACACTGTTAATAAAGTAAAATAGTAATCCACAAAATGGATGAGTATATTGATTAATTGTATATCCAACTGGTGACTTATATCCAGAAAATATAGAAAACTTCTAAGTATCAAGCTTCATACCATAAAATCATAACAATAATTCATTAAAATTATAAAATCAATCTGAAGACAGGAAAACTACTTCCAAGATGATGTACAATGATGAGTAAGAATGTAAAACGATGTTAAATTTTATTAAATGGGCAAATATAAGTGAAAACTCTAAGAAACATAGCAGGTTGATAAGAATAGAAAGATGAGGTTTAAAAAAAAGAGGAAAATAGAAAGTGGGAGAGAAAGAGAAAGAAAGGAGAATAACTGTTAATAATAAATCTTACAGACACAGCTGGTAGAGATCTTAAGTTGTTCAAAGACTAGAAAATGAGAAAGTATATACATATATATCTATAAATGTGCATATATTGATATGTGATAGATGATAGAAGGTAGATAGATAGATAGATATCAGATTACAATATAACCCAGCAGCCCCACCTTCAGTATATGTCTACAAGAATTGAGAATATTAATGTCAACACAAATATACAGTCATGTTGTGATGGGGTTGTCTTTTGTAGGTTGTGATTGTATGTTTCTCTTATTGGTTGATGAATAAAGATGCTTCTGCCAATGGAAAAACAGAACTGAGTTAGGAAGGAATTCTGAACAAAGAGGCAGGAGAAGGAAGAGAGACAGACACCATGTTGCCTCCGGAGAGTCAAGAGACCCAGGCATTACAGGTAAGCCAAGGCCATGCGGTAATATACAGATTAATAGAAATGGGTTAATAATGAAAGGAGAGCTCGACAGTAAGAAACATAAGTCTTTGGTCAAACAATTACAAATATATATTAAGTCTCTGAGTGTTTATTTAATTAAGATCCTGCAGAGAGAAAAATCTGGTCCAATGTGACCAAGATAGACAAAGGTCTGCCTCTCCAATGTTGACAGCATATTCATTCACAGTCAGCTGGTGGAACCAACCCAGTATCCTTCAGGTATAATAAAAGTTAAAATAAAATGTACATATATTTAAATGGCAATATTATTGTAGTTCAGGAGAATGAAGTAGAGCCACACATGGTAAAACATGGATGAATACTTAACACATCTAACAGCAATAAATAGCCATATGTTTTATTTGCTTCTTTATAGGAAAAGCTTTATTTTCATATTGTTGTCCTCAGTTAAATAACACCATCACCAAAGGAGAAATGACACATGCTTCCATGCATATGGGGAAATGTAGATATGATTCATATAGAGTACTCAAATTAATTGAAAATAAAATAAAGGGTGAGAGGGCAAGGACCTGGCAAGTATAGAGCAGAGAGTTACAGAGGAATATATTCTCAAGTTCATCATCAGACAATAGAGGTAGTTATCCATCATTATAGATGTACTTTATTGCAGTGAACTGAAACATTTTAAATTTTGTTACTTATTTTTATGAAAAAAAGTTGAAATTAAAAGAACCAACAAACTGAAATACTGCACAAAGTAACATTAATCATGGAATATAGTTCAAATTGCTGTGATACAAACTAGGGATGGGTCAATGTTTCACAGCCTCTGGGGACCTTGGTTAATTAAAATAGAATTAAGCCTCAAAGAGCTCTCTTTATTCTAAACACCCTCTTTATTGGCTTTTGAAGAAAACAAATAGCTGCTAAATGGCTGAATCATCAGAAAGGATGTCCATATTTACAATTTAAAGAATGGCTCATAGGGATTCACATGAAGTATTTATGCACCTAGAGCTAACATACCAAAAAATTGTGCTTTCTAATGATAATCTTTATTGCCCTTGGTAGTTTAAAATGCACCAATGTGTCAAAGGGACTTGAGGATTAATAGATAAAACGTTGGTTTGCTTTCCTAATAGAAACAGCTAAAGGTAATACTTATACAAACATCGTTTAAAAATGATCATAGAAACAAAATGCTATAATAAATAACTTTACAGTTAATGAAGATAGATTTACTTCACCTGAAGTAATATTTTCTAAGAAAAGTTCCTTGTTCTTTTTTTTTTTCTTAAGTTTTATCCCTTTTCACTGTAAAGAAAGTTGCTCAGAAAATCACTCGTTTCATAGTTGGTAGTCTTAAAATTTACAGTAATGTATTTTAAAAGGAAATTATTTTACAGATAATGAGAAGAATCAAATAATGAACTTTGGAAGCAATGTAGCATAAAATAATATAAAATAAGCCAATAAACACTAAGTAATACTATGCTAACTTCCTACTATCATGGTTGGAATTCATAGAGAACAGAAGAGGTAGGTAAAGGTGCTTATTACTAATGCCTTGAATTTATGAGTTTGGACTTTCACAATCCTTGCATATGCCATATATTGTGAGGAAGATGTATACTCCTACCACTCCTGGTATGAGATGGGAGGCAGAGACAGGCAATTACTTGGAATTGTGGGGGCCCTCTCTCCCAGAACCTGCAGCTCAATGATGAAGAGAGAGATTCTACCTCAACAAGTTAGAAAGGGACCACTGACACATAAGATTATCATCTCACCTTCTCAAGTGTACCTTGGCAAACATACTCTCTGACGCAAAACAGAGACACATACACCATATACACATACATACATAAATATAATGTACAGTATTTAAATGTTTTCAATAAAAACTGTTTATTTTATTAAATAATTATTCTTTTTACACAATATGTTATGATTACAATTTCATCTTCCTCTAATCTTCCTTGACCCTTGCCCACTCCCTGCTTATCTGAATATACACAGTTTGTGTCCCTCATTAGAAAACAATCAGGCACCTAGAGAAGAATAATAATATAAAATAAAATAAGAACACACTAGGTTTTATATATATATATATATATATATATATATATATATATATATATATATATAATACAAATTACCTGAGATGTTTAAAAAAAAACTGCCAAGCAAATATGAGACAGAGACCCTTTGGAGATGGCATTGAGTTTGTTTTGGGTTGGCAAACTACCACTGGGAATGGAACCTTCCCATAAGAGTGGTTTATATTCCCAGTGAGACTTGTAGGAGAAGACTAATTTTTCAATTGCAAGTGGATATCAATTGGAGATAGCTTTAAAGTTACAGATTTTTTTTTCTACTTCTGTTTTTAGAACTGGAGCCTCATCTATCACAGACCTTGGCAGGCAGTGTGCATATTGCTGTGTTGGAATATATATGTGTCATTCAGTTTTGTTATGTTTAGAAATCTTTGTTTCTTTGGTGTCGATTATCTCTGGGCTCTTAAAATCATTCTGCCTCTTCTTTCACAGGGTTCCCTAAGCCCTGAGGGGAGGTATTTAATGGAAACCTACTGTTTAATGCTTTATGATCAATATCTCTCAACATCTGCTTTTCATCTGGTTATGCATCTCTGTGTTTATTACCAGCAGCTGTATGAGGAGGCTTTTCTGATGTTGGCTAAGCGAAGTAATGATCTTTTGGTATACCAGAATGTCATTAGTTTATTATGGCATTTTAAAAACAGAACAGTAGTACTTTGTTTATCATCTGTCCCTGGGCTCTCTAGTCTCAGGTTTTTGGTTACTCAAGCAGTGTCAAGTACAGACTCCATCTATGAATTAGGCCTTAAGTCAAATCAGGTATTGGTTTGATTCTCTCACAAGTTTTCTGCCACCATTGAATGACCATATCTAGCATGCAGAACATCATTGTAGGTCTAAACATTTGTTGATGAATTGGTGTTTGTGTTTTTCATTTGGTAGCACATGGAGTACCTGCCTATACCAAAGAGTTAAGCACATAGTGGTGAGGGTTTCAAGTACTCTCCAGAGCAACTATTCAAAGTTTAATGAATTATGTATGTGTTGTCTTCAGCAATAGGGCATGCCATCTGTTTATGGAGAACAATTTGTATTCATGGCAACATAAGCTGTTTGGAGATTCTGTGAGATCTCTTTGGCTAACAAATCAATTACATGTTACATATTCCTTGTACTAGAAGCTTTATTTGGTGACAAAAGATGCCTACTTGGGTTTATGCCAAATTATTTGGTGATTTCACTTAGATAACATTCATACCATTATATATTTTAATAAGCTTACTACTGTGTTAGGTTTTCATTCAACCCCTGGAGTTTACCCTAATTTTATCTCTCCCTCTTCATGTTTTCTCCTTTTCCCTCCTCTTTCCTTTCCTTTCATTTCCTTTCCCATTTAACCTCCTCCTGTTACAGTTCTCCACTCATTTATTAGTAAATACCTCTTCTGTTTACCCTTTTAAGAAGATCCATCCATATCTCAGTCCCATACTCTATACATAATTTCTGTGGTTACATGGATTTTAACTAGCTTATCAAACACATAAGATTAATATCCAAATATAACCAAATATAGCATATTTGTCTTTCTAGATATGAGTTGTCTCATTCAGTATGATATACGTTTTTCCTAGTGCCAACACTTTACCTTCAAATTTCTTGATTTCATTGTTCTTTACTGCTAAGTAATATTCTTTTGTGTAATGTATCACATTTTCTCAATCCTTTAATCCATTGATGGATATTTATGTTGTTTTCATTTACTACTTCATATGAATGGAGAAGAAATGAAGAGTATTTTTAGTAGGATATATATTCTGTGGTAGTTTGAAAGAAAATGGCCCGAGGAAAGTACACTACTAGGGGGTGTGGCTTTGTAGGAGTGTATCTGTGGTAGGAAGTATGACACTGTAGAGGTAGGTTTGATATGGATGGAAATTTCTGTCCTACCCAGTCACAGAACCATTTTGTCCCAAATAAATACACTGAGGCTTATATTAATTATACTCCATTTGGCTTATGGCTCAGATTTCTTTTTGGGTAGCTCGCTCTTAATTATTAGCTAGTTTCTATTAATCTGTGTATATCCATGGAGTCTTAGCTTACTAGTGATGACTGGACCTCTTGCTTCCTTACTAGCTACATGACATCTCAGAACTAACTCCTCCTGTTCCTCTTCTGATAATTTTGCTAGTGCCACTTATATTCCCTGTCTAGCTACACCCTGCCTATCCATTGCTGAAAAAGCTTTAGTCAACAACCATATATATACATATTCACAACACATAGAAGAAAATCCCCCATCATGTAATCATTTCTGTTAAAATAAAATGGAAGGTTTTAACTTCCTTTTATTGAGGTATTTTAATAATTCATGTTTGATTATAAAGTAAAATTCGGTGCCAAAAACCATTTTGGCCAAGGGTTTCTTTGTTTCCATTTTTAAATGTATTTTTCTTATTTCAATCCCAGTTCCCTCTCCCTCCCTCCCTCCCTCCCTCCCTCCTACCCTCCCATTCCCACAGACATGTACCCTACTCATTCCCCTACCCACTCCACATGTAGAGTGAAGCATTTCAGGAGGGGTCATCTAAATCTGTCAAGTGATTTGCAGTAAAGACTAGGCCCTCCCTCCTGCCTCTAGGTTAAGGGACTATCCCTCCATGGGAATGTGCTCCTAAAGTCCTTTTGTACACTAGGGATACATCATGGTTCCTCCCTGCCTCCCCCTTCCTTCTCTCCCATTGTATACTTTTAGCTGTTTTGATAAAACTCAAGTATTCTGAGGTATATGGGTTAATATCAAGATTTTCAAATTGATTCCATTGGTCTACCTGTCTATTTTTGTGCAATACCAGGATGTTTGCAGGACTCTATCTCTACAGTAGAGCTTAAAGAGCCTCCTGAAGTTCTTTTATTGTACAGGGTTGTTTTGACTATCTTGGTTCTTTTGTTTTTCCATATAGAGTTGATTATTATTCTTTAAAGGTCAGTGAAGAATTGTGCTAGATTTTAATGAGGATTACAAGATTCCAATTTTTATATTTTTATCCTACCTATCCAAGAGCATGGGAGAGCTTTCCATTTTCTGGTATCTTCTTTAATTTCTTTCATTAAAGACACAAAGTTCTTGCCATATATGTCTTTCACTTGTTTGTTGTGCATTACCCCAAGATAATTTATGTTGTTTTTGGCCACTGTAAAGGGTGATGATACTCTGATTTCTTTCTCAGCTGTAGGAGTTCCCTGGTAGACTTTTATGGTTCACTTATGTAAACTACCATATCATCTGCAAATAGTGACACTTTGACTTTTTCCTTTCCAAGTTGTTTCCCCTTGATCTCCTTTTGCTGACTTTTGATATAGCTACAACTTCAAGTACAATATTGAAAAGATATGGAGACAGAGAGAGCAGCCTTGTCTTTTTCCTGATTTTAGAGGAATCGCCATGAGCTTCTCTCCATTCTGTTTGGTGTCATTTGTTGATTTACTGCATATTGCTTTTTTTATGTTTAGGTAGGTTCCTATTATCTCTGATGACTTTTATCATGAAAGGATGTTGAATTTTGTTCAAGACTTTTTCAGCATCTAGTTAGTTGCTTATGTGATTTTTCTTTATCATTTTGTTTATATCACATTGGTAGATTTTCATATGTTTAACCATCAATGCAACCCAGGTATGAAGCCTACTAATTCATGGTGGATGATTTCGCTAATGTGTTCTTGGATTCGAATTTACAGTATTTTACATCACTTTTCATAAGGGATAGTGGTTAGTAGATTTGTTTTTTAGTTATATCTTTGTGTAGCTTGGCTATCAAGGTAATTGTGTCCTTGTGAAAGAGTTTGGTAATGAACCATCTGTTTCTATTGTGTGGAACAATTTGAGGAGTATTGGTATTAGCTCTTCTTTAAATTTCTGATAGTATTGTGCACTGAATCTGGCCCAGGGCTTTTCTTGTTTGGGAGGCTTTTGATGATTGCTTCTATTTCATTAGGGTTTATAGGTCTATCTAAGTTGCTTATCTGTTCTTCATTTAATTTTTGTAAGTGGTAGTTACTTATTCCTCTGGGGTGAGATTGTATATTTTTTCTTTTGTTGTTGTTCTAAGGATTTCAGTTGTGATATTAATTCTCTAATGTGACTGTCCTCTGTTTTCTTCAAATAGACCCTTAGTGCAATGAACCTTCTTTGTAGCACTGCTTTCAAGGTGTTATTGAAATGGAAGAAGTATATAAGTTCTTGTATGTTGTGTCCTCATTCTCGTTTATTCTAGGAAATCCTTAATTTCTTTATTTCCTCTTTGACCTAAATATGGTGCCATTGTGCATTTTTCAGTCTCCATGAGTTTGCAGGGTTTCTGTGATTTGTGGTGTTGAATTCCACCTTAAAATGTGGTGGTCTGATAAATTAAGGGGACTATTCCATTTTTTTTTAATCTGTTGCTGTTTGTTATATCACCTAGTATGTGGTCAATTTTAGAGAAGGCTCCATGTGGAGCAGAGAGAAGGTATATTATTTTGTATTTGGATGGAATGTTCTATAGATGGCTATTAAAACCAATTAAGACATAACTTCTATTTGTTCTTTTGTTTCTTTGTTAATTTTCTCTCTGGTAGTACTGTCTAATGCTGAGAGTGGGATATTGAAGTCTCTCATTATGAGTGTATGATGTTTTATGTGATCTTTGAGTTTAAGTAGTGGGTTTATGAGTTTATGAATGTGGGTGCATTTGTTCAGAACTGAGATTTTTTGCTGATGGATTTCTCCTGTCATGAATACAAAATGACCATCTTCATTTCTTTTGATTGATTTTGGTTTGAAGTCTAACTTGTTAGATATTAGGATAGCTACACCTGTTTGCTTCTTGGGTCCATTTGATTTGAAGATCTTTTCTCAACTCTTTACCCTGAAGTAATTTCTGTCTTTGAAGCTTAGATGTGTTTCTTGTATGCAGCAGAAGGATGGATTCTGTCCTCATATCCATTCTGTTAACCTGTGTCATTTTATAGGCGAGTTAAGACCATTAATGTTGAGGGAAATAAAGACTTTTGATTGTTAATGCTTGTTTGTTTTAAACGTATTGTTGGCTGTGGTATAATGAATATATTTGCATTAGTTTACCCTTGGGTTCTTTTTAAGTGGGATTATCTATTGCCTATGTCTTTGTGAGCATTGTTAACTTCCTTAGGTTGGAGTTTTCCATTCCAGAACTTTCTGTATGGCTAGATTTTTAGATATGTATTGTGAAAATCTGTTTTTGACATTAAATATCTTGTTTTCTCCATCTATAGTGATTGAGAGTTTTTCTAGGTATAGTACCTGGGCTGGCTTCCGTGAACTCTTAGTTCTTGTACAAAAACTATCCAGGACCTTCTGGTCTTGAGTGTTTCCATGAAGAAGTCAGTCTGCCTTTAAATGTTACCTCACATTTTTCCTTCACTGCTCTTAGTATTCTTTCTTTATTCTATATGTTAGGTGTTTTGATTATTATGTGTCGATGAGTCTTTTTTCTTTGGTCCAGTCTACTTGGTGTTTGGTATGCATCTTGTACTTTCATGGATATGTCCTTCTTCAGATTGGGCAAGTTTCCTTCAACGATTTGGTTAAATATGTTTTCTGAACCTTTGAGCTGGGCTGCTTCACTTTTTCTTCCTCTTTGCCTATTATTCTTAGGTTTGGCCTTTTCACAATGTCCCACATTACCTGGGTATTTTGTTTCCTGTTAAGGATTTGGAGGATTTAAGACTTTCTTTGGTAGATGAATCTATTTCCTCTAGTTCATCTTCAGTGCCTGAGATTCTCTCTTCCATCTCTTGTATTCTGTTGGTTATGCTTGCATCTGTACTTCCCAATAGTTTGCCCAATTTTTCTATTTCCAGCATTCCCTCAGTTTGTTTTCTTTATTGTCTCTATTTCAGCTTTCAATTCTTGAAGTGTTTGAGTTGTTTTCTTCATCTGTTTGCTTGCTTTATCTTGTCTTTTCTTTGTTTCTTTAAGACAATTGTTCATTTCTTGCATTTTTTTTGCTTGGTCTTTTCCTCTATTTCTTTCAATTTTTTATTAGTTTCTTCTTTAATTTCTTTATGGGATTTTCTCATATTATCTTGAAGGGCCTCTATCATTTTTATGAAGTTAATTTTTAAGTCGTTTTCTCCTGCCTCATCTGCTTTGTTGTGTTCAGATCTTGTTGGTGTGGATGCTTGTTTTTCTATTGTTAGGTGTTTTCTTGTATTGCTGTCTTCCCATTGCTTCTTCCAGTGGGTGCAGGTGGGGTCTCTCTCCCAGTGGGCTTATGTGTGTCAGGAGTCAATGTCTGTATATTTGGATGGTCTAAGCTCTCTAGCAGGTCTCTCTTCAGGCAGCAGCCCAGCAATGGGGATCAAAGATCCGGCTGGTCTGGTCCCACCACCATGCCAGCCCCCAAATAATACACAGGGACATTATATTAGATATAAAGCTATATGCCAGGTAGTAATTTCTTATCTGCTAGTTTTGTCTTAAATATTAACCCATTTCTATTAATATAAGTGTTTCCACGTGGTCTCATCTTACCTGAGAGTGGGGCCATTCTGCTCTCTCCAATCTCTACATGTTGACTATTCCCTACTAATTCCTCGAATCCTCCTTGTCTCCTAGTCCCGCCTAGCTTGGCCAATAGTGCTTTATTCATTAACCAATAAGAGAAACATGTTTACAGAATGACATCAGGGTGGTCCCTCTTGGATAGACAGGTCTAGTGTGCTCAGCGCAGATCCAGGAAGTTCCCTGGAGGTGGCGGGATTGTTGGACATGCACTCTGGTCCAGTGCTCAACCAGAGCAGTTGAGACAGTGGGTTAGGTAGGGCACAGGGTGGGGGGGAGAGCAGAGTCTTGGTGGGTGGGGTTTGTGGATCAGAGCACCAGGAGCATTCTCACTGGAGACAGGGCACGAGGTGGGGAGAGTGAAATTCCACGCTAACCCAGGGAGTTACCAGGGGTAGGGGAGATTCCACCTGAACTGTTCTTAGACTCATTTCTGGCAGAGGCCCAGCAATGGGGGTCAAAAATCAGGCAGGCAGGGACTCAGGGTGGTCCCATGTGGACAGGCAGGTCCAGTGTCTGTTTTTAAGAGGCTTTTAATTATTGATTCTATTTCACTGGGGTTATAGGTATGTTGAAATTACTAATATGATCTTTCATATGTCATATATATTAATCCAGTTATCCATTTTTATAGATTTTCCATTTAGGACATTGCAGGCATTTAAAGTTTGGTGTTATGACTCTCTGGATTTCCTTGGTGGTTGCAACCATGATATTCTCTTCATCTCTAATTTTGTCAATTGTGGATGTCTGTGAATTTTAGATAGTGTGGATAAATCTTAATTGATTTTCTCAAAGAAGCAACTCTGTGTTTCATTGATTCTATGTGTTTGTTTGCTTGCTTCTACTTTATTGATTTCAGTACCCAGTGTGATTGCTTGCTGCTGTCTATTGGTATCTTATTTCTTCATTTTTGTCCTTGAGTTTTAGGTGTTTCCTCAACTCAGTAGTGTGAGATAGCTCCATTTTTCTTTTATTTTAAAGTTAGTACTAGTGCTATGAACATTATAATTATGATTTCTTTGTATTCCACTTTGTTTTCACTCTCATTAGATTCTAGAAATATTAATTTCTTTTTTTATAAATTTTTCTTTCATTTAAGTTTTCAACAAGCTTGTTTTACACGTCAATCCTGGTTGCCTCACCCTCCCCTCTTCCCCTGTACCCTTCCAAATCCCCATCCCTTTAGGAGATGAGCATAAATCTTGGAGGTGTTGGCACAAAACAGTTGCCATATGATCCTGAGAAGAGAGGACATAAATCAGGCATACTCCAGTAAGATAAGACCACATAGAAATGTATAGATTAGTAGCTATGGGTTATTAGTTAAGACAGAGCAAGCCAATAAGAAGCCCTATTCATCAGCCAACATATTTATATCTAAAATAATGTGTGTTCACTTGGGGCAGGTGCAGGTGAGGGACCAGGCTGTCAGGAAGAACTATCCCTTAAAAAATGACTCCGGCAATGTGGTTTGTACGAACTTCCATATAGAACCAAAGAAAAAATTTAAAAAGAAATTTTAAAAAGGAAAAAAAAATCAGAGGTAATTACAGCTTCCTCATAGCAGCATTTTCCTTGGTGAGCTCTGTTTGAGACTCAGGGCTTCTTTAAGAGTGGTTTCATGACTCTGAATAATGGCAAAAAACACTTCACAGCTCTTTTGCAATGCTGTTTAAAAGATTTAGACTTATGGTCAAAAGATCTTATCCCTTTCTTCTTCTCCAAGAGACCATGTATGTCTCTTTTAGGCTCCTCAAGGGAAAAGATCTCCTGAGCAAATTGGGGGCATGGGGGAGGGGAGTTAGTAGGACAGGAAGGGGAGAGAGGAGGTGGGAAAGACATGGGGGGGGGCCAGGAACATTGAGTCAGTTGAAGAATAGAGGAGAGCGAAAAAATGCATAGCTTCATAGAGGGAGCCATTATAGGTTGAAAGAGAAATCTGGCACTAATATAATGTCCAGAGATCTGTAAGGATGACCCCAACTAAGAATCAAAGCAACAGTGGAGAAGCTACCTTAAAAGCCCTTCCCCTATAATGAGATTGATGGCTTCCTTATATGCCATCCTAGAACCTTCATCCAGTAGCTGATGGAAGCAGAATTAGAGACCCACAGCTAAACAATGAGCAGAACTCCTAGAATCCAGTTTTAGACAGGGAGGAGTGATGAACAAAGGGGTCCAAAAAAGACTGGAGAGACCCACATAAACAGCTGACCTGAACAAGGAGGAGCTCAAGGATCCCAGACTGACAGCTGGAAAGCTAGCATAGGATCAAACCAGGCCTCCTAAATGTACGTGTCATTTAGGGGGACTGGGCAGTCTATGTAGCCTCTGGTAGTGGAACAGTATTTATCCCTAGTTTACAAATGGACTTTGGCAACCCATTCCCCTTAGAGGGATACTCTCTCAGCCTAGACACATGGGGGATGCCCTAGGGCCTACCCGAAATGATGTGACAATGTTGAATATCCCCATGGAGGGCCTCACTCTCCCGAGGGTGCAGAAGAGGTATGCTATAAGGGGATAGGTGGTGATCATGAGAGGATGAGAGAGCGAGGGTACAGGGATTGATATGTAAAATAAGATTGTTTCTAATAATAAAAATAAAGTCCTGGTCCTGGCCAGAAAAGAGGTTGAGATGAAGTAAAACCTCTAAAGGGTTGACAATGTGTTTAAAAACATACATAGACTTTGGAGAAAAAAGGAAAAGGAAAAAAAGAAATACAGTAACTGGGGGTGGTGGCACATGTCTTTAATGCCAGCACTCAGGATGCAGTCAAGCACATCTCTGTGATTTCAAGACCAGCCTGGTGTACAGAGTGAATTCCATGACAGATAAAATTAAACAGAGACACACTTTTTCATAAGAGAAAAAATTAAAGTAAAAGATATAGAGTAACAATACATACAAATAAATATAACAATAAATAAACAATAAATATAAATAAGATACATAAAGATGGAAAATACAGAGATTCTTTATACTGTATGCTATTGTGTTTTCTTTGAATTTTTTCATTGCTGAGGAAGTAACTACAACTGCTAAAATACATTTCATTATAAATGTTGCTGTATTAATTCAACTTATATATTTTAAAAAATGCTTTGACTTTAAAATTTAAGCTTAAGATCATGTTACTTTGGAAAAGAGATTTTATTTGTGTTTCACAGAATATTTTAAGTTGTGGATTTCCTCCAGAAAACTGTTTGATGAAGAAAGACCCCCCTTAAGTAGTGGCCCTGGTGATTCAACTTTCAAGACACCTGGAATGATAGAGACTCAGACTACAACAGCCAGGTTTCTGGGTTTTCTTTTGATACCTAATAGTATTCACAGTGCCCCCAAGCAGCAGAAAGCAGTATGGAGTTAAGGATGCTAAAATTCCCAAATATTGTTCATAAATATTTTCATTTAAATGGGGTTGGTTATAAATGTTTTAGGACTACAACCAATCCCTTTCTAAAGGAAAAAAAGAGGGGAAATATGATATAAAAATGAATACATTATATTGATATGGATTTTAGCTTATTGATATAAATTTAATATCAATTTTCTTATGTGTTTAGTTCTCTTTTTTAGGTATGTGCTTATATAACTCATTTAAAGATGTAATGTATCATTAAGAATATGGTATTTAACATGATTTAGGGTTTTTCATGACAGTGAGACACAACCACTTCTTGCCATACCCATTACTTCACAGAGGAAGATAGGCATCAAAGAAATTCATATGGAGTTTTTCACTGACATGACAGAAATAGCCATTTGGGCAAGAAATGTTCTTTCCTGGACATTTGA
This sequence comes from Phodopus roborovskii, assembly GCF_943737965.1. NCBI lineage: Eukaryota > Metazoa > Chordata > Mammalia > Rodentia > Cricetidae > Phodopus > Phodopus roborovskii. Next base: position 14,289,434 of record NW_026126447.1, read on the forward strand.
CTATATGCTTTATAAGGTGAACTTGTAGGACCCACAGAAAAGTAACTGCTGAAACAAGATGTGACATCCCTCCCTGCAGGGTTTCCACTTCATGGAAGAGTCTGCCAGACTTTCTGCAGGACACAGAGAATAATGACTGACAATCTGTCAATACAGGTGGGACAGTTTGAAATTTCCTGCTTCACTGAGAAGTCTGATAGATATTGTAGGCCTATAGCTGAAGATGGATGATCCAATATACAGAAGAACTTTGCATGACTCTCCAGGCAGCTCGATGTGTCTGACAATTCAGGACTTTATATATTGTCCTTCTGAGGTCTTTGATGAAGTTGAAGACAGATAGTTAGGGTTACAGTTTTCTTAGTTAAGATAAAATATAAGTTAAATGCAAGACATCAGACTCACAAAGATAGAATTTTCTTTAATCTTGCCAAATGTTAATGAACTAAATAATATAATTATAGAACTTGTTTAATAACTGTTTTGTTATATATAATTTTACTATGTTAAAGTTACAATCATTCTTCTTATTTAGACAGAAAAGAGGAAATGATGGGAGTTTGACGGGAGATGTCATTCTGTATATGTTTCTCATACTGGTTAATGAATAAAGCACTGTTGGCAAATAGGAAAGGAAGATAGGAGGGACTAGGAACCAAGGAGAAAATAGGAAGTAGTAAAGGAGTCAGGATGGAGAGCCTGGAAAGAACAGAACCGCCATTCCTCCGCTCTCAGTAAGACCATGTGGAAATACATAGAAATGGGTTAATAATCACGACAGAGCTAGCCAATAAGAAACTAGCATCTGGCCAATAGCATTGTATCAAATACAGAGTCTCCGTGTATTGTTTGGGGCTGGCGCGGTGGTGGGACCAGACAGGGCAGCGGGTAGAAAAACAGTACTCCTTACAGGAGTTATCCTTCTGTATAAGTTTATCTTGTAGGTTGATGAATGAAATACTGTTGGCCAATAGCGCAGCAAGATAGATGGGTCTAAGAGATAAGAGGAATTCTGGAAGATGTAGGCAGAAAACAGTTGTCATATGATCCTGGGAAGAGAGGATGCAAGTCAGGCATTCTCTGGAAGATAAGATTATGTATATATACATAGATTAGTAGTTATGGGTTAATAATTAAAACAGAGCTAGGCAATAAAAAGCTGGAGCCATTGGCTAACAGATTTATAACTAATACAGTGTTTGTGTGTTCCTTTGGGGCTGATGCAGCTGTGGGACTAGGCTGGAAGGAAGATCCATCTGCTACAATATTGCAATATCATCCTCATTTCTCAAAATATGTAAGAATTCATAAATTATAGAATACAATATTTTTGAGTGATACATATACTATTTTCCAAACTAAAGTCTTACTTTGGGCTAGAGAGATAGCACAGCAAAAGCACTGGCTGCTCTTCCAGAGGTTCTTATTTCATGTCCTAGCAATCATACCATGACTCTCAATCATCAACAATGGGATCTGATGTCCTGTTCTGGAATGAAAGCATGCATGAAGACAGAGCACTCACACATTAAAGAATACATAAATATATAATATTAAAAATATTTAACTTCATAAAACCAGTAAGTCTGATTCATTTAGGGTTTCTTTTTTCATTCACAATGGGTGCCATAGATTTCTAAAGGTTTCTTTTGAATACCCTTTTCTTCTGTTATAACTTGGTTGTTCCTCTTCTGGGCTTCCAGAATTAGGTGTTGTTCAGTCAGTTGTTTCTTTGAAAGATCAGAACCAGTAATAAAGTAGGATATTCTAGGAGTATTAACTCACAAATGTTCCTGCTTGTTTAGACTTAGAGAAAGACATTTTGACAAATCAACTAAAAGGGCACTTCAAAGTCCACAGAGAAAATTGGAAAATAAAGAAATGACATTGTCAACACAGTATTCGAGAATATGCTTACTTCTGAGAATATGAATGTGAATTCTGTAATCCTAAATATAGGGCCATGATATTCAAGACCAGCTTTGACCCAAGAGAATGATTATATTGCATCTCTAATTAGAATTTCTTGCATGGTAGGTGTAAATCATAATTTTAATCCCTGATATATAGATTTTAGTATGCTGACCTTTTAGTAAAGGTGCTTTCCTGATTAGAAAACATTTGAAACACCCTTGCCACTATGAGACTCTGGAAATGGTAAAAGTAGTGAAATGATCCCTCTACTCAACATAGGCTCTCCAAAGGTCAATATGAAGCAGCTCATCTATTTAACTGTGGAATATATGAGGCATTCATCCCTCATAAAAATCATAGTCAGGACATTAAACAATTTTATATCCTGTAGTTACAAAACAAAGTCACATATATTTATATTGACATTTCATATTTTAGAAGCTATAATTCACATTTTGTGTATATATGTTATTTCTCATTATATACTAAAAATATTCATTCTAAAATATTTGACAGAACATCTATCAAATTAATTCAATGATGTTGTCAGTAAACTAGAAATGCTATACAACAAAAATGATGTTACTAGTGACTTCGGAGTGGACATTTCCTCAATGAACCTTGTTATTTGTTTTTCTGTTTCAAATAATGAGTTACTTTATATAGTGATAAATATTTTAACTGCCCTGTTATTTTCTTCTTTAACACAATTGTCTGTAAAGGTCACATTCAGAATTCTTCTATCAACACAAATAAGCAAGTATGAAACACAAAGCAAAATAAAAATCAAAATATTACAAGTACCTTGAAAAGTAATTTTAAGTCTAATATCAAGAACGAGAAGTAATTTCAACCCTAGTTCAATTTTCCCAAATTAATATTTGGTTCCCTATGTGTTACAGAAGAGTCTATTTGTACACTGTGAAGATTTGTTGCACTATGAGATTAATAAAGAGCCACTGGCCAGTAGCTAGGCAGATAAAGGTTAGGTGGAAGAGCTAGACTGTGAGAACACTGGAATGAAGGAGAGCAGAATAGACAGGACACAGGGACACAGAGTTACAAGATGAACTTGCCATACTGAAAAAAATGTACTATAACATTGGTTATATATATATATATATATATATATATATATATATATATATATGTTTAGAAGTAACAGTGAGTAACAAGTCTAAGCTTTCTCCAAGCACAATTAATTAATAGTACATCTCTGTGATTATTTGGGAGCTTACTGGTAGAACAGAAACTTGTTCTACAAATGGCACGTGATGTCCAAAGTCATGTACATTCTCATAATGTCTGAGAGACTTAAAGAAAAAAGTTGACAACATACAGCCAAACACATGTTAATGCTGATCATCTTCTCTCCAGGAATGCTCAGTACTAATTACAAGCAGAGGGATGGCTCTTTTACGTGGCCCTGAAAATGTGCACTTGCATGGGTTTTATGAGCAGTGGCTGATGCACTACTCAATGTCATTAGATTATGTAAAAATGCCTACAAATGGCAAGAAGAAAAAACTCCACCGAGATGGTAAGGCAAATGTGTCTTTTTCTGGGATACCTCCACCATGAGACTAGGTGCTCAGTGAACTAAGGATGGAAGAAGCAGCTGCTAGCATACCATGAGCTAAACTTACAGTAGGTTTAAGATTTTGCTCATACAAACAGAAAAGTTTACAGATTTGCAATAAAGACAGATCCAGATGGGAGAAACCTCTGAACAGGTTACAGTGTGTTTAAAAGGTACATAGGGTTGTGAAGAAAAGGAAAAAGTGTATAGATAGTCATAAAAAAGTAAAGTTTAAAAATAATAAATTCATTAATAAAGGGATAAAGTAATATAAGAGAAAAGACCACGTAAAGTTGAAAGATATAATAGGAGTCTAGATACTTTATGCTATTATGCTGTGTTTTTTGATTGGTGATGAAGAATAACAAGTTTCCCAGAGAAACTGGATTATAGAAACTGGTAAATAAAACCAACCTCTATATTTAAAAAAGTGTAATGACTTCAAAAAGAAATTCAAATTTGCTAGTTAGGATGGTTCATATTTCTTCAGCAAGAACTTGACCATAATCCTCATTTTTCTCAGGGTTCTCCCAGAAGACAGAAAGTAGTCTACAAAAAAACAACACCCACATTCCCAAAAGATAGTTAATAGATGAATGTCATTATTTGAGGGTGACTAGTTACAAGTCATTATTGGTCGTGATCAAGGAAAAAGCTAAACAATGGAGTTTAATTCAAATATCTCTTGCTAAAGGAAAAAATGTAGGGTATAATATAAAAATGATAAGATATTGAATCTACTTTAATCCAATAAACAACTAATAAAATATTTTGCACTGGTATGTACTTTGGTTTATTGATAAACATTAAAAATATTTTTGTTATACTGTGTTTTTAATCTTGTTTATTGTAGTGTGCTTATGTAGCCCACTTAAAAATGTAATGTACAATTAAGAAATAGAGGTTAGTAGTTAGTCATCTATAATAATCAAACTTGAAATCTTATTAGATATGTTTTCAAAGTTAAACTGATATTTTTAAAAATGTAGATGGTCTTCAAACACTTCAAAGACCCACATAATATGACATGTAATATATTTACAACCTGAGGCTTTTTATGGCAGTGAGATATGTTTGTTTCTGATAGAACCAATCTATTTTAGAGATGATGATGGACACTGAAGAATCTCCATATGGAATTTGCTTTCTTTTTGATAAAAGGGCAAAAAACTACCCTTACTTTGATTGTTGACAATATTCTGTTCTAACTGGACCAGCAGGATGCAAAAGAAAGTGACTGCCAAATTTGCAAAGACAAAGTTGAACACCTCTTCAAAATTCTTTGAGTGTTAGAAATGTCTGTCAGATATAATAGGCCAGTAGGCAAAAGTTATATGCCCCAATGTTGCAGAGAAAATTTGGGTGACTGTTCTGGTAGCTAGATATCCATGTTATGTAATTTCATGTTCTTCTGGGGTCTTTCATGGAGCTAAAGACTAAATAGTTAAACTTGCAGTTTCCCTTAAGATACAGAATAAAAATATTTTCTCTAAATTATCCAAATACAAATGGCATGGATAGTGTACCTGTAATTATTACTTGATAACTGTTTTGTTATACATAGTTTTACTTTGTTAAAAGCAAAATCTTTTTAAGTAGACAAAAGGGAAAATATTATGGAGTAACCTTTTTTTTTTGCACTGTGAAGATGTTCTGCTCTCATTGGTTTCATAAATAGCTAATGGCCAATAGCTAGGCAGGTAGAGGTTATGTAAGAGAGTCGGACTGAGAGAACATTGTAAAAAAAGGCGGACAGAATCACTAGGACATGGAGAGAAGTGAGATGAACTTGCCTTATTAAAGAACATATCTCCAGGTAGCCGAATGCAGATTTAAAATCATTGCTTAATTTAATATGTAAGAGCTAGTTAGTAACCTATTGGCTGAACATTTATAGTTAATAGTAAGTCTTTTTATGGTTATTTTGGAAGTATCTGGTAGGCTAGAAACTTCCACCAGCACCAATAATGTTCATAGATAAATGATAAACACTGTACATTTCTGAACTGCCTTGCCAGAAAATGTAAGGCAAGATGAAAAATGCTCTGCACACACAGATGTTTGCTATCCCAGCTCCATAATCAAGGTGCACTTTAACAACCATTTTTTCTATGGGAACTCAACAAACACAGCCCCAATGCTGCAAGTCATGTTCAATTTTAACTCACACTTTAGAACAAAAAAATCCTAAGAAGCAGTTAGATAGTATTCACATTATTTTTATTTTAATACATTGTGTACATATGTTATGTAGTTAATGCTTGTTTTTTACATAGACATAATTATCTAAGATTTAGTCACTGTCTTTTGACTTTCATTTGGTGGCTCAGTGGGCAAAGGTACCTCCTGAAAAAAACTGATGAACTAAGATGAATCCCTGGGGCTCTTACGGTGAAAGTAGAAAATTGACGAAAATAAGTTTTCCTTAGTTTTCTATATGCATACTACTGTGACCATATGCCCTCCTACCATGCATACATACTCCCAGTCAACATCACCCACAATAAATAAATGAAGCATAATAAAGTAAAAGCAGTAAAAGCACTATAATAAGTAAATCTAAGTAAGAATATGCTAAAATAAATCATCATTCCAAGGTCAAAAATAAGAAAACAGAGAAAAATTAAAATATCAATTTTTATTGTTTTACCCAAAAGGTAATTTTATAACAAGGCAATGATTGCTCAAAGTGTGAGCTGTTAGAAACAAAGCATATCATTCCCCTCCTTGTAAAATTTAAACATTAGGATGGCTAAAGTGTAAAGAATTCAGTACTAACTGACATAAAGGACAGGAGATGTTTGTGGATAAGAAGAGTCCATATTAGAAAGACATTGTATAAGAATTGTTCCCACTAAGAGAGAGGAAACTATTATACTGAAACTGGTAGCAAATTCCAAAACAAGAATTATTTATACTTTAGTGAGAAATCTGTATCAATAAAGAATTTAATACGTCTTTAGAATCTTTCTCTATGTGTCAGCCCATTACTTAAGGAGCAAGGAGACTTTCAATTTACAATGATCTTGAACTTATAAAACAAGGAATTTTAGTTATTTATCTTTCTGTTATGATATGATAAAAGCATATCTATTTGACACAGTTATCTTTATTGACAACAAAAAGTGGTTAAGATTAAGTGGATAAAATAACTATCCACATTCAAGATGTCAGATATACAAATTCTAATTAAATATTTGGTATGTGGAAACACAAAATGAATATATATTATAATACTGGTACTCAGTGCCATGGTTAAACAACATCTTTCTTCTTTTGTACATAAATAATGTAAAAAGCTTGCAACAGTAAATTAAGTAATGCTTTCAGTTAGCATATTAAGTCAAAATTCAGGTTTTAATTTTTTCTTTTGTTTTGATATTATGATACAATTACATTATTTCTTTATTTCTTTTCCTCCCACCAAACTCTGCCATCTACTCTTATCAAGTTCATGGCCTCTATTTAAAATCACTTTTGTACACATAGAGACAGCTTACCTGAACAAGGAGCTAACACCCCTCCCAGACTGATAGCTGGGAAGCCAGCATGGGACTGACTCAGGCCCCCCGAATATGGGTCTCAGCCAGAAGGACTGAGCAGTCTAAGGGACCTCAGACAGTGGAGCCAGGATGTATCCCTGGTGCACAAAAGGACTTTGCGAACATATCCCCCATGGAGGGATAACTGCCTTAATCTAGAGACAGGAGAGAAGTCCTAGTCCCTACTTCACATGACCTGTCAGATCTACATGACCCCAACTGGATGGCATTCCCCTACATATGGAATTGGGGTGGGGGGATGGGAGGGGAGAGTGGTTAGGGTGCATGTGAGAGGGCTGAGAGGGTAAAAGGGAGGGAGTAAGAGATGGAGGAAGAGGGAACTGGGATCGACATGTAAAATAATAAATTAAACAAAAAAATAAAATCATTGTTGTATAAAAATATGGTATACATACATATTCATAAATATAACTGAGTATTTTTATATTACTTGTATGTTTATTTTCAGGGCTAACCATATACTACTAGATAAAGTCTATCCTTCATTGTACTATAATGTTCCAGCTAAGATTCCAGAGGGGGTCAATAATCCAATATAGCTGTGATTTTCATAGTAATATAAATAACTCCAATGATCAGTATGTCATTGATATATTAAATATAAAGTAATGGCATGCATAGTTTGGTGGCTAACAATAGTTTTTAAAATTAGACTTAAGACCCAATAAACCTAGTAATTAAAGCCTGGTCAACTACCTAGGACTAGTAAAAGTTATTATATTCTTCTTTAATTTCCTAAGCATTGCATTCCATCCTATTCTCCCTGTTATTTCTTGAGACGATATCCAGAATATATGATGAAGCAAGAAGCATTTCTTTTGCTTGCTTTTACAGTTACTATGGAAATCAGGATGACAGCTACTCACAAAATTAGAACTATATCTACCTCAAGATCCAGCTATAACACCCTTGAACATATATCTAAGTGAACCCTCATCCAACCATGAGAACACTTGTTCAACTATGTTCATAGCAGTTGTGGTGGTTTGAAATAAAATGGCCCACAAAGTTATTGGCAATATTCAGAGGTTGGGCCCTGTTGGAGTATATGTGGTTTTGTTAAAAAAGTATGTCACTTATAATATGTGCTTTGGGTCTTTTATATGTTCAAGTCATGATCAGTGAGACACATCACTTCCTACAGCTTGCAAGATGAATGACATCCAGCTATTTCTACAGCAACATATCTGCCTACATGCCATTTTCTGCCACATGGTCAAATGGGCTGGATCTCTGAACTGTAAGCTTATGACCCCAATTAAATGCTTTCTTTTATAAACATTTCCATTGTTATCGGGTATCTTCAGAGCAAAGAAACCCTAATTAATATAGAAGTCTGTATCAGGGAGTGGGGTAATACTGTTATAGATATGATCATGCTTCTTATTTGGAGGACTTTGGACTTAGGTTTTACTCTCTGTTAATAGCATTCCTTGTCAAGGCTTTGGCATCTCCAACATCTTGGAGTCTGCAAGGCAATCCAGGTTTCAATCTTGTGGAGCACAGGGAAACTTGGTAACCACTTGCTACCTGGCTATACTGTCACCATGCCAAGGCTCAGTAGAGACCAAGCAGAAAGTAAGCCTGAAGTTTCAGTTTACCCCAGAGTAACATCTAACTCCAGGACAGACCACAACCTGGGGCCACCTGGGAAAAACCTAGGAACAGACCATCCAAGGGAAAGTGCCTAATTTCCAAAGAAAATTCATAATGTTTCAACCAACATATAGGATAACCTAATATCCCTTAGCATAACACACACCCATCCCTTTGCACCAAGACACCCCTAGACAAATGTCAGCCAATCATTGGTACTGAACTTTAGAAATCTCTCACCCCAATCTCTACTATAATGAAAACTCTTCCCTTCCCTGGAAGGGGACTCTCTTCTCAACTGCTGCATCAGGCAGATGGATAGTCCAAGCTTGCACTTTTGCATATGATTGAGGACTCCACAGTGAATTTAAAGTGACCCTCTGATCTGGGCATAACATTCACAGCTTCACACAGTGGTCTTTCTAGGCCATCATTTAGGGACACCCCGATACAAGCCTGGCCTTAGTGCATTTCCTTGGTCATGGAGGCAAATTTCATAGCACCTTTCTTTTATCATTAAAAGTGAGAACCACATGACTGAAACTGCCCAGTTCAACTCCCTATTAGGGCTGAAACATGGCCCTCTTGTTCAGTTACATCCTCACCAACTTCGTGTTTTTGATTGTTAGCTTCACTGCTTTGGCTTAAATGTTCATGAACTTGCTCAGTACATCAGGCTGACCTTTGAAGTCCCGGGATTTAAAGTATGCACTATCACACCCAGCTATAAGTTTTTATTTTATTCCTTTTCAAGAGTTGGAAACTTAGCTTGTTGGTATCTTTCTCTGAATTTACCATTCTCTTTATTCCATTTATTTATTTGTGTATCTCCTTGATCATAGAATTTAGCCTGAATTGCATTGAAAACCTCAAGATGTTGGTGATTTTGAACCCATATAATATCTAAGGAAATCTGCTATTAGGGAGTAGAACCAGTGCAAGAGAAAAAAAGTAGTTTGAAGTCAACAAAGGTGAAAGAAGTTGGAGATCTGAAAAGTGCTTTGATATCAGACATGAAGATGCAGAGTTAGAGCTGTCCCAGTTCCTTTCTCATCTTGCTTTAGTCCATTATTTCTTCACTATGCTCTCTTTCCTGTGATATGGGATGGTAATATATATACTGTGTCATAACGTGCTGTTTTTCTTATTTTACAGGGGATTACAGTTAAGAGATTGCATAAATCACAAAAGGGAACTTGAATTTTAGACTTTTAAATAAGTTTGAGACTGTTATTGACTGTTGGACTGATTGTATCTTTCCATTATTATAGGGCTATAAGCATTTGGGGACCAGAGAGTGTACTGTGGAGTTTCAAAAGAGGGAGTGGCATTATTAGGAGCTGTGACCTTGTTAGAGTAGGTGTAGTCTCATTAGGGGAAGGGTGTCACCATAGAGGTAGGCATCCCTCAACAAGACAGACAACTTTCTCTTTTCTGTAAGATACAGGACTCTACTTCTCTAGCACTAGGTCTGCCTGCATACCACCATATCGCTCCATGATAATAAAGGACTGAACCTCTGAACTGTAAGCTAGCCATACCATTTATGTTTTTCTTTTTTTCTTTGTAATATTTGCTGTAGTCACAATGTATTTTCACAGAAAAACAAAACAAAACAAAACAAACAAACTCTAAGAGAGCAAATTTATTCCTAGTAGCCAGATGCTGTAAACAATCTCAATGTCCTTCAACCAAAGAATGAATAAAGAAAATGAAGTATTTATCAGATGTTAAAAAAGTCTTTAATTTTGAAAGAACAAATTTTAAATTCATTAATTTTAATATTATTGTTTTTGCTGAATGTGGGTTTCTGGAAATTGCATATTCAGACTAAAGAAGAATGAAGGTATAACTGATTTATGTATTACAAATTTCCAAGGAGAGCTATGCAGTGAACAACGGAAATGGGAAATACTTGTTGAAAAAATAACAACTGCTGGTTTTGTTGTAGGATGAGGGAAGATGAAGAAGGGAGGGTTTTGGCTGAAGTTTACATTATTTTAATTTCCTCACCATTTCAAAGAAGTACCAGAGTAACAATGAATTGTGGATCAAAATAGAGTACTGAAAAGTGGCCTAAAATTTATTAATACTCAGATGTCAAACTGTAGTGAATGCCAGTCATGGTAAACCACATTACAATCCCAGCACTTTACTGTGACTTAGCACAAAACAACACTGCAATTCAGAGTCTTCTAAATTAGGAATTCATCCAATTTTCCTATACTATATAATAAAAATTATAAGAAAAATGTTTTGGTTGCTTGTAAATACTCTTTTCTATTGAATGTAAGCAATCCTCACTACTTCATTGTCAAACCTAAGAAGCTGTTTTTGTTTTGTTTAACTCTGTGCCTGTGGTATAAACAAAAAAAAACCTGCATGTACACAGGCAAAACAATGACAATAATTAAATGGGCCTGAAAATTTATGAAATCATAAAGGTAGAAAAACAGGGAAAGGACAGAGCATATGTGAACTCTATGAATTTAGAGACACAAAAGAATTAACTGATCCTTCTTTGCTTCCTAGAGTCAGTGAGTTCATTGTGATTAAAATTAGCATCCCAGCCACAGCCAAGAAATTAACATAATATATTAACAAAAGTTTAATGAAAATTGATAAACTTATGGTTTTATTACATATTGTGTTTTTTTAAATTTTGTGGCACTGTTTATCTCAGAAAACCTTAGGAACAAAATTTACATTTAATGATGTCAAGATAGATAATCATAACATTAGAATTCCAAGAACATTCAGAAGAAATAAAATTAATTTTCTTGAATTATAAATAGTCTTCATACAGTCCACACAACTTCAGGGAACTTCTCAGAGCTCCCCTGACCCAGGAGACCTGCCTATCTATCCGGGACCACCCATAATTTCTACCTGCTTGGTCTCCAACCCCCACCGCCGGTCCTCTGCTAGAGTCCCTGTTCCCTTCCAGAGATAGACCTATCACAGGCAGGACCACTCTGAGCTCCTGCCAGCAGGATCCTTGACACCCCCCCCCCCATAGGAGGGCCTCTGCTAAAGAGGCCTCAGGCAGAGAGTCCCAGGTCCCAGTGAGATCCACCTATCTGTGCAGAAATATCCTGAGTATCATAAGCACAGCCTTTGTCTTCTTCCACCAGCCCTTGGCTAGAGGTGAGTCTGGGCCCAATTGGGACAGCATCACCCCTACACCCTCCCCTCCGGGAACTCCCTGGAATGACCCAGGATCCTCCTGCTCCTGTGTGCTAACCCCATAGAGAGCAATTTTAGAGCTCTGATACACACTTCACCCACCCAGACCCTGAGCCCGCACTACCCCTACCTTGTGCCTTACCCTGCCCACTGTTGCACCGCTCTGGTTGAGCACTGGGACAGAGGGTGGAGCCAACAGTCCACACAACTTCCAGGAACTTCACTGAGCAGCTCTCAACAAAAGGAGACCTGCCTATCCACATGAGACCACCTGCAATTTCCACCTGCTTGGACTCCGACACCCACCACCAGTCCTCTGCTGGAGTCCGAATCCCGTCCCAGAGATCTGCCTATTTCTGTAGGACCACTCTGAGTTCCTGCCAGCATTGTCTACTAGATCCTGATTGCTAACCCCATCCTTGGGCCACTGTCTGTGGAGAGAACTCCTAGAGATCTTGAACCACACAGAGCTACAGATATCGAACCTCATACCCACATAAGCCCACCGGGGAAGTACCATAGAGAGAGGGAGAGACTCCACCAACACATACTGGAAGAAGCTATGGGAAGACAGCAATACAAGAAAACACCTAACAACAGGAGGACAAGCATGACACCACCAGAATCTAGGTACTCTACTGCAACTAGATTGTAACACAACAACAAAGCAGATGAAGCAGTAAAAAAAGAATTAAAAATAAAGATGAAAGAGGCCCTCAAAGAAGATGTGAGAAAATCCCTTAAAGAAATGGAGGAAAAAACAAACAAAAAAGTGGAAGAAATGAAAATTTTCTTAAGGAAAGTATAGAAAGTCAAGAAAAAACAATTAAGCAGGTGAAGGAAACGGTTCAAGACTTGAAAAATGAAATAGAGAAAATAAAGGAAACACAAACCGAAGGAATGCTGGAAATAGAAAAACTGGGCAAAAGTTAGGGAACTACAGACACAGGCATAACCAACAGAATTCAAGAGATGGAAGAAAGAATTTCAGGCGCAGAAGATTAACTAGAGGAAATAGATTAATCTACCAAAGAAAGTCATAAATCCAACTAATCCTTAACACAAAACATCCATGAAATGTGGGATACCGTGAAAAGGCCAAACCTAAGAATAATAGGCATAGAGGAAGGTGAGGAAGCCCAGCTCACAGGTGCTGAAAAAATATAAAACAAAATCATCGTGGAAAACTTTTCCAATCTGAAGAATGACATGCCATTGAAAGTACAAAAAGCATACTGAACAACAAATAGGCTGGACCAAAGAAAAAAGACCCCTCAACATATATTAATCAAAACACATAGCATACAGAATAAACAAAGAATATTAAGAGTAGTGAAGGAAAAAGTACAGGTAACACATATAAAGGCAGACTTTTCAAAATTACACCTGATTTCTCCATGGAAACCCTCAAGGGCAAAAGATCCTGGATAGATGTTCTATAAGTATAAAGAGACCACAGATGCCAGCCCAGGATACTATACCCAGCAAAACTCTCAATTACTTTAGATGGAAAAAACAAGATATTTAATGAAAAAAAAAAACAGATTTTCACAATATGTATCTACAAATCCAGCTCTACAGAAAGTATAGGAAGGAAAACTCCAACCCAAGGAAGGCAAATATGCCCACAATAACGTAGGCAACAGATAATCTAACTACTACACCAGAAACCAAGGGTAAAGCAGAACGAATACATTCATAATACCTACTGCCAACAACAAACCTAAAACAAACAAGCATCAACAATCAATGGTCCTTCCTCACCCTCAACATTAGTGGTCTTAACTCACCTATAAAAAGACAGAGGCTAACAGAATGGATACAAAGACAATCCATCCTTCTGCTGCATACAAGAAACACATCTAAGCTTCAAAGATAGACATTACCTCTGGGTAAAGGGTTGGGAAAAGATCTTCCAATATAACAAAACCAAAAATCAAGCAGGTGTGTCTACCCTAATATCTAACATGTTAGAATTAAAACAAAAATTAATCAAAAGAGATGAAGACTGTCTTTTCGTAATTTATCGCAGGAGAAACCCATTAACACTAAGTCTCAGTTCTGAACATCTATGCCCCTAATACAAAGGCACTCACATTCGTAAAAGAAACGCTACTAAAACTCATACCTAACATAAAACCTCACACAATTATAGTGGGAGAATTCAACACCCCACTCTCAAGACTAGACAGGACCACCAATAAGAAACTCAACAAAGAAACAAAAGAACTAACAGAAGTTATGTCTCAAATGGGTTTAACAGACATCTATAGAACATTCCATAAAAACACAAAACAATATACCTTCTTCTCTGCTTCACATGAAACCTTCTCTAAAATCGACCACATACTAGGTGGCATAACAAACCTCAACAGATACAAGAGAATTGGAATAGTCCCCTGTATCTTATCAGACCACCATGCTTTAAAATTGGAATTCAACAACAACACAAATAACAGAAAACCTGAAAACTAATGAAAACTGAACAATGTGCAATTCCACCACACCTGGGTCAAAGAAGAAACAAAGAAAGAAATTAAGGACTTTCTAATATTCAATGAGGACACAACATACCCGAACTTATGGGACACCCTGAAAGCAGTGCTACTAGGGAAGTTCATTGCACTAAGTGCCCATATGAAGAAAACAGAGGATAGTCACATAAGAGAATTAACAGCTGAACAGAAAGCCATAGAACAAAGAGAAGCAAACTCACCCCATAGGAGTAGAAGCCAGGAAATAATCAACTTGAGGTCTGAAATCAACAAAATAGAAACCAGAAAAACAATACAAAAAATCAATGCAACAAAGAGTTGATTTTTTGAGAAAGTCAACAACATAGAAAACCTATATCCAAACTAATGAAAAAGCAGAGAAAGAACATGAAAATTAACGAAATCAGAAACGGAAAAGAGAACATAACAATGGACACTGAGGAAATCTAGACAATTTTCAGGTCATACTTTGAAAACCTGTGTTGCACAAAAACTGAAAATTCAAAGCAAATGGACAAATTTCTGGATAACTGTCACTTACCAAAATTAAATCAAAAACAGACAAACAACTTAAATAGATCTATAACCCACAATGAAATAGAAGCAGTCATTGAAAGCCTTCCATCGAAAAAAAAAAAAAAAAAAAAAAAGCCCAGGGCCAAATGGCTTCAGTGCAAAATACTACCAGCCCACCCCTTCATGGAAGAACTAATACCAATACTCCTCTAATTGTTCCTCACAATAGGAACAAAAAATTCCATGCCAAACTCTTTTTACAAGCCTCACAAAGACACAACTAAGAAAAAAAGCTACAGACCAATAACCGTGATGAATATTGATGGAAAAATACTCAAAAAATACTGGCAAACCGAATTCAAGAATACATCAGAGAAATCATCCACCATGACCAAGTAGGCTTCATGCCTGGATTGCAGGGATGGTTTAACATACGAAAATCAATCAATGTGATCCACCATATAAACAAACTGAAAAAGAAAAACTATATGATCATCTTTCTGGATGCTGAAAAAGCCTTCGACAAAATTTAACAACCTTTCATATAAAGGTCTTGGAGAGATCAGGGATAACAGGAACATACCTAAACATAATAAGAGCAATATACAACAAAACAACTGCCAGCATCAAACTGAATGGAGAGAAACTTAAGCCAATCCCTCTAAAATCAGGAAAAAGACAAGGTTGCCCTCTGTCTCCATACCTCTTCAATATTGTACTTGAAGTTCTAGCTAAATTTATAAGACAACAAAAGGAGAACAAGGGGATCCAAATAGGAAAGGTAGAAGTCAAACTTGCTCTATTTGCACTTGATATGATAGTTTACATAAGCAACCCAATAAACTCTACCAGGGAACTCCTTAGCTGATAAGCACCTTGAGCAGACTAGCAGGATACATGATAAACTGACAAAAATCAGTAGCCCTACTTTTTTCAGACGACAAAGAGGCAGAGAAAGAAATCAGAGAAACATCACCCTTTACAATAGCCACAACAACATAAAGTATCGTAGGGTAACGCTTACCAAACAAGTGAAAGACCCATATAATGAGAACATTGTGGCTCTAAAGAAAGAAATTAAAGAAGATACCAGAAAATGCAAAGAACTCCCATGCTCTTGGATAGGTAGGATAAACATAGTAAAAATGGCAATCTTGCCAAAAGCAATCTACAGATTCAATGCAATCCCCATTAAAATCCCACCACAATTCTTCACTGACCTTGAAAGGATAATAATCAACTTTATATGAAAAAAAAAAAGACCCAGGATAGACAAAACAAACCTTTACATTAAAACAACTCAGGAGGCATCACCATTCCTGACTTTAAGCTCTTCTACACATCTATAGTTCTGAAAACAGCCTGGTATTGGCACAAAACTAGACAGGTAGACCAATAAAATCAAATTGAAAATCCTGATGATATCCAACAGACCTATGAACACCTGATTTTTTACAAAACATCTAAAAGTGTACAATGGTGCCAGGACAGCATTTTCAACAAATGGTGCTGGCACAATTGGATGAGGGTGTGTAGAAGACTGCAGATAGACCCATGTGTGTCACTATGCACAAAACTCAAGTCCAAAAGGATCAAAGAACTCAACATCAATCCAGCCACACTGAACCTCTTAGAAGAGAAAGTAGGAGGTACCCTAGAACAAATTTGTATAGGAGACCACTTCCTGAACATAAGAACATCAGGGTCACATTCATAGAGATCGACAATTAATAAATGGGACCTCTTCAAATTTAGAAGCTTCTGTAATGCAAAGTACACAGTGGACAAGTCCAAACGGCAGTCTACACAGACTGGGAAACGATTTTTACCAATCCCACATCCGACAAAGTACTGATCTCCAAAATATACAAAGAACTCAAGAAACTAGTCAACAAAATACCAAATAGCCCTATTTAAAATGGGGTACAGAAGTGAAGAAAGAATTTTAAATGGAGGAAATCAAAAAGGATGAAAGACACTTAAGAAAGTGCTCAATATCCTTACCTATCAGGGAAATGCAAATCAAAACAACTTTGAGATACCATCTTACTCCTGCCAGAGTGGCTAAAATTAGAAACACCAATGACAACTCATGCTGGAGAGGATGTGGAGAAAGGGGAACACTCCTCCACTACTGGTGGGAGTGCAAACTCGTACAGCCATTTTGGAGATCATTATAGCAGTTCCTCAGGAAAATGGGAATTAATTTACTACAGGACCCGGCAATCACATCCATGCAAAATAGACATCTGTTCAACTATGTTCATAGCAGCACTATTTGTAATAACAAGAACCTGGAAGCAACCTAGATGTCCCTCAATTGAAGAATGGATAATGAAGATATGGCACATCTACACAATGGAATACTACTCTTTAGAAAAAAATAATGATATCTTGAAATTTGCAGGCAAGTGAATGGCACTTGAAGAAACCATCCTGAATTAGTTAACCCAGTCACAAAAATAGGAATATTATATGGATTTTAGACCTAGATCAATTATCACCAGCCTATAATTCAGACCACCAGAGGAACTAGGATACAAGATGTATTCTAAGAGATTCATATAAAGTCCCTCACAGAAGTGGGAAGGGACAAGTCCCCCAGAGCACAGGGGAATTGGGGGGGGCAGTGAATGGAGAGAGAAGTAGGGGAAAGAGAGAAGGAGGAGGATATGTATCTCCTCCTTCTCTTTCTCCTCCAAAAATTGTTGGCCCCAGTAGACTTACTTCTAGGTATGTGGCATAGTGAAAGGCAGGACAGAACCCACATCATTCTGAGTGCATGAAAGATTGTAATGAGGCTTTTTAAGTGTGGTAAAAAAAAATGTCACATGGAGTAGAAGAAGCAACGATCACTTTCACTTTAACGATTCTTAAAAGTGGTGATACTACACTGCATATTTAATAATAGTTATTAAAAATAAGGCAAGCCTGTTTCTAATTCTGGAAATGCTACCATGTGACTGGCTATGACATCTGGGTGAATTCTTTAACCTCCATAAGCCTTAGTTTTCTTATCTATTAAACAGGGATAATAGAGCACCTATTGCTTAGAGCTATAGTAGGGTTTATAGAAGCTAATTCATGTAAAGGGGCTTATTCTGCACAATTCCAGATTTCTGGTACAATAAATCACTACTATTTGTCAAAAAATAGTCTTCATAAATATCTAATTTAGAACATTGAATATCTAATATAATTAGCATCATCGACATTGGCTTGTTACACAAATTCACAAGTGTGGCTTTTTATTATATGGTCCTTCCTACATTTGAACAATAATATTACAAATACTAACAGCCACAATTTCACCTAATATACCCCATAGAGAATAAATAGAAAAGAATAACTGATGTCACAAAATTATCAAGCTAGTCTTAGTTCTATTGGATTGCTTTTTAATTCTATGAGAAAACATTTTACCTATGGGATCAGCAATATTAATATAATTATCCTATGCCTTTCTAGCAGAGTCATGCTAGTATTTTGTCATCACTTTCATCTAGATGTTTATAAATTAATTTTATCAAATGTATTTTTTAAAATATAGACATTTTCCTTAAGTATCATTTGCCACTGACCTTATAATTTTAGGATATTCAATATCAAATGTGCACAGCCATCAATTCACAACCTAGGCTACTTCTTGGAACACTAATATCAAGGAACAAACTTAATTACAGGTCATGTAAACTATAATTCAATCATACTATCTTAAACTTTTAGCTTAAGAGTTCTAAGTTATTGGTCTTATTAAAATGTGGCTACACTGTAACTTCTTGCAAGAAGAAAAACCAGCATGACACATTTATATGTTTTGAGTTTTCTCTGGACACATAATTATTCCTTCTGAAATCTCCACTACTATTCATAAGTAGGCAACAAGTAATTTAGTATAAAGTGCTCATTTATCATTACAAACCCTTAAAATGTCTAGCATTGTTATCCTTTTCTTCCCATAGAATTTGCTTCAGTTTATAGATTTTTCTCACATTGCTGTGGATTGAGTTCTGGGCCTCATGCAGCTTAGCCACTTTTCTGATCTTTATTATATAGATTTCAAATGTAAATGGGAAATAATTCATCAGAAATTCCTGGTGAAATCTTAGGGAACATTTAAAAAGTCAAAAACCTTATCCCTTATTATAGGAATTAGTGGTGCTGTAACATCAGCTGCCACCTGAAATCATCAATCTTAGAGATAAACCACCTCAGCTGAACAAGGCACTTAATTCCCTGATAACATCTCTTGAAAAAGGACCTCTCTATTTCCAAGGGGGAGAACATTTTATTCTTCTATCCATAATGTGATGCTCACATCTGACAACAGTAAAGAGAAATGGTAGCACTTAGCCCATTGAACTGCAGCGACCACAAGGGAGACAGAATTGCAATAAGAAATGTTAACAGACTGACCACAAATGAACCATCGGATGCAGCAGCTCAGATAAACTATAGCAAGTCAAGTAAAAGATATAGTGTTTTCAAAGAACATCAGCTTGACTACTAATTACACACAACATGATTTAGAGTGCTGGTGAGCCTCACATTGTACAACATGTGAGCAATTTTCATTTAGAGTTATGGTTTACTGGTAAACACACAGGATTTAGCAAGTCAATTACTCAGGAAGGTCCCGCCATAGAAATGCAAATTATGGGTTATTTTGTTGTTGTTGTTTTATTCTTTGTTTTAACATAAGCCTTTTTGAATTAAATAAGTCTGTTACAGGTTTGGTAAGAAATATCAGTGCTTGAAATTTCCTCTTCCCATTTGTTTATTTTAACTCTAGAGACCCAATACTACCAAAGATATAAGAAAACATATGTCTATAATTCCCATACATGACTCCTGGGTCAGGAAGAAATTGTTAGCATTTCCTGAACTTTAATAAATTACTTCTGTCCTTTGGGTATTCAAACACATTTTTTTAAGCCTTACACATGTATGAGAAAGGAAAACTTATCAATGGTAATATAATCCTGCAGTCTTCTTCATTAACATCTCCCAAGACACTATATAATCATTAAGAATTATAATTAGCACTGAAGTACACTCAACTCCTAAAAGGAACATCTTTTAAACTAATAATATTTCTAACATCTGTACATTAAAGCCTGGAAATAGATAATTACTTTGTAAAATAAAAGTAAGAAATTGGTGTTTTTAAATTCTCTAAAATGTGTTAGTTTGTCGCCTTTAGATTCTATTCACTGAAAACAATCAAGTGTTTATGTAACTGAAAGTGGCAGAGTTTTTTTTTGTTTTTTGTTTTTTGTTTTTTTTTTACGTTCAGATGATGTCTTAGTCACTGTTCTTTTGCTTTGAAGAGACACAATGAACTAGGCAACCCATAAGGGAAAACATTTACCTAGGGGTTCACTTTCAGTTTCAGAGGCTTAGTTTGTTATCAACAATGGTGTGGAACATGGCAGTACACAGGCAAATATGGTCCTGGACAAGCAGCTAAGAGATCTGCACCATGATCTAAAGCAGGGAGAGAGAGAGAAAAAAGAGACCGAGAGAGAGAGAGAGAGAGAGAGAGAGAGAGAGAGAGAGAGAGAGAGAGAGAGAACCCACAGTCCACATACAGTGACATTACTTCCTGCAGCAATACCACACCAACTCCACCAAGGCCACAGCTCCTATTCCTTTCTCAAATAGTGATATTCCATGATGATGAATCACTTAAATATCTGAACTTGTGGGACATCCTATTTATTCAAACCACCATCGGTATCTTGTGTGGTAGTACACTCTTGTAATCACAGAACTTGGAAATCAGAGGCAAGCAGATAAGTTTCAGATTTGTTGGGACTATGTACCAAGTTCTGGGATAGTCTGGGATATAGAAATTTTAACTTAATAATGATTAAAAAATAATGATAGAAAATAATATCAATAATCAAGTTTAATGTTCTGGAAGCCATCCTTGGTGGTAGACAGGTCCCAGCAAAGGCTGTAATTAAGGAGAAAACACAGGAAAGAGTGAGCCAGGCCATGTTTGCCAGGAGACAGTTACAGCCTCACTGCCCAGCAGCCAGAGTGCTTTTTCATTTATACAGAATTCAGGAAGCAGGGAAAGATGCATGTTCTTCCAAAACATAGATTATAACATTACTGTTTTGGACTTGTGTTTCACAATTTCTGTTACAAATCTTGAGTCTTCAGTTCAGTCATCATTGATAAAATATGACAGAACAGAGTTATCTCTTACAATCAAAGGTGGCATTGCGGCCATCGTATGGCTTAACTTTGCTGGATCTTTTCCAAGGAGCTATGCTAGCCTTATGACTTTAGCCATACCCATGAGATATGACTGTACCATTAAAGTATAAGGTAAAGTTATAAGAAAAGAAACTATAAAAAAATTTCTCCATGATCGATTGCATCACTAAATAAAATATGGATTTATATTCAGATATTTTGCTATATGTTTCAAGAATTTATCTTTCAATGCAGATATATTAGTTGTAAAATTAAGCTATATACAATTCTGACCCATCTATTATCCATTTGGGATGTATATCTGACATGCTTCCTGCTACGGCTTTGTCAAGAACTCTGAATGCACCACAATATATTGTTACATTTTAAGGGATATTGCAGAAAACCCCTATCTTCCTTCTCCAAGATACATAATAATTGCTGCTTAGAGAAGAAAACATAGTTAGAATATCATTATATTCTCATGTTCTTTCTTTCATGGTCAGGGCAAATTTGATGGACTGGCTACTAAAGAAATTAAGGAATCATTTTTTTTTTCTTTAATTAAGGCAGGCTGTAGCATATGGCAGAAAAACACAAGGACCTGATTTCCTTATCGTCTGTCTTATAGAAGGGCTTAGGAACAAAAGATAACAGAAGACAACATGCCTATGCAACATAACTGCCTGATGTCTGAGAAACTTTTATCATGCTACAGCTATTTTAGACCTCTCAGAATTGCATTAAAGAGATGAGGCACAAATATTCGTGCCCCTTCACATATCAGAGACTAGGATATAGTGGCTTACTGCAGTCTTCATAGAAATGCAAACAGGCTTTACAATAGTTGTGCAGCCCCCCTTGTTATCCTATTCTTGGTAAATAACAGTATGCCAAGACATTTACTCAAACAGTACCAAAGCATACTCAATTTCTTTACAAAACCTTTGTAGAAAGAATATATAGTTTAGCTTACAAACTGATATTTGGTATATAATGTATTAATTACCTTAATATTTTTTCTCAAGCCATATTATTTCAGTAAAATGTGCCCATCAGCAGAAGGAAAAGCAAGACTTGTGTTTGGGAATAACACATTATTTGACCATACCTACTCCAACAAAACCATACCTACTAATAGTGCCACTAACTATGAGCTTATGTGGGTAATTGTATTCAAATCACCATATTCACATTGTATTTTTGATGTTAAATCTTTTTTAGATAAGAAGTTTTCAATGTCTGTTAAGGTGTTGTTTGGGAGGAATAATACATTTTTTAAAACAATTTTGTTTCAATTGTTAAAATTTTCTTTAGTTTGGTAAGTATTTTGTTGTAGTCAGGAGATAAAATGAGTTGAAGATCTACCTTTTGGTAAATGTATAATTTATGTTATTGAGGCCCTAATGGTTTCATAAAATGAATTAACAAATTTGACCTAATACAAATACTTGCACAGATGGTGCCTTATTCACCATTATAGTGCTGTAAAAAAACACAATGACCAAGGCATCTCATAAAAGAAAACCTTCAATTGGGAGTGTGCTTATAGTTTCAGAGGTCAGTCATGAAGGAAAGCCAGGTAGGTAGCATGGTGCTGGAGCAGTAGGTGTGTAAGTATGTGTATGTTTGTGTGTGTGTATGTGTATGTGTGTGTGTGTGTGTGTGTGTGAGAGAGAGAGAGAGAGAGAGAGAGAGAGAGAGAGAGAGAGAGAGAGAGAGAAAGCTAGTTCTACGGTTGAGAACTCAAAACTAACCACCAGTGACATACTTCTCTCAAGACCGACACACCTCTTAATCCTTCTAATCCTATCAAATAGTTCTACTCTCAGATGACCTTAACAGACATTGAAAACTTCATATCTAAAAAGAGATTTAATATGAAAAATACAATGTGAGTATGGTGGTTTGAATACAATTATCCACATAAGCACATAGTGGCACTATTAGTAGGTATGGTTTTGTTGCAGTAGGTATGGTCTTGTTGGAGGAAGTATTTCACTGTGAAGACCAACTTTGATGTCTCATTTATGCACAATTCACTCCCCATGTTCACTCATCTCCTGTTGCTTTTAAATCAAGAAGTAAAATCCTCAGTGCCTTCTCCAGGACCATGTGTGCCTGCTCAATTGCATGACACACCATCATGATAATAGACTAAACTTTGGAAATGTAAGCCACCCCAGACAAATGTTTTTCTTTATAAAAGTTGCTGTGGTCATGATGTTTCTTTGAAGCAGTAGAAATCATGAGCCAATGAGATATTTATTTTGATAGTAATTGATAATAATCAGAGTTATAACACTGGCAGGGAAGAGTTGTATAACAACATTGACAAACAAATACAATAAATAAATAAATATATAAAGGCACCACTTCAAAATAATAGAGGCTATAGAATAGACAAAAGATAATCAAAACTGACTCTCCTAGGTTCTTAGAAATTCTTTAAGGAGAGAGAGCCTTCTGTTTATGTGGTTGGAATAGTAGCACAGCAAGCAAACCACATTTGTTAGTCTTCACTATTGATTGGTTTAGGCCAACAGCACTTACAACTGGGGACGTGTCTCCTTTTTGGCAATAGGCTATATTCTGAGATGCATCAATGGGAAGATATAAATATTGTAAGATCTCAGTTCCATACACAGCCTTGAAGTACTATCTCATATACAGTGTGCCTGAGACTTGATGAATCATCTGACTCTTGGAGATACATCACAGCCTGGCAATTTGCTTTGGCCAATATTGACTATTTCTCTTTACATCAGTAAGTATTGATTTTGGAAACACAAATAAGCACTATTTTTATGTCTAAGATAATGGAGGCTACATCAAATAAAGATGACAAACAAACAAATGTCAGCCAATAGAAAGATATTATTGGTATCATTAAATATATTCTCTGAAAATAAAAAAAAATAACATGAATTTTGTATGCTCATTGAATGATCTGTTATTTAAAACTTCGTATTGGCAAAGACTGATAAATTCCATATATGAACATTTGAAATAAACATAGTTGCAGGAAAATCAATGGCAATAGGAAGGGATGTCATAAAATATATCTCATTGTTGGCATATGCAAATATATACACTGTCTACTAGGTTGAGAAACAAGAAAATAAAGTGATAGCAGGAAGGACAAATGATCTTTGGGTAAAAGACTTTTAGACATGAAATATTGTTGAGTTTAATAGTAACAAGAACAAAAATATTCCTACACAACAACTGCACAGAGGGACCAAATTCCCTCATCTTCTGTTAGTAAAAGTTAAAGGTTTATCAGCCATTTTGTAGAGAATATAATTTTACATGTTGTGATGAGATATTGATGTGTGACCCTGCAGAGCAGAGGTCGATTCACTTTTACAAACAAAAGAAAATTTAATATACATTGTTATATCATTATTGATAATAGAAAAGTTGGAAACCCTGAATACAATATGACAGAAGTTATCTAGTTGAATAATCTATAATGATTTTATATAGATGAGTGCTAATTAATGCTAAAAATTATGCTCTTGACTGCATTAATCTCTAAGATATTTTGTTACTTTTACAACCAAGATGTAGAAGTATATATAATTTTTTTAGGAAACAAAGAAAAATCAGTATAAAAATATTTCTTGCAGAAGCTAATAAAGCACACAAGACTTACAATTCTTTATTCTGAGTGAAGGCAGAAAGAATGCAAAAAGTATAAAATAATTATATCAATTTCTTTCTAATTACCAACTACAAAGTTTCATTTTAACATACCCTAATATAATAATAGAAATTTGAGTTCAATCTTTAAAAAATACAAATATACATTGAAGTAAAGCTAAAATAAACCAAATTATCAATCATAAAGTTATCAGAAAAATAAGAGAATGAAACTTTTATTGTGACTTTCAATAGTGTTCCTCTCTGTTACTCATATTCTCAGGAAGGCTATGTCACAGAGATGAGAAATAGAGTATCAGTAGGTAATTATAACTTTGTAAGTCACATTGTAGATTCACAGAATAAAACAAGTTAATAAATGCATTATTGTTGATAGAGGAAAAAATTCCAAAATCATTAATTGATGAACTCTTGTAACATTGTATTTGGATAAGAAAATCTAATACAACCTGGGGTTTTAAAACTATGGAACCAAGAATTCCAGATATTAACTCCAATGTGTAAAAAACATGAAAAGTTTTATTTTACACACAATATTAATACTAATAATAAAGAAAGAGATGTACAAACAGTAAATTAGTGACTCATCTAGGGGTAATTAAAGACCTGAGGTTGCAGGGCAAACTGTCACTTGGAAGTTTCAAGTGACAGAAAATGTGGGGAGATTTACCTAATAGTTCCTGGCCTAGGGTGGATTGTGCTGGCAGGACAACCAAGAGATAATTTTAATAACTCACTGGAGAATAAAGTGCTAGATAAATTCCAGTCACGGGGTGGCAGAAAAGTCTTGAGTTTTATCTTCTCAAATCCAGTGAGACTGTGATGGTGAGAAGTCAAGTACAGAAGGGACAAGTCTTGTCCAATCCTACTTCTGAGGTATCTAAAATAATCATATTCACAACGCAAATAGCCTGGTGACTGCTGGAAGCCAGGATAAGAGATTAATAGAGTATTAAATCCATATGTACAAAATTTTAGTCTGGATTTATAATGTACAAGTTTCTCCCTACAGATAGTAGTCCAAATTGTACAGTCTGTACTTTCAGGAGTCTAATAAGATGGTAGATCTCATGATATATGTATTTAGCAAGGACTTGATATATGGGAAAGAAGAGTTGAATAAACATAGCATGATTTTTCCAAAAGTTATGAAGATTTTAAAAGAGACTATATTAGTGTGCATATGATACTATTCATTTATCATAATGCTTGAAAATATCTTCAAGTGTTTAGAATTTCCAGTAATTTCAGAGTTGAATGCAAAATGTGAATATGAAATTGAATTAAGGGACAAATGTATGAGACATCATGGGTGGATTGGTGATTATAAAACATGGAGTCTATAAAATTAAGGAAACATAAACTAGAAAACCACAGAGTTAAGCTGGTAAGGTGTTAAGGCAGATATAGTTTCTTCATGAAAAGCCTGAGGTTCCCCATGATGCAAAGAGAGAAATGACTAAAGGAAAATGTTTTCTGACTTCCATAAATATACCCTGGTTCACATCACACACACATCACACACACACACACACACACACACACACACACACACACACACACACATGCAATATAACTACAATATTTTTAAAAAGAGTTGGTAAAGTGTCAGTATCCCCTGAGGCATGGATTATTCAAATGTTTCTGTATGGCCTCTATATAATTCAGAATATGTATTTTTCCCTTTCAAAAGAAAAACTATGTAAATCACTCTTTATGGATGAACATACATTTACAAGCCCTAAGAAGACAACAAAAATATATTACAGTACCAGTGTAGAATAAAGAAAAGAGAAAATATAAATAATCCACAATACTTTCCACCCCAGTCCTAATTGATTCCATCTAGTGAGATGGAATCATTTATTTATCTTTACCATGGACTGAAGGTAATACCAAATTCATTAAAAAAAAAAAAAAAAAAAAAAAAAAAAAAACTCTGTCATCAGGCTGATCACTATATAGTAAGATTCAATAATCTGTTATAGACCCAGGAAGGACCATATCTATGGTCCAGGATTTTTTTCTATGATGCTAGAGTTGTTCTAAAATAATAGTAATTTCACAAATTAAATCTATACCAAAGTGTTGTGATGTATACCTTGAATATACACAGAGTTTGATGGTATTCTGGTACAAAACATAATTTTTTTCATGTGATTTTGTGTATGATACTGAAAGAAAGCAATTTATGTGTACTAGTATAAGGCAGCTTCTTGCTATTGTAATGGGATTGTAAACCTAAGAGGGTTAATGAGAAATTGGCAAATGTGAATTTTTGGTTTAATAGAAATGCAGGTATGTGTGTGTGTGAGTGTTGTTTCATAACTGATGTCCTAAACTCATAGATGTCTGAAAAACATTGAATAAACATATTTCTCTGATCTTGATTTCTAACTCCAAATTTAAATATTAGAACTGAGGGTTCTGTATACATGTGAATGACTCTATATATAATTTACTATAGTGTCACAACTCAAAAAGATTATAAAGATAATTCCATGTGAATCAAAACAAAATTCAGGAATTCAAAGTAAAATATAAAATTCTATCAAAGTAAATTAGCAACAAAATCAAATTTTATATTTTAATGCTGAATAGGGTGTAAGAATGCAGGATGCTAATTAGACACAAACTAATAAATTAGTAGTAAATACAAACTTTAAACCAGTAGATTATTCAGCCCATCTATTTAAATACTCTGTCATGAAGGAAAGTAGAATTCTATCCCCTGAAAGATGTAGAATGACCCTATCAAGAATTCAAGGTCTGTAGCCAAGTGTGATCCAGCATTCATACATGTGATGGAATGTTACAGTGTAAGGAGTAAGGTTTTTCCTCCGGCTGCTTGTCTTGTCCCACCACCGCTCCTGCCACAATTAACACACAGAGACTCTGTATTTGATATAATGCTGTTGGCCAAGTACTAGTTTCTTATCTGCTAGCTGTGTCTTAAGTATTAACCCATTTCTGCTAATCTATGCATTTCCACGTGGTCTCCTCTTATCCTCGGAGAGCCGGCTCTTAGCTCTCCAGACTCTCCATCTTGACTCCTCCTTCCTACTTCCTTGTCTCCAAGTCCCTCCTATCTTCCTTTCCTATTGGCCAACAGTGCTTTATTCATTAGCCAGTATTGGAAACATATTTACAAAATGACATCTCCCATCACCTCCTCTTTTCTGTCTAAATAAAAAGAAGGGTTTTAACCTTAGCATAGCAAAATATATCACACAACATTTATCAAGTAAGAATCACAGTTAATAATATTTAGTCCATTAAT
Source organism: Phodopus roborovskii (assembly GCF_943737965.1). NCBI lineage: Eukaryota > Metazoa > Chordata > Mammalia > Rodentia > Cricetidae > Phodopus > Phodopus roborovskii. The sequence goes on from NW_026126447.1 coordinate 14,317,436, forward strand.
ATTTAGCAAGATTTAAGAAAATATTCCATCATCTATCCTATCTTTGTGAGTCTAAAGTCCTATATGTAACTTATCTTTAAGCCTAACTAAGGAAAACTATAACCATACATATCTTTCTTCAAATACATCAAAGACCACAGAAGGATAATATATAAACTCTAGACATGACCAAGACATCTTGCCTTGCCAGTCACCTGAAGTTCTTTTGTAATATTTCATCTTCAGCCCACAGGCCATAATGTGTCTGGCAGACACTTCAGCAAAGCAGGAAACGTTAAACTGTCTTCTTGTATTGGCAGTTTGTCAGTCACTTTTCTCTGTGTTCTGCAAACTGTCTGACAGAATTTTTCATGAAGCAGAAACTTTGTAGCAATGTCCATCTTGAGTCAGCAGCCACTTTCTGTGAGTCCCGCATGTCCAGTTTATATAGCATAAAGTCAAACAGTCTAGACAAGAGCAGTATCTTGTCCAAGTGGCTAGTCTTGCCATATTGGAAGCAAACTCCATACGTGTTTCTTAGATGTCCATCATCCTTTCCTACATAGGTGGTATTGCCAGGAGCATTTATGTCTCTTTGTCAAGAAAAACCCTAAACCATTTTAAATGCCATATTCTGTAGGTCTTTGAAAGGTTTGATCTCATCTTTGTATATCTAGAAAACCTAACTGATTTAACTATAAGTTTTGACTATCATAGGTAACTATCTATTATCTGCACTAAATTATTCATTACATTTTTAACTGAGCTATATAAACACAATACCTACACAAGAGGAGAAATATGCTTATCATAACATTGACCTTAAATTGAATCAATAAATGAAAATCCATTCCAAAACAAAAATATTCATATCTATATCATAATCCCCTTTTTACCTTTAAAAGGAGATTGGTTGTTGTCATTAACCATTTATAACCAACCCCATTTAAATGAAAACAAACATTTATAAACAGTATTTGGGAATTTGGGCATCGTTCTTTCCAAACTACATCCTGCTGATAGGGGGCACTGTCATGAGGATCCTATGAAGATGCAGAAATCCTGGCTGTAGTCTCCAAGGCTGCCTTGTTCAAGCTGTTTTGAATATTGGATCACCAGGAATGCTGTTTCGGGGGTCTGGCTTGATCAAACCACATTAGTCTGGAAGGAATACACAGCTTTTCATTTTCTGTGGGAACAAAAATAGAAATCCTTTTCCCCAGTCACTTGTCCTTAGACTTAAAATTTGAAGTCAAATTATTTTTAAAATATATAAATTGAATTGATACAGCATTTGTTTTAACAGTTGTTTCTTCAATAGTCAAACAAGACAAAGGCAATATAATACTGTACAGAATCCAGATTCTCTCTATCTGTGGCTTTTTTTTATTATTCTGTTACTTTTCTATTTTTTGAGACAGGGTTTTACTGTGTAACTCTTATCTGTCCTGGAACTCACTCTGCATACCAGGTTTACTTGGATATCAGAGACATCTGCTTACTTCTGTCTCCCGAGTGCTGGGATTAAAGGCCTGTGCAATCACACCCAGTTTCTCTTTGTGTTTGTAAAACCATTTTATTTTTTTTCTCCCAAGCCTACATATATTTTAGAACACACTGTAAACCTTTAGAAGTTTTCTTAATATGAATCTGTCTTTACTGTAAATGTTTATCTTTTTCTGGCCATGAGTCTTTTATCTGTTAAACAACAACATTGTTAAAATGAAAGTCATAGCTGCCTCAGCCACACAAACATGGGGAAAGAGTAGGCGTTGTTAAGAGTCGTCCTTTGGACTCTGTACAATTATGTTCCTCCTTATCAAGGACAATGAAGTTTCTCTTGAAAAATCCTCTTACATGTGACAGCCAACATATCACCTCTTCTTGTGACAGTTACTTGTACCTTGGCAACCTGTTTTTTAATTAATATTCTATCAATTGTGTCTTGAACTTCAGTGTTTGTTTTTGCTGCACTATCAGAAACATACTGATGTTTTCTTTACTGTTACCTGCACTCTATTATGCCAATAGCCACCATATACGTTTGTGAGAGATTAATCTATAAAGACTTCAGTTGTAATAGATATGCTTTAAAAAGGTAGGATTACATGTCTCTTTGACATTCAATTTTATGTGTAGTTTGTATATACATGACTATATCTATAGATTTCTGTGGCCTCGTAATTCTTGTATATTTTAAAAGAACACTTTAATGTTGTATATATACAACATTGGTTGTTGTATTGGTATTGGTTGGATTGGTATTATGAACATACTACTCATCACTATGCTATCCATCAGCCACAAAGGGGCCAAGTAAATGCATTTCTAATCATTAACCCAACAGGCAATTTTAACAAGAACATTAATAGTTTAATTGTGGTTTCATATTGATGTGTTGAATCTACCTTAAAAAGGTATCTAGTGTTGCATATGGTAAACAAATATAAATAGATAATTGTTAGTCAGAGAAAAGCCAGAGTCTATGAGAGTCTTATATGGACAGAGCCATTGAACACTGACTGACTAGCTTTAAAGGAGATTTAAAGATTCTGGAATTTTATGACATAATTCAATTTATTTGAAAAAAAGGAAACTTTGGGGTACATATGAAAGTTAAAAAAAAAAACAGACAGTTTTGACTTCATATAACAGTAATATAAATGATGGTAAAACTAGTAAAGCCAAAAGTTTAACATCCTCACTGGTGTAATAGTGACACTGTTGTTATGGGAGTAGCCAAACTTATTATGCATGGATTTAAAATCTACTCCACTGGTTCCTGAGACTATTAACTGACCCAAAAACCTAAATCAAAGACATAAAACTTTCAATTCTTTGTCATCTAACAATACATACAAACTCATATGTTCTGTTCTTAGGGACTACACTCACCTTGCTATCCTCAGCATATGCTGATTTATGAGTGTCCACTCAACTTCTGTTTGAATGAACGTCTGGTGAGACACACTCAGTATTCTTTTATAGTTCTTGCCATTTACTTCCAAATCCATGATTTCATTTTTATTTACAACTGAATATTATTCCATAAGTTTTGAGTACTATATTTTCATTATCTATTCTTGGTTGAAGGACCTTTAATCTGTTTTCATTTCCTAGCCATTGTAAATAGAGCATCTATGAACACGGTAAAGAAGCATATGTGGAGTAGGATGTAGAGCCATTTCAGCATGTACCAAAGAATCGTGGTACAGCTATGTCATGCGGTAGATTTTTAGCACTTCATGAATTATGTACACTGATTTTCCTAGTGACTACAACAGTATGTAAACTCACCAAGAATGAAGAAGTATTCTGCTTTTCTTGAACTTCCTCTATTATTTGCCAGTTTTTTTTCATCTTTGCCAGCTTAAATGTGATAAGATGAAATGAAAAAGTTGTTTTAGTTTGAAATTCTTTAATTACTTGGAACCATGAACATTTTTTGAACTATTTCTTGACCAATTTTATCTTTGGAAAATTCTCAATGCAAATTTCAAATCTATGTTTCAAATAGGTCATTTTCCCCCCTGTTTTTGATGATGTTTTGACTCTTTGGCAATTGTATAGATGGCAAAGGCTCATTCTCATTCAACCAGTTGATTGTTTATTCTAAAACTATTTTGAGTGATCATGGCCTGGAAAATTTTGTAGTTTTAAAGAATATAAAAAATCATGAACCAAAAAAGTTGAAAATATATGGGGGGGGGGATACATCAAGAAGCAGCTACATTGAGATAAGGGAAGCATTTCTATAAGTTCGAGGATCTATCTTAGCTTTGTATTGGCGAAAACTAGATGTTTGATGAGTTAGTAGATTCTAAAATATTTTTTATCTATCACCACAGAATATTAGCTCAGAAACAGGAGAAATGATTAAGGAATGATTGTTATGTGAGGACAAAATTTAGCCTAAGATAAGGTAGTTAGCCACTGGATTTGCAATATTCCAATCTATCCACAGTACTGAATTTCTAATAAGCCAATAAGACCATATCAGTACATCTTCTTTTCAGAAGTTTTTATTCATAATTGTTCTTTGTTATGCAGACACTACAGCTTATGGAATCCTACTTGACAATTGTTGACTTTAAGTATTAAGTCCTTTCCTATACCTGTAGGACGTAGCATCCTGGCTGCATAATCTGTTAGATGCTTCAGTGTTTCAGATTTCAAATTTAGCACTTAGAATTATTTGAAGGAGTGTGTGTGTGTGTGTGTGTGTGTGTGTGTGTGTGTGTGTGTAAATACCTGTCTAATTCCACTCTTCCAAATATTCAATCAAAATCGTCCTATGTTTTATTTTCTCCAGTGTATAGTTTTGGTATTTTTATCAAATACTAAGTGGCTGAAGGTATGTGTAATTGTTTTTGGGTCTTCAATTTTGTTCTATTGGTCTACATGACTGATTCTTTATAGTACCATATCATTCTTTATTGTAATGACCCTATAATATATCACAAGATCTGGAATGATCTTTCTTATCAATATTGTTTTGATTGAGGGTATTAACAGTGTTCCATAAAAATATTAGGATAATTTTTGACAGTTGTATAATTTGATGAAAGTGTTTTATTGGGATTGTATTATATATGCAAATAGCTTTTGGTGAATTGGTCATTTTCACAATAATAATTATACCAACACGTGGGCATCAGATGCCTTGATTTTCTAGTATCTTTCTGTATTTATTTTTAATTTGGAAGCTTGCAGCTTTAGATGTGCAGATATTTCATTTCCTTGATTAGGTTAGTTCTTAAATATTTCATTTTAAAGCTGATGTGAATATAAGTTTGTTCATGATTTCATTCTCGGCAAATTTGGTACTGGTGTACACAGAAAAGCTGTTGATTTGTGCATGTGTATTGTGCAAGTGTATCCTGCCACATGGTTGAATTTTCTAGAATTGTCCTGGTTAAATTATAAATATATAATATCAAATCATCTGCATACCTGGAGAGTTTGACTTTTTTTGCCCTATTGATATCCCTTTACTTGTCTCTTCTTGTCTTATTACTCCAATTATACTTTCATCGCAATATTGGATAGGCAAGGGAATAAGTGAACATCTGTGTTTCCTTGATGATGTCAATGAAGTTGCTCACCTCACTCAGAGGGTGGGCGACCAAAGTAGGGATGGGAGCAGAAGCTGGATGCTTTATTCTGCCACCAGATTTCTCTGGGAGATTCAGTGATGGAATACTTATTTGATTCTTTTTTTTTCATTGTTTCCTTTCTTTTTTGTTTATTCTTATCTCATTCAATATATCGCAACTCTTCTCACTCCTCTCACTCAACTCTTCTTAGATTCCCACCAGCATATCTCCTCTCTTCCTGATCCATTGCTGTTCAAGTCCTCTTCAGAAAATGTCAGGCCTTTCCAGGGATATCAATGAAACAGTGCGTAACAGAAATTAAGAAGATAGGTTGAAATGCTCATACCCAGGCTGGACAGGCAACCCAGTAGGAGGTAAAGGGTCCTAATAGCTGGCAGAAAAAGTCAGAGACAGTCCCACCCCCACTGTTAGAATTACAACAAGAATACCAAGCTACAGAAATGTGACACATATGCAGATGCCCTAGCACATGCTCATGCTGGCTCTTTGATTGCTGCTTCTGTCTCTCTAGAGCCTTGTGAACATTATTTAGGTGACTCTATATGCTGTGTTCTCCTGGTATTCTTTACCCTCTGTCTCATCCAGTTCATCTTCACTCTCATCTTTGTCATTAACTTATATCTCTGAATCTGCTTCCATAAGTTGCCAGAAGAAAAATGTGATAATTGGTGTAGATCATCATCTATGACTATATCAAGTTATTGTTAGAAATCATTTTTGTTGACTTTTTTTTGCCAATTGTGTTTAATTCTACCCAGGTCTCTAGGACACTGGGTTTTTGTTTCCTGGTCCTACAGGCAATGCCTGGCATGGGCTCCTTCTCATGACTTCGGCATTAAGTTACACTAGTCACCAGTCTGCTACAAGCACAAGTTTTGAGCTGCCATTAACCCCCAACTTTCTCTCATTAATATAGGGACTTTTTGGTTTACCACATTGGACATGCTCCCAGGTTTCTTTTCCTACATCACTTCTTCCTGTAGAAATTATTCTTTCCTATGTCTTGTGAATTATATTGGATTGCTTTCTTTCTACTTGATGAATACTCTTTTAAGTTTCATTTTTAGTGCTTGCTTGGTGCTCATGAAATACCTTAATTCTTGCTTGCCTTTCAACTTTCATAATTACTATGCCAATTGTAATAGTTTTTCTGGCTACAGAGATTTTTCTTGAGAATTATTTAATTTCAGGGCTTGAAATATTTTCTGATTTCCTAGCTTTGAACAGCAGATATTTCTACTTTCTGTGGTTAGCTATGTTTTTTTTTTTTCCTGTTCACTTTATAGCTAGCTACTAGTAATTTATTTGCATTGCATTTTTGACATCTTGAGTTACACATGCTGTGGACAGTTTCTTGTCTTGTTGTTGTGAGAATTTGGGGTTGTAAAAATGTCTGGTATTTAAGTGTCTCTTTCTTATTCTGAAATTGGTAAATTTAACTTAACAGATCCTTGAAGCTCCATTTCCCATCCCATGGATTTTTAGTTTTGGATTCTTTTTTCTCCCCCCTTTACAACAACGTTCCGTGTAGATTAGTTCTTTCTGTGTTTAACAATAAGGAACAAATTTCTATTTTACCTTAATTTGAGGAAGTAGTCACTAGAATGTTGTATTTGAATTTTACAATAATTTATTTAATTTATTATTTTACATTTCGATCCCAGTTCCATCTCCCTCCCTACCTACCTACCTCATTTTACCCTCTCTGCCCTCTCACATGCACCATAAACAGCCTCCCCTCCCATTGCCTCACCCCAGTTCTATACGTAGGGCAATGCCATCCACCTGGGGTCATGTATATCTGACAGGTCAGTAGGGACTAGTGCTTCTCTCCTGTCTCTAGGTTAAGACAGTTATTCCTCCATGGAGGCTGTGTTCGCAAGGTCCTTTTGTGCACCAGGGATACATCCTGGTTCCACTGTCTGAGGTCCCTTAGACTGCTCAGTCTTTCTGGCTGAGACCCATATTCAGGGGGGCCTGAGGCAGTCCCATGATGACTTCCCAGCTATCAGTCTGGTGGCACATTAGCTCCTCTTTGTTCAGGTAAGCTGTCTCTATGTGTTTCTGCAGCCTGGTCTCATCCTCTCCATCGGCAGGCATCTGGGTTCAACTTCAACTCAGTGTTTAGGTATGGGAGTTTGCTTCTGTTTCCATCAGGCATTAGATGAGGGCTCCATGGATAAGTTGGTTGTTGATCTCACTATCCAGAAAAGGCATTCATGGTAGCCTTTCCATGGATGCTCAAATTGTTAGTTTGCAGCAGTCATGTAGGACTCTAGACATTTCTTTGCGTTCAAATTTCTCTTCAAACCAATATTGCTCCCTCTTTTATGTTCTATCTCTCTCTCTCTCTCAAACTCCCTCTCCTGTCTTCTATTCCTACCCAGAATCAATCTTCCTAGTCGCACAGGTTTTCCTCTCCTCCCACTCACTTTCTCCTACTTCCCTCTCCATTTGCTGCCCCCCCCCCACTTACCCTGTGCTCTGGGGTACTTGTCCCTTTCCACTTCTGTGAGAGACTTTATATGAATCTCTTAGAATACACCTTGTATCCTAGTTCCTCTGGTGGTGTGAATTATAGGCTGGTGATCCTTTGCTCTAAGTCTAAAATCCATATAAGAGTGAGGACATACTATGTTCCTGCTTTTGTACAGGGTTACCTTATTCAGGTTAGTTTCTTCAAGTGCCATCCACTTGCCTGCAAATTTAAAGATACCATTATTTTTTTCTGCAGAGTAGTATTCCATTGTGCCACATCTTCCGTTCTTCAATTGAGGGGCATCTAGGTTGCTTCCAGGTTCTTGCTATTACAAATAGTGTTGCTATGAATATAGTTGAACAGATGTCTTTGTTGCATGGATGTGGATCATTTGAGTACATGACTAAGAGAATGATTGCTGGGTCCTGTGTCAAACTAATTCCCATTTTCCTGAGGAACCGCCATACTGATCTCCAAAATGGCTGTATGAGTTTGCATTCCCACTAGCAGTGGAGGAGTGTTCCCCTTTCTCCACATCCTCTCCAACATGAGTCAACATCCTCCCCAACATGAGTCATCATTGGTAAGATGGTATCTCAAAGTTGTTTTGCTTAGCATTTCCTTGGTAGCTAAGGATGTTGAACACTTTCTTAAGTATCTTTCAGACTTTTTGATTTCCTCTATTGAGAATTCTTTCTTCAGTTCTATACCCCATTTTTTTAATAGGGTTATTTGGAGTTTGGTTGACTGGTTTCTTCAGTTCTTTGTATATTTTGGAGATCAGCTCTTTGTCGGTTATAGGATTGGTGAAAATTTTTTCCCAATCTGTGGGCTGCCTTTTGGTCTTGTCCACTGTGTCCTTTGCCTTATAGAAGCTGCTAAGTTTGAAGAGGTCCCATTTATTAATTTTTTCTCTCAGTGTCTGTGCCCCTGGAATTATGTTCAGGAAGTGGTCACCTATACCAATTTGTCCTAGGGTACCTCCTACTTTCTCTTCTAAGAGGTTCAGTGTGGCTGGATTGATGTTGAGGTTTTGATCCATTTGCACTTGAATTTTGTGCATGGTGACATACATGTGTCTATCTTCAGTCTTTTACACACCCTCATCCAATTGTGCCAGCACCATTTGTTGAAAATGCTGTCCTGGCACCATTGTGATATTTTAGCTGTTTGTTGAAAATCAAGTGTTCATAGGTCTGTTGGATATTATCAGGATTTTCAATTTGATTCTGTTGGTCTACCTGTCTATTTTTGTGCCAATACCAGGCTGTTTTCAGAACTATAGCTGTGTACAAGAGCTTAAAGTCAAGAATTGTGATGCCTCCTGAAGTTCTTTTATGTATAGGGTTGTTTTGGCCATCCAGGGTCATTTGATTTTCCATATAAATTTGATTATTATCCTTTCAAGTCAGTGAAGAATTGTACTGGAATTTTAATGGGGATTTCATTGAATCTGTAGATTGCTGTTGGCAAGTTAGACATTTTTAGTATGTTTATCCTACCTATCCAAGAGCATGGGAGTTCTTTCCATTTTCTGATATCTTCATTAATTTCTTTCTTTAGAGTCACAAAGTTCTTCTTTTATAGGTCTATTATTTTTTTGGTAGGCATTACCCCAAGATATTTTATGATGCTTGTGACTATTGTAAATGGTGATGTTTCTCTGATTTCTTTCTCTGCCTCTTTGTAGTCTGAAAAAAGTAGGGCTACTGATTTTTGTGAGTTTATCATGTATCCTGCTAGTTTGCCAAAGGTGTTTGTCAGCTGTAGGAGTTCCCTGGTAGAGTTTATTGAGTCACTTATGTAAACTATGATATCATCTACAAATAGAGACACTTAGATTTCTTCCTTTCCAATTTGAATCACCTTGTTCTCCTTTTGTTGTCTTATTGCTTTAGCTAGAAATTCAAGTATGATATAGAAGAGATATGGAGAGAGAGGGCAACCTTGTCTTGTTCCCGATTTTAGAGGAATTGGCTTAAGTTTCTTTCCATACATTTTGATGTTAGCAATTGCTCTTATTATGATTAGGTTCGTTCATGCTATCCATGATCTCTCCAAGACCTTTATATGAAAGGGTGTTGAATTTTGTCGAAGGTTATTTCAGCATCTAGGGAAATAATTATCTGGTTTTTCTTTTTCAGTTTGTTTATATGGTCTATCATGCTGATAGATTTTCGTATGGTAAACCATCCCTGCAATCCCTGGATATAGCCTACTTGGTCATGGTGGATGACTTCTTTTGAATTTGATTTGCCAGTATTTTATTGAGTATTTTTGCATCGATGTTCATCAGCAATATTGGTCTGTAGCTTTCTTTCTTAGTTGTGTCTTTGTGAAGCTTGGATTCCAAGGTGGCCTCATAAAAAAAGTTTGGCAATGAACCTTCTGTTTCTATTTCATGGAATAATTTGAGGAGTTTTGGTATTAGTTCTTCTTTGAATGTCTGGTAGAATTATGCACTGAATCCAACTGGTCTGGACTTTTTCTTTGCTTGTAAGGATTTCGATGACTGCTTCTATTTCATTGCAGGTAATAGTTCTATTTAAATTGTTTGTTCTTGATTTAATTCTGGTATGTGACTGTTATCCAGAAATTTGTCCATTTCCTTTAAATTTTCAATTTTTGTGGAACACAGGTTTTCAAAGTATGACCTGAAAATTGTCTGGATTTCCTCTGTGTCCATTGTTATGTTCCCCTTTTCATTTCTGATTTTGTTAATTTGCATGTTCTCTCTCTGCTTTTTTGTTAATTTGGATAAAGGTTTGTCTATCTTGTTGATTTTTCTCAAAAAACAAACTCTTTGTTGCATTGATTTTTTTCTATTGTTTTTCTGGTTTCTGTTTTGTTGGTTTTAGCCCCAAAGTTGATTATTTCCTGGCATCTAGTCATATGTGGTGAGTTTGTTTCTCTCTGTTCTAAGGCTTTCAGTTTTGCTGTTATTTCTCTTATTACCCTCTCTTTTCTTCATATGGGCACTTAGTGCAAGAAACATCCCTCGTAGCACTGCTTTCAAGGTGTCCCATAAGTTTGGGTATGTTGTATCCTCATTCTCCTTGAATATTAGAAAGTCTTTAATTTCTTTATTTCTTCTTTGACCCAGGAGTGGTGCAATCGCACATTGTTCAGTTTCCATGAGTTTGCATGTTTTCTGCTATTTGTGTTTTTGTTGAATTCCAATTTTAAATCATGGTGGTCTGATAAGATAAAGGTGCCTATTCCTATTCTATTGTATATGTTGAGGTTTGTTATGCCACCTAGTATGTGGTCGATTTTAGAGAAGGTTCCATGTGGAGCAGAGAAGAAGGTCTTTCAATGGAATGTTCTATAGATAGGTGTTAAACCCATTTGAGACATAAGTTCTTTTAGTTCTTTTGTTTCTTTGTTGAGTTTCTGATCAATGGCCTTGCATTGAGAGTGGTGAGAAGAAGTCTCCCACTATAAGTGTGTGAGGTTCTATATGAGCTTTGAGTTTTAGTAGCATTTCTTTTACGAATGTGGGTGCCTTTGGATTTGGTGCAGAGATGTTTAGAACTGAGACTTTGCGTTGATGTATTTCTCCTGAGATGAATATGAAAAGACCGTCTTCATCTCTTTTGATTAATTTTGGTTTAAAGTCTAACTTGTTAGATATTAGATAGCCATGACTGCTTGCTTCTTGGGTCCATTTCCTTGGAAGATCTTTTCCCAATCCTTTACCCTGAGGTAATCTATCTTTGAAGCTTAGATGTGTTTCTTGTATGCAGCAGAAGGATGGATTCTGTCTTCATATCCATTTTGTTAGCCTGTGTCTTTTTATAGGTGAGTTAAGACTATTAATGTTGAGGGTGAGTAACGACCATTGATTGTTGATGCTTGTTTCTTTTAGGTTTGTTTTTTGCAGTGGTATTGTGAATGTATTAGTTCTGCTTTACCCTTTGTTTCTGGTGTAGTTAGATTATCTGTTGCCTACATTTTTGTGGCATAGTTACCTTCCTTGGGTTGGAGGTTTCCTTCCTATACTTTCTGTAGGGCTTTATTTGTAGATACATATTTGGAAAATCTGTTTTTTTCATTAAATATCTTGTTTTCTCGTCTGTAGTGATTGAGCGTTTTGCAGGGTATAGTGGCCTGGTCTGGCATCCATGATCTCTTAATACTTGTATGTAGAACATCCATCCAGGACCTTCTTGTCTTGAGGGTTTCCATGGAAAAATCAGATGTAATTTTGATAGGTCTCCCATTATGTTACCTGTCCTTTTTCCTGCACTGCTCTTAATATTCTTTCTTTATTCTGTATGCTAGGTGTTTTGATTATTATATGTCAAGTGGTTTTTTTCCCTTGGTCTAACCTATTTGGTGTTCGGTATGTTTCTTGTATTTTCATGGTCTTGTTCTTCTTCAGATTGGGAAAGTTTTCCTCAATGATTTTGTTTAATAAGTTTTCGGCACCTTTGAGCTGGGCTTCCTCACCTTCCTCTATGCCTGTTATTCTTAGGTTTGGCCTTTTCACGGTGTCCCATATTTCCTGGATGTTTTGTGTTAAGGATTTGTTGGATTTATGATTTTCTTTGGTCGATGAATCTACTTCTTCTAGTTTATCTTCTGCACCTGAATTTCTCTCTTCTCTCTCTTGAATCCTGTTTGTCATGCTTGAGTTTGTAGTTCCTTATCTTTTACCCAGTTTTTCTATTTCCATCATTGCTTTTGGTTTGTGTTGCCTTTATTTTCTCTATTTCAGTTTTCAAGTCTTGAATCATTTCCTTCACCTGCTTAATTGTTTTTTTCTTGGCTTTCTGTACTTTCTTTACTTTCCTTAAGAAATTTGTTCATTTCTTCCACTTTTTTGTTTGTTTTTTTTTTCTTCCATTTCTTTAAGGGATTTTCTCACATTTCTTTGATGGCCTCTATCTTATTTAAGACTGCAATTTTTAAGTCATTCCCTTGTGCTTTATCTGTTTTGTTGTTGTTTTCCATTTTAGTTGGAGTAGATTCCTTAGATTCTGTTAGTGTCATGCTTATCTTTCTATTGTTATGTGTTTTCTTGTATTGCTGTCTTCCAGTAGCTTCTTCCAGTAGGTGTTGGTGGGGTCTCTCCCTCTCTCTATGGTACTTCCCCAGTGGGCTTACGTAGGTCAGAGGTTCAATATCTGTAACTCTGGGAGGTCGAAGTTCTCTAGGAGGTTCTCCACAGATAGGGGCCAGGGGATGGGGTCAGCCAAAAGGATCCAGTAGAAGATGCTGACGGGAACTCAGATTAGTCCTGCAGAGATAGGTGGTTCTATGGGTGGGGCCGGGACTCCAGCAGAGGACCGGCAATGGGGGTCTGAGTCCAAGCATGTGGAAATTACGGGTGGTCCCGTGTGGATAGACAGGTTTCCTGTGTTCAGAGTCACTCCAAGTAGTCCCCAAAAGCTGGGTGGACTGTCACCAATGGCTGGGGTATAAGGACAAAGGCTGGGCTGATACTGGGGATATTTCTGCAGGGATAGGCATATCTCACTGGGACCTGTACTCTCCACCTGAGGCCTCTTTCTTTAGCAAAGGCCCTGATTTGGGTGTCCAGGATCCTGCAGGCCAGTTTTGGATGGTATCTAAAACTCCTTAGATATTCCATGATATAGAGAGCTGCGAAGTGCCTCGCCTTAAAGATTCCATCTTCTCAATGGTTATCTCTATCTGTGGTAAACATGTCCTTATTTGGCTAAGCCTGTTTAGCTTGTTTGCTTCCATATAAGAGCAGCCAATCTGCAGGGTCCACGTGACTCACTGGGGTTGGTCAGTACAAGCAGATTTAAGCCTGTGAGGCCTTTTCCCAGGGTCACCAGAAGAAGAAGCATGTTCAAGGATCCTGATTAAACTGCTAGAAGAAGATCTTCCCTGAGTTGCGTTTTTCCTTGCTGGACGAGGTTGGGAACAACAGCTGGTGGTCCGTACAAGGATAGAGATCACAACTTCTTGCAGTCACAGCAGTGCTGGAAAGTTCTCAAGGTAAGTTGAGACAATAAGGACCAGGGGGATAAGCGGCAATAAGGTTCCCAGGAAGAGTGGGACAATAAGGACAGCAGGGATAAGCGGCAATAAAGTCTCAGGCACTGAGCAAGAGGTTCTAGCGAACCGAAAGTAAAATTTTTAAAATGGGGACATCTCAGTCTCATCCAATTTTTCTGGCTCTTCAGGAGCTACTTTTGTCAAAGAAACTTAAAATAAAGAAAAGCACATTAGAAAGGTTTCTGGGCGAGTGTGATGCCATTGCACCTTGGGTTGCAGTGTTGGGAGACCTTATGTTAGCCTGCTGGGACAAGTTAGGCAGGGATCTTGACTTTGCTTGGGAACAAGGGATGCTAAATCCCGGAGTCAGACCCATTTGGAAGTTAGTGTATAGCTGTATTGAGGACCAGAAATGCTCTAGAGAGGCAGTGGAAAAGGGACAAGCTTTGCTAGAAATGCTACAAGAAGAAAGATCAGAAGAGGTTATGAGCACAGTGGAGTCTGATACGGAAGAAACAAACTCTGAGGAGGAATTGCAGGCCCTTGTAGAAAAGGTTCAGAAACAATCCCTTAGAGAACGGAGAAGGGAAGCAAAGAAGAAATGGTGATGTGAGGAGGAGGATCCCCCTGGAATAAAGCCCTCTGCACCTCCTTATCAGGTGGTGGAAGGGTGGGGCCAAAGGACAGGGTGTTGCTTTTGCCCTGAGGTCTGGAGAGCAGTGCAAACTGACCTTGGTCTAGCTTTTCCAATTTTCCAGGATGCCCAAGGCAATAGACATAAGGAGCCTTTAGACTTCAAGGTCATCAAGGCTTTGTCTGAGTCTGTGAGAATGTATGGGATCCAGCTCTTGATTCTCCTAGGCAAATGACTGTTGAAGCGAGAGAAGCCTTATGTAAAGTTGAGGAAAGAATACAAAATGCATTTCTATCTAGATGGAAGGAAGGTCAAGCTATCATGTTATGCATTCTCCCTACGTATAATCAGCCTACAGGGTTGTTATGGCAGGAAGGACCATTTCTTTTTATTTATCCCAAAATCTCCCCAGGGAAAGCAATAGAACATTATCCCACAGCAGTCCCTAGTTGGCTCATAGTGGAATTCAACAAAGCATTCAATTTTTTGGAGTGCCCTCAGGGCTACTTGTGGTGCCTTACTCCAGTCACCAGGTTAAGATCTTGTGTGGCACTATCGATAACTGGGCCATATGGCAATTTGGGTTTGAAGGAATGATAGATAATCATTATCCAAAACATCCTTTAATATCATTGTTTAAGGAACATTCTGTGATTTTTCCAAAAGTAACTTCCTCAGTCCCACTTAGTGGGGCACCAAAAGTTTTTACTGATGGTTCAAAAACTGGTTGTGGGGCATATATGATTGCAAAAAAGCTTCCTGTGCTGTGCCAATTTCAGCCAGGATCCCCTCAAATTTTGGAATTGAAAATTGCAGTCGAAGTATTCAAAATTTGCCCATTTGCATTTAATTTGATCTCAGATTCAGCATATGTGGTGAATGCAGTAAAAATTATGGAATTAGCATGCCCTATTACAGTTAGTAGTGTTGTCTGTTCATTCTTACAAGAGTTACAAAGATTAATTTGGTTGAGAAAGGAATGCTTTTATATTCAACATATTAGAGCTCATAAGGGTTTGCCTGGGCCCTTAAGTGAAGGAAATGACATTGTTGATCAATGGACAAGGGTGGAATGTATTTTTTACAGCTCATCTTTAGACCAGGCTAGGCAATTCCATCAGCAATTTCATGTGAATGCAAGGGCTCTTCAACAGAAATTCCTTTTGTCCAGAGCAGATGCTCAACAGGTGGTTTTGAACTGTCCACAGTATATAATATACCAACACCCTCTTGGTGTGGGGGTAAACCCTAGGGGTTTAATGCCCCTAAAGATATGGCAGATGGATGTCTCGCATATTTCAGAATTCGGAGCTTTGAAATATGTACATGTGTCTGTGGATACTTGTTCGGGTGTGGTACATGCTACACCTTTAAGCAGAGAAAAAGCCTGCAATGTCATTGAACCCTGCCTGGAAGCCTGGGCAGCTTGGAGAAAACTTCAACAGCTAAAAACTGATAATGGGCCAGCCTATGCAGCTCAGAGATTTACTTCCTTTTACAAACAAATGGAAGTTCAGCTTGTCCATGGATTACCCTACAAACCTCAAGGACAAGGGGTTGTAGAACGAGATCATCCAGCCCTAAAAGAATGCTTAGTAAAACAAAAAGGGGGCATAGACCAAGGCCGATCTCCCAAGGAAAGACTATCTTTATCTCTTTTTACCCTCAATTTTTTAATTTTGGATGTTGATGGCCTTTCTGCCACTGATCGTCATCAGCGGCAAGGAGGGAGCCTAAAAGGCTATGTGAAATGGAAAGATGTGATCACCAGTTTATGGCATTGTACTGATCCTGTGTTGCGTGGGAGAGAGGGTCTGTTTGTATTTTTCCCCAGGATCAACAAAGAACCATTGTGGGTCCCAGAGAGGTTTGTAAGAAAGTGCAACAAACATGAAGAGCCTGCTGTTGCTGTTGATCATCAGCCTGATTTGGCCACCAGTGCAGATGAAGCTTAGATTTACCTTATTTGCCTTATGATAGTGAGATTGCTAGTATAAATGAAAATAGGAGTTTTATTTTAACAAGAAGCGTATGCTTTTATGTGATATTAGTGATAAGAGTCAGTGCATTATGTAATTTAATCAGTCTGCAGCTTGGTTTGATGTGCCCACCATGGGAGGCCCCATTAGGGAGGTCAACACCTCCTGGGTAAGTGGATGGTGGCCTGCTAAGAGTGAGTTTGACAAGCCAGCACCCCATCAGCCTAAGTGGGCCCCTCATTGTTCCAGTAAACAAGGAGGTGGTTTCCTTCCCTGGATGGGATGTCAATTAAATGAGGTTGTTTGGGCGAGCAAGGGATATTTTACCTTCTCGCCAGGAATTAGTACCAGCTTCAATAAAACCTTTGCTGGGAGAAATTTTACTGATCAGGATCTGCAGCAGATGTATATTTCCAACCCTTTTGATCTCTGGCTCTTGTATGGCATTAATGGCAGCTGCACAGATTTGTCCCCTTTCCTTATGATAAGGGGCAGAGTTCATGGGATGGACGAATTTGCTTGGTCTTCCTCTGAGCATTTTGGTGAATGGTTCAATCCTAATCCTCCTCAAACTAGCAGATAGATTCCCATGCCTGTTTTGTCTAAATGGTAAATTTTACCAAAAAGCATTTGAATGACGTATGTAATATTTTAGCTATTTCATTATTTCTAAGTTTATGTTACTTGAGGACAAGTGTTGCACTGGTTTTCATTATTTCTGCATTTCTTCAATATGATTTTAATATATTTCAATTTAGATCTCTCTCTGTCTCTCTCTTCCCCCCCCCTCTCTCTCTTCCCCTCTCTCTCTCTCTGTCTCCAGATTTTCTTATTAAAGAATCAAGTTTTCAGACTTACATGACCTCTTTTGAAAAGTCAATATCCTGTGGTGAGACTTAAAGATTTCATAAAACAAAGTGTTATGTAGTCATTTAAAATTGTTACAGAGGCATACAGGGTCCCCTCTTGTTACTCTGAATCTCATTAATAAAAGAACTTAAGAACTTGTGAAAATGTCAACACTAGGAAAAGTGTAAAAGATTGTAGAAGGAAACGTCCCCAGAATAGGCACATATAGAGTTTAGCATTTCTCCAGAGGAGAAGTGAGAACCTACAGGATATTACCAAGAAATTTAAGATGACATAATGGTCAGACATGTAGCAAATGGAGAGCAACATGTTTGGAAGATGAGCTTTAGACAAAGAGTAAGGAAATTAAAATATCAGAGAGAACATAATTAGTTTCTGACCAGTACTAAAAGAAGACATTAAAAAAAGTAAAGAAAAAGAAGAGTTGCATCTCCTTTTTCTATACCTCAGAAATGGGCAGATTCAGCAGATCATCTTATTAGCTTATAGTGGAAAATTCTGGAGAGGCCAGGTACAGCATCTCATTAAAGAAAAAAATTTTCCACATATTTCTTTAGCATTAGTTAAGGTAAACCCTTATTGACAAATATGGTCTTCTTGACTAGGTGAGAGACCTAGACTAATTGTACCATTAAATATCCACTGAGGTGATAGCTTCTGTTCTCTCAAATATAGAATGTTTAATTTTAAGAAAATCATATGAAATTACATAGAAAAGGATTGTGAAATAAGTATGCAAAATAATAACCCATGTTTGGTAGCTATAGTAGTAGACACCTGAAATCTCAGCATTTATGACATAAGGCTTATCCACAGCTATGTGATAACTACAATAAAAAATAATAAAAGAGAGTCCAGAAATGTCTGAATTCTGAATATATATCACTTAAATGGAAAAAAAATGAAAACCAAGGTATTTTCTTCTTGATCCAATTACAAAATGCCATCTTCTACTGATTCAGATTTCATAGTCAAGTGAAAATTCTTGAAATACTATCAGTAAATGCATGTTCCTCAACAACATTGTGGGCTCAGATGCAACATGGCAGGTGCTTAGCTTTGGACCTTTGCTTTACCTCTGGATGAAGTCTTAAGAATGGCATTTAAGGTAGTTATCATTAGCAGTGCATTGTCCTAGAAAAGTACTTTACAAGCAGATTTTGGTACCAGCTTGAGGGTAAAGGATGCCTATACAATCTGTATATGCTCAGAAACTACCATCTGCAGGAATCACTCATCCAACGTAAACTGATAACTGAAATTGTTATTCCTGAAAGTAGAAAAGAAACAACCTCAAAATTGGAGTAAATTGAGACTGTAGAGGCACATAGATGTATTCAAATCATATCAGAGATAACCAGACCCAAGAAATTATCAGATACACCGGATACAATAAATGGCGTAACTGTCTTGCCTACATCCCGTAAAGGGAAGAACATTATTTACTCTAATGGCATGGCCAGAAGCAACCTATTATTTGACTTGTCCATATTTCAAGGGCAGAGAATCTTCCCACTTCCATGGAGATTAAACTCATCAGGGTCACCTGTGGTTGACTTAGCCGATTTGATTGACTGTCCATCCATCCACCTGTTTACCTACATAGATCTGAACCTGATTGTACTCTTTTCTACAATGTGCCAAGTTTGATTTGGCCTATTTCTTTGCAGCTGGGTTTTGTTGTTTGTATAAAATCCTTGCCTCAATAGTTATCTCCTGGCATACTGGTCTGGCTCAATTTGTATGAATACACAACCCAGTCCCAAAATAATTAGAATTATGCTACAGGCTTTTCAACTTGTGGTCATTCTTTAAACAAAATAGAAAGATGGATAGAGTAATACAGATAAATGATAGACAGTTAAATAATAGATAGATGATGATAGATGGATAGATACATAAATCCATAGATACATAGACACATAGATAAATTGATAAATGTTAGAAAGATTGATGATAGATGGATGATATTGAAAATAGATCTACAGACTAGATAGATAGAAGATAGATTATAAATAGATGATAATAGATAGATAAATAGATGCTAGATAGATATGTATAGACATACATAGGGATAGATATAGATATGCAGACATATAATTTCATCCAATGAAAATTCGTATTATTAATCAAAAATAGAGTTGACATTTACTACCAAGGCAAGAAGAATTGTATGGAAAACTGTTGTCACTGGAATCATATAACCATTTGAGTTTACTGGTATTCAGTAACTTCTGAGTAATAATTGTGGAATGACATAACTGTGCTTGCCTTGTGTTTCTGACATTTCACCATCAGAACATTTACACACTGCAGTGGCCACTACACAACGAGGATGAGATTAAAAATATAATGACTTGAACAGCTACTGAGTTCATGGGTTACTGGCCATCTGTCCTCTTGGGGCAGTACCTATCTCACTCAAGTACAGTGAAATGGTAATGGTTTTTTTTCTTAAAGTCTCCCATAGATCTGTCAGTGTGAGCTTTAAGGCATTTTTCTGAGTTTCTTTATATTGTGGTGGTTTGTTGGTATTGGATGATTGAGGTAGGCATTAACTGGAATTAATTTTGGAACTTACTCCTCTTATCTTCTATTCCTTAGCGGACAAGTATGGGCATACTATGAAGATTATGACAATATCACGAGAGTGTAATAGTCCATATGTGCTAGTGTGCTATTATCTCTTTTAATATTTCAAAACATTTTACTTAATCAGTGTCTTAGCTAGGTATTCTATTTCTATGATAAAATGTCATGACAAAAATCAACATTGGAGGAAAGTATTAATTTGAACTTACATTTCCACATAACAGTCCATTACTGAGGAAAGAACTCAAAAAAAGTAGGAGTCTGGAGGCAGAAGCTGATGGAGGTGTCCTTCTAAGTAACTTGATCACATGAGAATACTCAGCCTATTTTCTCATAGCACCAGGCAACCAGACCAGGGGTGTCATAGCTCAGTGAGATGAACCTTCTCATATCCATTCACTAGTGAAGAATATTATCATAGACTGTCCACTGGCCATTCTTCTGGGGGCATTTTCCCCATTGCATTGCCCTTTTCCTAAGTGACTCTAGCCTGTGTTGTTAACATAAAAAATGATCCAGCACAGTCAGTCAAGTTGATATCTTATTGACCATTGCAAGTATATAATTAGTTTTGATTGTCAAATTGAGTCGATTAAGAGGTACCTTGAAAATTGGTAAACCATCTCTTTGGCTATGGCTGTGAGTTTGTTTTCATAAATAACAGTAAGGTGGGTTGGCAATTAGAGGAGAAGAGTCACCTTGAATACTGAATGTGCTATTCAATAGACTAAGAATGCACAGATGGAAAAAAAGAAAAAGGAGAAGTTGCAGTAAATGCTAGATTCTTCTCTATCAAGTGAAGCGGCTTAAATATGAAATGTGCCCCATTTGCTTTTGTGCTGAATTCATTGTTCTCTGACAATAGTGCTATTTTTTGATTTGGTTTAAATTGTATTGCAAAGGGCCTCATTAGAGGAAATAGTTTATTGTGGGACTGCCTCTCAAGTTTATAATTAATTCCCAGTTTTTTTTTTCTTCCTCTCTCTACCTCTTATTCACCACTAGGTGACTTCATCCTTTCTCCAAATATTCACTCTGTTTGGTGATGTAACTTATTCCATATTGTACAAAGTAACAGCTTTCATGTTTTGGCTTTCCCTGAATAATTTCAGCTTATAAAACATAAGTTTGCTCTATTTGTGTGCAAATTCCAGTGCACCATGAATTTTGCATTCTATTAGTGCAACTAAATAGCCACCATCAGCCCAGCAACAACCACACAGCACAGAGTATAGTTGATTTTGACAAACCACATCACCCACATGTATTATCCAAAATGGGTATAGTGTCACACACTAAGCTGACCCATTATCAAAACATCCAGTATATGCATATCAGGACAGATGGATGATACCATCTTGACAGTTTCACTAAGGTTTAAGATCAGCAACATTCATTTGCTTGACAAGACCCACTGTGATTATCTAGTCCTAGTAAATTGCATGGCAAAGATCAATATGGAGAGAAATCACAAATTTCTAACTTTCTACACAATCTTTTATTTCTTACTTTCAAAATTTACGTAAAAAATTCTCCTTCAAAAACCCACTAACAAGATGTTTTTGTCTTTCACTACTTTCCTGAAATTTACTCAAGTGATGTTGACAGACAGAATCAAAAGACTATACTTCATCACTTATAAAAGATCCCCAACTGGTATAGTCTAACAGAATAAATGACTTTTGGAAGGTTTTATCTCCCAGGTGCACATATCAACTTGTGTTATTTATTTTCTGGGCTAGTGTCTTACAATTAATCATAACAAAAATCTTGTAGAGGACAACCTTGTAGGAAGTATCACATAATCTTTCATGTCAGAGAATACCTTGGGCTGAGGAAACATGCATGAGACAGTAACAATAAAATTATAATGGCCATGCAAATGAGAGATGAGAAGTGTTACATAAATTTCCAGAAAAACAGATGGCAGATAAAATGATTTCTTCTCCATCAGATGACAGGAGCTAATTTAAAGAGAATATCCAACACACACCTTTCAAACTATAAATGATGACAATAATCTCACTGGCTAGTTAACAAGGTTTGGGAGGTAAAATATTAACCCATTTCTATTAATCAAGTCTCTACATCTTGAGTCTCCTCTACTACAACTCCCAGAATCCTCCTTGTCTCCTAGTCCTGCCTACTTGCTTTCCTATTGGCCAACAGAGCTTGATTCATTAACCAATAAATGAAACATATTTACAGAAGGACATCTCCAATGAAATGCAAATGTTTGTAACAGGAGTCATGAAATCACATCCAAGAATAACCTTGGGAACAAAATATACCTGAGTATAAGGCCCTCTGCCTTTTCTCTATAGCTGCTCTCACAGTTTACCAAGGCAATGTTCACCATGTATCATTATTTTGACCATATTCCAAATTTTCATAAAGAAACCATGAACATCTTTACCAATGTAGAACAGTATATTCAGTTTTATCAACTCTGAGATTCACTGCTTGTCATTCTTTCATTAACAAATAGTTCAAAGAAACAATTACCAAGCCAGTTTTCCAATACCTTAATTTCTGAAGAATGTGTATTTTGTATTTGAATGCTTGAAGTAAACCTCTTGTATCTGGGTTCAAAAAAATCATGTTTGGGAAATGTTGCTGCTCAAATTTGCCATTCACATAAACAAAAAAATTTTCTGCAACATCTTATGTCACAAGAGTAACAAATGCATGATATTTTCTGAACAAACTTTTAAAGAGACAAATACAACTTATAACCTAGTTGAAATTTCTGTTTGGTGTGAGGGAATTTCAACTTTTAAGTTGTAATGGATATCCCTGATTGATAAATTAACTTCATCTGCATTTAACTAGTACCCAAGCAACTGGGTACACGTGTCAGAATTTTTTTCCTATTTAGATTATTTTAAGTGGGACAAAAAAACATTAGCTTTAGAGTTTGTGGGTGGGAAGATCCATATTTAATCAGTGCTGACCACTGGCTGATATCTAATATAAAGGAAATAGAAGAAGGGTTTCCTCTGTTTCTCTTTGCCTGTTTCCTCTTGCCTTCATTCTTACTGGCAAGTTAATTTCCTTTGTGGTATGAGAGCCACTTCTGCAGGATTATAGTTACATAAAGGTCAGGTGATACATCCAGCCTTGTGGAATGAACAATTACTGTATTCTTTGAACTTCTATTAGTAGATATTGTTGTGCTGGGTGGATCACATCCAGTACCTCTAATAATTCCCTTTTCTATGTACACACACACACACACACACACACATACACACACACACACACACACACACCACAATCATTCTGTAAGTACTCTTCCGGTTGCTTTGAGAAACTGTTCTCACTTTCATATTCCTAAATGTAACCTTCTCACTTTGTATAAAGTTACTTGTCTGTATGTTTTCAGAGAAAAAATAACATTAATAAAGTTTCACCAGAATGGCTCTCTAAACCAGAGCTGAACTAACATAACCATAATAGACACATTAAAGGAATGGAAGAATCCAGGAGGCCTCAACTCCATGCAAAGGAGTATGGCAAATAAGGAATTCTGAGATATGAGTAAATAATCTTGCATAGGGAGGCACAAGAATTGGTTATCTTGTACTAAATGGTCCTCCCTAAGTGAGTTTTAAATAAAATAAAGCATTATTAAAAGAAACATGAACCTATATTTAGAATCATATTGAAATATTTCTTTTTGTTAAATTTGTTCTTTTATCATGTGAAAGCATGCGTATAATGTGTTTTATTTATTCTCTCAACACTCTCACCTCCTTGTCATTCTATCCCCTCCTTCAAAGGCCTCTATAATTCCTTGTGAACATCTTGAATTCATGGATATTGCCATGCTTCGAAATGACATAGTTCTGAAAAGATGCTACAATGAGCCTCAAAAATGAAAAATTTATCTCATTTATATTGTAATAGAAATGGATACATAAAGCCAAAATGTAAATATTATAAATAACTAATCAGTGTTTTAAAAGCATTCAAAAATGCAATAGCACTACTGTATTTATTTTTTAATAACAAAGCAAGGATATAAATGAATTCTGTTGGGAGTAATTCAGGCACAGAACTATGTTATTCTGTTTCTTACACATACACACTTTCATTATTACCTTTCACCTACATGAGATGACTTTTATACTAACCTTGAACTAAATTAAGAAAATAATTAAAATGATGTAGACACATGAATTCACCTCTGAAGTCTCTCTGATTTTCATATATATATATATATATATATATATGATTTCATATATATATTATTTAAATAAGAAATGAGCTTGTTTTACATATCAATCCCAGTTCCCTAACTCTCCAGCCCTCCCCTTTTCCCTCCACCACCCACTCCAATTGTCATTCTCATCCCCAAGGTGGGTGAGGCCTTCTATGGGGAGTCTTCAAAGTTTGTCATATCATTTGGAGCAGGGCTCAGGCCCTCCCCCTTATGTCTATGCTGAGTGAGTCTATGTGGAATGGGCTCCCACATCCATTTGTATCCAGGGATAAATACTACCAGAGGCCTCATAGATTGCCCAATCCTCCCAAATAACACCACATTCAAGAATCTGGGGCAGTCCCATTCTGGTTTCCTAGCTATCACATGAGCTCCACCTTGTTCATGTAGACAGTTTCTATGTGTTTTTTCCAGCCTGGTCTTGACCCCTTTGCTCATCACCCCTCCCATTCTGCAACTGGATTCCAGTTCAGTTCAATGTTTTGCTGTGGGTGTCTGTTTCTGCTCCCACCAGCTACTAGATGAAGAAATAAGAAGGCATATAAAGTAGTAATCGATCTCATTATCAGGAAAGGCATTTAATGTAGTCTCTTGACTATAACTTAGTTTGTTAGTTGGGGTCGTCCTTGTAGATCTCTGGACATTTCCCTAGTGTCAGATTTCCCTTAAAACCTATAATGGCTCCCTATATTATGGTATCTCTTTTCTTGCTCTCCTCCATTCTTTCCCTGGCTCAATCTTTCTGCTCCATCATGTTCACTTCTGACCTCCTTTTCTCCCTAACTCCCTCTCCCCTGCCCCCATGCTCCCAAATTGCTTAGGAGATCTTTTCCCTTTCACCTTCTCCATGGGACTATGTAGGTCTCCCTTAGGGTCCTCCTTGTTTCCTAATTTTTCTGGGTGAATGGATTATAGACTGGTAATCCTTTATTCTATGTCTAAAATCCATATATGAGTGAGTACATACTATGTTCATCTTTTTATGACTGGGTTTCCTGACTCTCACTTAGGATGGTTTCTTCTATTTCCTTCTACCTGTTTTGTACATTTCAAGATTCCATTGCTTTTGTTTTGTTTTCTGTTTTTTTTTTTTTTCCCGCTGAATAATACTCTGTTGTTTGAATGCACCATATTTGCTCCATCCATTCTTCAGCTGAGGGACATTTAGGTTGCTTCCAGGTTCTTACTATGACAAATAATGCTGCTATGAACATGGTTGAAAGATGTCCTTATTGTATGAGTGTGCATCTTTTGGATATATGCCTAAGAGTGCAATTACTGGATCATGTGGTAGACTGATTCCCGTATTTCTGAAGACCCACTATAGTGATTTCCAAAGTGACTGTATGAGTTCGCTCTCCCACCAACACTGGAAGAGTGTACACTTTTCTCTGCATCTTCTCCGGCATAATCTTTCTTTGGTGATTCTGATTTTAGCCATTCTTACAGGAGTAAGATGGTATCTCAGAATTGTTTTGATTTGCATTTCCCTGAATATTTTTTTTTTAAGAATGTTGAGCACTTTCTTAAATGTCACTGACTTTCAAGGTTATTTAGTCCTTAATTTCTAGTAATGTCTTCTAATATCAGGGAAATTGAGATTATCTCATGCTATTTTGTGTCTTGGGAAGCTACTGGCTACAGTCTAGAGACTGTGTCTCTTTTTATTTTATTCTATTTCTCCCTAGACACATACAAATAAATTTTGGTCTACTATTCTCAATGCCATAACAGTGACAGTAAAATATATGGCCAATTAAAATACTTGGGTTAATGCAACACTGTTGTTTATGGCTTGTATTTTCAAAATTCAAAAGGACAGAACACACAGTTTGAAATCAGTTTTGAAATCAGTTATATAAAGATTTGCCAAGTGCCCTTTCATTCAGCTTTCATTATAACATTATTGATTTCCTTTGTTTGAATCATCTGAAACCCAAGATGTGTCATGAGATTAGCTTCACATTTGACCCAGTGAGGCTGGTCAGGTATAAGGGCAGTCTTCTGAAAGAAAGATGGAAACTGTTTATTTTTGTTCACTGACTCTTCTGTGCTGCAATGAAAGTGGAATGTGCTCTACTTGAGAGAGAGAGAGACAGAAAGACAGAGAGAGAGAGAGAGAGAGAGAGAGAGAGATATTTATGTTTTTGAAGTTTTTTGAAGACATGGTAGTTTCATGTGGGATATTGCCACCATTTAAAATTCTGTATAGAGTTTGATATTATTGTCTACGTTAATGATATTCACAAACTATGAAGTGATGAAAGTTGAAAGCAGTATGATATTATCCATTCAATTCTATTCTGTCACAAAGTCAAAGAACTTCTATGGAAGGTTTAATAACAATAACCATGTCAACCAACAAGCTATCATCCAAATAGGAAGAGGAAGAAAGATGGATGGAAATAGAGGAGATTGATGAAGGGAGAGGGGTCGTGAAGAAAGAGAAGAAGGAGAGGGAGAAGGTGTGTTGTTTGCTGTGGAATAAACAAGTGGTTCAAAATGTAGTTCTTTTCTTTCACATAAGGGATATTATTTCTACTATAATAGATTCTTCAGCAAACAGTTATTGTCCAGTGGGAATTAAATTAGTAATGCTTGTCTCTAATCTTCTTAAAAAGAGAAATTTCTGAACTAAAATACTA
This sequence comes from Phodopus roborovskii, assembly GCF_943737965.1. Classification (NCBI taxonomy): domain Eukaryota; kingdom Metazoa; phylum Chordata; class Mammalia; order Rodentia; family Cricetidae; genus Phodopus; species Phodopus roborovskii. Next base: position 14,343,926 of record NW_026126447.1, read on the forward strand.
AATTTAATAGCTTATAGTAAAATAAATAAAAACATTCAGATCAGATTAGAAATGGATATTTTAATAACCTGTCCTTCTAAGTATCAGAATAAGGAATCCTGAAACCTAGGTAAGAGAAGTGGGAGGGAATCTCTTTGTGAATATTTGTAAACAAAGCTTTGTATGATAGGACACAGACAAATTAGAAATAAGTTGGGAAGCAAAAAGAAAACAAACAAACAAAAAAATGATAAACTTCATTTATTCTTCCCAAATATCATTTTGAAATGCCCTTTTTCTCTCCTCCTTCTTCCCCTTTCCCTTCTTTCTCTTCCTTCCTGGTCTTTACATTCTAACCTTTCTCTCTCTTCTTCTCAGCCTGCTTTGTGTATTTCAATTTTGTACTCATTTCAATATTTTTTCACCTTTCATTTTATAATTTTTTGTACTGCATAATTCAGACTAAAAGTTTTTCTTGGTCTCTCACTCAGAGACTCCATGTACAATTATATGGCTTATCAAACTCTTCTTGCTGCATTTTCTAATCTCAAACATTTTTGTCTGCTGTAATAATACCATCCCTTGGTTAAAACCCCACTTTTCCCTTCTTGAACATATTTATAACAATTGCTTCAAGAACATGACGATTGCTTCAGTTATTTCACTCTATCAATTTGGATTTAGATTAAATAGTGTTTGGTAGTAAAAAAATTCATCATTGCATCACAAATAATTTCAGCTTTCATAAAGAATACTATTGTCTGGAGACAAATTATTTTAGATTAAAACTCCAATATTTTAATAACAACTGAGCTTCCTGGATTCGGACTTATGCTTTGTTGAGCTTTGTATGTCTGATTTAAATAAACACCTCTGCAGTGGCATCCTGGAATTTTCACTCTAAGAGTCCTCAAAAGTTCTGAATTTCAAATTTTGTCCTATTATCTCTGTGATATTTTTGTAAACTACATCACTGTTATCAACCACTCCTAAATTTTCCTGAAAGTACAATTTCTGTGCAAGCGGTTTGGGGGAGTATACTGAATATAGGTTCATTTTCCTTATCTCTTTTTCCTGTGCTTATCTCATCTTCACACAATCTATTAAATTCTTCAAATCCATCTACTGTGATAGAAAACAGTTCTATTTTTTTTTTTATAAGCAGCTCTACAACTTTACCAGAACTGTCTTTGTTACAAGCTACATGGTTGGACTATCTGATTCTCCCCATCCCTTCCAGACCTTACATAGGTAAAAACCAGAGTCAAATTCAACCTTTAGAATTCTGTCTTCTAATATTCTTTTGTCTGTAATTCTGTGTCCCCAGACTCTTATTGCCACAAAACTTCTCTGGAAACTTCAAAGAGTTCCAGTTCTAGTTCTTGATAATAGCAAAATCTTCACCTAGGTGTTTATAAGAATTTGGAGATCAAAGGGATACAAACTTTAACTATTTGCAGATGATATTATAGTCTACCTAGGTACCTAGGTGACCCGAAAAATCCTACCAGGAAAATCCTACACTTTCAGCAAAGTGGCAGCATACAAGATTAACTTAAAAAAAAAAAATAAAAAAGGATCAGTAACCCTACTATACACAAATGATAAAGGGACTGAGACAGAAATAAGAAAAAACATTACACTTTACAATAGCCACAAACAACATAAAATATCTTGGGTAATGATAGCCAAACAAGGGAAAGACCTGTACAACAAAAACGTTGAGTCATTAAAAAAATAAATCAAAGAAGATACCAGAAATAGGAAGATCTTCCATTCTCTTGAATAGGTAGGCTCAACATAGTAAAAATGGCAATCCGTCCAAAAGCAATCTACAGATTCAATGCAATCCCCATCAAAATACCAGCACAATTCTTTACAGAACTTGAAAGAACAATACTCAACTTTTAAAAGAAAAACAAAAAACCCAGGAACCCTTGAAAGAATTGGTATAGGAGACTGCTTCCTGAACATAGCACCAGTAGCACAGACACTGAGACCAACAATTAATAAATGGGACCTCCTCAGCTGAACCTCTTAGAAAAGAAAGTGGGAGGTAGCCTTGAAAGAATTGGTACATGAGGCTGATTCCTGAACATAACACCAATAGCACAGACACTGAGATCGACAAATAATAAGTCTGTCATATCATTTGAAGCAGGGCCCAGGCCCTCCCTGGTGTGTCTAGGCTGAGGGAGTATCACTCTGCATGTAATGGGCTCCCAAAGTCAATAGAAAATATAACAATTTTATGTATAAACAGGTGAATTTGTGACCACATAATTTTGGAGGGCAATGATTAGATGATTTGTGAAATAAAATGAGTATAAAATAGTAAGTTAATTTAGTGACTATTATTCAGGGATTTTATATACTAAATACAGATAAATGGGAGGTGTCTATAATGTCTACAGTATTAAAATTAATCAAACTAATTTTGGTGTGGATGTCCAGCTTTAGGCTAGTGATAACCACCTTGCTGGGGCAGATGCCAACAAGAACAATTGTGCCATTAGCCTTTTCTTGACAAGCAGGAAAGGAGAAAGGCAAATGCAAGGAAAAGCGATTGAGAAGATGCAGGAGTAGGGACATGTTAGACACAGCTTTCATTAAAGATTGTTTAAGTAAAAAAAAATATAGCATATTAAATTCTCAAAGAATTAATATTTTTCAAAAACTTATAAATCAGAATTGCATAAGCATAAACTGTGGTTTTACTATAAAAATAATAAATACTTATATCACAAAAGAATGAAATATATACCTCCAAAAAGCATATTGTTAAAATTAATGTAAGAATTAATTCATTTTAAATAAAGTTTAATAGTCTATTGATCTCAATAAGGTATAGAGATGACACTTGCTTTAATTCTGGCTTTAAGGTTTTATCTTCTAATAAATTTACATTTTTATCACTTTACCATCATATTAACATATTATAAACATTTGGAGACTATGAGAAATTCATTATCATATATAAATTTGAAATGTGAACAATATCAAGAACAATGTAAATTCTTTTGAATAATGAAATAAATTTGATAAACAATAGAATAAATTTTATAAACATTCTCTTAGTAAATACCAATATTTTTCAAAGCAATAATACTTTAAAAATAATCTTTAGTTTTTTAATTACATAGTGGCAAGGAGCTATAATTAATCTTAGAAGAATATAGCATGTTTTTTAGACTTTGAATAATTAGTCACAAATGATCAATCCAGAGAAGCTAAATCTTCTGTGATATAGACCAGTTGGCAATGTTATCTCCCATATTTGTGCTAGCCTAAAAAAATATTAGCTATAAAAAAATCACAGCTGTTTGCTTTTGCATTATGAACTTCAGTTGTGATGATATATTTGGTTATCATCAATTATGTTCATGTTGTTGTTAAAAGATATTTTTCTCAATTTTGTGGAAATAGAATGAAAGAGGTCTGGCCATGTAATGTTAGAGTTTTCATGTACTTAAAAATGGGAAGTAAGGACAATACTATATATATTGCCATTTTGATTACTGGTATTGTCAAGAAAAGTGGTACAGAAATGGACTGATATAGATATTAATAGCATAAATGTAACTAACCAAAGTCAGTGAGAAATACAAGTTACAAAATTGTATTCAAAACATGATATAATATCAGTTAATTCTCTTTTGAATTTATGAAGACTGCACTGCTGATTTTTTATTCCCAGAGAGGTACTATTTGGTGAGTAAAATTAGAACAGCTGACACAGGACTTATCCAAAAACTTACAGCTTATAATATATATCAATGTCTCACTTCTTATTAAGGACACGTATGGTGCTCTCTCACACCATTATAACTCTAATGACTGTCTAGGAAGAACCCTATTTACAATCCTAATATATATGTGAACAGAATATAATATGATCATATTGACCTAATCATTCTCTCTTTTCATTATTAATATAATATTAGATATGAGTTATTCATATATTTCAAATTAATTCAAGATAATATTCAGATCATAACAAACCATGAAACTACATATCTAATATTTTGATTATTATATACAAATGAATTTCAGTAAGGCAAGCTTGTAATATTTTTAAAACTTTGTAAATTATAGAGTCATTTATTTCTAAAGTTAATGTCAAAAATAATGTTAACATTAATGTTTAAATCAACTTTTTAAAATTCGTTTTTTAATTTATTAATCATTCACACATGAAAACATAACATAATTCATTCCTGAGTAATCTCTGGTGACCAAAATATATTTGTGGTGACCTTTAGTTGCTAATTTCATCACTGTAATTCTGAAAAGTAAGTGAGGGTTTAAAATTATTTTCCATTAATTTATATTAATTATGCTATACATTCTTGAAGAAATCTTACTAATTACCTTGACTAAGGCTATCCTAAGGAATCAAACTGATCTTCAATTAATTTTAATAACTGAATACTGCAATATTATAATATTGTATTGAAAAATATGAACTTAATTTCTAAAATGAAAGTAATAATTTTCAGAAGCAAACATAGTAATAGTTGTAGAAGTAAGATAACTTTAAATAACCATGATTTTTAAAACCTGTGACTAAATACAGTTTAGGTTATACATCTGTTTAAGTTGTATTAATAAATATTTACTCAAAAATAAAATTATTTTCTATTTCTTCCATTTCTCTGAAGTGGCAAATAGATCTCTGCCTGTCTTCCCCCTCTCTTTCTCTCTATCTCTCTCTTTTCTTTCTCCTTTCTTCCCTCTCTCCCTTCCTTTTCTTACTCCATTCCCTTCCCCCCAATGAAATTTCAACATGAAATGAAATGACACTTTATGCTTGGGTTAAAACCATTTTGATGTCTTCTAAATGGTTATTCTGAGCATGTAGAAATTCACTGAGATGTACAGAGCTTGGGGCTTGGCAAGTGTTTGTATGGCTACCTTAATATATCTGAAAGCTGTGTGGGTTTCTTTTGTGACTTTCTTAAAATTTCAAATAGGATCAATACAGAAGATGGGGCACACAGAATAGAAGAGACAGAGGTGGTAGATGACATCAAGGAAAGAGTGCTTTCCAGAAACAACAGGGCTCTTAGGAAGGCACAGAGTCTTTGACAGCATAGGTAAAACCATTTCAAACAAAACTAGAAGCACAGAGGAGATGATTTGGGCACTAAGTCCCATTGCCAGCCAAGCAGCCATTGTCATTTCATTGCTGCTTGGTGAGGTAAATTCTTTTTTTTTTTTTCAATGAAGTGACAGTTGACTTAAAGCCCAAGAGTAGTCAGCCAGCACAAACTGGTTTCTATGAAATTTTTAACAGGGTAGGAGGGAGAGACAAGGGTAGTGAGAAGGAGAAGTTAAGTGGATAGGGAGGACTTGGGAAAAACTGGGGGAATGAATACTATCAAAATATATGGAAATTTCAAAGAACAAATACCAGCATTATTTGAGGTGAAATTAAATAAAATGATGATCATTAAGAATAAATGAGTGAGGTAACCCAGTCACAAAAACGACAATCATAGTAGGTACTCACTCATATAATTGGATTTTAGACATAAAGCAAAGGATTACAAGCCTACAATCCATACCTCCAGAAAAGCTAGGAAAAAGGAGGACATTAAGAGTCATACATGTTCCCCTGATAAGGGGAAAGGCATAAGATCTCTTGAGCAAATTGGGAGTGTGGAGGGAGGGAAGAAGGAGTTAGGAGAGAGAGAAGGGGAGAAGAGGAGTGGACAGAGAACAGGGAGTAGGAAAATTGAGTAAGCGAAAGAATAGAGGAGAGCAACAAAAGAGATACCATAATTGAGGGAGCCATTATAAGTATAAAAAGAAATTTTGCACTAGGGAAATATCCAGATATCTACAAGGATGACACTAACTAGCAATCTAAGCAATAGTTGAGAGGCTACCTTAAATGCCATTCCCTGATAATGAGATTGATGGCTACCTTATATGACATCCTTGAGCCATCATCTAGTAGCTAATGAAAGCAGAAACAAACATCCACATCTAAACACTGAGCTTGATTCCTGGAATCCAGTTGCAGACAGGGAATAATGATGAGCAAATGGATCTAGACCAGGCTGGGAAAACACACAGAAGCAACTGACCTGAACAAGGTGGGTCTCATGTACCCCATTGTGATAGCTGGGAAACCAGCATAGGACCAAACCAGACCCCTTGAATGTGGGTGTAAGTTTGGAGGACTGGTCAGCCTATGGGGCCTCTGGTAGTGGATCAGTATTTATCCATAGTGTACTAATGGATTTTGAGAGAACATTCCAATTAGAGGGATACTCTCTTAGCCTAGAATCGTGGGGGGAGGGCCTAAGCCTTGCTCCAAATGATATAACACACTTTGAAGAATCCCCATGGAAGGCCTCACCCTCCCTGGGGAGCAGAAAGGGGATTGGATGGGTGTTGGGAGGGTAGCAAGGGAGGAAAAGAGGGTAAGGGAACTGAGAATAACATGTAATACAAGCTTGTTGCAAATTTAAATTAAAAAGAAAAGAAAACACACAAACAATTCCCCCTTCTGAAAAAAGTATAAATGAGTACATAAAACTTCATAAGAATGTGTAGTCAATGGTAGAATTTTCATTTTCAAAAAAACAGATTTAACATAAATATTACTCCATAATATTTTAAAATTGAGAATGTCATGTCTTTCAATATCCTGTGAATTTTAACAAAAAGTTGAAACACTAAGAAAGGTGCCTGATAGCTAAATTTCACTGTTAATGAGAAAGGAATAAGAACGACCAAAAGGCATTAATGAGGTACAGTTTGGGAAGATGAGATTGTTTCTCTAGAAAGGAGAGAAGACCTAACTTGAACCAACACATTGGCATGCATTTGAGGATGAATGAAGAAGGAAAATGGAGCCTACTAGATACATCTCCTAACTTTACAGCTGGGTGAAGAACTATTTGGCCTGCATATCCACTATCAGGTAGCTTGCCAGATATAGGAGAGTTTGGACATCCTAAACAATATAAGTCTGTTTTCGTCATATTCTGCTTTGAAAAACCTTCTAATATTTCTGGTAACACACAAAGCTTAGGAAGGAAAACCAACACAATATTCCCTTGTTAAAATAGGAAAGACTATTATGAAGTGAAGTGATAGTCATCATAGTTTTCCTGCCTTAAAATTTAAAATACTCAAAGCTGGACTATGGTAGAGCATGCCTTTATCCCAGCACTCTGAAGGCAGAGATGGGTGGATCGCTGTAAGTTTGAGGCTAGCCTGGTCTATAAAGAAAATTCCAGGACAGGTCCAAAGCTACACAGAGAAATGCTGTCTCAGAAAAAATAGATTTAAAACTGTGTATGAAAGTTAGGAACATTGACACCTAGTGAAAATACATTGACAAAGGGTTAATTCCTCCAGATAAATCATGACTATTTCATACTATTTCATAGGGTGTCTGTCTGTATACATATCTCTTTGGGAGAGAGTGTGATTAAATATATATATATATATATATATGTGTGTATATATATATATACATATATATATATTCTTTGAAATAGAATATCACAAAGTAACATAACATTGGAACTCATATGTCCCCCATGTTGGCCTCAAACTCTTAGACACTCACCTGCTTAAGCCACATTTGTTGAGATTAAATGCATTTCCCATCATACATAGCTCATCTATTTTTATTTTTAAGATGAAGTCTCAAATATCACTTTCTGTCCTTAAATTTACATGATCAAAGACATACATGAAATTTTGATAGAACTTCCACCTCTACCAAATGCTTGGTAATGAGATTACAAATGTGTGCTGGTTTCTCTATTTCATGCTGTTCTGTGGCTTGAATCCAGGGCCCTCTGTAAGTCAGACAACAGCTTGCCACCAGAGTTATACCGTCTACTCTAATTTTTAAATCTCTTATTATATGATTGTTGTTCTAAAGAATGAGAAACGCTGGTGTACCACCAGCCATTTAAATTTAAACTGTGACAAAAATTATATAATTATAAAGACACACCTTTACCCTATCCCTTAAGGATTGATTCAAGAAACTGTCCCACAGGAATACTGTAATCCACAAGAGACATATACCTGAATATAGGTTAAGATGAAAGGAATAAAATTCCATTAAAGAGACATACATTTATACACTTCAAACTTACAAAGCTCTTCAAGAGTTCCTCACTAGTAAGCCTTTGCTTCTGAATTTTAACTCATGAAGTATAACATTTCTTAGTCCTTATTTCTGACTAACTCTATGATTACTTACTTAAATGCTACTCAGTTTGCCCTAGCATTCTAGACATTCTAACAATTATGGGGCTACATCTATGATTATGAAAAATATTAACAAAACTTTGTACCCCTTTTCAGAAAGGTGTATAGATATGAGCAAAGAACTGCCCATGGATGTTTATCTGAACAATGTAGATTTTACAGGAGGGGTTAATAGCACATCTTTGTAAACCTACAATTAGAGAACAAACATAAATGTCAGCCAATAGAAATGAGCATGATTGCATCCTTATCTGAGTTAAAAAAAATCAACATGAGCATTGAATCTATTTACTTACCTCATTTATATTAATTGAATTGAGTGGAATCCTGATGGCAAGTTCTATGTTTGAATACCTGTTTTTTTATTCTGTGTCTCATTTCCCAACATTTCCATTTTCTCTTAAATTCCGTTCCAGTTAGTTTTTATTGACAATATTTGAAACCAATTTTCTCAACTATAAAATACCATAAATGTCTGCGTTTTAGCTTAGGGAACATTCAGAAAGCACAGAATGTTTTATTATTTTTACATAACCTGTTAGAAATGATAGGTATTCAAAAATAGATTCAAAGCAAAGCAAAGAAATTAATTATTTAATTTATGAATTTCCACCACTACCATTTACCATAAGCATATTTAAATCAATATTCAATTGGGCAAATCTGAGCTTCTTGAAGCCTCACATTGAAAACCTCTTATGAAAATAATTAATTTACAAATAAAGAAATGGAAGTACGTATATAAAAGGGCCAAATTGAAGGTCTTAAAAGATCCAGGCTTCAATTGAATAAAGATAACAAAGATTTTTCTATTATAATGCATTTTGTTACTGTGTGTGACTTTCTATCTTTGTCTCTTTCTTCCTCTCTCTCAGTGTGTATATATGCATGTGGCATATGTGGTGCAAATGTGTATGTTTATATATGCACCTGTGTATATATGTGTGCACATACATGGCTAAGGTTAATGTGAGGAATCTTCTTTGATGACTTTTCTCTAAATCCCAGTACCTTGGTTTCAGCTTGCCCTGAAATGCCATGTCTCCACCTCTGGATTTCAATGTGATTGTCACAAAAACCCAGCATTCTTCATCACAGTAATATTACTTTGTGTTATAATAATATTTGGCAATTTAAATTGTTAATACTGAGAAAATATAGTTCATTTTCATAAATAAATAAGTATTATTTTATAAAACATACAAGAAAACAGATCTAGTGAAAAACTAGACTGAATTACTAAAAATCTTATTTGATGATATTTACATATTAAAATAATATTTTAAAGTAACTTCTATTTTAGTACTTGCCTGGCTAATTGTCACTCTTCTATATCATATGTCTCTTCTCATAAGTATGATTGTTAAGTTCCTATAAATTATACAGATTCAAACTCTGTAGTTTCATGATGTACAGCACAGTTATTTTTTCATCTATCCTTTAAACTGCTAAGGCTTATGGAAGTTAGTTAGGTAAGATATCTGGTCGTAGCAACCCATAGAAAGACTGGGACTCAGTTACACTCTTTGTTTCTAAGGTTCTCTCTAATTATCATGATCAAATGTCATCACATGTTCTATCTCTTTTCTCTTAAGAGAAGAACAGAGATAGTGTAGAATAGGTTGAGTTTCTGCTCAATGCTTAAGGAAGCAATGTGATCAAGGAATCAATGGCATAATTAAATCATGTTGTGGAAAAATATTTTCATTGAATTTATGTAACTACAAATGATGATTTTTTTCTTTGTGTTCTGAAGCTAATTATATCCTTCAAAAATTGATTTTTCCTTAGGCTTTATTGACCCTCAGCTAAATTATGTCTGAATGTTGTGCAGTATAGTTTGTTTTGGTTAATGGTTACAGTTACCATCAAAGAATAGCCAGGATATCTGAATCTTCTTCGAATCCCCCAAGACAGCACCCCTTACCAGCAGGAAGTAGTTTGGAAAGAACGACGCCCAAATTCCCAAATATTGTGTATAAATGTTTGTTTTCATTTAATTGGACTTTGTTATATAAAATTAAATAAAATAAAAAAAAGAGACCAGAGCAGCTTCAAAAAAAAAAAAAAACAAAAAAAGAATAGTCTCAAACAATAATGATAGCCATCAATATTAAAATAGTACTCATTTAAATTGCATCCCTATGACAAAGCAACTTGACACTGAACTAGAATTATTTCAATACAAATATTTTGAAATACCTAAATAAAAATATCTGTATTATTAGTGGCTACACCCACTACAAATTATTAAAAAAATTGAATATAAATAAATATTATGAGTTATTAGCATGGTTACTATGATAGAATACTCTGAGTGAAGTGATTTTAAAAAGAAAATTTATTTTGGTCCATGGTTCAAATGTACAGTCTCTCAAGGAAATGAAGTCTTAGTACAAGAAAACTGGGCAGTGACTCCCACAGCAGCCACAACAGAGTGTGATCTGTGCTAATGTTCACCTAACTTTTCATTTCTATGTTTTTGTGGAATTCAACTCAAGGAACAGAACCACAGCATTTAGAATACACCTTTCCATCTAAATTCACACATCGAGATAAACTCTCAAAGACATTCCACAAGGACACTGAATCCATTTAGCAGAAACATGTGCTGTTTTATGTCCTACATGAGTCCAGACCTTGTAAAGTTAACAGGCTGTATAGGAAGTTTTCTAGACTGATTAAAAAAAAAAAAAAAAGGAATGTCATTATTTAGATAGGTACTTTTTTTTTTTGTTGTTGTTGTTATTTTAAGGATAGCATAGGTACTTAGCTTCTTGGGATTTTTAAAATTTCAATTTAGTAAAAAGCCCTGACTGTTGTTCAAATGGTCATTTTATGGGGAGAGAGGAAGTATAAACTCTTTTCAACATGAAAAAGAATGTTATTTTTAGGGTATACTACTTTTTATTTAGATAATCTAAAACAACTAGATAGTTAAATTTAGAGGACTAATCACTAATCAAATCAAGAACAAATAGATTAAACTTTTTATATATGTATAGATCATTCTGGCCTTGTTCTTATGGCAATTCTCCAGGTTGCACCTGCATAGGACTGAGATTATAGGCATGAAGATTTGACTTTTTGTTTCTTGGGTAATATGGACATACTTTGTTCCACAAACCATTATATTACTACATTTGATGTTTCTCTACATGGAAAACTAACAAACTTGCTTCATCTTCTACAGTACTAATTTCATTTCCTGTTTTTTGTATACTTAGATATTTTGTAGCTATTTCATTCAAGGAGAATACAAAAGTGAGGAGCGAATTGATTATAAGCTAAAATATTGAAGAAATAATTGCAAGTATATTATACTTTATATTGTACAGTAGAATATCTGAGTATCATAGACTGATTTTTGAAATTTGGAAGAATCAAATTTGCTAAACTTATCGAAACATAAGCTTCATTTATTCAGATTAAACTTCATTTCTAAATGAACTTTATATACCTACTCACATATTTACTAGAAAACAATGATTGATGTTCTTTTTAAAAAAGGAGTACTAACTCATACCTGCACAATTGTAAATATTCTTAGAATCAACCAAGATTAGACATTCATCCAGTTTCTTGTTTGTAAATGTTATAAAGCAACCACAGTCATCATCTCAATCTCAATCATGTTTCACCTGTCAATGAAGTTTACCCTTGCTGATAATTATAAAAACAGCACAATATTCTCAACATGACAAAAGTTCTGCTATTTTAATCATAAGGAAATTCTTACTACTTTTACACTTTAGATGAATCTCCCTGCACCTAAATTTCCTAATTACATTTTGAGTAAGCAATTCTTTACCAGATAGTGATTTCATCCAATTCACAAATGGATACCAAATAAATCTGGGTTACAATCAATATAGAATAAAATATCTTCCAAGTTATATTAAAATAGAATTTTATTGAACACAAAGAAAATGTTAGATATAATAGTATAAAATCTCAGAACTTCAAAACAGATAGTTCTGGTCCTCTTTAAATCGAATGTTTGTGCTTTTGTCATGTTCTGCAAAGCAGAGTATGATTTGAGATTGCAAAGCATTTATTTAGTATGTAATATAAATTTGTTTTCCAAAGATTAAGCCATAGAAACATAAATTATTCTTATCAGCAAAAGAAATATTTTTGCTGTTATTCATACTGAATCAAACACAATAAAATTCACTTCATAACCAAAGAGTCAGTTGTGGGGATTCTGGTCAGGACTGTGTAAAGACAATCTTGGGTGAAAATGCTCTAGCAGAGACTACAACAGAGGAGATTGTCTATCAAGGCCTATTTGGACCCTCAATATTGAATAAAAACCTTCAGGACATTAACTTTTAAATAGAAAACCTCTAATCAGGTGTGTACTCAACAAATATTTCACAAACGGTTGGTAAAATCCACAAATGATACTTCTGAGGCAAGGACTTACTGAGCCTGGGCAAAATATGCTTAAAGAAGAAAACTGTCAGTAGGTACCTCAATACGCAGAAAAGACATTAACTCTAATATCCCATGACATAGTCAGATAAGATCAATTCCAGAAGTACATGATTGTTACTATTAATATTGCATTGTAACACAGTGTCATATTTTATGACTAAATTTATTTAATATTAAATATTTATTTAATATTTTATAATTAAATTTAGATTTGTACTCTTGCTTCCATTCACCAAATACAAACATGATCTCCCCTCCTTAAAAAACTAAATATGCATTCTTTACAGTGACTACTACCACTAGAGGTACACTAGTTATTATCAAACTTTATTTGTATGAATCTGTAGATTCACAGGCTCTTATTTTTCTCAATGGGTAAAAATTCCCGTAAGACATTTGCTTAGATTTTTCAAGTTTACTCAGAGAGAGAAATTTAAGCCTATCTGAATGCATTAGTTTTCTCATCAAAAACATTTTCCTGCAAAGTTAGTTGGAAGGTTGGTGCATGTCTTTAATCACAGCACTCCTAGAGGCAGGCAGATCTCATGAGTTCCAGGCCAGCCTGGTCTACAAAGATACACAGAGAAACCTGTGTCTAAAGAAAAAAAGAATTCAGACTGGTAAGATGTTAAAGCCAGTAAATAAGCATTTGTTGTTTAGGATGCACAACCTGAATTGAAACTCCTGATACCACTGTAGGAAAAAACTGACTCCAGAAAGTTATCCATTGAATTTACTTCTGTGCAATAATAATAATAATAATAATAATAATAATAATAATAATAATAATGAAAAAAATTTAAAACATTACCAAGTTAACTTCATGAGTTTCTTTTCTAGCCATAGTAGTAGCCATTTTTCTAGTAGGTTTTAGAATTAAAGAACCAGCTTATATAATATGACCTTTGATATTAAGCTATTCCTCCCAGATTCTTTTAGTGGAGAGGGGATATGTGTATGCAAAAGCATTTATACCTATATTTTCTTGACATTTATCCATAGTTTTAAATTATGTGTTCACAACAATAATTCCAATAGTGTTGAATTGTTCATCATAGTCTAATGTTCATTTCTAGTACAACATCTTTATCTGAGAATGGTATGACAACATATTATTATTTTACAAAGTTTCTCACTTTATCGATCACATAGAGGATTGCCACAATTCCCAAAATGTATTGTATCACTCTTCTCATTTGGATTTGTGTCCATACCAGAAAACTACTCCGTCTTTGTTCCCTCCTCTGCACATTTGGGATATAAGAAGGTTTTATCTGCTCTGACCAAGTTGCAAAGTGATGCAATCTGATGACATCCTTATTTATTCTGACTCCTTACTGTGAGATCTTATGTCCCCCACCCCCTACTTCTGAATCATATGCACACCTGGCCCCATGTAATGGCTTTAGGATTGAATTACTCAGGACAAAAACGAAACAAAGAAAGAAAGAAAGAAAAAATACAAGTAAATGAAAAAGGTGGAAAAATTTGGGAAGTTATCACTGTTCTGATATTGATAACACCTAAGTAAATAGAAAGTTCTTCCAATGCACTGTACACAAAACATGTCTTTTACACGGACGATGCCAAATTTATTTTTATACTGTAAGCTATCTGTTACCACTCATAAATGCCTTGTGTGTCTTTTCAGTATAAATCTCCTACATACCGTCATGCCTCATTAGCCTGTTCTGTGTGATGAAACAATACATCTTGGGGAGATGCAACACACACACACACACACACACACACACACACACACACACCTCAATCTATTTATGCAAGATAGGGAGCCGACAATAGAACAAGGGACAGATACAAGTAAATTCCAACTCTGAATTTTATTGGGGTAAATTGTAGGACATTGGATGAGAGCTTATGTGGAGGAGCAGAAATTACTTAAAGAGAGCAGCATCATTAATTTCCCTTTGGTATTGGTATTTCACAAAACCTGGAAAACCTGTAATGTGAGATACAACCAACAGGCAGCTTAACACATTGGAGAGTGTCCTTTCCAGGTAACTCTGTTATAAACCACTAACAGGCACCTTCACTGTTTCTGCTTCTTCTAGATAGCTGGTCTGGTCTCAATATTCTTTGCAGTTTTTCTCACCTGAGAGTCTTCTTTTCCACTTGCCTTTTCTGAGTCATTTGATTGCCCTGGGAAGAAGGCTCCCCGTTAACGTGATCAGTTTCAGGGACTCTGAAGCTATTTTGAGCTGTCTACCTTTCTGCTTAAAGGCTGTTTCAAGTGATGAATGGGTTATACAACAACTTGTTTTGTAGAACTTGGAATTATAAGTTAATAAATGAAACAGTCTATGCATGATGCTTTATGAGAATATCTGGTTTGTCAGCTTCATGTAGAAGCTATGGAACTAATTTTGCAAAAGTGAAAGGAAGACTGTGGTTTATAGGATGAGAAAAACTAAACCGTGTCATAGTTAATGCAGTACAAAAAAAAGAGAGAGAGAGAGAGAGAGAGAGAGAGAGAGAGAGAGAGAGAGATATTCTGCAAGATTTGTCAAATGGTGAGGCAAGTGTATGGGTCATTATTGGAGTCAATTTTAATAAGAAACCCTGATAAGTAATTAGAGGATAATCACCACCCACCTAAAATATCAGCTATACTTCTCTTTAGCGCAGAGCCTGGAGTACTGAATTCTTGAAATATAATATTTATAAAGTAACCCACTTTTTTTCCCAATTGTCATTTATGGGAAAATAAAAAAATATGCTAAAGAGGAAGACCATTATGTAATAAATAGCAAATCTTTCTGACAGGTCCAAATATCTACATTCTGCAAAGAAAAAAAATATTTCTACATCTGAATTAGATCAAAATCTATAGTTACTTTAAGTTCTCAAAAATAAATTGCCTTTTGTTCTTTGCAATTTCAAATAAAAGTCAAAGAACTAATTATCAGGTGGAATTATTTAAAAGTAATGTCTTGATGATACTCTGAACCTCAAGTACCATAGTTAGTACATCATACTAGAAAGTAATTGTGTAATTAAAAATTCATTTATCATCCTTTATATCAAATAATATGTTCCGCTAGAACTAAAATGTACATAATTATAACATGTACAAGCAACTTTGGTTGGAACAAAAAGTGAAATCTAGTTAAAAATTGTTTAAATAATGAGATATCTTCAGTGCTTTCTCTTCTCTAATAGATATAAAATAGAAATGGACAGATAAGTATGAGGGAGGAGGGGATCAAAAGCCCATGCCTTACGGATGAACTATTAGAAGTTGATAGATACAGGGCAAAGGGATTTGAAATTAATATCACTCTCCTTTAATGCTGTGGCTCTTAGTAGTCAAACATGCACATGTGGATGGCCCCAAATTCATGAGAACATAAGCAACATTTTATGCATAAGATAAAGGAGTAAGAGAAGTGGTGGGGAGAAGTGAGCAGGAAGAGCAGGTATAGAGAAAAATCTAAGAGAGGAGTAGGGAGGGGGTAAATGAAACCAAATATATGTTATACATGCATGAAATTTTCAAAAAATAATAAATCAAAACTGTTGAATGATTTATAAGGTACAGATTTCATGGGTTTTCTATAAAGGCCTGAAAAAAGTGCACCAAGTGACATACTAACAAAAAAAGTGAAAATAACACAAGGTCTCAGCCGTAGATTTATAGATACAGACAATGAACAACTGCTGAGAGAGGGAGATACAATTTGCTGCATGGAAGGAAACCCAATGAGTCTTCCAATTCCAATGACTTATCTTGTGTGTGTGTGTGTGTGTGTGTGTGTGTGTTCACTCCTATAGACTCAGCACTTAAAAAAAATGAAGATAGATCTTGGTAAGTTCAAAACTAACAAACTACAAACTATCCTGGTATAGCTATCAAATTCTAGGCCAGGCAGGGATACAAAGTGAGATTCTATTTGCAAACACACACACACACACACACACACACACACACACACACACACACACACACACACTTGCAAATCAAGCCATCAGCAATAACACATGCTTCAAGTTCATGACACAGTGGGCTTGTCTACAAAGAAACAGAAGTTTATAAGTAAGCTATTTAATGGCTTTTTTCCCATTTTTTTTAATTTAAATTAGAAACAAGGTTGTTTTAAATGTCAGTTCCAGTTCTCTCACTCTCCCAATCTCCCCTACCACCTGCACCAAACCCCAGCCCATCCCCTTTCTGCTCCCCAGGGAGGGTGAGACCTTCCATTGGGAGTTATCAGAGTTAATGCCTTTTAAATGAATTTCAGTTTGATTTGAAAATAGGAAGTATGCTTGTATCCTGAACATAGTCTAAGACAGAATAATGACAATAACATGCCATCATACAGGAGGTCAAACATATACAAATCAACCATAGATGTCATGCACAAAAGCAAGAGTAAACTAGGGTTTGTTCTTTCCCAGTAAGTACCCATAGATCCCAGTTGTGGTGTAATTTTAGCCTTATAACCATCATAGTTATTAGGAAAGTTGAGCTCTTCTCATTGTATGGTTAGAACTATGAGAGGCACCCGATTTTACTCCTTAGCCAGGATGTTCATTTAAAGATGATCTTAAAAGAGTAATAATTGAAACTAATACTTTGAAATTAAAATATAATTACTCATTTCTCACCCTCCTTATCCTCCCTCCAACACCTTCGGTGTATCTCACTTATTTTCTCTCAAATTCATGGCTTCTTTTTACTTAACTGTTTATATGTATGTATTTATGTATGTGTGTGTATAAGATGTATGTGTGTATAATATGCATATATAATGCACACTTATACATATATATGATATATTATACAATACACACACAGATATGTGTGTGTGTGTGTGTGTGTGTGTGTACATGTGTATCCCAAATAAAAATAAAACCTGGCCAGTCCATATAAAGCTGCTTGCTTATGTACTATTTCAGGACATCTTCTTGATATTAGATAATGACTTTGGAGGTCTTCAATGTGGAAGGACACTCCTACTCTCAGTATTCCATAGTTGACTGTAGTTCTTTGTTACACATTTCATGGCTCCTAGGATATAAAAAGGAGAATTTTCTCTATAGACGTATCTAAAAATATAAAACTGTTGTATTCATTTTGCTACCATGAGGACATTCATTATCAATTTTATATTTCTCCATCTTGTCGAAGAATGAATTTGTAGAAGGTAGGGAAGAGAAAGACATTTGAAATGAGTTCAGACGCACACAGTATAGATTGTAGCCAAATCCACACATGCCATGAATCATTCAACTACATTAGCTATAAACTCAACTCAGTGTATTATTTTTCTTTAAAGAGAAATTTCTGTTACTCATAATTTTGAACAATGTAAGAATCAGTATTTACTCTAACCCTGTTTTAATAGTATTTTTAATTAATTTTATTTAAATTGTAAACGATCTTATTTAATATACCGTTTCCAGTTTCCTCCCCCAATATCCCACCATCCCATCCCTATCCAATCCTCGGGGAGGGTGAGGCCTCCTGCCATGTGGAATCACCAAAGTCTGTGTGATGACTATCTTAAATACCATCATAGAGCCTTCATCGAGAAGCTTTTGGAAACAGAAGCAGAGATCCTAGCTAAGTATTCAGCCAAACTCCAGGAATCCAGTTGTAGAGAGGGAGGATGGATTAGCAAACGGGTTAAGACCATGCTGGGAAAACCCACAGAAACAGCTTACATGAACAAGCAGGAGCTCATGGACCCCAGTCTGACAGTTTGGGAGCCAGCATATGACAAAACAAGGCCCCCTGAATGTGGTTGTCAGTTGGGGCACTTGGACAGTCTATGGGGTCTCTGATAGAACAAGTGTCTTTCCTAGTGCATGAATTGGCTTTGGGAGCCCACTCTTCATGGAGGGATACTCTCTTAGCCTAGATACATAGGGGAGGACCTAGGTCCTGTTCTGATTTTATTAATGGCACTGATACATACATGCTTCAGTACACACATGAATTCTTCACTGATAGTGTTCAAGCACTGCTTCATACTCATGTTTTATAGATCATCGAGAGAAAGACTAACTTAGGGAATGTTCTTAAGAAATTGGAAAAAAAAAAAATAAAAAAAAAAAAAAAAAAAAAAAAGAATATGGATATTACCACCAAGATTGTATGGCTGGTCTCTTCAATTTATCCTCATCTGAAATAAACTTGTTTAGCTTTCACGTCACAAGGGGAACACAACCTGAAGCTGTCTCAAACTAAAAACATATACTTGGCTCAAGGCATAGCTGATGTTATTTATCTTCTTTATTTTCTCCTGTTTTCCCAAGGGTTTTTTTTTTTTTTGCTTAGCTTTGTGTTATTGCTAACATCTTGGATATATGAATATGAGCCCATTAAGTAATTTGAGTAACATTAACCACTGGACTTAGAGTCATCCTGAAACCTTTTACATTTATACAAAATGGTTGCTTGTATGGTATGTGTGACAGGTAAAGAATAAATTCTTGGCTGTTAGAGAAACTGTACAGGATTGAAAACTTATTGCTGTATTTCTGGAGACAGAATTATCTCCATAGATTAGATCTTGTCAGGAATGAATCAAAGAAATGGTTTTACCTTACTGAAATTCAAGGATAAAAACATTCTTGAAAATACCATGCACACAGTCCTACTGCTCAGTTGGAAACAAAACAAAACAAAACACATACTCCTTCTACTAGCAGGCTATTTTCAGCAATGAGAAATACCAGTGCATAGCCCTTTGAATTCATGCTTTTGTTAAAATACAGATGTATTTAGAACATAGCATCAAAACCAAAATACGCTTATAAACTGACTTCTCAGATTGACACGTAATTAAAAACACAGCTGAAGCACTTATTCTATGCATGTTCTCTCTCTCTCTCTCAACCTCTCTCTCTCTCTCTCTCTCTCTCTCTCTCTCTCTCTCTCTCTCTCTCTCTGTGTTTCCCAAGTTACCAGGGTATTCTGTAATTGCCTTTCAGTTTATTGTTTGCATACCTAGCAAAGAAAGCCACTCTCAAAATTGACTTGGGGGAGTTTGCTGCAACATCTGTCTTAAGTTTTCTATTGCTATGAAGAGATATCATGTCTATGGCACCTCTGATAAAGGACAATATTTAACTGGGGCTGGCTTACAGTTCAGAGATATAGTCTGTTATTCTAAAGTTTTGGAGTATGGCAGCATGAAGGCAGACATGGTGCTAGAGAGGTTGCTGAGAGTTTTATGTCTGGATCATCTGTCAGCAGGAAGAGCAAGTGATGCTGGACCTGGCTTGAGCATTTGATACTTCAATGCCCACTCACAATGACATACTTCTTTGAAAACAGCTTCCCCTCTCCAAGTCCACATATCCTAATACTGCTACTCCCTGAGGTCTATTGTGGCCATTTTCATCTAAACCACCATATTCCTCTCCCTAGCTATCATATACTTGTAGCCAAATCATAGTCCAACTTTAAAAGTTTGTATACTTTTTCATAGAATCATTACTATTTAAAAGTCCAAAAAGTATCTTCTGAGATTCATGAAATTTCTTAACTATAATCCCCTGTGAAATGAAAATGAAAAAGCAGATCTTATATACCCAGCCTATAATTGTACAGGATATATATTTCCATTCCAAAATGGAAGAAAGGGAACATAATGTGGAAATGATTGACTAACGACCAAAATCCAGTTGGACAAGTTCCAAACTTTGCATTTCTATGTAAGATATCAAAGAATTCTTCAGATCTCCAACTCCTTTAAGCTTTCTTGACTACATGCAACACACTTCTTTTCCTGTAGCTGACTCAATTCACTGTTAAGCAACTCTCCTCAGCAATTATCCTATGGCTCTGGCATCTCTAGTGTTTTGAGGTCTTTAAGACCATTCTGGTTTCACCTTCACAACTTCACAAAGTTGTCTCTCTATGCTTCCATTCAGAGACACTACTGCAACATGTCTTGATTGAGTGGCTTTCTTAACCATGGAGGGAGATTTGATACCCCTTTTTTCTATCTTGACTCTAAAGCTGGAATTATGTTACTGAAGTTGTCAAGGTTTTCTTCTGTCTGGAGCTGGAACACAGCTACCATGTTCAATTACATCTTCACCAGCTTTTTGTTTGAGATGATATTAGATTGTCCCATTAATTACAAATAATCAATTTTAATCCATTTAAAACATTTGCACATTTTAATCGATTTCATTCAATAAAGCTATCTTAAAATTATGTAAATAGTTGTGATTTTCTACATTTTCTTCTGCATTTCAGCAATAACATTGTAGTATGAATACTATAAAACCAGAGACAGAATTTGGGGTTCAAGCTGAAGATCAGGGAAGGAAAGCAGCCAAGCCACCAAAGAGCTCTTACCTCTACCATGGCTGGGGTAATCCTGTCCTCAATATGGCTGGTGACTAATTGCCAGATCTGAGCCCCTGATCCTGTTTTACATACCTCTCAAGTTCTGGGATTAAAGGTGTGTACTACCAGTGCCCAGCTTCTATGACTAGACAGAGTGGCTGCTTGGATTAACAGAGTATACCTCCACTGCCTGGAGGCTGTGGTTGTGGCTACATTTGCATTCTGATCTCCAGACAAGCTTGATTATATCATAAACAATATACCAACACATAATATTTTTTGCCTATGTTAAATGTGTTTAAGTTATTTCTTAAAGTTAGTTTTCTTTTTTTGGTAAATTTCTATCTGAACTTATATTTGTAGGAATTTTATTATTCAATTAAGCATTGCTGAAATCACCAATGTTTTTTACTCTTCATGGTGATCATATTAATCTGGTAACATACTGAATCCTAAAACTGCCTTTAGATTACTCATCATCTCTGTAGTCCTGTGTTAAACCCCATGAGTTTCACCATTGAATTCTTTACCACAATTCTGTGTTAAATTTTTTATTTGGAATATTTTTATTTTTAGATGAAAGTTTGATAAATATATATGCATGTATTTATATAGAGAAAGTATGTCATACAACATACATTATTAGATTGAATATTTGAGTTATGGTAATAATATCCCCTAAGTTCAGATATTTTTGTTTGCTGTACTTATTTAAAATTAGACAATTATATTTAGCATGTTTAATGGAAGCATCAGTGTTTATGTGAATTGTTTAGATCAACAAACATTAAAATCTTTACAGTGAATATTTTCTCCAATTTCCTTACTATACATTGCTCACTACATAATTTCAAAATTTTTGTTTTATTATAGCTTGCAAATTATTAGTGTAAAAATCTATATATTTTGTTTTTTGGTTATATGCATTCTTTTATATTATTGGTTGTGAGCTTAACTTTTAATGGATGAGTCATTTCTCCAGCCCTATGTGTTCTTTTCTCAAACTAATGTGGATCTTACATTGATGACGTTTGAAGTACATGTGTCTGTTTTCCAAAAATGGTTGATACTTAATGTTCAAATAAATTGTCTTTTCAATTTAATACTTATATTTGTTCTTATGTTATGTTTTTTAGATTAGTTGCTAATCAAAGTTTGAAAACATTACAATTTAATTGGTTTCTCTGAATGTTTACTTATTACTCTTTCAGAATCAAAGATATGTAGATTAAATGTTTTTCTATGGGAAGATGTAATTCTACTGTCTATCACACACTCTCATGTACAGTATATTGGATTGCATATTTTGAGTTACTGCATGTCTTAATTATGGTTTCCATTGCTATGAAGAGACACCATGAACACAGCCACTCTTTTTTTTTTTAAATGAAAACAAACATTATACACAATATTTTGGAATTTGGGCGTCGTTCTTTCCAAACTACTTCCTGCTGGTAAGGTTCACTGTCTTGGGAGATTCGAAGAAGATTCATATATCCTAGCTGTAGTCTGTAGGGCTGTTTTGTCCAGCTGTTTTGAATGTAGGATCAGCTTGTACTCTGTTTCAGGCGGTCTGGCATGATCAAACCACATTAGTCTGGAAGGAATCCACATCTTTTCATTTTCTGTGGAAACAAAAGTAGAAATCCTTTTCCCCAGTAACTTGTCCTTCAAGTTAAATTTTGGAGTCAAAGCATTTTTTTTTAATTTATTATTTTACATGTCGATCCCAGTTCCCTCTCCCTCCCTCCTTCCCTCCCTCTCCCCAGCCCTCCCTCCCTCCTTCCCTCCCTTTTACCCTCACTGCCCTCTCACATGCACTCTAAACACCCTCTCCCACCCCCCACCCCAATTCCATATGTAGGGGAATGCCATCCAGTTGGGGTCATGTAGATCTGACAGGTCCTGTGAAGTAGGGACTAGGACTTCTCTCCTGTCTCTAGATTAAGGCACAGCCACTCTTACAAAGGAAAACATTTAATTGGGTGGCTTATAGTTCAGAGTTTCAGTCAGTTTTCTTCATGGTGAGACATGGCAGCATGCAGGCAGACATGCTGCTTGAAAAGTAGCTGACAGGAGCATGCAACAGGAAGTGAACTGAACACTGGTTATGACTTAGGCAAATATTAGACCTCAAAGTACACCCCCATAGTGATAATATTCCTCCAACTCCATCCAACAAGGCTATAAATAAGTACTCCAACAAAGCCACACCTAATAATGTCACTCCCAGTGAGTTTATGGGGAACAATTGCATTCAAATTACTACACTACACTATGACTTAATATCTTCAAATGTTATCTGCTCCCAATGTTTATTAATTACCCTACTTTTTTTCTTCTCACCTATATAGAGATTACTCTAGCTCCTAAAGTATGATGTTATCATCCATGTTATAGAAATAAAGAAAAATTACTGTATTACTTTATTCAGCATTCTACCCCATCATTTAAGTTGATGCATTTATCGTGTGGGTGCTGTCTTTGTAATGAAGCCTTTCCAATCCAGATAGTGTCAATGAAGGAATTCTCCAGGAAACTATTTATTGAGGCTTTCTTCCTCCTTGGGGAATGGAAGTCTCCAGAAGAGAACTCTAATTCAACTTTCCAGGTAGCTTACTTTGCCACCACCTGGTCACAATTTGTGCTCATATCTTGAGACAAGGTAGGAGCAACAGCAGAAGACAAATTGTACAACCATCAGATGAATTTCACACAAGTGATTGTTCCAAATACGTCAAGCCATCTTTTTTCATACTTCAAAACCAAGCATATTTTCTCCATTTTCTAACATCACCCTCCAGCAAAAACAAATATGTCAAATATATTTGTTCCTACTTTTACATCAACTTTTAAACCAAAAACAATGCTCAGCAATTTTCTACTTTTTTAAATTTATAATTTTTGTCTTGTTTTACATAATGACTTCAGTTCCCTCTCTCTCCCTCCTTCACATCTCCCCCTCAAGCACCTTCCCATAACACCTCCCCCCCCCCAACTCCACAGGAAGGTTATTGCCTTCCAGGAAGAGTCAACAAAATCTGTCAAATCATTTGGAGTAGGGACTATGCCCTTCCTACTGCCTCTAGGTTAAGGGAGTTTCCCTCCATGGGGAATGTACTCCCAAAGTCCTTTTGTGCACCAAGGATACATCCTGGTTCCACTGTCAGAGGTCCCTCAGACTGGCCAGGCCTTCTAACTGAGACACATATTCAGGGGGTCTGAGTCAGTCCTATATGGATTCCCCGGCAATCAGTCTTGGGGCCCATTGGCTCCTCCTTGTTCAGGTCAGCTGCCTCTGTGGGTTTCTGTAGCCTGGTCTTGTCCCCATTTTCTTATCATTCCTCCCTCTCTGCATCTGGATTACAGTTCAGCTCAGTGTTTCACTGTGGGTGTCTGCTTCTGTTTCCATCAACTACTAGATGAGGGCTCTATGAGTCATCAATCTCATTATCAGGGAAGGGCATTTATGGTAGCCTTTCCACTGTTGCTCAAATTGTTAGTTGGTTTCAGTCTTATAGGTCTCTGGAAATTTCTCTAGAGTAGGTTTTCTCTTCAAACCTATAATGTCTCCCTCTTTTATGGTCTCTCTCTCTCTCTCTCTCTCTCTCTCTCTCTCTCTCTCTCTCATGTATTCCTCCCATGACTGAATCTCTTCCTAGTCCCATGTGCTTTCTTCTCTTCCCCTTCTCTTTCCTAGCTTGCACTCAACTCACCACTGTCCCCCAACTCCCAATATGCTCAAAAGATCTTGTTACTTACCCCTTTCTGTGAGGGACCTTGCATGAATCTCTTAAATTCCACCTTGTATCCTAGTTTGTCTGGCAGTGTTAAATATTGAAACAGGTAAATCCTTTCTTTACAAAACTAAGAGAAAGGAACATATTTTCAAGAACTAAAATATCTTTCAAAACCTAATAAAACACATTTACAGATTTATAGGAGTGAGTTTCAAAAATGATTAAATACAGTTAACTTATGTTTTTCTATCTCTTCCCTGTCCTACAAAGTGTCCTGCAAGCATAAGCCTCTCTATACAGGATGAATTTGACAAGTAAAAATGAAACTAAAAGTTGCAAGGAGAATCATCAATATTATGAAGTGGAAGAGTATGTGCAAGCTGAGTGGTCTCAGCAGAATTCTGAGCTGGCTGTCTCAAGGTATATTGGTCTTTGTCAAGCAAGAGACCATCTCTACAGGCTTTTGTCTCATGGATATCCATTTGACAAACATTCATATGAGGATTTGAATCTAGGCCACATGGTTCCCAACATTGCTTTTCCTCTGTTGATTAGCTACATATGGACACAGTAAAATGAACCTGTCTAGATGCCAATACCTTCATGCCATATATCTCAGCTTATAGAATAATAACTAAATAATTTTCAACTTTTAAATTACCCAATTATTACTATGTGGCTGGCTGTGATGATAAAATATAAACCAGACACAGCCTGCCTTATGGAAGGAATAACAGCCAAAAGCCTTAGCCATTAATTACACTGTGGTTTCTAATCTTCTCTGGAAAAGGTATCTGTTTAAGAGTCAAATCAATGAAAATAACTGAGGTCCAGAGAGAAATGGAATGAATACACTCTCTAATATGTCTTGTTTTCTCTTTTTTCAATGCATTAACATTTTTTTTTCTGTGTGGGGTTTTTACAAGTGGTATTTCTTTTCTTTTTCTTTATTTAATTTATTATTTTACATGTTGATCCCAGTTCCCTCTCTCTCTCTTCCTCCTTCACTCCCTCCCTTCCTCACTTTTTTTACCCTCTCTGCCCTCTCACATGCACCCTGACCACACTCCCCTCCCACCCCACCCCATTTCCATATGAGGGCAATGCCATCCAGTTGGGGTCATGTAGATCTGACAGGTCATTTGAAGTAGGGACTAGGGCTTCTCTCCTATCTCTCATCTCTCGGTTAAGGCAGTTATCCCTCTATGGGGGATGTGTTCACAAGGTCCTTTTGTGCACCAGGGTGTTTCTTTTAATCCTTTTGACTACATTATGTGTTACTTATTTGACTCATTAAAATGCATATACATGCATGTATATATTTCCAACTTTATTTGAAATACAAAAATTAAAAAACATGAAATTACAAATTTTAAAATTTTGACTCCTATACCCAGCATACTATATGGCTCTTAAGTGGAGATATGAAACATATATACTTAAGTGCCTGGAAAGTATTTCCAGTAAGAGAAAATGTATCCCTAACAATAACCCAATATACTCTTAGATTGATGCTTAGTCCAATAGTCAGCAGAGAGGCTTGATCCAACAACTGGTGGAAAGAGATGCAGAGACCCATGGGTGCAGAGACATTAGGGGGAGCTTGAAGAAGCTTGCTAAAAAGGATTGTCACGGCCAGAGGTTCAAGGACATCTCAAGAAAATCTAGAGACTCAACTATCCTAGGCTCAGAGACTGAAACAACAACCAGGGAACCTACATGGAACTGATGTAGGCCCTCTGCATATATGTAACAGTTGCATAGCTTTGTCTTCTTCTGGAACTCCTAACAGTGAAAGCAGGGGCTATCTCTGACTCTTTGGAACCCGATTCTTCATATTTGGTTGTCTTGCCAAGCATTAGTAGACAGCAAGGTGCTTAGTATTACTACAACTTAATATGTCGTGACTTGAGTAGAAATGGAAAATTGGATGGGGGAGGGGAGGCAGAAGAGAAGTTAGGGGAGGGGATGAGAAGAGTGGAGGGAGGGGAACCTGCAGTCAGAATGTAAAATAAATAAGAAAAACGTGTATCTATGAAAAGAAAGACATGACAATTGCTTAGTTTGTAAAGAAGCAAAGTGTAAAACTGTGATCTTGTTTATACAGAAATACAACAGTGTGTGTTCATATCTACAAGTAAACATCATCAAATAGTTACATTAACAATAGAAGAGAAAACAAGCATACATTTGTTTGTAGTTGTACTGGCTGGTTTTGTGTGTCAACTTGACACAAGCTAGAGTTATCAGAGAGGAAGGAGCTTCATTTGAGGAAATGCCTCAAGAGGGGCAGCTGTATGGCATTTTCTCAATTAGTGATCACTGGGGAAGGCAGCAGACCATGGTGGGTGCAGCCATGCCTGGGCTAGAGGTTTTAGGTTCTATAAGAAAGCAGGCTGAGCAATGCATGGGAAGAAAGTAAGTACTATGCCTCCATGCTTTCTACACTGGTTCCTGCCTCAAGGATCCTGCCCTGCTTGAGTTGCTTACATAACTTTTTTTTCTGTCGTGAACAGCAACATGGAAATATAAGCCAAATAAACTCTTCCCTCCCCAACTTGACTTTTGGTCATGGTGTTTTTTCGAAGGAATAGGAGCCCTAACGAAGACAGTAGCCCTCTTTGTTATGAAAAGCTTACCAGTGTTGCAGTTAATATTCAGCCAATATTGGTGGCAATTCAGTGTCCCAGTTTAAAGAGTGTTGGTTATCCCCCCCATATGCATTATCCCAGAAGACATGTTAATATAAGACATCATTCTATTTATGGCACTGTGGGGATTTTCTTAATTAATGATTAATGTGGCAGTCCCAGCCTACTGTGGGGAGTACCATCCCTTGGCTGGAGATCATGGATGGAGCAAGCCATGGAGGGAGAACCAATTCTATGTAGTACTCTTCCACGTCCTCTCCATCAGTTCCTGTCTTGAGTTACAGGCATGACTTCTGATAGTGTAAGAAAAACATCAACATTTTTCCCACCAAAAGAAAATCAATAAATAAGTAAGAAAATATTTTTATAAAATGGATATTAAAGCTCAAACTGAGAAAAAATTAAAATTTATGAAAATCACCACCAGACTTAACAAATTAGTTAAGCCATACACATCATTAACACATGCTACAGTCTAAAACTTAAAAATGAACACTGCATTTCCCTTTGGTTTGTCTTTAGTCCTAGAAAACACACTCTACAATAGGTCTGTTCTTCTACTGTTTATTGTTTATTTATTGAAAACAAAGTAGGTGCTCAAAATTGTCTAAATTTGAATGCTATGTGTTTTGGCAAAATAGTGATTATTCTGTAATTATTAATGATCATGCACAGCTATGATCATTTCAGTAAATACTCTGTGTACTTCGTAATATTCAAGGTCCAAACTGAGCCAGAAATTTCTTATTTAGATGTTACCATCCAGTATGAGACATGACACAGCCCATCCTAATAAAAGACAGAATTTTTGAAATATAGTTAGAACCTTGTTATAGACAGTGCATAGCTGAAAAGACTCTCCCCCTCTGTGGGCTTCTTAATTTGATTCATTATTTATTTTAGTGTAAAGAAGCTGTTTAAGTTTATAAGTTCTCACTTCTCAATTGTTAGCCTTAATTCCTTGACATTAGTCCTATTGAACAAAGTCCCTTTCTAGACCTATAACATGAAAAAAAATTTCTCTTTTTTTTCTCCATGCCATTTCAGAATTTTAGGTTTTACTTTGAAGTCTTTGATACTTTTTAAGTTGATTTTTCTGAAGAACAATAAAATTGGGTGTAATTCATTTTTTATATGTTGACACGACATTTTCCTAACATGATTTGTGGGTTATGCTATTTTTGTTTGCTTGATTTTCTAATGTGTGATTTTGCAACATCATCAGTTATCAAATGGCAAAAAGTTTTGTATATTCATCTTTGAATTCTCTATTGTAGCATTGGTCTACATTAATGTTCCAATACCAGTTACTTTATTACTACAGCTCTGCAATATATCTTGAAATCAAATTACTTAACAATGTCTGAGTGAATGCTTCAGACCCAAATATTTATGAGTTCTTACTTTTTTCTATTATATACCGAAATAACCATACTTATCCAAACCACTTCAGAGCATGGGTCCTCTGTGTATTCTTAGTATAATTTGCAATATTTTTATATTTTTGATTCATTATATATTCCAAAAAATTTCACTTAGGAGTCTTCATTGTCTTTATTCACTTATTAAGCATTAAGTATCAAAGCAAAACAGCAATGACAATGCTTTATAGATGAACAATTTAAGTACTTAATTAAGTATGTGTGTGCCAAATGGTTTTGCTTGTAACCAAACCATAGTTGCAAACATGCAAAACTAGTTTTTAAGACTATGTAATACTTTTAAAAGATACTGACTCATGTGGCTAAATTTACTTTTTTTTTAATTTACTTTTTTTTTGAAGATATTATTCTGATTTATTATCTAACACACCTAAACAATGTTGAAAAAAAAGTCATATTCTTATTTGCTTCCTTAATAAAATAACATCATTTCAGTTATTGTTTATGTAGAGGATGGGCTGGTGTTTTTCTCACTTTCTGGGCAAATATTAGAGAAATTTTTAGTCAGATGTCTCTCCTGTAGAGACTAAGACTCCTGCAGAGCACAGTGGAGACTAAGCCATCTTTTTAGCTCTCTTGAGGAATTTAGTTCATAGAAATAGGATAAATGGATGAATCAAACCAAGGGAGCACTTAAGGCCTAGCAATGAATACCAGCATGGAGAAATTAAACCAATTTAAAAACAGGGTCTAGCCCTCATGTAGTATAAATATTGAGAGAACATTTGTTGTTTATTGTTAGTCAGTCTATTAGTTTGTCACAACGTCAGCAAAATATGAATAAGATATACTTTACCAGTACAATGATTCATTGTTTCCAAATTTTTATTTTAGCAAGAATTAAATATACAGTTAGACTAATTTTAATTTTTGAATGTAGTTTATAGAAGTGATAAAAATTCCCTGGTATTATAACTTTGTTGCTGATATGTTTACTATTAAGATTAGTAAGTTCAGTGAAACATCATGGTATGTATTCCACAAATATTAAGTATGTGAACTATTTTTTCTGTTGTGAACATAACATACATACAATTTACATACAATATGAAGAAAAGGTCTTAAAATTTGAACTATACATCTCTTTCTTTCCAATAATATATACTTTAACATTTGTTTTGACATATTAAAGTTATATTCCAAAGATACCACTAACTCATAGCTATGCTTGTCTTTCAAGCTCATTGCATATTAATATCCCATATATGCCTGATGTCTCTGAAAATATCCGTATCTGGGTAGTAATCATCCAATAGGTTATTACCAATTTCACTTAGTGCTTTTAGAAATTATTTAAGATTGCTTTTTAATGTAATTTTAAAATATTTAATGTTTACTTATTTTTATGTGCTTTTGGGTTTTGTCTGCATATATGACTGTGTGAGGGTTTCATATCCCCAGGAACTGGAGTTCTGGGTAGGTATAAGCTGCCATGTTCATATTGTGGAATGAATCCGGATCCTCTGGAAGAGCAGCCAGCACTCTACCTACTACCATCTGCTAAAATATATTTGAATTGAAATTGAATTGCATCAATTCACTCCCTTCACTCACTCTCTACCCTCCCAGCTATCTTCATTTTAAGCTCTCTTGTCTCCTCCAACCAATATTACTAGACCCCATTTTCTTTTATTATTATTACACATACATTATATGTATTCTTATATGTATTTATGCACAAATATAGGAATATAACTTGCTGAGTCCAGTTTTATTGTCTGTGTGTATATGGATTTAGGACTATATACTTTCTGTTGGCTAAGCAATAAGGAGGCTCATCCTTGAGTTAGCAGTAGTAGTAGTTCTTTGCATAGGAGTGATACCCTGAGAATTTTTATCCCTTCCATATTAGCATGTCTATTCATATTGCTATTGTTCAGGTGTTGGTTATGTAGTCATTTCTAGGAGAGACTGTTACACAGCAGACATCCTGGTATTCTGAGTATGACCATTTTGCCACTTACTTCTAGATGTTTCCTGAGTCAGAGATGCAGGAGCTCTAATATAAATATATCCATTGTGTTTATGATCCCCATTATTTATTGATTTCTGTATTGTATTCAGTTGTATTTTTCTATGATGGTCTCCATTTTCTATAGAGAGGGATATCTTTGATGGGAGGAGGTATGAGTAGGTACACTTATCTATGGATATAAGGATAAAAATTTTAAATGGGGATATACTGTCCTAGCTGAGTGAAGGTAAATTATTTTCTAAGGTTCATGATTATAGTAGGCTTGCAATGTTGGATAAATTTCCAGAGCCAGTCTTGGAGATTGATGTTTATTTAAACATAATTTATATTTTCAAATGAATGAATGAGATGATACTATATCCAGATGTGTCTACTATAGCTAGATATCAGAATGTGAGACAGAATCATGTCTCTTTCTGTCCCATGGCTTTGATCTGTTCAGAGAAAATAAACTACTTCAGTAGCATATACTACTTTTGTGCTCTTGAGGAGTATATTTGTTTTCATAATTGAACTTTACCTATGCCATAGAATTACCTTGGATCAGAAAAGGGCAGAAACAAGACAGGGTGCTTCACAAGACCTTATAAATGTAGCCTAGTTTGTTTAAATGAACATGACTCATTTCCATTCTCCTCTCCATTACCAACACCCTCCCCTAGTTTACCCAGTTGATCTCATCAAATTCAGTTTCAAGGGATTTTTTTTTATTGGTTGTGCTAATAATATTAATGACAGTTCAATTTTAAGATATTGAAAAAAGCAAGGTATACACTAACTCAATTACATATGCATACGTATCAAATAATTATTGAATGATTAATAACATTGGAGATTTGGTTAGAGATTAGTTGATTTGTTTTAAAATTTCTTCTCTGTTTCTTTTCATTGCTACATAGTATATGGCAATCACAAACACTGGTTACATATTACTTTTATTTTTATTTTTGTCCCCTCCCTTCCTCCCTTCCTCCTAGTTCCCTCTCCACTCACTGCCCTCCCCCCCACACTACTCATGTGCTCTGGAGAAGTTGTCTCTTCCCACTTCTGTGAGGGACCTTATATTAATCTCTTAGAATACACATTGTATTCTAGTTCCTCTAGCAGTATGAATAATAGGCTGGTGATCCTTTGCTCTAGGTCTAAAATCTATATATGAGCGAGTACATACCATGTTCCTCTTTTTGTGACTGGTTACCTCATTCAGGATGGTTTCTTTAAGTTCCATTCACTTGCATGCAAATTTCAAGATTCCGTTGTTTTTTCCCCAGAGTAGCATTCCATTGTGTAGAAGTTCCACATCTTATTTATCTATTCTTCAGTTGAGGAGCTTCTTGGTTGCTTCCAGGTTGATGCTATTACAAATAATGTGGCTATGAATATAGTTGAGCACATGTCTTTGTTGCATGGATGTGGATCATTTGGGTATGTGCCCAAGACGGGGGTTGCCGGGTCCTGTGGTAAACTGATACCCACTTTCCTGAGGAACCACCATACTGATCTCAAAAATGAGTGTACAAGTTTGCACTCCCACTAGCACTCCCTTTCTCCACATCCTCTCCAACATGAGTCATCATTGGTGTTTCTAATTTTAGCCATTCTGGCAAGAGTAAGATGGTATCTCTAAGTTGTTTTGATTTTCATTTCCCTGATAGCTAATGATGCTGAGCACTTTCTTAAGTTTCTTTCACCCTTTTTGATTTCCTCTATTGAGAATTCTTTCTTCAATTCTGTACCCCATTTTTTAAATACAGTAATTTGGTGTTTTGGTGACTAGTTTCTTGAGTTCTTTGTATATTTTGGGGATCAGCCCTTTGTGAGATGTAGGATTGGTAAAAATCTTTTCCCAGTCTGTGGGCTAACATTTGGTCTTGTCAACTGAGTCCTTATAGAAGCTTCTAAGCTGAGGAGGTCCCATTCGTTAATTGTCCTTTTCAGTGTCTATGCTACTGGAGATATGCTCAGGAAGCAGAATCCTATACCAATTTGTTCAAGGGTACCTCTTACTTTCTCAGAAGTTCAGTGTGGATGGATTTATGTTGAGGTCTTTGATCCATTTGGACTTGAGTTTTGTGTGTGGATATAGACATGGGTTTATCTACAGTCTTCTACACACCATCATCTCATTGTGCCAGCACCATTTGTTGATGATGTTTCCCCCCCCTCCCTTTGTATACTTTTAGATGTTTTGTCAAAAACCAGGTGTTTGTAGGTGTGTGGGTTAATATTAGGAATTTCTGTTTGACTCCATTGGTATATTTGTCTATTTTTGCGCCAATACCAGGCTGTTTTCAGGACTATAGTTCTGTAGTAGAGCTTAAGTCAGAAATGGTGATGCCTCCTAAAGTTCTTTTGTTGTACAGGGTTGTTTTGGCTATCCTGGGTCTTTTGTTTATTGATTATTATCCTTTTAATGTCAGTGAATAATTGTGCTGGGATTTTAATGGGGATTGCATTTAATCTGTAAATTGCCTTTGGCATGATTACCATTTTTACTATGTTTATCCTACCTATGCAAGAGCATGGGAGTGTAACGAGTACGGTTTTTCTGCCTGCTGCCCGGTCTTGTCCTGCTACCAAGCCCCAAATAATACACAGAGACTCTGTATTTGATACAATGCTGTTGGCCCTGTTACTTGTTTCTTATCGGCTAGCTCTGCCTTAATTATTAACCCATTTCTGCTGATCTATGTATTTCTCTTACCGGGGAGCCGGCGGCATACTGCTTTCTCCAGACTCTCCATCTTGGCTCCTTACTTACTACTTCCTCTTTCCTCCTTGTCTCCTAGTCCCTCCTATCTTCCTTTCCTATCGGCCAACAGTGCTTTATTATTAACCAGTATGAGAAACATATACAGAATGACATCTCCCATCATCTCCTCTTTTCTGTCTAAAAATAAAAGGAAGGGTTTCAACCTTAACATAGCAAAATATATAACACAACAGTTATCCAATAAGAATCACTGTCAACAATATTTAGTCCATTAACATTTAGCAAGATTTAAGAAAATATTTCATCATCTATTTTATCTTTGTGTGTTTAAAGTCTAAGTAACTTATCTTTAATCCTAATGAAAACTATAACCATAACTATCTGTCTTCAACTCCTTCAAAGACCACAGAAGGATAATATATAAGCTCTAGAAATGACAGAGACAACTCACTGCCTGGTCACGTGAAGTTCTTTTGTAATCTTCCATCTTCAGCCCATAGGCCATAGTGTGTCTAGCAGACTCTTCAGCAATGCAGGAAACTTTAAACTGTCTTCTTGTATTGGCAGTTTGTCAGTCACTTTTCTCTGATCCTGCAGACTGTCTGGCAGACTCTTCCATGAAGCAGGAACTCTGTAGCAATGCCTATCTTGAATCAGCAGTCACTTTTCTGTGGATCCTGCATGTCCAGTTTATACATTACAAAGTCAAACAGTCCAGACAAGAGCAGTATCTTGTCCAAATGGCTAGTCTTGCCACATTGGAAGCAAACGCCATAACGAGTTTCTTCAATGTCCATCTTCCTTTCTGACACAGGTGATGTTGCCAGGAGCAATTGTGCCTCATTGTCAAGAAAAACCCTAAACCATTTTAAATGTCATTTTCTGTAGGTCTTTGAAAGGTTTGAAGAATTCCTATCTATCTCAAATACATCTCTGCATATCTAGAAAACCTAACTCACCTAGCTATAAGTTTTGACTATTATAGGTAACTATCTAAAATCTGTACTAAAATATACATTACATTTCTAAATGAGCTATATAAACACAACATCTAAACAAGAGGAGAAATATACTTAATCACAAAATTGACATTAAATTGTATCAATAAATGAAAATCCATTCCAAAACAAAGAAATCATATCAATACCATAATTCCCTTTTTACCTTTAAAAAGAATTCGCTGTGATCATTACCCATTTATAACCAAGTCCATTTAAATGAAAACAAACATTTATAAACAATATTTGGGAATTTGGGCGTTGTTCTTTCCAAACTACTTCCTGCTGATAGGGGGCGCTGTCATGGGGATCCTAAGAAGTTGCAGAAATCTTGGCTGTAGTCTGCGAGGCTGCTTTGTCCAAGCTGTTTTGAATGTTGGATCATCAGCGACTGTTTCAGGGGGCCTGGCTTGATCAAACCACATTAGTCTGGAAGGAATCCACAGCTTTTCATTTTCTGTGGAAACAAAAATAGAAATCCTTTTCCCCAGTAACTTGTCCTTGAACTTAAATGTTTGAGTCAAAGCATTTTTAAAATATATAAATTGAATTAATCCAGCAGCATTTCCTTTATCAGTTGTTATTTTCTCAGCAGTCAAACAATGCAGAGACAACACAATAGCATACAGTAACCAGATTCTCTCTGAGCTTTTCATCTTTACGTGCCTTTATTATTACTCTGCTTATTTTACTTTTATTTTTTTATTTTTTGACATAGGGTTTCACTGTGTAACTCTTATCTGTCCTGGAATTTACTCTGCATACCAGGTTTACTTTGCAAATCACAGAGATCTGCTTGCCTCTGTCTCCTGAGTGCTGGGATTAAAGGCGTGTGCTACAACACCCAGTTCCTCTTTGTCTATTTAAAACCATTTTTTTTTTCATGTCTACGTATATTCTAAAACACACTGTAAACCTTTAGAGGTTTTTCTTAATATGAATCTGTCTTTACTGTAAATCTTTATCTTCGTCTGGCCACAAGTCTTTTATCTGGTAAACAACAACATTGCTAAAATGAAAGTCATAACTGTCAGCCACGGTTTACCAAAGATGGTGGCGGGTACTTTTACCCGCCAGCACAGAAAGCTGTGCTCACCGCCTTGGTCTGCGCTGCCGGCTTGGAGATGTGGTCACTGCCATTGCCATCTCTCATACACACCAATAAATTGTTAGCAGAGTTTCTTAAAAGCCCTGTGCTTTTTTGCACCTTTTGCTGAGTCAGGAATCCTCGCTTAAAGGAGCCGCGCAAATATCTGATTGTCTCTTGCAAAGCAGATTCCAACCGAGAAAAATGCTGCTACCAAGAAACCTTGCTTGTCTGTGTTCTTTTGTTTTTTTTTTTTTTTTTTTTTTTTTTTATGCATATAGAGTATTTTTTCTTTAATTTTATATAACAAAGTCCAATTAAATGAAAACAAACATTTATACACAATATTTGGGAATTTGGGCGTCGTTCTTTCCAAACTACTTCCTGCTGGTAAGGGGCGCTGTCTTGGGGGATTCGAAGAAGATTCAGATATCCTAGCTGTAGTCTGTAGGGCTGTTTTGTCCAGCTGTTTGGAATGTAGGATCAGCTTGTACTCTGTTTCAGGCGGTCTGGTGTGATCAAACCACATTAGTCTGGAAGGAATCCACATCTTTTCATTTTCTGTGGAAACAAAAATAGAAATACTTTTCCCCAGTAACTTGTTCTTCAACTTAAATTTTGGAGTCAAAGCGTTTTTTTTTTATTATTATTATTATTTTACATGTCGATCCCAGTTCCCTCTCCCTCCCTCCCTCCCTCCCCCCAAGCCTTCCCTCCCTCCTTCCCTCCCTTTTGCCCTCTCTACCCTCTCCCATGCACTCTAAACACCCTCCCCTCCCAACCCCCCACCACAATACAATATGTAGGGGAATGCCATCCAGTTGGGGTCATGTAGATCTGACAGGTCCTGTGAAGTAGGGACTAGGGCTTCTCTCCTATCTCTAGAATAAGGCAGTTATCCCTCCATGGGGGATATGTTTGCAAAGTCCTTTTGTGCACCAGGGATACATCCTGGCTCCACTGTCTGAGGTCTCTTAGACTGCTCAGACCTTCTGGCTGAGACCCATATTCAGGGGGTCCGAGTCAGACCCCTGTTGGCTTCCCAGCTATCAGTCTAGTGGCCCTTAGCTCCTCCTTGTTCAGGTAAGCTGTCTCTATGTACTTCTACCGCATGGTCTTGTCCTCTCCATCTGCTTCTGGGTTCTAGTTTGACTCAGTGTTTATGTATGGGTGTTTGCTCCTGTTTTCAACAGGCATTAGTTGAGGACTCCATGGAGAAGTTAGTTGTTGATCTCACTCTCCGGGAAGGGCATTTATGATAGCCTTTCCACGGAAGCTGAGATTGTTAGTTGGGAGCAGTCTTGTACTTCCCTCGACCTTTCTTTGTGTTCAACTTTATCTTCAAACCAATATTGCCTCCCTCTTTTATGTTCTCTCTCTCTGTCTCTCTCTCTCTTTCCTATTTTCCATTCCTAACCAGGCTCAATCCTCCTGGTCGCACATGCCTTCCTCTCCTCCCTCTCATTTTCTCCTACTTCTCTCTCCATTAGCTGTCCTCCCCCACTATACCTGAGGTCTGGGGGACTTGTCCCTTCCCAGTTCTGTGAGGGACTTTATATGAATCTCTTATAATACAACTTGTATCCTAGTTCCTCTGGTGATGTGAATTATAGGCTGGTGATCATTTGATCTAGGTCTAAAATCCATATATGAGTGAGTACATACTGTGTTCCTCTTTTTGTGACTGGGTTACCTCATTCAGGATGGTTTCTTCAAGTGCCATCCACTTGCCTGCGAATTTCAAGATACCATTATTTTTTTCTGCAGAGTAGTATTCCATTGTGTAGATGTGCCACATCTTCATTAACCATTCTTCAATTGAGGGGCATCTAGGTTGCTTCCAGGTTCTTGCTATTACAAATAGTGCTGCTATGAACATAGTTGAACAGATGTCTTTGTTGCATTGATGTGAATCCTTTGGGTATATGCCTAAGAGGGGGATTGCCGGGTCCTGTGGTAAACTAATTCCCATTTTCCTGAGGAACCGCCATACTGATCTCCAAAGTGGCTGTATGAGTTTGCACTCCCACCAGCAGTGGAGGAGTGTTCCACTTTCTCCACATCCTCTCCAACATAAGTCATCACTGGTGTTTCTAATTTTAGCCATTCTGGCAGGGGTAAGATGGTATCTCAAAGTTGTTTTGATTTGCATTTCCCTGATAGCTAAGGATGTGGAGCATTTTCTTAAGTGTCTTTCAGCCTTTTTGATTTCCTCCATTGAGAATTCTTTCTTCATTTCTGTACCCCATTTTTTAATAGGGTTATTTGGTGTTTTGTTGACTAGTTTCTTGAGTTCTTTGTATATTTTGGAGATCAGCCCTTTGTCGGATATAGGATTAGTGAAAATCTTTTCCCAGTCAGTGGGCTGCCGTTTGGTCTTGTCAACTGTGTCCTTTGCCTTACAGAAGCTTCTAAGTTTGAAGAGGTCCCATTTATTAATTGTTTCTTTCAGTGTCTGTGCCCCTGGAGTTATGTTCAAGAAGCGGTCTCCTATACCAATTTGTTCAAGGGTACCTCCTACTTTCTCTTCTAAGAGGTTCAATGTGGCTGGATTGATGTTGAGGTCTTTGATCCATTTGGACTTGAGTTTTGTGCATGGCGACAGACATGGGTCTATCTGCAGTCTTCTACACACCCTCATCCAATTGTGCCAGCACCATTTGTTGAAGATGCTGTCTTTGCCCCATTGTATAATTTTAGCTGTTTTGTCGAAAATCAGGTGTTCATAGGTGCGTGGATTAATATCAGGATTTTCAATTCGATTCCATTGGTCTACCTGTCTATTTTTATGCCTATACCAGGCTGGTTAGCTGAAGGTGTTTATCAGCTCTAGGAGTTCCCTGGTAGAGTTTATTTGGTTGCTTATGTAAATTATCATATCATCTGTAAATAGAGACCGTTTGATTTCTTTTTTTCCCAATTTGGATCCCCTTGATCTCCTTTTGTTGTCTTATTCCTTTAGCAAGAACTTCAAGTGCAATATTGAAGAGATATGGAGGCTAGACTTGTCTTGTTCCTGACTTTAGAGGAATCACCTTAAGCTTCTCTCCATTCAGTTTGATGTCCTGTGGGATAGGCAGGTCTAGTATTCTCAGAAAAGCTCCAGGAAGTTCACTCTCAAGGGAGATCTTGAGTGGTGGGATAGTCATAGGTGGGAATGCAGTAGAAGAGCAATGGAAGGGATGTCTTAATAGAAAGTCACTATGGGGTTAGGGAGAAACCAGATAATAGGTAATTCCCAAGAATCCACAAGGATAACCCCAGTTAAGACTTTTGGTAGTAGTGGAGAAGATACCTGAACTGTCTTACTCCTTTAATAAGATTAGTGAATACACCAACTATTATCATAGAGCCTTCATCCAGTAATTGATGGAATTAGATGCAGAAATCCATAATCAAGCACCAAGCAGAGATCCGGGAATCCACTCAAAGAGAGGGAGAAGGCAATATATGATCAAGGAAGATCAAAACCATGATGGAGAAATCTATAGAGAGAGTTAAACCAAGATTGTGGAAACCCATGGACTCTAGACCAACAATGGTACAAACTCCAAGAGACATAACTAGTTCCTCTGTATGTGGGAGACATCTGTGATATTTGGAGTACAATTTGGAGTACAAGAGGTCCCTTGCAATAGGACCATGATATAAACTGGCAAATTATCTAGCTTTTTTTGTTCATTTGTACCATGCTCACCCTGAATGTATAGGAAAGGGGCTTGG
The DNA here is from genome assembly GCF_943737965.1 of Phodopus roborovskii. NCBI lineage: Eukaryota > Metazoa > Chordata > Mammalia > Rodentia > Cricetidae > Phodopus > Phodopus roborovskii. The sequence goes on from NW_026126447.1 coordinate 14,383,244, forward strand.
CCCTGCTTCCATCTTTTGTGCCAGACTTTGTTGACTCCCCATGGGAGTCCTTACCCAGGAGAAAGAGTGGACTGTAAGTGAGCTATGGGGGAGGATAGAGGTTGGGAATGGAAGGGAGAAATGTGAATGGATTGTAAAATGAAATTTAAAAGAATAAATTATTTTTTAAAATAAAAGAACAAAAAATCATAACTCGGCAAATAGCTCACCATTAATGTATCTTTTCACCTATTGAAATCTAAAACACAGCCTTGACTTTCTACTTCACCTTGCAGTGAAATTATAGCTATGTTCAAAGTTGTAGGGCATAAATCAATGGCGACCTGTATTTGAAAACATCACAGAAGTAAAACCTACAGTTTAAACTTCTATAGCTTGACTGTAAAGGAGTTCTAAATCCATGCAACATAATCACTGTGTGTTTTATTTCTTGTCTAAATGTTTAAACTGGCATTCAAACTGCAATTGTGTATATTAAACAACAGCAAACATCTGGAAGACTTCAGAATTTAAACTGCTGAATTTCCCATAGTAATGTCACTTAGTTTGAAATGTATTTCAGAATAAGCACATTGTAGGCATCATTCCAACTCAATGTAATGGTATCAGTATCAGTACAAAACTACAGAGCACTCAAGATGATTTCTGGTTTTCCATTTGAAATGTTCATCATTTTAACTTCTAGAAGTACTACTGGAAAATACTGACATCTAGCCCCATCTATCAATTCATCTTATTATTCTATTAAAATTATCTTATACATCAAAATATTATTTCCGTTTACATATAAGTTCCATTTTATAAACATTTTTCAGTAATTATTCTGCACATTTCTCTCAATTCAAAAAATAACTTTTCTCTGTAATCTTTCACCCATTCATGGTTTCTTATCTTGCTATCTTTGTTATTACTGAATCTACCAGTCCTTTATTATATAAAATACCCTCTGTGCTTTCTTTTTACTCTCCCAGTGTTTACTGATGCCTTTGGTGGTAATGAGTACATCAATGCTTAGTTTATAAACATTCACTTAACACCATATCCCTTGAAACATTCATTCCTGGTGTTGACAATTATTACAATCACCTTATTTTCTGAATTTTCAGATGTCTTATTTAATCACAGACTCAAATGGTTAGAGGACAGAATATATAATTCATACTTATTTTTTCATTGTTATAAATTGTATAAGATTAAAACAATTTTAATCTAGGAAGAATTTATAAATAATTGTGTGTGGCTGTGTGTGTGTGTGTGTGTGTGTGTGACTGTGTGTGCCTGTATGACTCAGTGTGGGTGTGTGTGTGATGTCTACAGGTGCCTGTGGTACATAGAAAAAAATCTCTCAGAGTCTATGGAGCAGCAATGGCAAACCATTGTACTCTACCAACTATGGAGGCTAAGGAATCTACTAGAATACTCTTAAAAAGTAGCCAGTCTTTTCACTACTGAGACATATCTCTATCCCTCTGACCGTGAATTTCTTAAGAGCATTGCCAATGATTATATTTAAATGTTTTAACCCTAGAGAATCTGTCATAAAACACATCATAATCATTTCTTGCTGTAGTCAATTGGTTTGGAAGAAGTGAACAATGAGTTAATTATCAGTGGATTATATAAAATTAACTATTGACTAAGATAATATGTTCTCAGTAATGAACCCAGAAGTATATCCAAGAAAAATGCAGATTGAACAATATTTTCTCACTTATACACCACACAGATAACTTGAGCATGATTTTTTGTTAAGGAAATAAAACTCTTTTTCCTACCCAATTTGCTCAGGAGCTCTTGTCCCTTTCCCCTCCTCTGGGGAACCATGTATATCTCTCTTAGAGTCCAGCTTTGTTTCCTAACTTATCTGGAGGTGTGGATTTTACACTGGTAGTCCTTTGCCCTATGTCTAATATTCATATATGAGTGAGTACATATCATGCTTGTCTTTCTGTAACTGGATGACCTCACTCAGAACGGTTTCTTCCAGTTCCATCCATTTGCCTTGGAATTTCAAGATTTTATCGTATTTCCCCCCTATGAATAATACTGCACTGTGTAAAAGTGAAGGTGAGACGAGGAAGGGGGAGGAGAACATGAGTTGGAGGAGTTGGAGGAAGAATAGAGGAAAGCAGTAAAAGAGATAACATTTTAAAAATATTTTTTATTTGAATTTTAAACAAGCTTGTTTTACATGTCAATCCCAGTTCCCTCATCCTCCCATCCTCCCCTGTTCTTCCACCAAACTCATCCCATCCCTTTTCTGCTCCCTAGGGAGGGTGAGGCCTTCCATGAGAACTCTTCAAATTTGTCCTATCATTTGGAGCAGGACCCAGTCCCTCCACCATGTGTCTAGGCTGAGGGACTATGTATTATTTGTATACTAGGGATAAATACTGGTCCATTACCAGAGGCCCTGTACACTGTTCAATTCTTTCAGCTAACATCATATTCAGGGAAGCTGGGTAGGTCCTATCCTGGTTTCCGAGCTATAAGACTTGAATTTATGAACTCCATCTTGTTCTAGTCAGCAGTTCCTATGGGTTTCTCCAGCCTGCTCTTGACTCCTTTGTTCACCACTCCTCTAGTCTGAAAACTAGATTTCAAGAATTTGGCTCAATGCTTACCTGTGGGTGTTTGCTTCAGCTTCCATCAGCTATGAGATGAAGGCTCCAGGATGACAATAAGGTAGTCACCGATCTCATTATTAGGGAAGGGCATTTAAGATAGCCTCTCCACTATTGTTTAGATGGTTAGTTGCCAGTAGATCTCTGGACAATTTTCTAGTGCCAGATTTCTCTTAAAACCTATAATAGAGGTAGCCATCATAGGTTTAAAGAGAAATCAGAAACTAGCAAAATGTTCATATATCTAGAAGGATGACCACAACTAAGAATCTAAGCAATAGTGGAAAGGCTACTGATGGGAGATGCCATTCTGTAAATATATTTCTCACACTGGTTAATGAATACAGCACTGTTGGCCAATAGGGAAGGAAGATAGGAGGGACTAGGAGACAAGGAGGAAAGAGGAAGTAGTAAGGAGGAGTCAACATGGAGATTCTGGAGAAAGCAGAATGCTGGCCGGCTCCCTGGTAAGAGAAGACCATGTGAAAATACATAGATCAGCAGAAAGGGGCTAATACTTAAGACAGAGCTAGCCGATAAGAAATAAGTAACTGGCCAACAGCATAATATCAAATACAGAGTCTCTGTGCATTATTTGAGGCTGGCACGGTAGCGCGACAAGACCGGGAGCCGGGCAGAAAAACCATACTCCTTACAGGCTACCTTTAAAGCCCTTCCTCTATAATGAGATTGATGACTACTTTAATGCCATCCTAGACTCTTCATCCAGTAGCTGATGAAAGCAGAAACAGATACCCACAGCTTAACACTGAGCTGAACTCCTAGAATCCATTTGTAGATAGGGAGGAGGGATGAGCAAAGGGGTCAAGACCATGCTGGAGAATCCCACAGAAACAGCTGACCTTACCAAGTGAGAGCACATGGACTCTGGTGGTAAAGCTAGGGAACCTGCCTTGGACCCAACCATGCCATCTCCATGTAGGTCACAGTTAGGAGACCTGGGCCATCTATAGGACCTCTGACAGTGAAACCAGTATTTATCTCTAGTGCACAAATAAACTTTGGGAGCCCATTCCTCATGGATGGATATTCCCTCAGCCTACATACAGGAAGGAGGGCCTAGTCCCTCCCCAAATTGATGTGATAGATTTTGATGATCCACTATGGAAGGTCTCATTCTCCTTGGGGAGTGGATGAGGGTGGGATAGGCTAGTTGGTCAGGGACATGGAAGGATGGGAGACAGAGGAAACTGGGCTTGATATGTAAAATAATATTGTTTTTAAATTAAATAAATTTAGAAAAGAGAAAATATCATTCTTCCATGTAAGGAGTAGATTTTTCCGCCCGCCGCTGGTCTTGTCCCGCCGCCGTGCCAGCCCCAAATAATGCACAGAGACCCTTTGATTTAATGCTGTTGGCTAGTTACTTGTTTCTTATTGGCTAGCTCTACCTTAAGTATTAACCCATTTCTGTTAATCTATGTATTTCCACGTGGTTTCATCTTACTGGGTAATGGGGCCAGCGTCTGGTCTCCCACCTCTCCATACTGACTCCTTCCTACTTACTTCCTCTTTCCTCCTTGTCTCCTAGTCCTGCCTATCTTGCTTTGGCCAACAGTGCTTTATTCATTAACCAGTATGAGAAACATATTTACAGAAACACATCTCCCATCAATTCCATACTTTGGAATTGAGTGATACTTTTAAGTCATAGTTTAAATTTCTATTAAATGATGAAAATAATGGTTTTAAAAGAAGACAAAAAATCAGTAAGTTCTTTAAATTGAATGCTGCCAATTTTGACATTTACTTTATTAATCCCACAAGATGGAGGTAGAGACCTGGCCTCTGTATTGTGGAATCAGGTGCCAAATACATGGCCATCCTCTGTTCTACTTGGAATATTTTTCACTATCCCCTCATTTAATAAACTGTCTTTTATTGGTTTTTATAAACTGTCTTTCAAAAAAATATCTGAGGGGCCTTTTCACAATGAATCAAAGAACTACCTGCCTTCTGTCTTTATTATGTATCCTTCATTGGAAGCTAATGAAGCATGGCTTCTGTGCTCATACTTCCACAGAAGAAAGGCATCATGTTACATCTTTCCATTATTTCATCAGGTAATCAAAGCCAACTCACTACCATTTTTTGCCTCACAAGTAATTTACTTTTGACAGGTAATAGACATACTGCTTGCTAACTATTTCTTATAGCCTGCTACCATGTACATATGTTGGATATTAACTATGCATGAAGTGACTAGAACAAACAATCGGTGGTATCGATGATGCATAATGTTAGAACTGATGAGGGAATAATTCTCATTACTGGATTCATAAAATGTCATATAACATTCACCTAGAATTATGCCTCCCTATAGCTAAATTGGAGCACTTAATTGTTGAAAATGTTATTTTAATATGTGCTTATATACAAAGATACCTTCATAATCAGTACGGGTTAAAATATGCAATCTTCTCCATTAGAGAACATCCAAAACAATAATTCATCATGACACCTTTCATCACCGTGCTCAAAAGCACCACCTTTGACCAACACAAGACAACTTAACATAATACAATTTCAAATATAAGATGAATTTGGTCAGTAATGATAGATAATACCTATTTTCTCTATCTTTATAGCCCAGATAATTGATGTATTCCTTCAATTACTTTCAGACAGTTTTAAACTTTTAAATGATAATATGAAATATATATTTCTGAAACAGTACCTTAATAAGTACAAGTTTGAATTGTAAAATTATTTTCAAAATAAGGTATTTCTTTTCTAAAGAAAATTAAGGTCTTACTCATAAGCAGACAGTATATAGTAGACACAAATATATGTATACTTGTTATAGGACAAAATAAAATACACAGACAAATAGATGTATTTAAAATAAGTTCTCACTACTATGCTCAGCCCTTGTTACTGCCTAAGATCCTAAGATCCCCATGATTTTGAAACAGAAGATATATATATATATATATATATATATATATATATATATTCAACTTCTATGTCTTTTCATTTAAAATATAACATACATTTTATAATTCATGTTTATTTAATAAATATATTTTATTGTAAGCACAATGCTATGTTTTAGAAGTGATAGAAACTGATTTTTTTAGTCGTGTATTAGTCAAATTAACTATGTTCTGCATTGCAGAAACTTAAGTGCTGAGAAAAATCTAAAATGTTGATCTATGATAAGACTAAAGCCATTACTTGGAGATTGGCTTTACAAATGTCTAATGAATTACTTTAAAAATGCATAACAGTTTAGGACACAACAAAAATGAAGGACAAAATTCCTACTCTGAAGAGTATAAATAAAACTTGTATTAAATGTAAGAATTAAAAATATAAGACAAAAATATAAGAGCATAACTGAAATTGGCTACATAGAAATAAATGATTCAAAAATCTTAAATATAAGAAACAAATTAAGAATCTCAGTTTGATACTTTTACATATAAGATGATCTATAATTCTTAAATTTTATTTCAGAAATATGAAATATGTAAAATAATTTTTCTGCAGTTAAGAGAATATTATCTGTGCCAAGATTAAACTCAGCTCTGTGTTGTTTGAGTTCTGCAGTTAAGCCAGTCTAACCAGGATAAGTTTTTCAGGATTCATTGTCGGTATGTTCACACTATATAGTGTACAGTTGAATCAATTCTCAGTTTTCATTGCATAATTAGCTAGGAGAGTTCCCAGAAGACCATCTGCCTTAGGCTCTGAATTAAACTGGTCTATTGCTAAATGTAGTGTTCCAAGGATGCTAGATTAGAACTGAAAAGTTCATTCTATTCTTTATTCATCTGCTCTGTGTTACTTTCTTGATTCATAAAATGAGGTTTTAAACTATCAATATAGCTCTCAAGTTAAGTAATTGTAAGTCATTCAATGCTATATAGACTATTGGCTCAATATTAAAGAAGAACAAAAGTTCAAAATATTCAAATGTGTAAATGTAATAACCTTGAAAACATTCGTATAAAATATAACTTTCTTCATAAGAACAATTACTGAAATAATTGTCTACTTTATCATATTCATATCATTATACCAGTAATTAAAAATATACCTGGATTTTACTGTGTTTTGCCAATTAAATCTATGCATAGCTTTTAATTTCACAATCATAGATATTAACACTCAAATAATGTTTTTAAATCAATTTTTAATATCAACTTCTCCATATATACATCCTTGTTAAGCCATTTTAACTTGTCATATCTCTGAGTACCTTGATATTATGAAAAGAATATAAGTGTTCTTTTAAATATTTTCATGCAATTTCAATATTTTAAAAACCATGCCAATTATACAAGACTTTAGTCACTATAATATGCTATCAATCATGATTTTCTTGTTTACCAAATGCTAATGGACTATTGAACAATAATATTCAGATATTTGTAAGGATTCAATGTCTCATGTTGATTTATTAGTTTTCCCATGTTTTCCTAAACAACATGCTCAAACCCATACTTGAATAACATGATAATTAAGTGCATTAATGCAAGAATTAAGGCCAAATACAAAGCTTGTATTTGTATAAACAGTTCATAGGAAAAGGACAAGTCCATATAATCTTCTTGGAAACAATTAATAAAACACAGTATATACACAGAACAAAACCATAGTATAAGATTTTAGCCATTAAGGAAATAGTTTTGTGATACATAGGTTATACTTTTTTAATATAGGATTAAGCTATATAGCCTTTTTATATTTAATGTAGACTATTAATAATCCTTAATGATATAGCATATGTAGTTAAGGTAGGTAAAATGATACTCAAAACAACTTTGTTTAAAGATATAATTCCATATATCCAAATTTTGAATGTCTAATGGATTCCAATTTGCTTTTATGGCAAAATGCTTTGAGTTATTTATTTCAGATTCTATAGATTCATAAATTAAACCTAAACTTTTCTCAAAGTTTTGAGATATCCACAATGAAAATTTTATCAACTTAAGTTCATGGTTTTAAAAACACAAAAGCACTGAAGGGATGACATATCTACAAAACAAATATATTGATATTTTTATTTAATTTTGTAATAATTACAAAATGTAACTCCTTCTTAAGGTTTTAGTTAGCTAGATCATCATAGCACTATTTAGTAAGCCATATTTTATTGTAAAACACACTTCATTTTATTTGAGTCTTGAGCAGTGCAAACAGCCAAAACAAAAATGTGGACATGAATAAGATGTCCTAAAGTACAATGTTCCAGTCCTATCTCTGTAACAAATCACTGTGATAGTACATTTAACACATTTATAAATAACTGCTCTAAACTAGATGTCTCCTAAAGTGCTGAGCACAGAAAGTTGGCAAAGGAACTTGAGAGAATGTCAAGGTCCAAAAAGAGGCCAGAGAAAAGAGTGGAGAATGAAATATCTTTATTGATGATATTGAGCATACAGTGTATTTTGACCTATATGTAACTTTGAAGTTCTAGAACTTAAAATAATAGGCTATTGTGGTATTTTTAAGGCCTTATCACGTGAATCCTATGGAGGAAGCTGTAGGGGTGATATCAATGGATGAAGTGAATGGAAGGGGAGGCAGATGTTATAATGCAGAGATTGATGTTTCTCTTTCCCACAGCTCATTGATTTCCTCTCTTAAGACCATGAGAGGAATGAAAGTGATCTTACAGACTAAGGCCTTGTATAATGACAGAAGAAGGGACTAAAACCTTATCACAATTCTTAGTAACAAAACAGCAAAAAATAACAAAAAAACAAAAACAAAACTATGAGTTGTGAGTTGATTAGAGTTGATTATATATGGGATACAAACTCAAAAATCCAATATATCCCAACAGAGCACAACTGATTTCCCAAAAAGTACCCTTGATCATGGGATTGTTTTTTTTTTTCCCCACAAAGCATATGGTAGATATTTTCTACACTTAAATACTAGTGCCGTGGTTAAATGATAAACAAAAATTTGCCATTACTTTTCCCTAATATGTTCACTAAAACTTCTTTAAATAATTCATCTTCTAACTTTGGAATCTCTTTTGATTTCTCTAAGTTGAAAATAAAAATAAATTTACAATTGTTGGTTTTTCCTCCAATATCAACATCTTACAGTATTTAAAATGTTTGTTAAGCTCAATAGAGTACCGTGATTTTCATACTCTTGGCTGTGAGTTTCATCAGAGTGTGTATTTTCTCCTTTGTTAGAATTCTAGATATTTTCCTTTTCTAGGATTCAAACCAAGGTACAATATAAAATGTTATTTTCCCCTTTGTTGCTATATAAGAATCCAAAAGATCACATTGGCTTTAAGCCAAATACAATCACAGATACCTGAGACACAGCTGGCATTTCACTATTGATATTAAACCTTTGCCACTTGAATGGTAGTGTTTGCCAGGTTACTCTACTTGAAAGCAATCATTTCTCTTTGCACACACATTTCTCCTCGGACAAGGATACTCAGTTTAGGTTACAATCAAGGAAAAAGCAACTACGTTCTTCATGCTCAAGATGGGAGTGGATACATATGACAATTTTAATATATTTTCATCTAGATTTTGGTCTATTGGGTATCAGATAGATCCAGGGGATATAGAAGTTATGTCGTGTTTCACAGTGGTATTCCTTAGAAGTTACATCACTGATAGTTTATGGTTTAAATAAGTATAATAAAAAGGTAAAATTAAGTCAGTAGAAATGGATTTACTGTTAACGTGTTAGAAATTTTTGAATTATAATTCCTGTTAATTCCTAGTTATAGAACACAAAATGTTCTAGCATTTCAAGAACAATGATACAAAGGCCATGCTGCTATAGTAAATATTAAATGAGCTTATTGTCTGACTGATGATAATGTTCAAAATATAAAAAGCTAGATATGATGTATTAATTAACACACTTTCTGAGTCTCTCCTCAGAAGCATTTCCTTCCTTCCCTATGTTCTCATATATATGCTCTTTTCTTGTTCCAGAGATAGATGGCAAAGGACATACATAACCTCTGTTCTTACTGAAATGGGACTTAACAATGAATTTTTCACCTTAAATCACATAAAAAATGTATAGGTAAGTGTTGTGACAAATTCATATATACTGGTGTGTATCCATTGTCTCCTTTAGTCTGCTTGTGCTTATGACATTGTGTGTGTGTGTGTGTGTGTGTGTGTGTGTGTGTGTGTACTGGGTGTAAGGTGTACATTTGTCTGCAGATATGTTTGCATTAAGAAACTGGAAAACCTTCCTTGGTCCTAGCTTACGGCTGCCTGTGTCCTAAGTAGATCTTTTTTTCTTTTTTTCTTTTTTTTTTTTGTTTTGCACTTTTATTTATTTATATATTTATTTATTTATTTTGTTTTTTGCAAAGCAGGCTGGCAGCAGGACAGTACAGGAGGGACTTTGTGCCTTGCCCTATCAAACTAAAAATCTGCTGTAAGCATCCAAGTTGGAATTTTGTATAAATTGATTTTTTCTATTCAGAGTATATTTTTCCTAGGCATTTTGGCAACAAATTGTCACTTTAAGCATAGCTTATTCAGTGAGGTTTTTTTTGTTTGTTTGTTTGTTTGTTTTTTCTCTTTTTATTTTTTCTCTTTTATTTGTATGTAAATAATTGCCACTCTGATGGCTATTCTTGGATGCCAGCTTGAATTAACTAAAACCCAAGTAGCTGGATACACCTATGAGAGAAATTTTCTTAATATCTTCTGAGGTGTGAAGTTCCACCTTTAAATGGGACCACACCTTCTGGTGGCAGACTATATAAAGGACATTGAAGAAGGAAGCTTTTGTTCTTTGCCTGCTTTCTCTTGCTTTCACTCGCTGGTCCACTCTTACATTAGCATTAGAGTCTACTTCTTCAGACCATCTGAGACATCCAGCATTGCAAACTGAACAACTACCTTCTGTAAGTAGATATCCAGAGATGAACTAGCTGTATAACTGCTCCCCCGCCTTACCCCCCCCCCCCCAGTTAACACAACTGATCTAGATGTAGGCAGCAACATCTACCAACAATGAATACTACGACCTGATCCGTCAAGTCCATAGTTCTGGGAAAGTCTCTAAAGGTCCAGTTGCCAGCTGGCTAATAAAGACTTACTATTGGCCTGAAAAAAAAAAATATTTCAAACGATCTCTCACTGTGAATGCCAGAAAACATAAATAATGTAATAGAGTAAAATGTGAGTTTCATTAAATATCCTTTTGCTTAAATAGAGTCCTGCAGATTTGTTTCAAGACATTTCATCTACAACGAGAAGCAATAGGATAGATGAATAAGAACTAAAGACACGTAACTGACACCACTAATTATCTAGGGCCATCACAACATGCAACTTGCTTTTGACAAATCATCAGTGAAATAATAAGCATGAATAGGGACAAGAAGAATATTAACTGTGTGTGTGTGTGTGTGTGTGTGTGTGTGTGTGTGTGTGTGTTTGAATACTGTGAACTGGAAATTAAATTGAAGTGTAAAAAGAAAATTAAATTGAATTGAAAATCCCTGAGCTATGATGTTGTGAATTTGGATTTCTTTCTCACAAAATCTTTCATACATATTAGATAAATGGTGATGCATTCAAGGCAACTACATGGCCCTCTTGAAAGTATACGTTCCCCACTGGTACACTGCATCAGTGTGTGTGTGTGTGGAACCCTACTGGTGGATTGTGAGACCTCTTTATGTCCAATAATCTTAGTAAAATTTCATTTCACAAAGTTAACATTGTTACTACAATATTAAAATGGACATAATAAGATGCCATTCTGAGAAGCAAGGGTGAGACGTACGTCTAATAAGATTCAACAAATATAACTTCAAAAAAAAAGAAATACCATGTTTTGTTTTGTTTTATTTTTCTAATGCAAAAGATAAAAGTGATAATGTTCCTGCAGTGCCTTAATTGCAACAAGGGTGAGTTATGTGACTGAAAACAGTTCTTATCACCATTATTCTATTCATGGTATCTATAATGTTATATTTGAGAAAGGAATTTCTAGTTGAGCTAAAATAATTGCAATTCCTTAAAAGCTGTTTCAGGCGGTCTGGTATGATCAAACCACATTAGTCTGGAAGGAATCCACATCTTTTTATTTTCTGTGAAGACAAAAATAGAAATCCTTTTCCCCAGTAACTTGTCCTTCAACATAAATTTTGGAGTCAAAGCATTTTTTTTAAAATTGAATTTATTAGTTTACATGTGGATCCCAAATCCCTCTCCCTCCCTCCCTCCATTCCTCCCTCCCTCCTTCCCTCCCTTTTACCCTCTCTGCCCTCTCACATGCACTCTAACCACCCTCCCCTCCAATCCCCCCACCCCAATTCCATATGTAGGGGAATGGAATCCAGTTGGGGTCATGTAGATCTGACAGGTCATGTGAAGTAGGGACTAGGGCTTCTCTCCTGTCTCTAGATTAAGGCAGTTATCCCTCCATGGGGGATATGTTCGAAAAGTCCTTTTGTGCACCAGGGATACATCCTGGCTCCACTGTCTGAGGTCTCTACCAGGGAACTCCTACAGCTGATAAACACCTTCAGCAAACTAGCAGGATACAAGATAAACTCAAAAAAATCAGTAGCCCTACTTTTTTCAGACGACAAAGAGACATAGAAAGAAATCAGAGAAACATCACCCTTTACAGTAGCCACAAGCAACATAAAGTATCTTGGTGTAATGCTTACCAAACAAGTAAAAGACCTTATTATATAAGAACTTTGTGACTCTAAGGAAAGAAATTAAAGAAGATACCAGAAAATGGAAAGATCTCCCATGCTCTTGGATAGGTAGGATAAACATAGTAAAAATGGCAATCTTACCAAAAGCAATCTACAGATTCAATGCAATCCCCATTAAAATCCCACCACAATTCTTCACCGACCTTGAAAGGATAATAATCAACTTTATATGGAAAAATAAAAGACCCAGGATAGCCAAAACAACCCTGTACAATAAAAGAACTTCAGGAGACATCACCATTCCTGGCATTAAGCTCTACTACAGAGCTCTAGTTTTGAAAACAGCCTGGTATTGGCATAAAAATAGACAGGTAGACCAATGGAATAGAATTGAAAATCCTGATATTAACTCACACACCTATGAACACCTGATTTTCGACAAAACAGCTAAAATTATACAATGGGGCGAAGACAGCATCTTCAACAAATGGTGCTGGCACAATTGGATGAGGGTGTGTAGAAGACTGCAGACAGACTCATGTCTGTCGCCATGCATAAAACTCAAGTACAAATGGTTCAAAGACCTCAACATCAATCCAGGCACATTGAACCTCTTAGAAGAGAAAGTAGGAGGTACCCTAGAACAAATTGGTATAAGAGACCGCTTCTTGAACATAACTCCAGGGGCATAGACACTGAAAGAAACAATTAATAAATGGGACCTCTTCAAACTTAGAAGCTTCTGTAAGGCAAAGGACACAGTGGACAAGACCAAATGTCAGCCCACAGACTGGGAAAACATTTTCACCAATCCTATATCCGACAAAGGGCTGATATCCAAAATATACAAAGAACTCAAGAAACTAGTCAACAAAACACCAAATAACCCTATTAAAGAATGGGGTACAGAAATGAAGAAAGAATTCTCAATGGAGGAAATCAAAAAGGCTGAAAGACACTTAAGAAAATGCTCCACATCCTTACCTATCAGGGAATTGCAAATCAAAACAACTTTGAGATACCATCTTACTCCTGCCAGAATGGCTAAAATTAGAAACACTAGTGATGACTTATGTTGGAGAGGATGTAGAGATAGTGGAACACTCCTCCACTGCTGGTGGGAGTACAAACTCATACAGCCATTTTGGAGATCAGTATGGCGGTTCCTCAGGAAAATGGGAATTAGTTTACCACAGGATCCGGCAATCCCCCTCTTAGGCATATACCCAAAGGATTCATATCCATGCAACAAAGACATCTGTTCAACAATGTTCATAGCAGCACTATTTGTAATAGCAAGAACCTGGAAGCAACCTAGATGCCCCTCAATTGAAGTATGGTTAATGAAGATGTGGCACATCTACACGATGGAATACTACTCTGCAGAAAAAAATAATGGTATCTTGAAATTTGCAGTTAAGTGGATGGCACTTGAAGAAACCATCCTGAATGAAGTAACCCAGTCACAAAAAGGGGAACATCGTATGTACTCACTCATATATGGATTTTAAACATTATATTTCTTATAATATTATAATGTAAAATGTATTTATTCCAGCTTTAAAACTCCGCATAATCTTAACCAGTTTCATCACTATTCAAAAATATTAAATGTCTCTCTAGCCTCAAGTTAATTTCCTAAAAGAAAGACTATATGAAATAAAAACATATATTTATAAAATATAATTGATATAAAATAGTGTAAAATAATTATTATTCTTTCAACTGGGAGAAACATCCATGGGAAGATAGATTAGACAAAAACATGAAAGAAACTAAAGGAACACCAATTTCTGAAGCTCCATGCCTATCATCTGAGCTTTCTGTGGCATGATTTGAACTCCAAAATCCCTTGTCTTCCCCCTTCCATTCTGCTGTCCTCAATACACATACAATTTCTCCAGAGCTGAATGTCCCCAGTGCTTGCATTTTCCTAGCATTTCTCTCACATTTGGGTCTCCATGTACATTAAAGTTTTATCTTCATCATTTCATATAGTAACTTTTCAGAAGCTCCTTGTAGGAACTACAACCCTCCCACAAATTGCATGGTCTTTATGGCTTTCTGTTAAACCAGCATTATGTTGATGATACTGGTATGATCTGCTTGCTTGAGATATAATCCAGCTCCATTCTTCCATAGTTGGCTTTAGTGATCTCTAGAAGCTTTAGCAACTGACACTGGAGAGGGAGACTTCTTTGCATGTTTTATTGTGGTGTTTCTGCTGTTGTTTTAATATACAATTAACTCAACTTCATAGTGTTTTTGAAGTCCAGTTTCTCTTACATCAAACAAATTCAAAAGTTCACTAGATATTTTTCTTTTCATCTTTAGTGTCTTGCCTTCTATGGACGTTTGTAGTTTCCCCATTGCAAGGGAAATGTGTTCCTTTACTAGTGCTATTATTAACAATTGTGAGTGCTTTATCAACCATTCTTTCTCAGATACTTTAAATTTGTTCCTACTCTTTCTGTCCACAACTGCACATTCATCATCTCTTCTGTCTCCACTTGCTGTCCTCACTCAGTGTCATCCTAGGAAAGGGCCGTGAACAATAGCCATGCCATCACCCAAATGTTATGCTATCTTGAAATGTACTTTAACAAATTAGACCATTAATTTGAATTTTACCTCTTCTGGGTTCTCTGGTTCTCAGAACACAGTAGAATGCATCCAAGTTATTTGCCATAATAGAACATGAAAGGACTATTGTCTAATTTACAAGAGTCTTTTCCTAATCTGCAGCTATGTAAGACTGGACATCACTGTCCATATTTCTATAGGCATTCTATTATTCCATACTTCTATCAAAAATGATACAGTAAGTTCTGTTAACAATACTCAAGGCCTTCTTCTGTAGCCCACAGTACCAAACTTGTCTAAAATTCTCCAATAAATCAGGAGACTTACAAATCTAGTGGTCAGATAATGGAGCATTTGCCCAAACCAATTTTCTATATCCACTACTTTTCATTATTAAAGCAAAATAACTGACAGAAGCAAAGAAAGAAAGAGAAGCTCATGTTGCTTATACTTGTCACGATTCTGAAGCATAGCAACAGAGGTATAAGATGGCAGGTCATACTGTGTTTTCAACCACAAGGCAGGGAAATATGAATGCTAGTTTTCATCAGGCTTTCTTATTTTCAACTTTCATTCACTATAAACCCTCATCACATAGAATGGTACAACTCATGTTTATTGTACGTCTTTTGAACAATTTTATCAAACCTCATTTTGCAACTGTTAGCCTTAATTCTTGAATGAATGTAGTTGAATTCAGAAAGTCCTTTCCTACTTATACAATATGTAGGCCATGGCCCACATTTTCTTCTAACAGTTTCAACAGTTTATTTCAGGTTTCACATTAATGTCTGGAGGCAATTGTGTTGATTTTGCTGGAGGATAATAGATAAATATTGTTCTAACTTCATTCTCCTACAGGTGAACATTCAGTTTTCTAGGTATCATTTATTGAAGATGCTGTATTTCCTTCAATATTTACTCTAGGCATCTTTGTTAAATATCAAATTTCTGTAGTTACATGTACTCAAGATTGAGTCTTCAAAAATTTTTATTGATCTACATGTATTGTTTTATTTAAGCAAAAAACCTAGTTTTGCTGCAATAACTCTGTAATATAGCTGAAAATCTGATATGGGAATCCCTCCAGCAATATTCATTTTTCTTGGGAATGCTTTTGCCTCTCTAGGGTATTTTGTGTTTTCACATGCATTTTAAGATGCCTTAGTCTTCTTTAAAGAATTTTGCAGAAATTTTGATTGGAAGTTGACTCTAACTATGGAGAAAGAAGGGAGGATATGACAGAGGGTGGGAAGAAGGAAATATAGACAACAGTGAAGTTTGAAAAAGCCACAAAGAAACATATAATTTTATAAGCTTATGTATAATATATAGGAACATGTACACACACAAACACAAACACTGCACAATGTGCAACACAGACTGATAAATCTTTTGTACCCTAAGAGCCATAAATATATTTAGGACCAGGCTTGGGATTTGAGATGTTGGCCAGGGGAATGCAAACAATACACTTTGTTTTTGCCATTGGTTACCTCCAAGAACTTTCAAGTAATACCCAGTTGCTGAAGACACTACACACTTAGATATAGGACCTGAAGGAATGGAGCTGGAACTGACATGGATGTCTCTTTCATGAGAACTAACTCTCATAGTATAATGAGGTGTTATGAAAGCTCCAGAGAGGGAAAATCAATCAATAGTCCTACTATGCTGTATTTGTTAGAATGAAAGAATATATATATATATATATATATATATATATATATATATATAAAGATAGATAGATATAGATATAGATGTAGATGTAGATATATAGATAGATAGATGATTTACTAAATAAAGATTTATGGGATTTATTGGAAGGCTTCATAGGCTGTGTGCCTATGTTAAACAAAAACAATAAATGTCTCCTGATAAAAAGAATAAGATTCCAGCAGTTGTTTAGCTCACAATGTGAGGCAGGATGTCTCAGTACCAATGTGGTCCTGGACTCTGGGCAAGTCCTAATGATCTCCCAGTCTTCAGCATACATATGCCTTAAAGTTGCAGGTTTCAACACCAGTGAAGAAGTGCCTCAGTAATAGGAAACATAAAATTACAGGGAGAGTCGACAAAATACAAAGCTTCCTTTTCATTGTCTTTATATGTAGGCTATCAGCACAAGGAAGATTTGGGGTGGGTTGGTCTTCTTACATCAAATGATCAATCAAGAATATCTGTCACATGTCTTTTCTAGCTGCTTGGAGTTCAGTTAAACCCAAACGTAGTCAAATTTACAAGCTATATTAGCCATTGTAAATTCATCCCTTATCAACTTGAAACACAATCATATCTCCTTATGCCATGCTTAGATTCCAAATGAAAACAGTAACCCTATTTTCTCATGGCTAAAATACAATAACCCCTAATACTACCTCAATAAGTGTTACCTTACCTGATAAAGATGAAAGAAAGCACAAATAATACTTAATCTATATATACATTACAAAACCATATTCTTAAAAAAATAGGACAGAACACTAATGTCATTCACAATCAACTCCTCTGTAACTGATCAGGTTCCTTTAGTATGTATTTATAACTATCTTCCTGTATTATCCATTTTTATTGCATCCACATCTAGCAAACACCTCCAGAGGTATTGGTTCTTTTTCTGGAGGAGTGATCCTTACTTTCATTCCTAAATGCCCTTTGTCCTTTTTCATCTTGCCTGTATTGGTTGTTATAGTTTCCCCCTGACTTTAATACCAGACATGGTAGCACAAAGAGATGCCTTAAAGAATCTTTTGAACTCCACACATAATCTTCCCTATCTCCCTTTTGGAGAAGCAATATGATTCCCCTTTGTTGGTCTGTTTCAATCATAGGCAGTTATCTCAAGGGCATGAGAAATACAACTTTTCCAGATCAGTTCTTCCAGTTCAACAAAATCTTTGTTATGTCTTAAGCAGTAACAGTCTCCATCTTAAACCAAAATTTCTAGGTCAGCATATATTCAAGTCAAATGAACAGGAAGCCAAATATTTCCTTGTGGTTCACTAGGAATGATAGTGAGTGGAACTACACACATTTCCACTCTTTAGTTCCAGGAACCTTAAAACCTGGCTTTAGAAATGTGTGTGTGTGTGTGTGTGTGTGTGTGTGTGTGTTCGCATGCATGCATGTGGATGCACAGTGTACATATTCATATATGCATATATATATTTATATTCATTAATTCAAAGTATGTACTTTTTGATCAAATATCCCATAAAATTTCATTTTTATCTAAATAAAAAGGAAAGGGTATACCTATAACACAATAAAACTATATACAATAAGAACAATTATCAGGTAAAAATTACATTCACAATATCTAGTCCATTTGTATTTGGCAAATTTGGAAAAATGACTATCCTATCTTGATGAGTCCAAAGTTTTATACCTAAATCACTTTCTATCATAAACTTTTTTATATTATTTTATTTTTTATTAAACATATCGATACCAGTTCCCTTTCTCTCCCTCCATCCCTCCCTCCTTCTTTCCCTCTCTCCAACCCTAGAATGCCTGCTGACCACCATCCCCCCCACACCACATGTAGGGTGATGCCCTCCAGGAGGGGTCATCTACATCTGTCAAGTCATTTGGAGTAAGTACTAGGACTTCTCTCTTGTCTCTAGGTTAAGGGAGTATCCCTCCATGCGGGATGTGCCCCCAAAGTCATTTTTGGCACCAGGAATACATCCTGGTTCTACTGTATGAGGTCCCTTAGACTGTTCAGGCTTTCTAGCTGGGACCCATATTCAAGAGAGTCTGAGTCAGCCCCATGCTGGTTTCCCAGCTATCAGTCTGGGGGGCCCATTAGGTACTCCTTGTTCAGATCAGCTGTCTCTATGAGTTTCTGCAGCCTGGCATTGTCCTTCTTCTTTGCATCTGGATTCCAGTTTGGTTCAGTGTTTAGTTGTGGGTGTTTGCTCCTTTTTTCATCCGCTTCTAGTTGAGGGCTCCATGATGGTGGTGGATAAGTTAGTCGTCGATCTCATTATCAGGGAAGGGCATTTATGGTAGCCTTTCCACTGTTGTTCAAATTGACAGTTGGAGTCAGTCTTGTAGGTCTCTAGACCTTTGTTTTTTCTTCAAAACTATAATGGCTCCCTCTTTTATAGTCTCTCTCTCTCTCTCTCTCTCTCTCTCTCTCTCACTTTATGGAGAATACTGCCCTAGCCACAGAGATTGTTGCCACCTAATTGGCACTCTGTCCCTTAAAATTGCCATTCCATCATTCTGCCTTTACACCTGCTTCAGGGTGGCAGGAAACATGGTAAGACAGATGGATTCCATTAATGTGTGCTCACTCTCACACTCTCACACTTTTCTACTGTGAAGTGATTTCATTGGTCAGAAGCTATGCTATGTTCAATAATGTGATGATGGTCCTGACAGAAGACATACTGTCAATTAATGGGTAGCAGTTTTGACAGGAGGATTATATGCTGGAAACACCAGTCCATAAGAAAAATGAAAATCTATTGCAGTAATAATGACCTTTCATTGATGTATGTGGCCTAACATAGTTTATCTGCCACCTGATTCCTGGCTACTTATCCCCTAGGAATGGTGACATATTGGAGACATCATTTTATTAGAATGGCTTACAGATTGTGGCAAAACTGGTGGGATAGCCAAGTCTCAACAGTCCCAACATGGTCATCTATGTCCAAGGAAGTTCTAAAAACCTGCAGGTACAATCTATTGGGAATCCAGAAGAAGTGGCATATAACAACAGTGAAGGAATGCCTCATGCAGAGGGTAGATTAGCATGCCAATGAAAGTAAAGGCATTTCAGAAAAAAACAAAACCTTCCTTGTTTCTACTTTCTTTTATGTGGAATGCCCCAAGAATTTGTGAATTTGTGTTCCAGATATAGTGTAGTCCTGCTCACGTTAATGATCCAATTAAAAAAAAATAAATAAAAACTTCATAGCAACTTGGTTGGAGTACCACTTGATTTCTATTGTACTAAGGTTGATAACCAAGATTATCCATCACACCAGCTATAAAATATATTAACCAAAGCAATGACTGACCCAGCATGGTTTCTCCAATGATGCAGTAATGGCCCTTACATCTTGGGAGGAACTAATAGCTATCTAATTTGTCTTACAGCAAGCTTAATAGAAGGGACTTTACTGGCATTCTAAAATTATCTAACCAGCTATGGCTATAGCAGTAAATAGACTCTAGAGTAAATCCTACTATTACCAGTTCCTAAAGCAACATAATTTCTAACTGTATTTAAAACACTCATTACCATGTCCACATATATGTGTAGTATTCATGCCTCATGAATAAAATGATCTTCTATTTGTAAAATATGGGCAGTATCACAGAGATCTACAATTGTCCAAAATGTAGAGAATAAGTGAATACAGAATGGTCTACCTTAATTAGTATTTCTACAAGCAACACCTATACCTAATGCTCAACAAAAATTGCAAAATTGGGGATGAAATATTGTAAGGGCCAGTGAAGCAGAATTTCTGCTGCACGCATCGTGATAGTGTCTTGTAGATATAAAATGTGTCTATGCCGATGATTTTAAAATATGGTTACCTATCTAAGATGTGCATAGTGAAAGCAACCGTTAATATTTCAACGTAGGTTGGAAAAATTACACAAGATCCCAGACCTGGATGGAGGTAATAAGTGACTACTGAGAAAAGAAAGGCCGGTAATTTCCAGAAATAAAACCCCTTGAAATCTTACCACATCTAAGTTTTCAGCCATAAACATATACACTTAAAAGCAACACTGTGGACTTGGTAGGTTGTATACAATGTGTGTGATCATTTGTAACAAATAATAGTGATTAGAGGAGAGGGTATGAATTTGAGAAGATGTGGCTGTTATACAAATGGAGTTAGTATACACAAGGGTAAGTAAGGATCGCAAGCACATGGGAAGAGAGAATGAGGTCTACACCACCTCCTCTGAAACATAAATAAATGTTCATATTGTGAAGACTACTCATAGAAAATTGTGTGATACAAAATTTAACATTTGAAATGGAAGTCATGGACTAAGAATTTTTAAAAGTCAAAAAACAATAGGAATTATACTGAATGAAGCAAAAGTAATAACTCACTGCCTTTGGTAAGTTTTATCTTTTTTTCCTAACAATTTCAATCTTCTGAAATTGTTCTATGTAAATTCACGTTTTGAATGTCTCATTTTCAGCATTTTTATTTCAAAGCATAAAGTTTCCTCAGTTTATGATCATTTTATCCAATGATTATGTCATGCTAATATTTATTCAGCTTTTGCCTTTCATTTTTGACAACCATTTTAAACCCAAAATGTGCCTATTGCCTGAGTCTTTACAGAATTCATATATAATTCATTCCCAAGCCCCTTTGCACAATTCTGCTAAAGCTGGTCTCCTAAGTATCTGGAACTTGTCCCCATCTGAGAAAAAATCATTGACCTTGTCTCTGCTGTTACCTTAAACTAAAATACTGTGATTTTGTTTCTGAATGACCACTAGATTATTTAATAATTCATGGATAGATACCATATTGAGTTATCAAAATGTTGAGCAATAATGTCCAATCCAATTGGGTATGATTCATTAGTTGAACAAGTCATGCATGAAAGAATGGACAAATGAATAAATCCCTCAGGAGAAATTTATAGTTAGTTATTGGAACACTTTTCTCTTTGTATTTTCCAGATTCTCGTTGAAACTTATTCTTGTTTACCTCAAACCAACTATTTTCCCCCTGGCTGTGGGTACCCTAAGGTATTAATTTCTTCTATATGGGCATTCTATTTCTGAGCTAGGACAATCTAGAACATTTTCCCAACCTGATCTTTATTATAATTTAGTTTTCAATCTAAATGGATCACCACCTCCTCATTTTCCCGCAAATGTGTTTTCATGGACTGGATCCACAAAATACACTGATGTATTATATATTTCATATTTTAATAGCCTGACCCTAATGATGTCATTCTTAAAAATAAGCAAAAAAAAATAGGTTTGTCATATAATTGGTTTGAGTTTGCTTCTGCTGTCTCAATGAATAGCACAATTTAATTCAAAAAGATCTGAAATTTGATTTTTAGTCTACTATATGCTAAGAAGTCCAATATCAAGGTACTGCAAATATCACAGATTGATGATATCTTCCCTTTCTCTCTGCCCTCACATTGTAGAAGAATGAGAGGTGAATCCATCTGCTCATGGACTTTCAAGGCACTTACCACTCAATAAAGGGAGAGCGGGGATGCTAGAATATTTCAAAGAAAATAAAATGATCTACTGTAAATTGTATGTGTGTATCTTTCTCCGACATGCACATCTGACCACCACTATTTATCTGATACCAAAGAAAGCCAGAAGAGAAAGCCGGTGACCCTGTGACTGGAGGTACATATTTGGGAGATGTGAATTTAACACAGGTCCCAACAAATACATCAATTGCTCTTAAGCACTGTGACATTTCTCCAGTCCAGAGATTTCTTAACCGGACAAACATGTCTGACATTGTGTGTTTGAGAAGTGGGGGTTAAGAGTGTAAGAGTGTCAGAAGTTCAAGAGTCACCATACTCAAAGTATTAGTTCAAGGACCACGTGGGCTGCATAAGAACAAATCAAAAATAGAAAGAATGAAAGGAGAGAAAGAAAATTTACCAAGAGAATCAGATATCCCTGTAATGTTGTTTAATCTGTTTATCTGTGGTTGACACAATATTTTTATTCATAGTTTTCTATTTTGAGACCTCCTATAAAATCATGCTTTGTTTTTCATTAATTTAATATTTTAAATTAAATATATGATTATATATTGAGTACCTAGTATGTGTTAGAAAATAAATTTAAAACATTTATGATAGAAGTAAAAATCTTTTCACCAGTGAAGCTATCAAAACTCAGAAAAGTGTCTGATGCATATTGAATTTATGACACTAATAGTAATAAAACTTGATTTTGACATAAATTTAATTTTGTCTTCATATTTAATCAAATTGATAAGGTCTCTGGATATTTTCAGACTATGTTATAATTTGTATTTATTTACATTTTCAGCAGAAACAATGTGAAATAAATTATATAATAAAACTTTCGTTCTATTTATTGAATGATAACAGTGATATCAATCTTTAAAATAATATCAAAGTCATTAGATTTCATGGATCCATTTGAAGATGAAACATTTGAGGAAAAATATTTGGAGATCCAGTGGGATTTTGTCACTGCCCTGTTGCATCTTCAACTTGACTAAGTTTGTTGCTTGTGATGTCCTGGAAGCTTGCTGGTAAAGGAGCAGAACCAGATAGAGGTGGGGCTGAGGAAAGAGGTGGAGCCAAGACTAGGCCCAATCAAGTTCATTGGGTTAACCATTTCCATAGGCAGATCTTGGATCATCCACTAAAAGTGCTGGTAGTAAGCTGAGATCCATTACCAAGAACCAAAGTATTATAGTCATGGGAACAAATTAGAAGCACACTAATTTAGTTATGCAAAAGAATAAATGAGTGAACTGGTTATTCATTAAAATGAAATGTACCAAGTCTTCTTTTAGGCCACCAAATAGTTCCTAAATCATGTCAGGGAGATTTCTTATTAAATATACCAGGCTTTCTCTTTTGGACCACCAAGCAGATCTCAAATCATAACATAGAGACTTATTGTAAGTAATGAATGCTTGTCTGTAGCTTATACTCATTTGTGGATAGCTTTTTTTTCTTTAACTTAAATTAAACTGTTCCTTATTATCTATGATTTGCTTCAGGGTTTTTACCTTTCTGTATGTTTTACTGTATGTCCTACTCTGGCTGCTACCTGTCTTGTCCAAGGCATCTCTCTCTCCCTCTCTCTCTCTCTCTCTCTCTCTCTCTCTCTCTCTCTCTCCCTCTGTGTGTGTGTGTGTGTCTATCTCTCTGTCTCTCTGTCTCTTTCTCACTAGTTCTTCCTTGTTTTCCTCCCCCTCTTCTTTCTTCATCACCTTCTCCTTATCTTTCCTATTTATTTCCCCTGCCTTACAGACTCTCTTATCCCTCTTCTACCTAACTATTGGACATTGAGGTTTTTATTTGAGCAATTAAGTGCCTTAGGCAGGAAATGTGAAATAACTGGAACACCTTTTCATATAATTAAACAAATTCAGCATGAAAAATGTAATGCACATTTATGCAGTTAAAGTAAATATTCTGCAGCATGAACAAATGTGATGCATCTTTACATAGTTAAAGTAACTCCCATAACAATTAAAATAATAAATATTAAAAATTACGACTGAGATACTAACTTGTGGAACACATACAAATCTGCAGACCTGTACATTTGCATACATCAAAATATAATATATGAAGGTATACATTGTTATATGTATTAGTGTTTCTATTGCTTCAAAGAGATACCATGACCATAGAAACTCGTATAAAGAACAAATATAACTGAGATGGCAGTTTGTAGTTTCAGAGGTTTAGTCTGTTATCATGGTGGGGAGCATGCTGTGTGTAGGCAAATATAGTGCTAGAGAAGAAGCTTCTCCATTTTGATGCAAGCGAAAGGATGAAAATACAGCCTAACTCTCCGATTACCACTGGTAGTTAGAAGTTAAAAATATCCACCAGCATGTATTTAAAAATCACCCTAGCTACATTCAAAGCTCAGGAAAAAGAGAACTTATGAGATAGCCTGGTCAAGATGACCGGTTTCTGGGAATGGTTATTATTCATAACCACCTAGTTTCTGAGGAATGTTTTTATTCTCAACAACAGTCTGGTTTCTAGAAATTGTTATGGGTCATCCTGTTCAAAAAGTCATAACCACCCAAGATTTGAAAAGTCCTTGCTTTCAGGCTGAATAAGGATAACAGAAAATGAATAGACCAGCTGCATATCTAACTTTAGTGAACTGCTTGCAGAACCCCCACCCCAAATACTAAATGTCAATTATCACTCCACAAAGAAGCCTACACCAATACAACTATAGAAAAGCAAAAAATGGTTTAAAATTGGCCCGCACGACTTAGGATCTTGTCATTTTGGGATGATTGGTTTGGTGTGTGGGCTTTGTTAAAAACCCTATAAAAACTCTCAATTCTGCCCTCGAGGTTCTCAGTCCTCTACCCCTGCATGGTATATGATTGTCCTTATGCTGTTGCATCAAGCCCACTTCTGGTGAGTGATTCGGGGTGTCACCTTTGTTGAGTTGGAGCATGAGGGTCCACACTCTGATGATCTTTTAAGAAGCAGACTGATTGTGCATAGCTTGTGATAGGACAACTAAAATCCCACATCCACAGGGACACACCTACTCCAACAAGGTCAAACCTTCTAATGCCTCCCATTAGAAGGCATTTTATTTCAAACCACCACATTCCATTCCCTAGCCCTAAAGGTTTATAGCGATATCATAATGCAAATGTGCATCCAGTACAGCTTCAAACGTCCAGATAGTCTTTAAAGACTCACACTTTCTTAAAAGTCTATAGTCCAAAGTCTCTCCTGAGATTAGTACAATCTCTTAACTATAATCACCTGTAAAATCAAAATCAAAAAGAAGATCATATACTTCCAGATATAATGGCATAGGATATACATCTTGGCTACTCCAAGACAATCCAGAGTTCAACTTCACAGCTTCACTGAATGGCTTCTCTGGGCCTTCATTCCCAGACACTCTTAATACATGCCTGCCTTCAAGAGTTTTCCTTAGACATTGAGGAAAATCCCATAACTCATTTCTTATATCCATAGCTCTAAAGCCAAACCCACATGGCTGAAGCTGCCATGTTCTGCTGCTTCCTGGGGCTGGAACACAGCCCCCCATTTTGTTCAATTACAACCTCACTAGTTTTCTGGTTTAGATTGTTAGATTTAAAGCCCAAGGTTTGCTGTCCTTGAACTTTCTCTGTAAACCAGGTTGGTCTCAAACTCAATCAGCCTCTGCCTTCCCAATGCTGGGATTATAGGTATGCACCACCACTGAATGGCTGTAAGCTTTGTTTTTGTAATTCCTTTTCACATGTTGGAAACTAAACTGGGTAGAATCTTTCAATCAGGTCACCATTCCATTTATTGCATTTCTTGATTTTTTTTTTTTTTTTTTTTTTTTGGTTTCTTGAATAGAGGATTTAGCACTATTATATTTATTAGTAGCATTTGTTTCAGTCTGTTCATTTTGTATTTTTATTTTCTCAGCTTGTTTCTTTTCATTATAAATTTTTATCAGAGTTCTTATTAATAACCACATGACAGAAATGATAGGAGGCTGTTTTGAGATTCTATGCTAGTGGAATTAATCCAAAACAATTCATTTTAGCCTCAGGAAGAGTTTTTTGGTCAAGGGCAAAAAGCAGCCACATTCTTTACCAAAATATCACAAAACAGTCTCTAGGCCACATATTAACATTCTTCCTCTCTGAAAACTTTTAATCACTACAGTTACAAACATTCTTAGCAGCGTTGTTTTTAATGATTCTACTAGTATTCCTTATTATTTAGAGCTTAAAACATTCTACTGCTTCCCTAATCCAAGGTATCAAAGTCCAAATTCTTCCAAAGAAAAATGTGGTCACTTCTCTAAAATTGACCACATACTCAGCAACAAAGCAAACTTGAAGAATAAAAAAATAAAAAAATGGAATAACCCTCTGTATCGTATCAGATCCCCATGCTTTAAAGTTAGAATTTAACAACAACACAAATTGCAGAAAGCATACAAAGTCATGGAAACCGAAGAAAACTCAATTGTATCACTCCTGAGTGAAGGAATTAAAAAAAGGAAGAAATTAAATATGTCCTAGAATTTAAAGAAAATGAAGACACAACATATCCAAACTTATGGGACACTTTGAAAGCAGTGCTAAGAGGAAAGTTATAGCACTAAGTGTCCACATGAAGAAACTGGACAGTGGTCATACTAGAGAATTGGCAGCACAACTGAAAGCTCTAGAACAAAAAGAAACAAATTCACTCTAGAGTAGATGCCAGGAAATATTCAAATTGAGGACTACAATCAATAATCTGGAAACAACCTAGATTCCCCTTAATACAACTGAAAAATGTATAAAGAAATTGTGGTACATTTACACAATGGAGTTTTACTCAGCAGGAAAAAAAAATGAAATTTTGAAATTCACAGGCAAATGAATGGAACTAGAAGAAAACATCATGAGTGAGTTAACCCAGTCACAGAAAGACAACCATGGTATGTACTCACTTACATAGAGATATTAGACATAGGGCAATTACCAGCCTACAATCCACACCTCCAGAGAGGTTAAGAAACAAGAAGGGCCATAAGAGAAACATACATAGTTCCCTGAAGTAGGGGAAAGGCACAAGAGCTCCTGAACAAATTGAAAGCACAAGGGAGGGGAAAAGGGGGAAGGAGGTAGGAGAATGAGAAGGGGAAAAGAGGAGGGGAGAGGAGAACATGAGGGATCAGGAAGATTGAGTGTGGAGATGAATGGAGGAGAACAAGAAAAGAGATACCTTGACAGAGTAAGCCATTATAGGTTTAAAGACCAATCAGGCAGTAGGGAAATGTCTACCAATCCAAAAATTGGCCCCAACTTAGAATCAAAGCAATAGTGGAGAGGCTACCTTAAATGCATTTCCCCTATAATGAGATTTATAACTACCTTAAATGTCATCCTAGAGCATTCATCCTAGAGCAGTTGATGGAAGCAGAAGCAGAGATCCACAGCTAAACATTGAGTAGAACTCCTGGATTCCAGTTGTAGATAAAGGGAGTAATAAGCAAAGAGGACAAACACATGCTGGGGAAACCCTCAGAAACACCTGATCTGAGCAAGTGGGAACTCATGAACCTCAGCCAGATAGTTGAGAAAGCAGCATAGGACTGATCCAGGCTTCTTGAACCTGGGTGACAGTTAAGAGTCCTGGACAATCTATGGAGTCTCTTCCAGTGGAACCAGTATTTACTCCTAGTGTAGGAATGGACATTGGGAGCCCATTCCTCCATGGAGAGATACTGTCTCTGCCTAAATACATGGAGGAAGGTGTAGGCCCTGCCTCAAATGATGTTACAAACATTGATGATATCTCACTGAAGGCCTCAATTTTCTGGGCAGTGGATAGGGAATAAAATGGGGGAGGGAAGGGGTCTATGGGGTGTATGGGAGGGTGGGAGGAAGAGGGAACTGTAAAATAAGATTGCTTCTAATTTAAATTCGAAAAGGAGAAAAAGAGAAAGAAAATAAAAACATGATATAGGCCTTTCACAACAAACCTCAATCCCTAGTATCAGCTTCTGTCTTATTTAGGGTTTTCATTGCTGGGAAGAGATACAATGACCACAGCAACTCTTACAAAGGAAATATTTGAGGTGGTGGCTTACAGTTTCAGAGGTTTAGTCCATTACCATCATGGTGGGACATTGCCATGTACATATAGACATGGTGATAGAAAATGAGCTGTTATGTATTGATATTCAGACAACAGGAAGTAGCTTGAGAATAATAGAATTCAAATCCACCCCCACAATGGCACACTTCCTCCAACACAGCCACACCTACTCCAACAAGGCCACAACTCCTAATAGTGCCACTCCCTTAGAGGCCATTTTCTTTCAAACTACCACAATATGTATCAGATACAGATATGTATCTATGTACATGTGCATTATAAATTATGAAGATACTTAGCCATAGTGGTATTGAATTTTTATGAATTGTTAGTACTATTAGTATGTTTTACGACCTGTAATCTAAATAACACATGAACTGGATGTTACATAATGACCCATAAGACTCCCTAATAGAGTAAAATGAGGAAAGAAGAAGAAAAATGAGAAAACCAAGTAGATGAAATGGGAAGTAAGTTGAAATTTGAAGGTTATTTAGAATTTTTAATTAGAGAAGAATATGATTATAAAGTTGAAAAAAGTTTATATTCTGTAACTCAGGCTGGTCTGGAAATTACTATGTTGCAAAGACTGGCATTAAACTGATGTAGTCCTATTACCTCAGCCTCCTAAATTCAGGGACTATTGGTAGGGCCAACATGCTTAGCTTCATACAATTAAAAAATGTTAATAAAATGGACATAATACTAGATCATTTTTAACTTTCATTTCTAGGCAAGGTGACACATATGCAAAAGCCTGGGTGAGGATTGCTTCCTTGCTAAAGTAACATATCACTTAATGGTACAGTATTATTCAGAAAAATAGTACATTAAGCAGTTTTGGTATTATATGGCTATCAAGATGCACCTCTGTAAATGTAACACTATAGTCTACAACAATCCTCAGCTATATAGACCTGTTGTCCTTGAATTACCAAACAGTAGGTCTAGGTATTGGTACCATACTGGATTCTGTACATGACTGTTACTAAATGATAATTATTTGTGTGTCTAACCATAATGAAAATTTTCTGATAAAAGATTCATCATGTGATTCAGGAAGTTGTTACAGATTCATAATTACAGAAGTATACAACCTATGTCTCACAACTGAAACACACAATTATTTCTAGTATTAATGGTAAACTATAGCAATTATGAGTATGTTTTAAAAATTATTTTAAATTTCTATTTTTCTCATATGTGCCCAGTATCATACCCTCTCATGTAGACTGATGTACAGTGAATCAGAATGTAAGTATTCCATATGTACATTCAGTTAAAAAACTACAGACTACAATCTGAAATAATTTATAAGGAAAGAGCCCAGATCCCATGTGGTTACTTCCCCTTTTGTCTTTGTTTCAGGAGCCATTTGACAAGTTTGTCTGCAGACACATTAACCTTTCTTCTCTCTCCCCATAGTGTTCAGTAATAGAGTAAGTGTGTGCTTCTGATCAAAGGTGAACAAATTGTCCTTGGTCTAAGGGGTTTGCACTTCACCTTCAATTTGATTGCTCTTTTCTTGACTCTTCACCAATTTATAAAATGTAAATATGATTGACATTAGCTCAGCTCCCCAGGTAAAAAGTGAGTAAAATAATGTAGGTGAATTCATTATTAAGTGCAAGTATGTTTAAAGTGTGAGTGTCTGTTGTGTATGACTACACTAACCCTCAAGCTATTAATAATTATCCTTATAATCTATTGAAATCATTACAAAATAATTCAAGTTTATGTAGCCAGGATCCTTTTAACCTTATTGCTACTTGAAATACAAAAAATCTTTCATATTGAAAAATAATATAGCAAAGTGTTCTCCACATTTCCAATTGATTTTCCTTCTCTCATCCCTTGACCATACAATACTCATAGAAGACTTACAGTTGACCACAACAAACCAGATGATACAGCCATTGTGCTTTGCTAGTAGGATACCTTGACAGATTAAAAGAGACAGTTCAATGTACACAGGATGTATGTTCCTTCTGCCCCTCTACTCCAGTAATGGGTCAGTTTGATTCTATAGGAATATGTTCTATCTGGGCACTGGATTTTCTGATCTTAGATCAGAGTCTGGATTCGATAACTTGTTTAAATATAAAAATTTCAGGCTGAGATATTCTGTTGTTCATAATAGTGTGTCACAACAACCTTTGTTGAATCCCCAAAACTAGCACACATATTCAGACAGTTCAGTGTCATAAATTTAGATTATTCTTCTGAAGACTGAAATGAAACAGTGTCATTAGAAGGCTTGTCATAACACTGAATTCTTTTTTTAAGAGATAAAACATGAGATAGTTTAAGATAATATTACAAGAGTAGTTACAGAGCTTGTTAGGGCTAGGGTTAGGGTTGGGTATATACCTTTAATTTACGCACTCAGGAGGCAAAGGTAGATAGAACTTTCTGAGTTCAAGGCCAGCCTGGTCTACAAAAAGTACACCCAGGGGTATGGGACTACACAGAGAGGCATGTCTCAAAAAGCAAAAACAAAACAATAGTTATAGAAAATTTTTGTACAATAAGTGGTGGAGAAATCATCTGTAAGATGCAGAAATCCTACTGTATGAGAAATTTAGTATGTTTCCTTATCCTTTCAGGTTCTACTGTTTGCAAGACTGGAATAGCTAAAGATATTTTGTAATGTTTATTATTAAAATCTTGAACAGCAAACTCAAACCATAACACTGAATTCTTTACTCTGATAACCACAAAGTATCTGAATAAGTCAATACATAAGACAATTAATTTAAAAAACATATATTGGTTAATTAAAATATTTATGATATTTTCTGTGATAGTTATATTATAAAATAGAAGGAATAAAAACAATCATAAAAAGAAGATACTAGGGACCCTTTGGTTTAGTTCACACATACACACTCAATCAGAATCCACCTTTCCTAACTGTTAGTATTTTAACCTCACACATGTGTTAATGAATCTGTGCAAAATAAGAAGCAAAGATCTGATTGCAAGTTACGCTTAAAATGTTTATGAATGTCTATTGCAACTTATAGTCAAGTGTGCCTGTTTTTTGAAAGCAGTTGCAGATTGTGTCTATGAAACTTGACTTCATATGGATTGTACTACATCAATGCCTTCTGAGATTGAAAAATTCATCATTCTTGAAGATTGTGATGCAAAATGAAGAAAACATTTGGAGGTTGAAGAAGCAGTGTAATGAAAAGCTGATTTTCACTTGATGTTTGTTGTTTAGAATACAAATGAGATTTTGTCTAACCGCAATGGTCTGCATCTCTTACTTGATGTTCAATGGGAAGACATATACACAAATATATCTACACTCTCTCACTTTCTAAAACAGCAAGCAGATATCAGAGCTGACAAACAGAAAACTCCGCATTCTTCAAACCTTTGGATATAATTACTGTTCAAAAGCAGAAATTGCTAGATTTTATGTTAGATGGCTCCCAAAGAAACTAGGGTATGGGTTCAACCCCTTCACCTCTGAAAATTTATAAATTATACAAGTTCATGCGTTAATGAAATACATGATCTCAAAAGGATGAGGAACTGCAATATCTGCATGCATGCATGGTCAAATTGAAACACAATCAGTACTACATGTATCATAACCTGATAAAGTATAGGATCCTCACCAGGGACAACCTTCCCCAGCTTATAGTTTTGCTTTACTATTGAGTAGCTACTTGACTCTGCAGGCTTTAAATCTTTTTATTATTATTATTTAATTTATTATTTTACATGACGATGCCAGTTCCCTCTCCTTCCCTCCCTCCATTTTAGCCTCTCTGCCCCTTCACATGCACCCTGACCACCTTCCCCTCCCATCCCCCCAACCCAATTCCACATGTAGGGCAATGATATCCAGGTGGGGTCTAGCTGTTCTGTTTGTTACAACAAATGCATCTAACAAAAACTCAAGGAAATAGCTGCTGCATTTCTCTGCAATATAATTCTTTTTTTAAATTTATTATTTTACATGTCTATCCCAGTTCCTGCTCTCCCTCCCTCACTCCCACTCTCCCATGCTCCCTACCTCCCTCACTTTTACTCTCTCGGCCCTCTCACATGCACCCTGACCACACTCCCATCCCCAATTCCATATGTAGAGGATTGCCAACCAGGTGGGGTCATATAGATCTGACAGGTCATTTGAAGTAGGACTAGAGCTTCTCTCCTGTCTCTGGGTTAAGGCAGTTATCCCTCCATGGGGGGATGTGTTCACAAGGTCATTTGTGCACTAGGAATACATCCTGGTTCCACTATCTGAGGTCACTAGAGAGCTCAATCCTTCTGTCTGAGACCCATATTCAGGGAGGCCTGAGACAGTCCCATGCTGGATTCCCAGCTATCAGTCTGGGGGCCAGTTAGCTCCTGCTTCTTCAGGTCAGCTGTCTCTATGTGTTTCTACAACCTGGTGTTATCCTCTCCGTCTGCATCTGGATTCAAGTTAAACTCAGTGTTTATGTTTGGGTGTTTGCTTCTGTTTCCAACAGGTATTACATGAGGGCTCCATGGATAAGTTAATTGTTGATCTCACTAACCAAGAAGGGCATTTATGGTAGCCTTTCCACTGTTGCTTAAATTGTTAGTTGGCAGCAGTCTTGTAGGTCTCTAGATCTTTCTTTAGGTTCATTTTTCTCTTCAAACCAATATTGGCTCCAATTTTATGTTCTCTCTCTCTCTCTCTCTGTCTCTCTCTCTCTCTCTCTCTCTCTTTCTCTCCTGTTTTCTATTCCTATCCTGACTCAATCTTCCTATTCGCACGTGTTTTCCGCTCCTCCCCTTCTCTTTCTCCTATTTCTCTCTCCATTCACTGCCCCCCCCCCACTTCCTCTGTGCTATGGGGGACTTGTGCCTTCCCGCTTCTCTGAGGAACTTTATATGAATTTCTTAGAATACACCTTGTATCCTAGTTCCTCTGCTGGTATGAAAAGTAGGCAGGTGATCCTGTGATCTAGGTCTAAATCCATATATGAGCTAGTACATACCATGTTCCTCTTTTTGTGACTGGGTTACCTCAGTCAGGATGGTTTCTTCAAGTGCCATCAACTTTCTTGCAAATTTCAAGATGCCATTACTTTTTTCTGCTGAGTAGTATTCCATTGTGTAGATGTGCCACATCTTCTTTATCCATTCCTCAATTGAGGGTCATCTAGGTTGCTTCTAGGTTGTTGCTATTACAAATGAAGCTGCTATGAACATAGTTGAACACTTGTCTTTGTTGCAGGGATGTGGATCTTTTGGGTATATGCCTAAGAGGGGGATTGCCGGGTCCTGTGGTAAACTAATTCCCATTTTCCTGAGGAACTGCCATACCGATCTCCAAAATGGCCGTGTGAGTTTTCACTCCCAACAGCAGTGGAGGGGTGTTTCCCTTTCTCCACATCCTCTTTAGCATGAGTTGTCATTGGTGTTTCTAATTTTAGCCATTCTGGCAGGAGTAAGACAGTATCTCAAAGTTGTTTTGATTTGCATTTTCCTGATAGGGTTGTTTGGTATTTTGTAGTCTGGTTTCTTGGGTTCTTTATATATTTTGGAGATTAGACCTTTGTTGAATATAGGAATGGTGAAAATCTTTTCCCAGTCTGTGTGCTGCCATTTGGTCTTGTCCACTGTATCCATTCCCATACAGAAGCTTCTAAGTTTGAAGAGGTACCATTTATTAATTGTTGCTCTCACAGTCTTTGCCCCTGGATTTACGTTTAGGAAGCAGTTTCCTATACCACTTTATTCAAGGGTACCTCCCACTTTCTCTCCTAAGAGGTTCAGTATGGATGCATTTATGTTGAGGTCTTCGATCCATTTAGACTTAAGTTTTGTGTGTGGAGATAGATATGATTCTCTCTGCAGTCTTCAACACACCATCATCCAATTGTGCCAGCACAATTGGATGATGATGCTTTTTTCCCCACCATTGTATACTTTTAGATGTTTTGTCAAAAACCAGGTGTTTGTAGGTTTGTGGATAAATATCAGGATTTTCTGTTCGACTCCATTGGTATATTTGTCTATTTTTGTGCCAATACCAGGCTATTTTCAGAAGTATAACTCTGTAGTAGCCTCCTGAAATTCTTTTATTGTACAGGGTAGTTTTGGCTATGTTGTGTCTTTGTTTTTCCATATAAAGTTGATTATTATCCTTTCAAGTTCAGTGAAGAATTGTGGTGGGATTTTAATGGGGATTGCATTGAATCTGTAGATTGCTTTTACTCTGTTTATCCTACCTATCCAAGAGCATGGGGGATCTTTCCATTTTCTAGTATCTTGTTTCTTTCTTTAGAGTCAAAAAGTTCTTATTATATAGGTCTTTCACTTGTGTGGTAAGTGTTACCCCAAGGTACTTTATGTTGCTTGTGGCTATTGTAAACGGTGATGTTTCTCTGATTTTTTTCACTGCCTCTTTGTTGTCTGAATAAAGCAGCGCTATGATTTTTTTTTTTTTTTTTTTTTGAGTTTATCTTGTATCCTGCTAGTTTGCTGAAGGTGTTTATCAGCTGTAAGAGTTCCCTGGTAGAGTTTATTGGGTGGCTTATATAAACTATTATGTCATCTGGAAATAGAGAGAGTTTGACTTCTTCATTTCCAATTTGGATCTCCTTGATCTCCTTTTGTTTTCTTATAGCTTTAGCTAGAACTTGAAGTACGATACTGAAGAGATATGGATAGAGAGGTCAGTCTTGTCTTGTTCCTGATTTTAGAGGAATTTTCTCTCCATTCAGTTTGATGTTGGCAGTTGGTTTGGTGTACATTGCTCTTATATTCAGGTATGTTCTTGTTATCCCTTATCTCTCCAAGACCTTTATATGAAAGGTTGTTGAATTCTGTCGAAGGCTTTTTCAGCATCTAGGGAGATGACCATATGTTTTTTCTTTTTCAGTTTGTTTATATGGTTGTAAGGACTAAGGTTTTCTGCCTGCAGCTGGTGTTGTCCTGCAGCTGCGCCATCCCCAGTTAACGCACAGAGACTCTGTATTTGATATAATGCTGTTGGCCAGTTACTTGTTTCTTATCGGCTAGCTCTGTCTTAATTTTTAACAATTTCTGCTGATCTATGTATTTCCACGTGGTCTCCTCTTACCCTGGGAGAGATGGCTCTCCATATTGACTCCTCCTTACTCCTTCCTCTTTCCTCCTTGTCTCCTAGTCCCACCTATCTAACTTTTCTATTGGCCAACAGTGCTTTATTCATTAACCAGTATGAGAAACATATTTACAGAATGACATCTCCCATTATATGGTGGACCATGTTGATAGATTTTCATATGTTAAACCATGCCTGCAATCCAGGGATAAAGCCTACTGGGTCATGGTGGATGATTTCTTGATGTATTCTTGAATTCGGTTTGCCAGTATTTTATTGAGTATTTATGCATTGATGTTCATCAGGGATATTGGTCAGTAGTTTTCTTTCTTAGTTGTGTCTTTGTGAGGCTTGGGTACCAAGGTTATTGTGGCCCCATAAATAGAGTGTGGCAATGAACCTTCTGTTTCTATTTGTGGAACAATTTGAGGAGTATTGGTATTAGTTCTTCCTTGAATGTCTGGTAGAATTCTGCACTGAAGCTATCTGGCCCTGAACTTGTTTTGGCAATGACTGCTTCTATTTCATTGTGGGTTATTGGTCTATTTAAGTTGTTTGTCTGTTCTTGATTTAATTTTGGTAAGTGATAGTTATCCAAAAATTTGTTCATTTCCTTTGAATTTTCAATTTTTGTGGAATACAGATTTTCAAAGTATGACCTGAAAATTGTTTGTATTTCCTCTTAGTCTGTTGTTATGTTCCCCTTTTCATGTCTGATTTTGTTAATTTGCATGTTCTCTCTCTGCTTTTTCATTAGATTGGATAAAGGTTTGTCTATCTTGTTGATTTTCTCAAAAAACCAACTCTTCGTTGCATTGATTTTTTGTATTGTTTTGCTGGTTTCTATTTTGTTGATTTCAGCCCTCAAGTTGATTATTTTCTGGTGTCT
Source organism: Phodopus roborovskii (assembly GCF_943737965.1). Classification (NCBI taxonomy): domain Eukaryota; kingdom Metazoa; phylum Chordata; class Mammalia; order Rodentia; family Cricetidae; genus Phodopus; species Phodopus roborovskii. The sequence continues at coordinate 14,419,405 of NW_026126447.1, forward strand.
ACTCCTACTGGGTGAGTTTGCTTCTCTCTGTTCTAAGGCTTTCAGTAGCACTGTTAATTATCTTATGTGACTATCCTCTGTTTTCTTCATATGGGCACTTAGTGCAATGAACTTCCCTAGTAGCACTGCTTTCAAGTTGTCCCATAAGGTCAAGTATGCTGCGTCCTCATTCTCACTGAATATAAAACATCCTTAGTTTCTTTATTTCTTCTTTGACCTAGGTGTGGTGCAATTGCACATTGTTCAGTTTCCATGAGTTTGCAGGTTCTCTGCTATTTGTGTTGTTGTTGAATTCCAATTTTAGAGCATGGTGGTCTGATAAGATACAGGGGAATTTTTGTCTTTTGTATTTGGATGGAATGTTCAATAGATGTCTGTTAAACCCAGTTGAGACATATCTTCTGCTATTACTTCTGATTCTTTGTTGGGTTTCTGATTGGTGGTCTTTCTAGTGTTGAGAGTGGTGTGTTGAAATCTCCCACTATAAGTGTGTGAGGTTTTATATGAGCTTTGAGTTTTAGTAGCATTTCTTTTAAGAATGTTTGTGCCTTTGTATTTGGGGCATAGATGGTCAGAACTGAGACTTTGTGTTGATGGATTTCTCCTGCAATGAACATGAAATGACCGTCTTCATCTCTTTTGATTAATTTTGGTTTGAAGTCTAACTTGTTAGATATTAGGATAGTCATACCTGCTTTATTCATGTGTCCATTTCATTGGAAGATCATTTCCCAACCTTTTATCCTGATGTAATGTCTATCTTTGAAGCTTAGATGTGTTTCTTGTATGCAGCAGAAGGATGAATTCTGTCTTCCTATCCATTCTGTTAGCCTCTGTCTTTTTATAGGTGAGTTAAGACCATTAATGTTGAGGCAGTGTAAGTACCATTGATTGTTGATGATTTTTTGTTTTACATTTTTTGTTGGCAGTGGTATTGTGAATATATTTTTCCTGCTTTTCCTTTGGTTTCTGGTCTATTTAGATTATCTGTTGCCTATGTCTTTGTGGGCTTAGTTAACTTCCTTGGGTTTGAGTTTTCCTTCCAATACTTTCTGTAGTGCTAGATTTGTAGACACGTATTGAAAAAAATCTGGTTTTGTCATTAAATATCTTCTTTTCTCCATCTATGGTGATTGAGAGTTTTGCTTGGTATAGTAGCCTGGCCTGACATCCGTGGTCTCTTAGTACTTGTAGAACATCTACCCAGGACCTTCTGGCCTTGAGGGTTTCCATGGAGAAGTCAGGTGTAATTTTGATAGAGCTGCCTTTGTATATTACCTGTCCCTTTCCTTCCTCTTTATTCTGCATGCTAGGTGTTTGGATTATTATATGTTGAGGGTTTTTTTTTCTTAGGTCCAGCCTATTTGGGGTTCAGTATGCTTCTTGTACTTTCATGGGCATGTCCTTCTTCAGATTGGGAAAGTTTTCCTCGATGATTTTGTTGAATATGTTTTCAGCAACTTTGAGCGGTGCTTCTTCACCTTCCTCTTGCCTATTATTCTTAGTTTTTGACTTTTCACTGTATCCCACATTTCCTGAGTGTTTTGTGTTAAGGATTTGTTGGATTTATGATTTTCTTTGGTCAATGAATCTATTTCCTCTAGTTTATATTCTGTGCCTGAGTTTTTCTCTTCCCTCTCTTGAATACTGTTTGTTATGCTTGTGTCTGTAGTTCCAGATCTTCTGCCCAATTTTTGTATTTCCAGCATTCCTTTGGTTTGTGTTGCCTTAATTTTCTCTATTTCAGTTTTCAAGTCTTGAACCATTTCCTTCACCTGCTTAATTGTTTGTTTTTTTTTTTTTTTTTCTTGGCTTTCTGTACTTTCTTTGCTTTCCTTAATGAATTTGTTCATTTCTTCCACTTTTTTGTTTTTTTTTTTTCTTCTATTTATTTAAGGGATGTTTTCACATTTTCTTTGATGGCCTCTATCATTTTTATGACAATAATTTTTAAGTCGTTCCCTTCTGCTTACTCTGCTTTTTTGTTGTGTTCTGTTCTAGTTGGAGTATATTCCCTAGATTCTGGTGGTGTCATGCTTGTCTTTCTGTTGTTAGGTGTTATCCTGTTTTGCTGTCTTCCCATAGCTTCTTCCAGTTGGTGTTGGTTTGGTCTCTCCCTCTCTCTATTGTATTTCCCTGGTGGGCTTATGTGGGTCAGAGGTTCGATATCTGTAGCTCTGGGTGGTCCAAGCTCTCTAGAAGGTCTCTCTGCAGGCAGGGACCAAGGGATGGGGGTCAGCAATCAGGTTCTAGAAGACTGGCGATGGGGGTCAAAGATCACAAAGGCTGGTACTCTGGATGTACCTTGTGCCTAAAGGCAAATCTAGCTTGGACTGGTACTCTCCAGCTGAGGCTTCTTTAACAGAGTCCCTGCTATGGGGGTCAAGTATCCTGGCAGCAGGAACTCAGAGTGGTCCACAGAGATAGGCAGATCTCTGGGAGGGGTCTGGGACTCCAGAAGAGGACCAACAGTGGGGGTCAGAGACCAAGCAGGTGGAAATTACATGTGGTCCCGCATGGATAGTGAGGTCTCCTGTGTTCAAAGACACTCCCAGAAGTTCCCCGAAGTTGTGTGGACTGCTGGCTCCACCCTCTCTACAGGCTTTCAATCTTTTAATGCTATCATTTAATGCCTACTTGCTGTTCTCGAGTGCATACCTGTTTTTCACTCTTTAGTGTTTTATTTTTTCTGTTCTACTGAGCAAAGATAGATTTTTTTTGTAGATCAAAATGTACTTATTATTTAATTTTAATAGTTTACCCAAAATAAATGGTATAATAGCCAATAAGATGTGTAATTTTTCTTAAGATTTCTTTAAAAATATGAAATATAATATTTATTATATATTATATACTATATATATATGTACATATGTTTGTATACAAAGGACAATCAAAAATCTGATTAGAACTGAGTTTTCTTTTCAGTTTCAATGTGTTTAAAAATAATACAAACTCATTAAAGAACTTTGAGTTTTAATTTTTCTCACACTACCTGTATATAGTAGGATTATAAGTTTCCATCATCCACTCAATTATAGGAGTAATCACTAGATACTAGAATTCATGTGGGGCTAGTCTATCCATGGCATTTTTCTCATAATATTTTTAGTGAATTATGTGTTTTCATAATGTAATTCTATCATAAGTTGAGGAGCATTTGTACATATTAATGAGCTATGGGTTGAATTTGTTGACACTCCGTAAGTATATTACATGAAATATTGCATACATTTATATATGTATATATTATATATATATATATATAAGCATATATATATATATATATATACACACACACACACACACACACAAACCCACACACACACACACATATATAAAGTGACTATGTCTACGCTTAACAATTTACCAGTAAAGGACTTAGTACTGAGACCATTACTATAAAATAAATAAATAAATACATGCCAGTAAATCACTTACAATTTGGATTAATTTGAAAATTTTCGAGTATGTAATACTTATTTTCTGGAACTTAATGATTAGTAATATAGAAAAATAATACTGGAGTTCTGCTATGGACCACCCAGTGGGCTGTGATTGAGGGAGAATCAGGGTCCTACATACTCAGTTAGGGATGGATACCGCAAATGACAGACAGACACAAACACAATAGAGTCTTGTGAAACTGCTTTAAGTTTACTTCAGTGACAGCATCAAATATATACATATGATTTATGAAGTAAGATTTGACCCCATGCCAGGTTATACATAGTCACATCTTATGAGTGGTTACATGTTGACAACTTATCTTGAAACTAAAAGAACAAAGCAAGAAGTACCCTGTGAGTACCATCTGGCCTCCAGACAGTGGTTAAGAGTCCGAGACCTGAGGTCAATTGTATTCTTAGCATTCTGCCAAGCTGACTCTTATGTAAAAATGCAGAAGTTTGCAAAGCTTAATATTTTTATGGCCAGTCAGGCCAATTTTATGTACTGCTAAAAATCTACCCTGTGTCTTAAGTCTGCTTCATACTGTTCTCTACTCTAATGCCAGTGGCCATGCCTAGCACAGGAAAAAAGATAATATCAAAAGAGACACTATGCAGAACCCATAACCCAGGAAGTAAAGCATCTTTGGAGAACATCCATAACTCTTTGGAGTTCAGAACTGGGCACTCTGCCAGAGGACTCCAGGGAGCATAGCCTGAAGGGGCAAGTATCTCCCATCCAGTGTCACGACCTAAGTCACATTTCTGAGATGACAGAGTTGGTGTGGCAGTTCCTCCTTTTTTGTTTTTAAGATTTATCTCCATCAGATCACGCCACACTGAGTGTATGAGTGATCTCCAAATCTTGGTTTTCTTTTCTTTTTTGTTTTTGTTTTCTGAAAAGTGTCTCAAAAAAAATTTTAGCTCTCTCTTAATCATCAACCCATTTATATTAATATATGTACCTCCACATGGTCATGCTTACTGGAGAATGCCCAGGCCCCCTATCTTCCCAGTAACTGCATGTTGTCTGCCTGGCAACTAACTCATCATGTTCAGCTTCTCAGGCTTCTCCTAGTCTGATAGCTCCACCTGTAGTTCCTGTCTGGCTGCATCCTGCTAGGCCATTGGCCAAAATGGAGTTATTCAGCAACCAATAATAGAAACATATATTCATGGCATGCAGAAGGACATCCCCCATCGAACCAGCAACAGCAATAAAAGTTTATCCTCTTAATAGGTAAATGCAATGAGTTTATTGTTTTTGAAAGAATATGGAATCAGTGTTCCAAAAATATACCAATGGTTTGCTATTGTTTTTGTTTTTTTCCCATTATTGAATAAGCCATACTCACAAAAAATTATCAATGGAATTCTATACAATTAAAGTAACTTGGTTTCCAGTGCATAACTTCTTGCTATGGCTAGGGCTTATTTCTGAGTCATATATCATTTTATTCCATATTCTACAACATATACTTACCTTACTTTACTCCTGTAAATTCATAATTATACTAGTGGCACTGTATTTTAACCAGATGTAGATTTGAAGTCTTCAAAGAATCAGTAAACTTAATATTCAAAAATATGGCAGAAAATAATTTAAAATTCCAGTCAAATTAAATCTTAAAAAACAGTTGTCTAGAAATTTCCTGTATATATAAACGAATGTGTGCTTGTGCACAGCTAACACAACCACAAATGTACACTAATCCTCTGCAAAGGTAGATAGAAACTGAAATTCAAGAGTGTGTCTTTTTTTTTTTTTTCATTTATTGAAAAGGGAATTTTTAAAACTGTATTTTCTTCTTTTTTTTTTTTTTTTTTTTTTTTTTTACGATTCCTGTATGTAATGGGTAATTTTTTATGAAGTTGTTTATGCTTGAACATAGTAAACACTCTATTGCTTGTAACAGTCAATTCCCCGAAATGATCCTTTCTTTGAAAGTAGAAAGTCCACACAGTGAGATAATAGCTGACCACCATCATGATGAGGCAAATGGTGTCATAAATATTTTCCTCATGTTAATAAACTTCAAGAAAATCACAATGCTGTGCTTAGTAGAGTTTGGAGTTAGAGCTATAAATAATCTTTTTCCTTTTTTAATTTTACTTGATTACTATTTTTACATGTCAATCCCAGTTCCCTCTCCATCCTTCCCTCCCTTCCTCCTTCTTAACCTCTTTCCCCCTCATATGCACCCTGATTCCATCCCACCCCTATTCCACATGTAGGGCTATGGCATCCAGGTGGGATGTTGTAAATCTGTCAAGTCATTTGAAGTGGGGGCTAGGACTGCTTTCTTGTCTCTAGGTTAAGAGAGTGTCCCTCAATGGGGGATGTGTCCGCAAGTCCTTTTGCGCACCAGGAATACATCCTGGTTCCACAGTCTGAGGTCCCTTTGACTGCTCAGTCCTTCTAGCTGAGACCCATGTTCAGGGGGTCTGAGTCAGTCCCATGCTGGATTCTCAGCTATCAGTCTGGGGGAGGGGGACTTTAACTCCCATTTGTTCAGGTCAACTGTCTCTATGTGTTTCTGTAACCTGGTCTTGTCCTCGCTCTCTTTATCTGGAATCTAGTTCGACTCAGTATTAGTTATGGGTGTTTGCTTCTGTTTCCTACAGGTACTCGACCAGGGATCCATGATGGTGGATAAGTTAGATGTTGATCTCAGTAATAGGGAAGGACTTCCATGGTAGCCTTTCCACGATTGCTCAAATTGTTAGTTGGAGTCAGTCTTGTAGGTCTCTAGACCTTTCTTTAATTTCAGTTTTCTCTTCAAACCAATAATTGCTCCCTCTTTTATGTTCTCTCTCTCTCTCTACTTCTCTCTCTCTCTCTCTTCTGTCTTCTATTCCCACCCTGACTCAATCTTCCTAGTCGCATGTGCTTTCCTTTCCTCCCCTTCTCTTTCTTCTAGTTCTCTCTCCATTCACTGCTCCTCCAAACTTAATTATAGTACCTCTCCCAATGCTCCTCCAAGTTTCTTTTCACCCTACCTCTCATCCATATCTAAACACTTTCTGTCCCTCCTTATAAAATAAACAGACATCTAAAAGATAATCAAATAAAATAAAACAGACAAATCATAATAGGAGAAAACAACAAACAGAAGTAAGGGACCTAATAAAAAGCACTTGTAGAAACAGGTTCACACACACAAAACCACAAAAATTGGAAGCTGTAGTGCAAAGACTGGAAGAAAAAAGCTTTTCCATTGTATTATGTCCCATTTATTAATTGATGATCTTAGTGCCTGTGTTTTGTTTGTAGTCTTTTCCTGTGTCAATAAGTTTAAGTCTATTCCCTACTCTCTATCAGATTCAGTGTTTCTATCTGGCTTTATGGTCATTGTATTTTCCTGCTTTTGAGGTGGAGTTTTGTGCAGAGTAATAAGAACAGATTTATTTGTGTTCTTTTTCATTCAGATATCTTCTTTGAACAACACCATATGCTGAGTTGCTATGACTTTGTCTTTCTTTTTTTAACTTTATTTTTTAAATTATCCTTCTCCCATCCAATTCATCTGGATTACACCCTCCTTTCCTTCAACTCCTGCCAGTTATTTCTCACATCTCCCCTCTATCCAGGATCCACTGCTCCACTCAGTGTGACAGTCAGTCAATTTCCTGGTAACTGCAAAATACAGCAATCTCAGTTTCTGCACCCCACTGCCAGCAAAATGCCATGATGATGATGATGATGATGATGATGATGATGATGATGATGATGATGACAATGGACTAAAACTCTGAACTATACATGAGTCACCACAATTAAATATTTTCTTTTATAAGAGTTGCCCGTGGTCATAGTGTCTCTTCATAGCAATTAAAAAAATCCTAATCATGATAGCTTCTATTTCCATTTTCAGATATATCTTTATTTACTTCCTTCAAATGTCCCCTTGCTTGTTTGTGTTTTGTTTTTCATTATGTTATTTACTCATTTCCTCCAAGTTTTTGTTTGTCTTTTAATTCTTTGAGAACCTCTCTTTATTAAGTTCATACAAATGTCTATTACTTGTGATTCGGCTATGTTGAATTAATCATAGTTTGTTGTAATAGGATAGCTGGGCTCTGATGGTGACATATTGCCCTGGCTGTTGTTGATTATATTTTACACTGGAATCTAGGAATCTGGATTTGGGATGATTTTTGATCTATGTGCCAATTTTGGGGTTTGTTTTTATTGGATGGGTCTTTTCTTCCTTGGTTTCTGTTTCCTGTTTGGTCTTCTACACAGTATGGTCTGTGATTTAGCAGAGAGTCTCCATCCAAGTAGGGGACTGGATTTCTGGTAGCTGGTGTGTTCTCTTGTCTAGCAGGAAATCTCTGCCCAAGTTGAAGCAGACATTCTGATGACCAATGTTGGCAGCTGGCCCAGCAGATAGTATCTGCCTGAATTAGGGGTTGTTCTGACAGGCATGGCCTCTGGTTGGGCATGATGCACCTACCCTAGGAAATAGAAGAATGGGGATCACAGTCTGGCAGTCTACCTGGTCTTCTGTAAATAGTGTTTGGGAGGGAGATGTTTATCAGAAAGAAGGGAGAGAGTCAAGAATCCAACCTTTCTTTTTCCACAATGAGATTATTTAACCAGAAAAGTTTCATTGCATTCTCAGAAGTCTTTTTTCAAAGTAGAAAAGTAGAAGCCTATTATGTGAAATGGATGCCTCTAGGATCTCCATCATTTAAGAAATATGTACATCAATGAAAACAGAAAACATTTCCTCTTATCTCTCTCTCTCTCTCTCTCTCTCTCTCTCTCTCTCTCTCTCTCTCTCTTTGTTTTTGTTTTTGTTTTTCGAGACATAATTTCTCTGTGACTTTGGAGCCTTTCCTGGAAGTAGCTCCTGTAGACCAGGCTGGTCTTGAACTCACTGAGATCTGCTGGCTTCTGCCTCCTGAGTGCTGGGTTTAAAGGAATGCCTGGCAAAAACAGTACTTTTTTTTTTTTAATTTGTTTTATATAACAAAGTCCAATTAAATGAAAACAAACATTTTTACACAATATTTGGGTATTTGGGCGTTGTTCTTTCCAAACTACTTCCTACTGGTAAGGGGCGCTGTCATGGGGGATTCGAAGAAGATTCAGAAATCCTGGCTGTAGTCTGTAAGGCTGCTTTGTCCAGCTGGAAAACAGTACTTTTTAAAGGGGATTTTTCTGTGAGTTTTGTATTGTTCCTGATACTGTGGTCAATATAAGCCTTCAAAGTCCTATCTTGTGGCACAGACACCCCAACAACATATCCAGATTATGGAAACCTGCTTTTAGAACAAAGTTCTGGGTAGAATAAGCAACACTTAGGGCAAACAAAGCAGAAAATAAGACCTTAAGTTAACCTTAAATCAAGTATGTTAATTGCCTATTTCCCTATGTTATTTACAGAGTTCTTCAGAAATTGAAATATGCAAACAGCCCTGTTATACAAAGGAAATAATTTATGATCATACTCTATTGTTATATGAAATGTCACTTTTTCTATGTATAAATGATGTCAGTGATTGTAGAAACATTTTGAAACCTTATACCTCAAAATTTTGAATTTGGGGCAATGTAACCTTTGTGTAACTATCAATAGTTTCTGAGTCCACCTCACAAACTACATCCAGGTCTCAGGTTAGAAGCTACAGCATAACAAAATGAACTTTGCAAATTTGAATACTGTGGGGTAACAGAATAACTCACACCCAAGCAGTTCAAGTCATGCTCCTTATTCTTCTGCCTATTTTTCTGTCCTCTATTTTTATTTCCTAAGTTTTAATTCTTTCTAGTTCAATTTACACTCAGATTCTATATTCACCTAGATTAAATATTTTTTTTCTTTACAGAAGGTTTGAAGCAATAATAAAGTAATTACAAGAGTTACATCTCATTGATCAAAAGCACATTCTTTTGGTGAGTGATAAGGGCAGAGCCCTCTACTGTAGCAACACAAAGTTTCAAGGTTTCTGAAGACTGTGACAAAAGAATGGGAACATAGTATCCAGTAAGATAAGCTTATGGATTTAGGTCTTTTGTCAGCCCAAATTGGCAAGCTAAGAATTAGCATGATTTTTATTTTCATTTTAAAAAGTATTTTTTTCATTTTACATACTAACCCCAGTTCTCCCTCCCCTTCTTGTGTCCCCTTCAGCTTACCCCTCCCATCCTCCATCTGCTGCTCAGAGAGGATTAAGGTCTCCCTTCAGGGGTCAACAAAGTCTGGCATACCAAGTTGAATCAGGACCCAGCCCCTTCCCCTTTATCATGGCTGAGCAAGGTATCTCAACATAGGGAATGCGCTCCAAAAAGCCAGTTAAAGCACCTAGTATAAGTTATTGTCCCATTGCCAGGGGATCCCTGCAATGATCAAGATACATAACTGTTACCCACATTCAGAGGACCTAGTTCTGTCCCATGCAGGTTCCCCAGTTGTATGTTCAGAGTCCATGAGCTTCCACTACTGGGGTCATCTGTTTCTGCGGTTTTCTTCATGATATTTTTGTTTGTTTGTTTGTTTTTGGTTTTTGGCTACTTGTGTTAGAACCTTGGTTGAGCACATGCAAGTCTCACTTTATACATAACTGTATAGTTTTAAATTTAAGATATATAATACTAAAACTTTTAGTCTAGTTTGAACTTGCTCTGATGTAAAATGAGCTAATTCTGTGCAGTTTTTCTTAAACTGAAGAGAAATTATTTTCTTGTATTAGTCTGAGTAAAAGAAACAAAGCAGGCTTTTAAGTGTCTCACAGCTTTTGTGGGGCATTTCCTAGTATATTTTCTATGTATCAAAACTATACAAATTAATGAGAAGTCATCCCCCTGACCATCTTCACATATATGAGCCCATAACATTGGAATGTACTCAAGAAATTACATATACATATCACATGATATTACACGTTACAATGTAGGAATTGGGGAGATAGCATATCTGTCTTTGTACAGGTAAACTGACAGACAAAAGCAGTAAATATGTATAGGAATAATTTCATAAGCCTTTCCTTTAAAAGTCTAGTTGATTACCTGGTAGTTAGGATTATTAGTATCACTTTGTATTTGCTATAATTGTCTTATGGCCCACAACAGCTCATAACAAGTTAGTTAAATGAGATGCTAATTTCAAGATGTATTTTAGAGCTATTTACCTTACATAGATATGAATATTTAAGCTCAACACATTAAATAATTTACCATAGGTCAGAATAGGTGAGATTCTTAACCGTAATATGTATTTTTACTATACAACCAACTTCCTTTTCAAAATGAACTCATCTTTTATTTCCATCTAATTGACTCTTTTTCCTTTGTGCTTCCATCTTCCCTTCATTTTACTGTGTGGATTCCACTAGGTCAGCAATCCTAAATTTTTGCTACTGCTAATATATAAAATCAATTTTCATTTATTGTTGGGTTTACTAAAAATCCCTAACTGTATATTCACATGTAATATTCTTTTTTCATCAACTTAAATATATTTAAGACTAAGTCAGTATTATGATGTGTTGTGACAGTAAGGCTTTCATTATGATTTCAGGGGACAGTGGTACACAGTTGTGATCCAAACACTTTGGAAGCAGAGGCAGGCAGATCAGGAGTTCAATGTCATTATCAGCTACATCTTTGCACCCCGCCTGCAATACATAAGACATTGCCTCTAAAAACAAAAGTGAAAAAGAAAATTCACTAACTGTGTTTCTTTCACATAACACTGTAACTGTTTGCAATGTGAAGTTATGTAACTCTAACTTTTAATTTTGCTTATGATTTCATGAAAAGTAAACAGGATACAAAATGCATGTCACATAAGAATTGTGTCCTTACTGTCCCCTTCTCATTCTTCACCAAATGAGCATGGCCTCTCATTTGTCATGTTTGGACTTTGCTTTCCTGATTTTATGACATACTTCACCTGGTACAGATATGTAAGATAATTTTTCCATTTTGTTTCAGAAAATTTTCTTTATTTAAACACCAACTAAAATTGTAGTTTTCCAAATCTTCCCAATGGAATTTTCTTAGCATCAAAATCTGAGAACTTTGTGGTTTCCACTTCTTTCTGATATGTATGGCAATTCATAGGCTTGTCTTTTCCACTACATTAGAGACTTCAGTATATGAATCCACTATGAATTAGACAGACAAATTTCAAATGCTTCTCATTAGGTAGGAATTCAGTTAACACTGTTTGAAGATAATTATCTCCTCATTCATCTGAGATTTATGTGAGGCCACAATGTGTCATGCTCTAAAAGAATGCACATGCTGCAAATTGACTCACACAGGAAATGTATATAGAACAGGGATTCTTCATGACCTTAAAGCATTTGTCTTCAAATTAACCTCCCTGCAAGTCTTGGTGAATTTTCCTTTCTATCTAATTTACCAACTGAAAGGACTGACTTAATATCCATTCCCTCATACTACTTCTTGATTATTGTGCTTTGCATCATCTCCTCGAGATAATTATCATTGCCTTCTACTAATGGCTAATATTTCCACTTTTATAGGCAATTAGCTAACAGACAATTTTTAATGTCTACTTTAAGCATAACTTCAATATAGTAAGAAGCAGTCTTCAATACCTCCTTGACTGCTGAATTATAACATAGCATCACATAGAAAAGGGGTGATTTTATTACAAACTAAATTTCATAAAATCAACTTGAGTATACTGCAAGTGATATAATAAAGAATGGTGATGAAGGCTCATGTACATCTGAATTCCTCCAGGTCTCCAAAAGGCACACATCCCCATTCATCTCCCAATTATCAGAGATACCCACACATCTCTACCTGGAAATAGGCAGTTCTAAAGTCAACACTTACTATACAATTACTTTCTATAACATTTCATCTAACTATAAAACTAGCCAAAATGCAGTGATTTTTCTTTCCCTAATGATAACACTTATTCACAAGTCAGAGATCCTCAGAGAATGACCCTACCTGCATTTGGCTACTCTGTACATTAGAAGAACAAATAGAGCACCATAATGCTTTCCAAAAATCATCAAGGCTTATATGATTTTTTTATCAATGCATGTTGCTTCTCTATTGAATTTCAGAAAGAGGCTAATCTTAATGTTTCATATACATATTTCCAAATTGATTGGTTGAGAAAAGTTACTATTGTCGCCATAACAATTCTCAAAGTCTAGAACACTGCATTAGAATGGCAGGCTTCATCAATATCTCCAGGAAAGAGCAATAACAAACATCACTTTCTATCTCACTTTTGTTTAGATTGAACAACACCTTCTATTCTAATTGTTAATTCTCAACTTAGTGAGTAGTCTATTCATCTTACATTTGACAAAAGAATCTCTCTTAATAATTATGCATAAATTAATGATCCATTTATTTCTATCATTATCTCCCTTTTCTTCTCACTTGAAAACCATCACAATCTTTTTTTTAATTATGTCATTTATTTTTTGAGATCATAATATCATTAGGCTTTCCTCCCCAAACATAATCTGAACAAGAACTTTTTATCTGAGTTTTTGTTGCTAGGCAGCTACTATGATACACACACCTATTCATTATAGTCCATCATGTAATCTAAACTACACATCCATCATTTAGTCTAAACTATTATTCTATTGAAAAGAATGCATTAACCAGTAAACCCTTTGCCACTTCAACTCCCCAAATCTGCTTATTTTTTTGAAGTATTATATTTTTCTGTAAGAAAACATATCCAAAAGTAAGTTTATTCTTTGCTTATTATTAATATAGCTTTTATTTTGATGACATTTAGCACTACCTATAATTAATAATTGTGTGATGCTGAGGTACAAGTAAAAATAAAATAGAATTAAGAAACAATACCTATCACTGTATTTTTTGTAAAGTCTGCAGCAAGACAGGTAAAAAACAAACTTCATATGGTGTCATACACCACTATTAAAAATGGAGAGTAAAGAAATAAACCTGCTTAATAGATATAGTTCCTCTTCTTATTTTTCCTTTCACTAAGAAAATTTATGAGAAATGCTTTCAAATACGTTATTGCTAATAGGTGCACTTTAAGCAAGCAACACAACTAGCATCATAGAGGCATAAGCCAGTAGATCTTTGTGAGTTCAAGGCCAATCTAATATGCATGGAGAGTTCAGGACAGACAGGATTACACAGTGAGAACGTTTCTCAAAAAATATTTCTTATACATAAGTATATATTCTTTTTTATAATTTTTTATTTAAATTTGAAACAAGCTTGTTTTACATGTCGAACCCAGTTCCAGAACCCTCCCCTGTTACCCCCAACAACCTCTATCCTTTCCCCTTTATGTTCCCCAAGGAGGGTGAGGACTTCCACAGGGAGTCTTCAAAGTATGTCATATCATTTGGACAAGGACTCAGGCCCTCCCCCAGTAATTCCACTGATACATACATACATAAGATGTACAGTCATACAACAAGGACATTTGTTCAACTATGTTCACAGCAGCATTTTTTGTAATAGCCAGAACCTGGAAGCAACCTAAATGTCCCTCAACTGAACAATGGATGGAGAAAATGTGGTACGTTTACACAATGGAGGATTACTCAGCAGAAGAAAAAACAATGAAATCTTGAAATTCACATGCAAATGGAACTGAAAGAAATCATCCTGAGTGAGGTAACCCAGTCACAAAAAGAAAACATGGTACGTAATCATTCATATATGGTTTTTAGATATAGAACAAAGGACTATCAGACTACAATTCACACTGCCAGAAAAGCTAGAAATCAAGGAAGACCTTAAGAGAGACATACATCAGAACTATAGCTCTGTAGTAGAGCTTAAAGTCAGGAATGGTGATGCCTCCTGAAGTTCTTTTATTGAATAGGGCTGCTTTGGCTATCCTGGGTCTTTTGTTTTTCCATATAAAGTTGATTATTATCCTTTCAAGGTCGGTGAAGAATTGTGGTGGGATGTTAATGGGGATTGCATTGAATCGGTAGATTGCTTTTGGCAAGATTGCCATTTTTACTATGTTTATCCTACCTATCCAAAAGCATGGGAGATATTTCCATTTCCTGGTATCTTCTTTAATATCTTTCTTTAGAGCCACAAAGTTCTTATTATATAGGTCTTTTACTTGTTAGGTAAGCATTACATCAAGATACTTAATGTTGCTTGTGGCTATTGTAAAGGGTGATGTTTCTCTGATTTCTTTCTATGTCTCTTTGTCCTCTGAAAAAAAGTTGGGCTACTGATTTTTTGAGTTTTTCTTGTATCCTGCTAGTTTGCTGAAGGTGTTTATCAGCTGGAGCAGTTCCCTGGTAGAGTTTATTGGGTCGCTTATGTAAACTATCATATAATCTGCAAATAGAGACAGTTTGACTTCTTCCTTTATAATTTGGATCCCCTTGAACTCCTTTTGTCGTCTTATAGCATTAGCTAGAAGTTCTAGTATGATATTGAAGAGATATGGAGAAGGAGGGCAGCCTTGTCTTGTTCCTGATTTTAGAGGAATTGGCTTAAATTTCTCTCCACTCAGTTTGATGTTGGCAGTTGGTTTGCTGTATATTGCTCTTATTATTATGTATATTGCTCTTATTATTATATTATGTTTAGATATGTTCCTGTTATCCCTGACCTCTCCAAGACCTTTATCATGAAATGGTGTTGAATTTTGTCGAAGGCTTTTTCCGCATCTAGGGAGATAATCATATGGTTTTTCTTTTTCTGTTTGTTTATAAGGTGGATCACATTGATAGATTTTCATATGTTAAACCATCTCTGCATTCCAGGGATGAAGCCTACTTGGTCATGGTGGATGATTTCTCTGACGTATTCTTGAATTCAGTTTGCCAGTATTTTATTGAGTATTTTTGCATCGATGTTCATCAAGGATATTGGTCTGTAGTTTTCTTTCTTAGTTTTGTCTTTGTGAGGCTTGGGTAACAACGTTATTGTGGCCTCATGAAAAGAGTTTGGCAATGAACCTTTTGTTTCTATCTTGTGGATCAGTTTGAGGAGTAGTGGTATTAGTTCTTCCTTGAATGTCTGGTAGAATTCGGCACTGAATCCATCTGGCCCTGGACTGTTTTTGGTTGGAAGGTTTTCAATGACTGCTTCTATTTCATTGTGGGCTATAGGACTATTTAAGTTGTTTCTCTGTTCTTGATTTAATTTTGGTAAGTGATAGTTATCCAGAAATTTTTGTGGCATACAGATTTTCAAATATGACCTGAAAACTGTCTGGATTTCCTCTGTGTCTGTAGTTATGTTCCCCTTTTCGTTTATGATTTTGTTAATTTGCATGTTCTATCTGTGCATTTTCTTTAATTTGGATAAAGGTTTGTCTATCTTGTTGATTTTCTCAAAAAACCAACTCTTCATTGCATTGATTTTTTTTGTATTGTTTTCCTGGTTTCTTTTTGTTGAATTAAAAATAAACAGGTAGACCAATGGAATAGAATTGAAAATCCTAATATTAACCCACGCACTTATGAACACCTGATTGTCGACAAAACATCTAAAATTATACAATGGGGCAAGGAAAGCATCTTCAATAAATGGTGCTGGTACAATTGAATTAGGGTGTGTAGAAGACTGCAGATAGACCCATGTCTGTCGCCATACACAAAACTCAAGTTCAAATGGATCAAAGATCTCAACATCAATCCAGCCACATTGAACCTCTTAGAAGAGAAAGTAGGAGGTTCCCTTGAACACATTGGTATAGAAGACAGCTTCCTGAACATAACTCCAGGGGCACAGACACTGAGAGAAACAATTAATAAATGGGACTTCTTCAAACTTAGAAGCTTTTGTAAGGCAAAGGACACAGTGGACAAAACCAAATGTCAGCCCACAGACTGGGAAAAGATTTTCACCAATCCTATATCCGACAAAGGGCTGATATCCAAAATATAAAAAGAACTCAAGAAACTAGTCAACAAAATACTAAATAACCTACTAAAAAATGGGGTAGAGAACTGAAGAAAGAATTCTCAATAGAGGAAATCAAAAAGGCTGAAACACTCTTAAGAAAATGCTCCACATCCTCAGCTATCAGGGAATTGCAAATCAAAAAAACTTTGAGATACCATCTTACCCCTGCCAGAATGGCTAAAATTAGAAACACCAATGATGATTTATGTTGGAAAGGATGTGGAGAAAGGGGAACACTCCTCCACTGCTGGTGGGAGTGCAAACTCATACAGCCATTTTGGAGATCAGTATGGCGGTTCCTCAGGAAAATGGGAATTAGTTTACCACAGGACCCAGCAATCCCCCACTTAGGCATATACCCTAAGGATTCACATCCATGCACCAAAGACATCTATTCAACAATTTTCATAGCAGCACTATTTGTAATAGCAAGAACCTGCAAGCAACCTAGATGCCCCTCAAGTGAAGAATGGTTAATGAAGATGTGGCACATCTACACAATGGAAACTACTTTGCAAATAATAATAATAATAATGGTATCTTGAAATTTGCAGGCAAGTGGATGGCACTTGAAGAAACCATCCTGAATGAGGTAACCCAGTCACAAAAAGAGGAATATAATATGTACTCACTCATATATGGATTTTAGACCTAGATCAAAGGATCACCAGCCTATAATTCACATCACCAGAGGAACTAGGATACAAGGTGTATTCAAAGAGATTCATATAAAGTCCCTCACAGAACTGGGAAGGGACAAGTCCCCCAGAGCTCAGGGGAAGTGGGGGGGGCAACGAATGGAGAGAGAAGTAGGAGAAAACGAAGTGGAGGAAAGGAAAACATGTGAGACCAGGAAGATTGAGCTTGGTTCGGAATAGAAGACAGGAAAGAGAGAGAGAGAGACAGAGACACAGAGAGAGAACATAAAAGATGGAGCCAATATCGGTTTGAAGATAAAATTGAACACAAAGAAAGGTCTAGAGAACTTCAAGACTGCTCCCAACTAACAATTTGAGCTTCTGTGGAAAGGCTATCATAAATGCCCTTCCTGGAGAGTGAGACCAACAACTAACTTCTCCATGGAGCCCTCAACTAATGCCTGTTGGGAACAGGATCAAACAGCCATACATAAACACTGAGTCGAACTAGAACCCAGATGCAGATGGAGAGGACAAGACCAGGTGGCAGAAACACATACAGGCAGTTTACCTGAACAAGGAGGAGCTAATGGCCAATAGACTGATATCTGGGAAGCCAGCATGGGACTGACTAAGCCCCCCCTGAATAAGGGTCTCAGCCAGAATAACTCAGCAGTCTAAGGGACCTCAGACACTTGAGCCAAGATGTATCCCCGTTGCACAAAAGGACTTTTTGAACACATCCCCCATGGTGGGATAACTGCCTTAATCTAGCTAGAGACAGGAGAGAAGCCCTAGTCCCTACTTCACATGACCTATCAGATCTACATGACCACAACTGGATGGCATTCCCCTACATATGGAATTGGGGTGGGGGGATGGGAGGAGGGTGGTTAGAGTGCATGTGAGAGGGCAGGGAGGGTAAAAGAGAGGGAAGGACAGAAGGAGGGAGGGAGAGGGAACTGGGATCAACATGTAAAATAATAAATTAAATTAAAAAAAATGTTTTGACTCCAAAACTTAAGTTGAAGGACAAGTTACTGTGGACAAGGATTTTTATTTTTGTTTCCACAGAAAATGAAAAAGATGTGGATTCCTTCCATACTAATGTGGTTTGATCAAGCCAGACCACCTGAAACAGAGTATGAGGTGATCCTACATTCAAAACAGCTGAACAAAGCAGCCTTACCGACTACAGCCAGGATTTCTGAATCTTCTCCTAATCCCCCATGACAGTGCCCCTTACCAGCAGGAAGTAGTTTGGAAAGAACAACACCCAAATTCCCAAATATTGTCTATAAAAGTTTGTTTTCATTTAAATGGACTTTGTTATATAAAATATATTTTAAAAAAAGAGAGAGATATACATTGTCCCCTGGAGTAGAGGGAAGGGACAAGATGTCCCAAGGAAACTGGGAGCATGGAAGGGAGAGAGAGAATTAAGAGGAAGAGGAGGGGAGAGGTGGGCATGATAGAGCATGAATATTGAGTCAATGAAGGAATAGAGGGGAGCCAGAAAAGAGATACCATAATAGAGGGAGCCATTATGGGTTTTAAGGGAAATATGGCACTAGGGAAATGTCCAGAGATCTACAAGCATGACCCCAACTAACTAAGCAATAGTGGAGAGGCTACCTTACATGTCCTTCCCTGATAATGAAATTGATGACTACCTTATATGCCATCTTAGAGCCTTCACCTAGTAGCTTATGGAAGCAGAAGCAGACACCCACAGCTGAATAATCAGCCAAACTATTGGAATCCAATTGCAGACAGGAAGGGGGGATAAGCAAAGGGGTCAAGACCAGGCTGGAGAAAGCCACAGGAACTGATGACCTGAACAAGGGGGAGCTCATGGACTGATACCTGAGAAACCAGAATATTACCAACCCAGATTCCCTGAATGTGGTGTTAGTTGGGAGCACTGGGCTGTCAATTTGGCCTCTGGTAGGGAATCAGTATTTATCTCTAGTACATGAATGGACTTTGGAAGCCCATTCCACATAGATGGATACCTCCTCAGCATAAGTCCATATTCTTGGCTTACACATTTTTGTGATAAAATATATATTATATAATTTCTGTTCTATGTGGTTAGAATAAAGATGTCTAATGAATGTAACCATCATAACCATGATAATTCACATTCCTTATTTATCCTTTTAAAACTTCATTTTTTAATTTACCTTAAACAATTTTTATGATCATATCAACTGGATAGTTAATGACCTTGATAGCAATGCAGTATTCAGCAGCATGCCCTTAGTGATTGGGTAAAGTACAAAAAGAGCATAGTGAATCTTTTATTCTGATGGATGTTGTTCCGAGTGACCACAAACACATTTCTCTGAAATGACACAACAGAAAGAAAAGCTTGAAAGGTTTGAGATTGTTTTTCTCTAACTGTAAAACTTATGCATATAACACTAGAAATACTATGTAGAACTGATGAAATTAAACATGCATCATAATGTGAAGCAATATTGTTTATTCCCTTCACACTTGACATGAAATTTCAAATTATACTACCTTAAGAGTAATTGTCTATAATACTAAATATTCTTCCAAATACCTTTCTTTTCATGAAATCAATATAATAAAAGAAGTAAAACTATATTTTGAAATTCCAAATGAAAATCTTTAAAGTTCCACATTTAGCACCTATGAACACCTGATTTTCAACAAAACAGCTAAAATTATACAATGGGGCAAAGACAGTATCTTCAACAAATGGTGCTGGCACAATTGGATGAGTGTGTATAGAAGACTGCAGATAGACCCATGTCTGTTTGCCATGCACAAAACTCAAGTCCAAATGGATCAAAGACCTCAACATAAATCCAGCCACATTGAACCTCTTAGAAGAGAAAGTAGGAGGTACCCTTGAGCAAATTGGTATAGGAGACCGCTTCTTGAACATAACTCCAGGGGCACAGACACTGAGAGAAACAATTAATAAATGGGACTTCTTCAAACTGAGTTAACATTTTACATGACGAGAGTTCAATTATTGTAATTATTTTTCGGTACATATAATGATCACACACTATGAACATGATACCAGTCATGGAAAATATGATCATTCTAATTTCATTTATGGCAAAAATTATAGCAACTGATTAGGCTGACTATTACAGTATAAGCTTATAATTTTAAATATGAATTTTTTTTCAAGAGAATCTTGAATACTTTCATTTATCAATGCCAGGTTATTCAGATCAGAATTATGGATGAATTTTTCATTTAATAAAACTCCAAATGTTTTCTGAGACCTAAATTTAAATTAAATGGAATAAAATGTTTCTATGAACCAGTTCCTGTAAATAGTTATAACATCTAATTCTGTGCTATGAAGAGATTCAGGAAGAGTAGGTGGTTATTACACATATATAATTAATTTCTCATTTCCATATACTTTGATTTTATGCAGAGAGTATAAAAATCTGATATAGCAAGAAATTATGTATTATTGGATTAATTTTATAAAGATGAAAAATGTGTGGAAGGTTGGAGATTTAACATTTGAAATGTAATTGAGGTTTCTTTCATAATTAAAAATCTGAATAATTTTATAAGCTAGTTCATTATGGGTGATGTTGTATATAATGATGTAGGAAAAGTTTGTGCCCTATCTCATTCCTTCTCTAAACTGGGTAAAATGCTTATAAAAAGAGCTACAGAGAACAAGAGGAAGAAGTTGCCAAACTAAAAGTTACTTTGCTTGCTAGAAGAATAGTGCCTTAGTAGAGAGTGTTTTCTGACTTTCCAGAGATTCCAGGTTCAGCTCCAAGCACCCAAAGAGCAGATAATAACCACCTGGAACTCCAGTTTCATAAGATTTTGTACCCTCTTCTAGCCTCTTTAGCAACATATACAAATGTGATACAAAAGCATATATACAGGCAAGCACTCCTGAAAATTAAAACAAGGATACATTGGAAACATCAACAAAAATTTCTAAGAAAGATATGCTAGCATACATAGAGCTTACCACTTGATACAAAATTAAACCTTAAAGATCAAACATCTATATATTGAACACTTATAAATAACAAAACCCCTATAAATAGCTTCATGTAGGACGTTTTAAAGACAACTAATTTAATTTAACAAGAAAATCAAACAATAATAACACACATTAAATCACGATATTGGTGTTTAAACGTAAGAGAAAAGCTTACAAGAACAAAGCCTCAAATTACCAAAACAAGGAAGGCAGGAAGGGAGAGAGGGAGGAGAGAGAGAAAGAAACAAAGGAAGAAGGAAAGAAAGAAACAAAGAGACAGAGAGAGAGAGAGAGAGAAGAAAGGGTAAAAGGGAAACAGAGGCATATCATGACTATTACCATGTAAAATTACAAAGGAGTCATGGATCATAAATGTACCTGGCAAAAATCTTTGTGATAATCAATATTTATATTATATTAAATAAAACTTTTGCATGTGTTTGACTTGGATAAGAAAACCATAATGACAACAAAACATAAGAGTAGAAACACAACAATAGGTGAAAACATATAGAGAAATAGAAATGCAGAAAGTAAATGAATTATATGATACCAGGTTCAGCTGCCAAAGAGAAAAATATATTCACCTGTATTGAAATATACAGAAAATTAGAAAGGCAATACTTAAAAAGAAGAAATATTTGTAATTGCTATATCAATTTCTTTGCCATAAATATAGTATCCAAATATATAAAAACAAACTATGAATATAAGTTGGAGGACATAAAATATCAGTGGAATAGCTAGACACTAATAAGTTCAAATTCATATTAAATATATGTTATCCATTTACATTCATCTCTATAATAAGTGAATATATTAGTAGATGTAAAGCAATATAAACATGTCTAAAATCACATGTAGAAAAGACTTGGACACCACAGAAAATGATTAGATACGAAATATTAGTAAACATTTTGAATGTAATCGAAATAAATTCCTAAAACATATCTGATAGAATTAAATAAAATTAACTTCAAAATTGTGTATAATTGTTTTCATTTGTAAACAAGGGGCTTGTTTTGGGTTCTTTTCTGGGGAACAAGGAGATCAGTAATAGATGGAATAAGGAAAGACTCTCTGGAAGATAGGTATCTATTCGTTGGTGTTCCTGGGGCTCAGTTTCCTGGGTTATCCAGGAAATGTAAACAACGACTTATAGAGTTACACAGAAAGTTCTGAGAAGTAAGTAGTATTTATAACAATTTCTTCCCTAAAATTTGAAGCTGTGTATATTCAATAAGAGTTGACATTTATTGGCCACAAACAGTCCACAATGTTGAAAATAGCCCGATGCCAAAAGTGAAATGACCAATTAATAGTTACAGTAACAGGTAAGTTCTCATAGAATTATCCAATACAGATGTTTCCATAATTAGTTCTGTAGGTAAAAAAATAAATGAATAAATAAATAAAT
The DNA here is from genome assembly GCF_943737965.1 of Phodopus roborovskii. Lineage (NCBI taxonomy): Eukaryota > Metazoa > Chordata > Mammalia > Rodentia > Cricetidae > Phodopus > Phodopus roborovskii. The sequence continues at coordinate 14,441,795 of NW_026126447.1, forward strand.
AAATAAATAAAACAGGCATAGCAGATATACCTGCAATAGTAATCAAATAAGAATATGTGCCAGCATGGAATACTTTGTGTGAACACACTGAAATATAGGGAGTAAACGTGTAACAAAATCAGCATAGTAACTGTATGGGAGTAGACAGGACAGCAAAAAATGGAAAAGACAAAACTCAATGTTTAAATATGAGATTTTAATACCAATGAATACAAATATATTGAGGGAAGAAAGGGTGGATGATTTAATGAATAGTACAAGATATCATATGGAAAACTAAAATCAAGATGGGTGACATATTTATATGATTTGACACTGAGTCTTACTCTACAATTCAGGCTGACATGAAACTTGCTATGTTGACCAGGCTGACAAATAATTCAAAGAGATATACATGCTTCTGCTTCCCCAGTAAATGTACTGAAAATATATTCTACCACACCCAGAACACTTTCATATTTCATAGGATTAAAAAGCCCATAATTTAACTGTATGATTGTATGAACAAAAGAAATGTTTCTTTACCAAAAAAATTTGTATTATAAACACTGTCATTAGTAAACAAGTATTAATATAAAATGTATCTCAAGAGACCAAGATTTCTTTCTATAATGACCAAATTACTTCTTAAAGACTAATGAGAAATGGTAAATACAATTCAAATGGGAATGTTATATCCTTTCCAGCTCAAGGAGAAAAGCATATATGATTTCTTATAGCTGCATTTTAATTTTCATTTTTTTAAATATGAAATTTTGGGAGGCTGGAGAGATGATTCTGTGGTTAACAGTATGCAATACTTTTGCAGAGCATCAGAGTGTGAGGTCCCATTATGCATTTCAAGCAGTTCACAACACTCAGCATTCTGGATGCTGAGTGAATCTAAACCCAAATACACACATAAACCCATATTTAAAATATATATATATATATATATATATATATATATATATATATTTAAATTTGTAAATTATGGAACATGTCACTTGATATTATAAGGAGAAGCTTATTTAAAATACCAATGTAAAATAGAAATATGCTCAGATGAAGCTGTGGTCATACAGATAGATTGGCTGCGTTGAAGAATCTCAGTCCTCAAGATGTGAACTACACTTTTTAAAATAGCAACCATTCTCCAATTATGTTTTGTAAATTATAAACTTCAATGTACCTAAATAAAGCCATAATGATAGGATTGTTAAAGGTAAAAAAAAAAAGATTAGAAGTATATCAAAAAATACACCAGGGAAGAGTACAAATGAAATTTCTGGTTAATAGGTAATGCCAAGAAGGAATTTCTAACCATTAGAAAAGATTGGATTTGAAAAATTATGTAAAACATTAAGTTTTTGAAATTCCATTACTAGAAACATGGAATGTAAGGAAATTTTGTGGCTATGACGGCTATCTGTGTTTAGGGATGCAGAAGTTGCTGATATGTCACAAGGAGGTGAGGACGCAAGAGGAAAACAGCATGCCCAGTAGGATTTATTTAACTAAAGGGCAAGTTTGGAATTAATTTGCAGAAGATTATAGGAATAATTCACATTTGCCATGTGATATTTCCTTTGATAAGAAAAAGAATGAAGAATGGCTTCTTTATTCAAATTTTGATATTTTTCACAAATGCAAATGCAAACATATGCTAAAATAATGTATGGTTTTAAATCATAATTATATAAGTAATGTGCTAAGAAAAGTGAGTAATAATGGAACATAAATTAATTCTAAATATGCAAAAATGAGAAAAGTTGAACCTAGTGAGAGGTGATAAGGAGTAAACAAAAGTTCCTGGATTAATAACTATGTATTAAAAGGTGGATGATGGTCAATAATCACAAGAAAGTTCAGTGAAATAGAACTATAGATAAAATTGGGATTCAAAAAGTAGGCATATTACATTAAGGGGTGGTCTATAACATACAAAGACCCAGAGACAGATATCAGGCTCAAGCTTCAAGCTGAAAGAGTATTAAAGCAAAGCAGTTAGCCACTAGCTCTTACCTCTATCACAACTTAGACCAAAAGGACAATCCTCTAACTACTCCCAACGTTTCTCAGATTCACTCATACTGCTATGCTTTCCTCAATGTATCTATAGACTAACTCTTAGATTGAATACCTCTACCTTAATATACCTCTCAAATCCAGGGATTAAAGGCATGAGCTCTGATTCACTCTCCAGTAGCCCAAGGTGTTCTTGAACTCAGAGACCCAGCTCTTAATATTTAGTTTTGGTATTAAAAGTTTCTGTGGTTAACTAGTATGGCTGCTTGGTTATTTTGGTGTTCAATCATTTTAATAAATCATAAGCAATGTATCACCACAAAACAAAACCCACAATAGTTGGAAAACCAATAGAAAAGGTAGACAATGGCCCAAACACTCTAGTTTTAATAGAAAATCAGAGAGAACCTTTGCAGTTAAAGACACTGGGGCTATCTAGGATGTTGTCGCCTCCCAGTGAGATGGCATGCAATGGCAGAAGACCAGAGCCTCAGTCTGTAACAGAGAGCTTCAGAAAATATGTATTGTACTTTCAGTAAGAGCCATTTTAAAGAGCAAATAAAATGAAAGAATAAAAAAAAACCACACACACACACACAGTGCATAGCAGTAGCATTAGGAGGAAGAGTGTCAAGGAAAGTTGGCCATTCTGAGAACCAATCAGAACAGGGGATAGAAACCTTTATACAAAGATGTCTTCTGAGTAAATGGCTTGGCCACCCAAGATGAAATAGGCATTCATTAAACTGCAAACTATATTAAAAAAGAGAAGTATCATAAAACTGTACACTGAGTCTCAGAATCTCAGCCCCAACCATACACACATACAAACACACACACACACACACACACACACACACAGAGAGAGAGAGAGAGAGAGAGAGAGAGAGAGAGAGAGAGAGAGAGAGAGAGAGGCAGAGAGAGAGAGAGAAAGAGACAGAGAGAGAGAGAGAGGCATGAGTATGAACAAATCAAAATTCAGCAATGTGGAAATCTAGAACGATTCAGACTCTGGTGGAATACAAAGATTCCAATGAAAAGGCCCACATTAGGAGGTATGATCCAATGTGTGACTCTCTGCATCATGTCTTGCTTTGGGTCTCTGTAACAACTTGCATCAGGGTAGGTATATAGAGCTGAAGTAGAGGTGAGGTGAGGAGAAATTTGGAGAAGTGGTGTGAGGGAAACTGTGGTCAGTATGTATTGTATGACAAAAGGATCTATTTTCAATTAAAACAAAAGTATATAAACAATGTTTCTGGAGCTATGGGCTGTCATCTGGCTGTCCTTTACTTCAAATCCAATACGTACTTGTGAGTGAGTAAATACCATGACTGTCTTTCTGAATCTGGGTTTCCTCATTTCATCCATTTGCCTGCAAATTTCATGATGTCATTGTTTCTCACAGCTGAGTAATGTTTCACATTTTCTTTATCAATTTTTCAGCTGAGGGACATCCAGGTTGCTTTCAGGTTCTGGATATTATGAATATGGTGCTATGAACATTTTTGAGCAAGTGTCCTTGTAGTCTGGATATATTCCCAGGAATGATATCACTGTGTCTTGAGGCAAATTTATTCCAATTTTTCTGAGAAACCTCCATGCTTATTTCCAAAATAGCTATATACAAGTTTATACTCCCACCAGCAATGGAGGAATGTTCCCCTGACTTCACATTCTCCCCAACATGAACTATACTAAATACTTATGATCTTAGCCATCCTGGCAGGTGTAAGATGGCATCTCAGAGTCCTTTGATTTTGCATTTCCTTGATGATTAAGGATGTCGAGCAAATCCTTAAATGTCTTTTGGCTTTGATTTTCTTCTGATGAGAATTTTGTGTTTAGCTCTGTACCCCAATTTTTAATTGGATTATTTGGTATTTTGATGTCTTGTTTGAGTTCTTTGTGTATTTTGTGTGTATCAGTCCTCTATCAGATGTGGGGTTGCTGAAGGTCTTTTTCTATTTTGTAGTCTGTTATGGTTTATTTACCATTTCCTTTGCCTTATGGAAGCTTATCAATTTCAAGAAGTACCATTTATTAATTGTTGCTTTCAGTGTCTGTGCTACTGGAGTTATATTTAGGAAGAAGTGGTCTCCTGTACCAATGCATTTAAGACTACTTCCCATTTCCTCTTCTATCATGTTCAATGAAACTGGATTTATTTTCAGGTCCTTGATCTACTTGGACTTGAATTTTATGCATAGTGATAAATATGGATTTATTTGCAATCTTCTACATGTTGACATCCAGTAACGCCAGCACCATTTGTTAACAATGCTTTCTTTTTTCCATTGTACCATATTGGCTTCAAAGCTAGGTAACAAGTAGGACCCTATAGACACCTGGATCTACCTGGGAATGAAAATTAGATGAGATCTAATGGGTAAGCTAGGGACAAGGGATGGATGTTGTTAGAGTTTCTGTTCCGTCTTGTCCCACTGCCCTTCAGGACCAAATAAATACACAAAGATTTATATTACTTATAAACTGTTTGACCAAAGGCTCAGTCTTCTTATTGGTTTAATTAAGCCATCTCTTAAATATTAGCTCATTTCTATTAAACCATGGATTTCCACAAGGCTATGGTTTATAAATAAATCTCTGGCATGTTAATTCTCCATTGCTTCTCCTCCCAGCTTCTGTCTGGATCCTCTCCCCAGAAGTCTCCTTGTCTGGCAGCCCCACCTATACTTCCTGCATGGTTACTGGCCAATCAGTGTTTTATTCATCGACCAATAAGACAATCATATATACAGAAGAGCCGCCATCATCAAGAGGAAGAAAAGGGGAGTGGAGGGGATATAAGAACATGATCCAACAGGATGGGAGGGGAGAAATGCAGTGAGGGAGAAATGAAGGAGATGTCTTGATAGAGAGAATCACTATGGGGTTAGGGAAAATACAAGTGATGTGATTTCCCATGAATCCACAAGGATGACCTTAGCTAAGATTCTTAACATTAGTGGAGAGGGTGTCCAAACTGGTTTCCTCCTATAATCAGATTAGTGAATACCCCAACTATTATCATAGAGCCTTCATCCAGTAACTGATGGAACCATATGCAGAGATCCACACCCAAGCACCAGGCCAAACTCTGGGAATCCAGTCAAAGAGAGGAAGGAGGGAATGTAAAACAAGTGAGATCAAGATCATGAAGGGGAAATATATAGAGACAGCTGAACCAAGCTCTTGGAAACTCACAAACTCTATAGCAGTGGAACCTCCATGGGATTTAACTAGGCCCACCATATGTGGGAGACAGTTATGAATCTTGGGTTCTCTGAGTAGACCCTGTGTATAGGACTATCATATATCCCTGGCACATGAGCTTGCTTTTTTGGAGCCCATTCCTTATTGTGGGCTGCCATGTTCTACCCTAATAGAGCAGGGAGGAACTTGGTCCTGCTCCAACTTAATTTGCCAGACTTTGTTGAGTCCTAGTGAGAGCTCTTACCTATGGTGATGAGTAGATTGGGGATAGGATGGGGTAGAGAGAGAGGGTGTGGGTGGGAGACATGTTATTGGAATGTAAAATCCAATTGAACAATTAATACATAAATTAATTAATTAAATTAAAAAATATTTCAGTAGTTCTAAAGGTCAGCTAAGAGTGTTGTGTTGACTAGTGTTGACTTGACTGTTTATTAGAGAATACATCTAGGCTTTGAGAGTCCAGCCTAATATGCATGCAATGTAATTTGCCATGTATTAACAATCCATTCTTTGTTTAAGAAAAGAAAGAAACCAAAAAAAAAAAAAAAAAAATACACTGTCCTTCTAGATATTTAAATCAGCCCTAACTAGGAAAGTAGGTACAAGGGACTACTTTACAATATGTTTAGGAAGCAAATAAATATTATTTGTATTCTGGGTTATACTGTAACAATTGAAGATTTTAAGGTAGTATGGACAAATTAGAGATAATGTGGTGGATAAACTACTTTTAAATATTAGAAACAGTGAGGGTGGGTACCTCTTCCAATTTGGTCTTACATACTTACTTGGGTAGGAAGATATCTCAAAGTTATTTTAATTTTTGTACGAAAAATTGCTATAGGACTCTGAGTAATTTCTAAGACATTTCTTAGCCATTCTTGGCCATTATTATTTATGTCTAGAACTTTTTGCTCATATATACAACGCACTTTTTAATTGAGTATATTTTGCTTTATCCTGTTTTTAAAATATTCTTTATTTAAATTAGAAACAATCTTATTTTTCATATAAATTTCAGTTTCCTTTCCTTCCTATTCTCCCATGAACCCCACCAAATGCCCCCAACATCCCACCCCACATCCACTACCCAGGGAGAGTGAGGCCTTCCATTGGGGATCATCAATGTCTGTTGCATCATTTGGGGTATATAGGTTGAGAGAGTATCTCTCCATGTGGGATTGGGCTCCCAAAGTCCATTTGTGAACTAGCGATAAATACTTGTTCCCCTGTCAGAGATCCCATAGACTGCCCAACCTCCTGACACCCACATTCAGAAGGCTTGGTTTGGTTCAATGCTGGTTCCTCTGTGTTACAAATGGGGTATGTGTGCTCTCACATGGTCATGTCAGCTGCTTCTGTGGGTCTTTCCAGCATGGTCTTGACCCCTTTTGTGAGATATTTATATATTTATGATATTTTAAATTATTTTTAGAATTATTTTACATACCAAGAACAGTTTTCCCTCCCTTTTCTTCTGCCATTCTCTCCTTTCACCTCCTTCCTACCCACCGCCATCCACTCTTTATAAAGTGTAAGGCCCCCCCATGGGAGTCAACAAAGCGTGGCATATCACATTGAGGCATGACAAAGCTCCTCCTCCCATATCAAGCCTGAATGAGGCTTCCCCCAACCCATAGGGAATGGGTTCCACAAAGCAATATCATATACCAGGAATAATACTCTATTGGATGTATACCTGGCAAAGTGTTTCTGCTTTTGTGCTCTGTAATATATTTTGAAATATTTTGTGATAACCTATTTTTATATATTGTTTATGATTTGATAAAGCCACTGAAGATAAGAATGAAAAGCTATCTCAGCCATAGAATTTTGGCAGTATTGGCACACATCTTTAACCCCAGGGCTCAGAGTTCAGAGGCAGATGGATCTCTGTGAGATCCAGAGCTTCATGAGAGTGAATTAGTCTAAAAAGATAAGCAATTCACACATTTAATCTCATCAGTAGAGAGGTATATAAAATCGGAGCATGCATTTGTTCTTGGGTAATTAGTCTCCAGGTAGAGGTCAGTATCTCTCCATTCTTGGTAAAGGTAAGAGCTCTCTAATGGCTAGGTTGTTTTGCTTTTCTGATCTTCTGCTTGAACTACAGTATCTGTCTCTAGGATTTTACTTGTGCTACAACAACCCTTCCAGTACTGCTCACTTTTCTTAGGTTTTCTTTGTTCATCTGGAATATTGTGTGATTCCCATGTGCTTCTTTTTTCCTATACTTTAATACATTTTGGGATTTAGATTGAGAATGCATTGGATCTTTTATTGTTATTTATAGATTAGTCATCTTAAAATATTCAAATGAGGCCTTCCAGTGCCCTGCTCAGAGCCTCCTAAGGAATGGAACTGCATGCAGGGGGGGCATGTCCTCGAAGACTGGCCTTTCCAGAATCTGCCAGTGTCTTGGTGCCATCTCCACACACTAGATGAGGGGAGCCATCACAGCATTAGACCTGCCTGCACACACTGGAAGAGATCATTGGTACCATACCCAACAGGAGAGGGAGAGACCCTACCAGAATGTACTGGAAGAAGGGATAGGTAACAGTATACAACAGTTTAAGATATACAACAGTATAAGTATACAGTAAAAAACAGACATAATAATTTGAACACATAAGCAAGACTTGAATATCCCAGCACAGATAAAACAAAAGAGAACAACCCAAAAAATAACTTCACTAAAAAGAAATAGAAGAAAAAAACAACCAAACTGAAATATGGAAGAAATCAACAAACCCCTTAAAGAAAGCAAGGAAAGCCAAGAAAAAAACAATGAAACAGATGAAGGAAACAATTCAAACAGTTCGTGACCTAATACTGAAATAGAGACAATAAAGAAAACATAAACTGAGGGAATGCTGGAAGTAGAAAAGCTGGGTAACTAGTCAGGAACTACAGATGCAAGCATAACCAACAGAATGCAAGAGTTGGAAGAGAGAATCTCAGGCATTGAAGATACACTAGGAGAAATAGTTTCATGGACCAAAGAAAATCTTAAGTTAAAAAAAAAATTCTAACACAAAATACCCAGAAAAATATGGGATACCATGAAAAGACCAAACCAAAGAATATAATAGGTATAGAAGAAAGTGAAGAAATCCAACTCAAAGGTGCAGAAAATATATTCAACAAAATCATGGAAGAAATCTTTCCCAATCTAAAGAAAGACATGCCAATGAACATACAACAAGCTTACAGAACACCAAACAGAGTGGACCACCAAAAATGTCACCTCACCACATAATAATCAAAACACCAAAATGTACAGAATAAAGAAAGAATATTAAGAGGAGCAAAGGAAACCCGCAAAGTAAAATATAAAGGATATCAGAATTACAACTGACTTCATCATGGAAACTCTGAAGGTCAGATGGTCCTGGATAGACATTCTACCAACATTAAGAGACCGTGGATTCCAGCCAAGACTACTAAACCCAGAAAAGCTTTCAATCACTATAGATGGATAAACCAAAATATTCCTTGATAAAACCAGATTTAAACAATATGAATCAAGTAATCCTTCCCTACAGAAAGGCCTGGAAGGAAAACGCCTATCCAAGGACTTCATATAAACCCACAAAAACATAGGCAATAGATAATCCTACTTTATCAGTTTCAGACAGGGAGTAGTGATGAACAAAGAGGTCAATACCAAGCTGGAGAAACCCAGAGAAACTTTTGACCTGAACAAGGGGGAGCTCATGGACTCCAGTCTGACAGCTAGATATCCAGCATACAACCTACCCAGATTCCTTGATGGTGTTGTTAGTTTGGAGGCCTGGGAAGTCTATGGGGCCTCTAGTAGTATACCAGTATTTATCCCTAGTACAAGAATGGACTTTGGGAACCCATTCCACATAGATGGATACTCCCTCAGCCTACACACATGGGGGAGGGCCTGGGCCATATTCCAAATCATATAGCAAACTTTGAAGACTCCCCATGGAAGGACTCATCCTCCCTGGGGAGAAGAAATGGAGAACAGGGGAGTTCTGGAGGGTGTAGGAATTGGGAATGACGTGTAAAACAAGCTTGTTTCAAATTTAAACTTAAAAATGACATAAAAATTCAAATGTAATAAATGATTTATATGAAGTTTATGGGCAATTCACATATATATATTTCAAGAAATGTCGAAAACACCTTTTACAAAATCCAACATATTTACATGATGATAAAGTCCAAAATATATTAGGACAGCAGAAATCATTCTTCAATGTAAATAAAAGACTATGAATGACAATTGTGGAACCAACATCATCCTAAATGGAGAGAAACTAAGAAAATTCATTAAAATTAAGAATGGGGATAATGGGATTACATGTCCACTATCTCCACTCCTATCAAAAATAGTTCTCGAAACACTAGTTATAAAAATTAGAAAAAAGAAGTAAATTAATAGGATATAAATTCAAGAAGTCAAATTATCCTTATTTGTGGATTATTTGATATATATAAACATAAGAGTTCCAATGATGTTCTTTGCAATATTATTGAGAAATATTAAAATTTACATTGATGCATGAATGAACTCTGTCTTGGTAAGATTATTATTGCTGTGATGGAAGGACATGACTAACAGAAAGTTGGTGAGGAAGGGGTTTATTCGGTTTTTTCAAAAATCACAGTGTTCTTCAAAACTAAAGAAAATGTCCTTTGGTTTCATCTGGAAGCATTTAAGACCCCAAATAGACAAAGAAAGATTAGAAAGGTAAAATCATGCTACAGGTATCACCATATCTGATTTCAGCTTACACTACAGAGCCATAGTCTTAAAAAACAACATGAATCTTGCTTAAGCATAGAGAGGTTGATGGAATACAATAGAAACAAAAATATAAACCCTGGTTAATATGGGTACCTATTTTGGAAAATAGAACCTCTTCAAACAAACATTATTGGTAAAACTGTATGCCCTACATATAGAAGAAAGAAAATATAACCTTACCTTTTATCCTATAGAAAAAAATCAACAACATTGGATAAATTACATGATTATAAAATCTAAAACTCTAAAACTGTCAGGTATTGAAACACTCAAAGAGCTAGACATTGTCAAGGACTTTGTCAAAAAGAACCATGGTGTTTTGAATGAGAAATATCTCCCATATGCTTAGTCACTAGACCACGTGGTCTCCATTTAGTAGCCCTATTTGATGAAATGATGCAGCTTTGCTGAAAGAAGTACATCCATAGGAATGAGCTTTCACAAATTACAGCCTCATTCTCACTTATACTTCACTTTACGTGTGTGTGTGTGTGTGTGTGTGTTTGTAATAGCCGAATTTCTCATTCCTGTTGTCATGACAGTAACTTGCTTCCATGCCTCCTCAGTAATAAAGAACACTTATGCCTTAGGATCCTAAGCCAAAATAAAGACTTTTTTCACAAATTCTTTTCATCATGGCACTTTATCAGAGCAACAGAAAAGTAAGACAGGAAAGCAATCACTTCAGATATATGGTCAAAAAAAAAAAAATGAAAAATGGGATGTCATTAAATTAAAAAGTTTCTACACAGCAAAAGAAATAATTAATTGAGTGAAGAGAAAGCCCAGAGAATTGAAAAAAAATCTATACCAGCTCTACATATGACAAATGAGTAATCCATAGAATATAAAAAATTCAAAACCTATACAAAAATAATCAAACAACCATAACAATATTTGAGTTTATGAAATGAACTAGAAAATTGACTATCAGAAAATGAATTAAATTATGGTGGGGGTGAGAGAATCTACAACTACTAACATACTAAGCTAGTATAATTCCCAACACCCTATGAACATGAGTTAATGCATAGTTAGGTGTAATTTTTACCTCTCGTTACAGAAACTTCTCTTTGAACAGACAAATATTATTAGGGAAAATATCAATGGAAAAGCAGAGTAATCATGCCCAGTCTGAGGGGATTTATCAACAAAAACTTATACACATTAGGCTTAGGGAACATTGTAAGAGAGGGGACAGGAAGGACCTGATGATGCACAAGTTTGCTGTGAGATTGAATCTCCAAAGAAGATGGTTGCTCAACTCTACAAATATACTATAGGCTGACAGACTGAAAGGTAGTCTTCTCCAATGAAGAGAATACCAGTTGGGAGTCTAGTGTCAAATATTTAGCCCTGAAGACATATATACAAGTAATATTATACAGACTGACTGGATTATATTTAAGAATCTATATATACTTATTCTTAATACAATACGATATAATACAATGAATGGAAAAATTACAGCAGGGACAGTTTGAAGAGAAGAAGAAGAGAAGAAATGGAAACATGAAATGTTTTACCTATATTATAATCTCAAAACATATCCATTGAACACAGAAAAATATTCAGCATGATTAGTTACCAAAGAAATGCAAAATACTTTATCATTCTATCTCCCCCTCATCAGAATGGTAGTCATTAAGAAGCCAAAGGAACAAGAAATGATGATAAATATGGACAGAAAATAGAACCCTTGCACATTACTGGTAAGAAAGTAAGTAATCTACTCACTATAGACACCAGCATGGAATTTCCCTAGAAGCAACAACAGATTTGTATTATTACCCAGTTGTATCACATTAGTAAGAATTTATTCTATAAGCCATGTATAGCACAGAGATACATATACACTGATTCTTATTACAGCAATGCTAACAGTACCTGTTTTGGAATTAGTTTAGGTTTCCATCAACTGAAAAATGAGGAACCGGTATTTATCCCTATTGTACAAATGAGCTTTGTGAGTCCATTCCCCAAGGAGTGATACTCTCTCAGCAAGATACATGGAGGGACTTAAGTCTTGCACCAAAATGATGTGACAGAATTAGATGATCCTCCATGAGAGGCTTCACCCTCCCATTGAGTGGATGGTGGGGTGGGATAGGCGGTTGGTGGGGAGAATAGGAGGGCAGGATGAAAAGGGAACTGGGATTGGTATGTACAATAAGATTGTTTTTAATTTAAATTAAGGGAAAGACTAATACTTTGATTAATTCAGCCCTTGATTATTATCATTTATGTCACTTTTGTACTCTGATTTATTGTGAATGTAATTCTTAATATATTAAGTACCATATGGTATCAACATGTCATATCCATAGAATAGTTTAGCTTTAATATTCATCCTTACATATTCAAATGCAAGAAGAGTATATTGAAAACTATTTCAAAGAAGCTCAGCTACCACCTTGTTATATGAAGTAGTTATCTTTCATTAACAACACTCTTCAGTATTATTTTTTTCATTATATGTACACATTCCTCCGTGTGCTATATGCACACATAAGTCCATGTGACTGCATAATCCAGAAGCATTGATTCCCCAGAAGCTGGAGCTTTTAATGTTTATGAAGCAAAACAAGGATCCAGGAAATCAAACTCAGGTCTACTGAAAGGACACTTAAGTGTTCTTGACAAATGAGGCATCTCTCCAGCCCTGTGGCTGATTTCTCTCAAAACTATGTTGGTTTCTTTGAAATAAAAGCTGGCACTATTTAATTCAATTTTTCCCCTTTGTTGATGTTTTTAGAAATCCCCCCCACCTCATGTGTCACATACTATTATACATTCTTTGTTTCTAAATGAGATATGCATAGTTTAATTTGGATTTAACTTAAGGATATTTCTTATATACAGCAGGTGTACACAAGTGTGTCTTATAGTATTATAAAATATTTGCAATGTTTCTTACAGCTAAGTTATCCATGCTATTATAAGGATTACTACCACTGACATCAAATATTGCAGGAGTTGATGTTGAATGACATATTGTCAGTGTTAAATGAGGTGTAGTATCCAAAGGTATGAAAATTCTTAAGAAGAGCCAATGACAGAATTTTAGCAGAATGAAAACTTCATGGCATATATATTCTTGTTAATATAAAGTGACTCTGTAGACTAATGAGGGGGAAAAATAACATTATTGTTTACCAGTACTATTAGAAACAATGTTAATAGCTCTCCAGGTCTGTGCTGAGAGGCTGATATTTTTTGGCAAATCCTAGAATAACCCTTCAGGGCCACAGAGACTTCCTATACTCAGGACGCTGAGCAATCAAAGGAGAAGAGGCTGTTCTTGTCAATCATACAGCGTTTGGTTTGAACTGAAGGCTTGCTTACTGATAGCCGGAATCCTTTGTCCCTCATAAGCATTCATTTGTCATCAAACCTCACAACACAAAGAAGAAAGTACCACAGCCACTTTTTAGAATCAGGTTTAGTGCAGCTGACACAGACTTGAAGAAATCACTCTTTGGATTTTCTGTTTCTCTTCTTTACAGCTGATAATGCTTCAGGGTGTGCTGAGGAGAGATTAGCGTCCAGTAATAGAAACCACAGGAAAAGCAGGACTATACTTGTCTGCTGCCTCAGTCAATGTGAAATATTATCATACTTTGATGAATAGAACCTGATGTGCTGAGAAACACAGAAAAAAAATCACAAAATGTAAATTAAAGGGCTCCTTTATATTCAAAGGAAAGCTCAGATTGTTTAGAATTTGGCTTTGTCCAGATGCAGTTGAATGACAAGCCTATGTCCCTGAAGGAAACATTTTTTTTTTCTATAGACAGGAGAAGCAATGGGGCCCATACCTTTATTTTGTTTCTCATGCTCTGTGGAAGAGCTCTGTGGAAAAGCTGATCATTTCCATGCACAATACTTGCCAAAGTTGCATTTCTCAGAGCATCTTCAAAAACTTTGTTTCCTAAAAATACAACATAAAGAATCTAGTGTGAAAATGCACCAATAATGTAAATGTGATAGAGGTATTTCTCACATTTGTTTTTAACATATATGATTGGACTGCAATTAATTTATCCTTTGTCTAATGAGAAATTCTCTGGGAATTTCAGAGGAGAAAAGAGAGATATAAAGACAGCCTGCTACTTCGAAGGTTCAGTGTTTTGACAGATGAAATGAGAGCAGCAGAAGTTCTCAGTAAGTATTCATGTCTTTAATCCTCATGGCATAAAAAGTAGATAATGAACCTGCCTTCAATTTGCTGGAAAATGAAACAATTTACTCTATAGTGAAGCTTGGATAAATGGGTCAGGATGAAGATAACAGAAAAATTTTTACACAATCATCTGACTTTTAATACCTAAGTTAGCTCAAGTCCTCAGAGAAAGGAGACTACTTCTAAAAGAAAAAAAAATGCTGAAACTTCTGGATCTCCAAATGCAGATGTTGATTCCTGAGCCTTAAAATGGGAGCTTTATAGAATAATACATAGAACACATACACATATATTGTAACTTTAGATTTTTTACTTTTCTGAGAAAGCACTAATACCAAAGATACTGCAGTATCTAAATTACATTAAATTTGAAATATTTTTCATTGCAACAAAGGAAGATAAAGGTACAACCATCACAAGAATTAGTAAACAATGCAGATCATAAAAGTAAACATAAAACTGACAACAAGAAGAAGCAAACAAATTAAAATGAGACCTCATTCACACATCTTAGAATGGTTCTAACAAACTAATAATATTGTTGGTAAGCAGGTAGAATATATGAAGGTCACATGAATTATTGGCAATGAAAAAGTTAAATATTATAAATAATTTGATTGACAGCTTGGAATTTTTACATTTACCCTAAGCTGTTTTTAATTATAAATACAAATTAGAATTGAGTTTTTAATTTTTGTGTCTATTAGTTAATAAAAGAATTATTACAAAGCAATAATTAATTACTTTTCATTCTTCATTTTATAAGTCTGTAACTTATAACAGCAATACAGAAAATCTATGCAACCATGCACCCTTTTTCTGAATAGGTAATATTAATTGAATATTTTTAAAAGAATTTAACAGAATGTGATTTTCAAAATAGTTTTCTTCTTTCATATTGTTGTAGTTTCTATTTTATTTTCCTTAAAGATTTAACAGCTGACACAGGTGCTTTCTAAGCAATATTTGCATTTTATTGAGTTAAAAATCCACTAAAGTGTTTTACTATCAAATATTGCAAGATACACAGCATTTCATCAAAGTCAACATTTTATAGAGTGATGAAGGATGTATTCTGTTTGCAGATGCTAGAAGATCAACACTGATTTTTTAACCAAACAAGATGTATCTCATATTTTGACCTACAGATTTGGAAGGTCATACATATGTGGCTTAAAAAAAAAAGTGGCATTTCTATTTTCTAACAGCAATAATAAAATTCTAAAATTTCTTTTTTTTTTCAATGATCCAATGGTTTACAACTATTTTATTTACTTGCATTGGGGACTTCAGTACACACTTGTAAATCTGAGGCTAAGGTGAAGAAATTCAGAGTTCCAGTATAGACAGAGTTCAGAGCTATATATTGAGACGTCATCTCCAAAAACAAAGTAAAGCAAAACCAAAAATAGAGAACTCTTTGTATAAGGATTACTATCCATAAACTATATATAATATATACAATTCTAAAATTTCTAAGACTATTTTTTGCTTATTTTATTGCTTTTTATTTTTTTTTTTATTTTACATATCAATCTCAATTCCGTCTCCCTCACTAACTCCCTCCCTTTTTTCTCCCTCTCCCACCCTTCCATGCCCCCAACCACCCTCCCCTCCCGTTCTACCACCCAATTCCACATGCTTTTCAGGAGGGGGTCATCTAAATTTGTGAAGTCATGTGGAGTAGGGACTAGGCCTTCCCTCCTGTCTCTATGTTAAGGGAGTATCCCTCCATGAGGAATGTGCTCCCAAAGTCCTTTTATGCACCAGGGGTACATCCTGGTTCCACTGTCTGATGTCCCTTAGACAACCTAGGCCTTCTAACTGAGACCCATGTTCAGGGGTTCTGAGTCAGTCCAATGCTGGATTCCTAGCTATGTCTATTGCCATGCACAAAACTCCAGTCCATATGAATCAAAGACCTCAACATAAATTCGGCCACACTGAACCTCTTAGAAGAGAAAGTGGGAGGTGCCCTTACTATTTGGTGTAGGAGACTGCTTCCTGAACATAACTCCAGTAGCACAGACACTGAGATCAACAGTTAATAAATGGGACCTCCTCAAACTGAAAAGCTTCTAAGACTATTTTTAATGAAACAAAAGAAATTAGCCTATGGTGGCTTACTATATGGCTAGGGAAAAAAGACAGAGGGGAAGTAAGTAGTTGCATATTTTAGAAGAGCCAGGAAAAAATTATTACAGAATCCAAGTCATTCACTTCCTCTGAAAGGGCCCTATTCTTCAATTGTAAGTTGTTTTCTCAAGGAAAAAGATTTATTTAATATGCCAGCAGGCGAATGAGTTGGATGGCAAGGTTAATTTAGGAAGTGATTGATTATTCCTAACTTCTAGGAACCTCTGGTGATTAAGAGGAGGATATCACAGCTGACCATCTGTTAATCATACTACAGTGTCCCTGGAAATCCTAAAAGCTGCCTAACTTCCTTTGGTCTTGGCACCATCAATTTTCATTTGTGAGGAGAGGATCCAAGGAATTGGGGAATAAATATACAGGTGCTGATATATGAGGAAAAATTTTCATTCATTCTTTCTTTTGTTTTAATTTTATTATGTAAATTAAAGACTATTATTTTATATACCAATTGCAGTTCCCCCTACCTCCCCTTCTCTCATCACCCCAACATGGTCCATTCCCACCCCCATTCACTCCTAAGAGAGGGTGAGGCTTCCCATGGGGGATCATCAAAGTCTACATGATTTGGGGGTAGTACCTAGCCCCTCTCCCCTGCATCTAGGCTGAGAATGTATTCACCCACAGGGAATATGCTCAAAAAAGCAAGTTGGGGAGGTTCATCCTTGTGGATTTCTGGGAATTTATATAGTGCCAGGTTTCTTGTTATACCCGTAACAGTTCCCTCTAACAAGGTATCTCTTTCCTTGATCAGAGACCTGATGGGCTTTCCCAAACCATGCAACTTAGGAAAATCTTTCTTAACTGATGACCTGGCTACACGTGGAACTATGGAGAAATAATCAGATCCAAAATTTAAAGTTAGAAAGGAGGTAGAAATGCAAGGTTTTCACTGCCCACTAGTTAACAGGAAGGGACCAAGTAGAGTCACTTCTTTGGACGAGAGCAAATTTGAGTCTATAAAATGGAGTTTTGGGGCAACTGCTATTAGCATAATTACTTATCAGAGATACTATCCACAGCCAAACTAGTGGGAGACTAACAAACATATTGTTTTTCTTCTCATTTCTGACTCCCCAAATCAGTGATTATTAGTCAAACAAAAATAAGTCACTAAAAGTATATGAACCTAGAAGTTTTTATTTGTTATTCCTAAGTATCAGAGGGAAATAATATATGAGGTAGATATTTCCAAAGGGTTAATCTGATCAGTTTTAAGTCACATAGTTAATGAAGTCATGTTGTAATACAACCAAATCAAACCAAATATCCTGTAGTTCATACTGAAATTAATGAATGATCAAAGTAATGACAAATGGCATTTTCAGATACCACAAGGATAAAGATGCTAAAATAGGGTGCACTTGGATTTTGCCATTTTAATCCTGTTGCTCTATTGTTGTTATTCTTTGTAGTATTCATATGCAAATACATAAATTGTGTTAAGCTCTATAAGGACAGTAGTTTTTAACAGATTTATTAATTCTTAGAATGTCACATTTGCATACAATGAATTTTGAGCATTCTCGCACTTGTCCTTTTACCGCCTTCCTTTCAGATCTACTCCCCACCTCCAAACCTCTATCAACTTCATATCCAGTTTTCAACCTGTGCTTCTCAACATTTTAGTAGGTCAAATGACCCTTTCACAGAGGTTGCATAGTAGTACTGGTATTATTTTGCTTTTCTTTACCTGGCATAGCTTTTACTTTCAGTTTTCGCACTCAGTGCTCAAGTTATTCTTGCAAGTTACACCTATGGGAATTTTCTAAAGATGATAAACAATGTTTTTATGTTGATTACTCAATCTATTTTTTTTAATATTTGACACATACTACTATATTAGTCAACATTTTTCATTTCTTTTTTAGAAATGATGGTGACTTAATTTTTTTTCCTAGATACTACTTATTGTGTTATTCTTACATTGATAAAATACCAGATATAATAAATATATAAAAAGAAATATTCATTTTTACTCTCAGTTTTGAATCTTTCCATCCAGTATGCTTTAGTGCCATTATTTTTAGGTCTGCAAGGAGATATCATGGTCGGATGAAAAAGAAGCAATACCATGGATTTCACAGCAAGGATTTGACAGAGAAGAGGCTATGATATCATCAGCCACTTCAAGCTTGCTCACAGGTACATAGTTACTTCATACTCAATCCCAATTCATACAGTTTTAACCATCCCAAACCACAGAACTATTAATTATTCTTTAATAATTATACCACTGGGGAACATGAATACCAACCACAGCAATTACTAACAATATTGATTTCTAGATTTTTAGTAGAATGTGCTGAGTTTTGGAATGTGTGTAAACTTGAAAATAAAAGCCCTTCTTAGGGTACAACATTTTGTGACTTTCCAAAAGTCCTTTATATACTACCCTTGTCCATCTCCTAGCTCCAAGGCAACTATGGTGCTTACTTCTGTGAGTGGTTGATGAAATAATTTCTGTCTTAGGAAATGAATATAAAAATGAAATGACAAAATAACAAATTCATGTTCTTGTAACATATTTGCTTTGTAGGATCAACACCTGTATTAAAAATCTTGCAATCGTATTGGGAGAATATAGTCTTTGACTCTTCATCTACTCCTTGTGTGTATGTGACTGGATTCCGTTTGGGTGCTATGCAGTAGATAGAGCTATGAATATTTTCCTCAAGCCTTTCTAATGACAGATATTTTCATTTCGATGAGATAAACAAATATATAATCATATAAGAAAGTACAAAGTTATTTTTCAAAGCAACATTTACAGTTCTCACCACCCATCAATAAAGACAGTGCTCTATCTGTACAAGTATTGGCTGCAGTCAGAATCTTGGCTATATCAGTTATAGAATGTATATAATAAACTTCATAATAGTTTTGGTGTGCCTTCCCCAAATGGTTAATGTTATGGAGAAAGTTTCCATGCAATTTCTGGCTACTTAGTTTTATCTTCTCCTCTTAAGCAATCCTTCCTGTTTTGTTTCTATTTTAACTGGATTGTTTCTTTATGATGAGATGTAAAAATTGATATCATAAATATGTTTTGACCTTTGTCTTTTATATTTATTACATGCATTCTCTCCCTGTGCTTGTCTCACCTTTCTTATTTAAAACAACATTTTAAACTACTTATTTTATGTTTGTAAGCATTTTTACTGCATGTTTGTCTTTACAGTATATGCCTGTCATGCCCACAGAAGTCAGAAAAGGGCATCTGGTACCTTGGACTTGAGTTATTGCTTGCTCAGAGCCATTGTTTGGGTACTGAAGACTTCTGGAAGAGCAGACAATGCTTTTAATCACAGAGCCATCTCTCCAGACCCCACACCTTTTCACTTTTAAGCAATGTCTATAAAATACATGAAATATTAATTTGAATGATTTTTATTTAACTAATTTTTAGACATGTCTGGATGTCGCCAAATAAATAAGTACTGATTCCATGATTAAAAAGTTTTTATTGTAGTATTAATTTTTTACCAACACTAAGAAACATTTCAGATTCATTTCTCTTTACAAAATTATATAGGGTACAAATAAATGCCTAATGATGAATTTCTTAATAATCTCAGACAATCACTAGGGTGGGAATTATCTTTTTTTCTATTTAGCTTCCTTTCCTGCTTTGTTCCAAAACTATAGTTATCATTCTGAATTGTGACAGTTTGTGCATTTGCCTTGACCTGTCCTTGTATGTCTTCGTTCTGTAGCTTCATGCTCAATATTAAAGTCAGTAAATCTTAATGAATCTCCATATTTGTCATTTTGGGATATATACATCACTTTTATTAATATTAAAATATAATAAAAATATTTAACTCTTCTTTCTAAACCTTCTTATATATCACTTCCCATTCTCTTTCAAATCTATGATCTTTTTTTTCACTAATTGGTGTAGCACACATACATGTATGTGCAATACATATATGCATTTCTAAATATAACCTGTTGAATCCATATAATATTACATATATATTACATGTTACATATATTCTCAGAGCTGATTATTTGCCCTGGACAATTGGTGTTCTCTTCCCTGGAGAAAACTACTGCTCTTGCTCCCAGTGTTCCTCATTTTGTGTAGGATTAAATCCTTATGAACATTTCCCCACCAATGGCATGTCCACTGGTGCCATCCTAGTTCAATTTATGTTTGGAGATTCAGATTGATAAGACTATCAGGGTGTAGCTTGTGATGTTACTAGTACACACAATCTCACAGCAAACACTCAAATTGTTTGGCTCTTATAATCCCCCCTCCCCACCTTTCACAATGTTCACTGAGTTTGGATGTAGGATTGTATTGTTGATGTATCTATTTGTACTGTGCTTCACAACTCTGTATTTTGATATAAGCAGAAGATATCTTTGTGGGGGTTCAAAACTACAGGTTGTTAATCTATTCCATTTCCTTTACTTTGTATAAAGATTATACAAGACAAACATCAATTTTTTTAAAAGGTACAATTTAGTTAGGGGGTCATCCTTGTAGGTCTCTGGACATTTCTCTAGAGTCAGTTTGTTCTTCAAACCTATAACAGCTCCCTCTATTATGGTATCTCTCTCTCTCTCTCTCTGTCTCTATCTCTTGCTCTCATCTACTCATCCCCAGACTCAATCTTCCTAATCACACATGTTCTCCTCTCCTCCTAATTCTCCTATATTCCTATCCAGTTACTGGCCCCCCACCCACTCCCAATATGCCCTTCTGTGAGGGACCTTATATGTATGATCCCAACTAACAATCTGAGCAACAGTAGAAAGGCAAACTTAAGTGCCCTTCCCTGATAATGAGATTGATAACTAACGTAAATGCCATCATAGAGACCTCATGTAATAGCTGATGGAAATAGAAGTAGACACCCACAGCTAAACACTGAGCCGAACTCCTGGAATCCAGTTGCAAAGAGGGAGGTGTGATAAAAAAAATGGGGGCAAGACCAAGCTACAGAAATCCAAAGATACAGCTGACCTGAACAAGGGGGGAGCTCATGGAACCCCAGACTAATATCTGGGAAAGGATATAATATATATATATATATATATGTATATATATATATATATATATAAATTTAAGGTTTATATATAACGTTAAGAAGATTTTAAACCCTTTAAACAATAAAATATACCCTTTCAGGTTCTTTTTAAAGATGCCTTTGTCACTATGGAGGCAGAGTCAGGCCAACCCCATTGAGATCAAGACCATTCTGGTCTACAGAGTTAATAACAAGTCAGCCAGGATTATACAATAAAATTCTGTCTCATATTTACATTTCATCTTTAATATTCATTGATGAAATCTGAAAATATTTCATAGATATTTGTTAATTGGTTGATTGATTTTTCTAGATAGTGTTATTCTGTGTAGCCATGGCTCTCCTGAAACTTACTTTGTAGACCAGTATTAATTTTGTTTTAATATTATTTCAATAATGCACAGAAATACAATTAATTTTGTCTTGTGAATATATCCTTTAATCATTTTAAATTCACTACTATCACACCAATTTAGTACTCCATAGAAATTTTAATAAGATTTTAATTTATTCTTTGGTAATTTTATACATGTATACAACATATTTTTATCACACTTATCTCTCCTCCCCCATTTTTCTCCTGTCAACTGCAC
The DNA here is from genome assembly GCF_943737965.1 of Phodopus roborovskii. Taxonomy (NCBI): domain Eukaryota; kingdom Metazoa; phylum Chordata; class Mammalia; order Rodentia; family Cricetidae; genus Phodopus; species Phodopus roborovskii. Next base: position 14,463,779 of record NW_026126447.1, read on the forward strand.
TCAAAACTCATCCCATTGCCAAATTCATGTTCTCTTTAAAATTTTTACTGTCTAATTAGTGCTGTTCATGAACATATCAGGTATGGAACCATAAACTGCAACATGGGCAACCTAACAGTGGGCACTTTCCTTGTCCCAATAAATTGTCAGTGTTCCTCACTTAGGGATAGAACACTAAATCTCTTCCATCATCCACAGTGGAAGACTGGCAAGCTTGATCTTGTACAAGTCCCATGCTGACATCCAAAGCTCCTGTGAGTACATGAGCAGACAAACCAAGCATTGCCTAACATGCAACATTTCACTGCACTAACCCCTGGGCTTTATCTCTAACATTCTATCATGCCATCTTCTGTCATGTTCCTTGACACTTTAATGGAGTATTTTTTTTTCTTTTAGGGTTGAAAACAAACAAACTATTCTTTGCACTTTCATCAGTTAAAATTCTGCAGAATAATCATTGTCCATTGCTAAAAGGAGCTTATCTGACCAAGACTGATTGTAGTACAAATCTATAGTATTTAGAAGGAGTTTGACAATATGACCATTTAACAAAACCACAACAACAGTTTTTCATACAGAGATGCGCCATCCACATCCACAGGATCCTCACTAGTTTTCCTATACCAGACATGAATTGTCTTCTGTGGAACAGGCATTGTCTCCAAAATAAAGGAAGTTTGACAGCTACCCACACCACATCCACATCATGCCACTAGTACACCAGTGAGATCATCTTGTCTGGAATATTAGTAATTGAGCATACAGAGCCCAGAACTCTGTAACACATGATTCTCGTCTTGCTGCTGCAGCAATCTAAATACTAGTTTCTGTTGTAACAAGTACGGTTTTCTTGCCCGCCGCCTGGCCTTGTCCCGCCGCCGAGCCAGTCCCAAATAACGCACACGAGACTCTGTATTTGATATAATCTGTTGGCCCCTTACTAGTTTCTTATCGGCTAACTCTGTCTTAAGTATTAACCCATTTCTGTTGATCTAGGTATTTCTCTTACCAGGGAGCCGGCCAGCATTCTGCTTTCTCCAGACTCTCCATCTTGGCTCTCTCTTCCTCCTTCCTATTTCCTCCTTGTCTCCTAGTCCCTCCTATCTTCCTTTCCTATTGGCCAACAGTGCTTTATTTATTAACCAGTATGAGAAACATATACAGAATGACATCTCCCATCATTCTGTCACTATAAAGTTATTCCACCATAGAGGAAGTTTCCTGGTTGGATTAAGGAGGATTAATCAGTCTTAATGTGGTAAATTTGTGTTTATGTTTTAACAATTAAAACTTGTCTGAAGACCAGAGTGCAGAGCTAGTCACACTACTTAGCCATAGATGCCAGGAAGTAGTGCCACACATCTTTACTCAGGAGACAGACACAGATGAATCTTTGGGAGTTAAATGCCATGCTGGGCTACATGAGAGTAAATCAATCTAAAAGAAAAACAGAGCTCACATCTTTGATTCCAGAACTTGGTATCACATGCCTTTGACCCCAGCACTAGGGAGGTGAACAGAGGTATGACATAGCTGTATAGAGAGAATTTTAAGGTGGGAGGAAACAGGAGCTCAGACACTCTAGGCAGTCAGTCTCATGCAGTCAGTTTGAGCATTCAGTCCGAAGGGTGTGTGCAGACAGGATAGGGCCATTTTGTCTGAGGTAGAGATGAGAGGTAGTGGCTGGCTGCTTTGCTTATCTGATCTTACACACACACACACACACACACACACACACACACACACACACACACTCATACACACACATACACACACACCGGACTCTGATTTTTTATTGTTAAGACAAAGAGAATTTACAAAACAGTCTTACAAGGAAAGTGTACAGTATCTTTAACAGTAAAGGCTTACCATCTAGTTATGCTTAGCAAAATCAAAGAAAATAACCAATGCTGTTTGGGTGCCTCTGCATCTTCCTGATCAACAACTTGTAGGGCAGTAATTCATGCACACCTCTGAGATGTTTTAATTAATAACACTTGTATACCTATGCATAGTCACATTTCAAATGCCTTTTAAAATATATTGTATTTTGTCCTTGGGAAATCTATTTACATTGCACCATCCCTGCACATTCAGACCCACCTTAGGAGGAACATTTTAACCACTGTTTTTCTTTGTTTTTCTTGATGAATCTTCAAAACCCACTCATGATCATATTCCCCAAAGTAGCTCCAGAGGTATATGTTTCCCATGCAGGCTTTTATTATTTTTAAATCCATCTTTGGCTGTTCAGCACCTGTATCACCTGGCCACCCAAGAAAAAAAGCCCTCATCTTGGTCACAACACAAAGACAAAAACAATATGGAAGGGCAGGAGAGTATGTCACCCATGAAATCTATTAGTCTTACCTAGAGAAATATCCTAATGTGAGAATTACCTATGTGAATATCAATAATACAATCATAAACTTGATCAAAGAATTCAATGATGACAAGAAAAACACACAAAAAACTTAAGGAGTGTGCTGATTGTCTATTTAATTTTTGGTCAGCTTGACACAAGCTTTTGTTTATGCTGCTTTATCACAGTAAATAGAAACCAAACTAAGACAAGTGGATAACATCAAATGTCTGAATGTTATCCAAATAACACAAATACATGACTAGAAAAATCAAGACAATTCAGGATTTTAAAACTGACTTCAATAAGGAGAACTCAAGACAAAATGGAAAACAAATGGGCAGGCTTAACAATGGGAAGACCCAGGGAAAACATTACAATTAGAATGGAGAAAATAGAATATAGAATATCAGGTCTTGAAGGTGAAGTACAAAAACTGAAACACTCAAGTAAAGAAGATGAAAAGTTCTAAATATGGGGAAGAAACATTCAGGAATTATGGGAATTTAAAAAAGAGCAAATCTTCAAATTCAAGGAATAGAAGTAGAAGAACTCCAGGCAAAAGGGAGGATCATAGAAGTAAACTTCTGCAAACTAAGAAAAGACATTTCCAAACAGATACAAGAAGCATACTGAATGCCAAATCGACAATATCATAAAAGAAGAGAGAACACATTGCAGTGAAACCAGTAAGTAAAGAGAACCAGAAAGCACATTGCAAGCTGCAAGAAAAATACCAAATAATTTATAAAGAAAAACTGGTCAGAATAACATTATATTTTTCAACAGAAACTTTAAAATCCAGAATCACCTGGAGCAATGTACAAGTTTTGTACAGATAGAAACTGAGACTCAGAAAAACTGTCTGTGATACAATATATAAAAAATAATGAATAAAGGTAAGAAAAATGGTACTCAATGTTTCACTATTATTACAATGCTGCACATAATTAAATATGTATTTTTATCAAATTGTGCAAATTTCTTTCTCTTTTATATATTACTACAACTTCTAGTCATTTTAAAATTATGTATAGGATTTAAGTTTATTAACTTTTGGATTATTTATCAATCAAATTAATTAGTTAGGCTTTGTTTATTTTTGTGGTTTAAAGCATGTTTGAATTCTGAATATAGAATTATGTGTTTCTGAGGTACATCATAATTAGTGGATTTATGTATTTCATTTGGTAACCCATTGCTTTTTCATCTCCCTTCATAATTTTTGGTCAGCTGCAATTTTCTTAATCTGAGAAAGTGCTCAGTCAGCTTAGACTGCAATGTATTCATGAGCCAAAATGTGCACCAATGATCGCATCCTCACCTCTGACTATAAACTGGATTCATCAGTGAAAGGAGAACCTCAGTTAAGAAAACACCACTCTTAGATTCACCCAAATATATTTACTTTATTCATGGTAGTGGTGCTTTGAATAGGAATGTCCCCCATAAATTCAAATATTTGAATGTTTGACCATTTGAGAGAGATTAAGAGGTATGGCCTTTTGGGAGTAAGTTAAGCCTTATTGAAGGAAGTATGTCACTGAGAGTGGGACTTGAAGTTTTAGAAACCCAAGCTGGGCTAAATCTCTCTCCACTTCCCTTCCCTCCTCTCCATCCCTACCTCTGCTTGGTGATTAAAGATCCAGATATAGAACTTTTAGCTAATCTTCCTCACCATGTCTGCCCACCATGAAGTTCATGAACTAAACCAGTGAAGCTGCAGGCAAGCCACAGTTATATGTTTTCTTTCATAAAAGCTTGTAGTAATGGAGTATTTTCATAGTAATAGAACACTAAGGTAGAAGTTGGTCCCAGAGGTGGATGAATTACTGATACAAATATGACCATACTCTTTTCTTATCAGAATGTTGACTTTGGGATTTTGGACAAAGAAAGCAGATTAATGTTTTAAGTGCTGTTTAATGAGCTATATTAGTAGGAACATGGAAGACAGTGATGATGAGGGTGATTTGAACTGTGGAGGCCTGGCTCAGAAGGTTTCAGAGAAGAAGAATTTTAGTATGTTGCCTAGTGATTACTCTTGCGATAATTTGATGAAGAATATGGCTGCATTTTGCTTTTGTCTGAAGAGTCTGCCTTAGGCTAAAGTGAAGAGATTTGGATTATTTTACTCTGCAAAGGAAATCTCCAAATAGCCTAGTATTGATTCTGTCATGTGATTATTAGTGTTCACTCTTTTGATAACTTACAATGAAAAGAAACAAACTGAGAAAGTAAACATATAAAATGTACAGATTAAGGAGAAAAGGGTCACCAGAAAATGGAATGGAGCTAAATTCTGTGTTCAAGTAGATAAACATATTAAAGAAAAGCCTGATAGTAAAGGGGAAAAAAAGGGAATAGTAACTTGGGGCAAGACCACACCCTGCTAAGTTTCCAAGTCATGAAAAGGAACTAAAGAAAAGCTTAAACAGTTAAGGAAACCATTGAAAACAGAAAGCTGATACAGATGTAATTGAATGAGATGGGGATATGTTACAGCCACAAGTAAACAACAAAAAAAAAAAAAAAATGGGAGTTTTGGCCACGTGGTTCTCCATTTTTTGTCAAGGATTCAAGAAAGGGATCAGAGGATCCACTTCTGTGATTAAGCAAAAATTCTAAAGCCAAGCATGCCTCAGGGGAATCCCTGCAAGGAAGCTCAGAGAGAACATTGTGTGAAGTTGTGACAGTAATGCCTATATTGCTTCAGATACCCCAAGATGTTGGAGATGTTAGAATCATGGGATACCTACCAAACAAAAGATGAAGACTAGGTGTGGAATCAGCCAAGTGGATAGAAATTTCTTGTACTCAACCAAACTTAAAGGAATTGAAGATCTGAAGAATGTTTTGACAACAGACATGGATATGAGGAGTTTAGCCTTTTCCCTGCCATATTAAGTCTTTGTTTGGTCCAGTATTTCTTCACTATGCTCTCTTCCCTGCCTTTTGGAATAGTAATGTCTGTTCCATGACATTTTGTGTTGGAAGTATGTGATCTGCTTTCTTATTTTGATTTTAAAGAGGATTATAATTAAGCAATTGCCATGAGTCTCAGAAGAGTGATTTTTAAACACTCTTGGGACTCTTATAGACTATGGGGACTTGGCTGAATACATTTGGCATTATGATATGACTATAAGTCTACTGAATGCAGGGAGTGTAGTGGTTTGAGTAGGAATGTCTATCATATCCTAAAATACTTGCATGCTTAATCATTATGGAGTGGAGTTACTTGAGAGAGATTAAGAGCTGTGGCAGTGTTGGAGTGGGTGTCACCTTGGTGGAGGAAATATGTCACTGTGGGTAAGTTTTGGGTTTCAGAGGTCCAAACCAGAAACTTTGGCTGAATCTATTTTTTTGCCTGCTGTCTTGGACCCAGATTTACAACTCTCAGTTATACTCTAGTACCATGTTTGCAAGCCTGCTGTTGTGGTATCTGCCTTAACAATAATAATTTGCCTCTAAAACTATAAACACAATCCAATTAAATATTTCCTGTATTATAATAGTCATCATCATGTTGTCAATTCACAATATTAAAATAGCAACTTAGAAAATGACCAGTGTGGAAGAGCCCAACATACTGTGGCTGGTGTCACTTCTGTGTAGATGGTGATGGTTATATAAGAAAGCAACTTGAGCAATCAAGAGGATTAAGCCAGTAAGCACCATGGTACCCTTTTCAGTTCCTGCCTTGATTTCTCGACATTTCATTCAGTACTGGACTATAATACATAATGTGAAATAAATCCCATCTTGCCTTAAGTGATTTTGATTTTCAGAAACAAACTAAAACAAAAGATATCTTCCCTTCGAAGCCAGCATGGGACTGACTCAGGCCCCCCTGAATATGGGTCTCAGCCAGAAGGTCTGAGTAGTCTAAGAGACCTCAGACAGTGGAGCCAGGATGTATCCCTGGTGCACAAAAGGTCTTTGCAAACATATCCCCCATGGAGGGATAACTGCCTTATTCTAGAGATAGGAGAGAAGCCCTAGTCCCTACTTCACAGGACCTGTCACATCTGCATGACCCCAACTGGATGGCATTCCCCTACATATGGAATTGTGGTGGGGGGATGGGAGGGGAGGGTGTTTAGAGTGCATGTGAGAGGGCAGAGAGGGTAAAAGGGAGGGAAGGAGGGAGGGAGGGCGGGAGGGGAGGGAGGGAGGGAGGGAGAGGGAACTGGGATCGACATGTAAAATAATAAATTAAAAAAAAATGCTTTGACTCCAAAATTTAACTTGAAGAACAAGTTACTGGGGAAAAGGATTTCTATTTTTGTTTCCACAGAAAATGAAAAGATGTGGATTCCTTCCAGACTAATGTGGTTTGATCATGCCAGACCGCCTGAAACAGAGTACAAGCTGTTCCTACATTCAAAACAGCTGGGCAAAACAGCCCTACAGACTACAGCTAGGATATCTGAATCTTCTTCGAATCCCCCAAGACAGCGCCCCTTACCAGCAGGAAGTAGTTTGGAAAGAATGACGCCCAAATTCCCAAATATTGTGTATAAATGTTTGTTTTCATTTAATTGGACTTTGTTATATAAAATTAAATAAAAAATTATATAAAAAAGATATCTTCCCTTCTATCACACTGAAGGAATTCTTTAATTTTATATTAGAATTTATTAGTCATCTTGAGACGTTGATAGATTGTCCTTCATTAACAATATCCTGTTTCTTGTGGTTTAAGAGCCACCATTTATTTATAACCATCTTCTACTGTATTGTATGTTTCAACTATTTTTATATTTCCTTGCTTCGGCTATGTAAAAGTTTAGATAGTTATTAATAACTTAAAAATTGTTATCTCAAGCAGTTTTAAAATAGCCCTAAGTTTCTTATACTTAAAGGCTTTTTTATTCTATCAATATATTATGGAGGTATGGTGGTTTGAAAGAAAATGCCCCCAAAACAGGGCATTATTAGGAGGTGAGGCTTTGTTGAAGTGCGTATGTCCTTGTTGGAGGAAATGTGTCACTGTTGGGGCAGTATGTGAGGTCTCTCTATTTAATCTTTGCTCAGTGTAATACTCAGTCCCCTTTCCTGTTTCCTGATGATCAACATGTAGCCAGCATCATGTCTACCTAAACACTACCATGCCCCTACTATGATGTTAGTGAACCAAACCTCAAAATTCATAAGCAAGCTACCCCAATTAAATGTTTTTCTTTAAAAGAGAAGCTTGAGTCTTGGTGTCTCTTCATAACACTAGAAATTGATACCAGTGCCTGGGTATTTCTGTGATTGGTCAGATCATGTGTTTGTTTGGAGGAATTTGGACTTTGGTACTTTGGGTTATGAGAGCAGTGGAATGTTTTAAGCAGTGCTTAATGGGACATACTAGGAGGAACATGGAAGACAGTGGTGCTGAATGTAATTTAATGAACTCTTGAGGGCTCATTCAAGAGGTTTCACAGGAGAAATATTTTAGTGATAATTTAGTGAAGAAATTGGCTGCCTTTTGTCCTTGTCCTGAGTTTGCCAATATTTTCTCAATATCCTCACTTCCCTATGTTTTGGAATGGTAATATATATCCTGTGCCATTATATGTTGGACATATGTGACCCTCTTTTTTACTTTGGTTTTACAGGTGATTATAGTTAAGAGAAATTTGTGAATCTAAGAAGAGAATTTGACTTTCGACTTTTAAATAACTTTGAGACTATTATAGACTAGTGGATTTTTGAAGTTGGACTGAATGAATTTTCTGCATTTTTATATGTCTAGGGGTGTAATGTAGTGGTTGGAAAGAAATGCCTCTCAAAGGAAGTTGCACTATTAGAAATCATGGCATTGTTGGAGGAAGTTTGTCACTGTGGGTGTGAGATTTGGTGTGTCTTTTCCTGAACTTCCCTCAGTGTTAGTCTACTTCCTGTTGCCTGCAAGACATACCGCTCACTCACAGCTCCAGCACCATGTTTGTCTACATTCAGCTGTGCTCCTGTCATGATGGTAATGGACTGAACCTCTGAAATTTAAGTGAGTCTCTTATGGGCATTTTTCCCACCAGCTACATCAGCCCCAAATAAAACACAAACAAGTTGTATTAATTATATTGCTGTTGGCCAATGTCTAGACGTTCTTATTGGCTATCTATGTCTTAAACATAAATTCATGATTACTAACATATGTATTTCCACGTGGTCTTTTCTTGCCGAGAACACCAGACTCATGTGTCCTCCACTCCTGAGATCATATCGCAACTCTCTATTATGTTTCCCAGAATCCTCCACCTCTACCAGTCCCACATATCTTACTTCCCTATTAGCCTGAAGTGCTTTATTCATTAACCAATAAGAGAAATGACATCTCCCATCATCTCCTCTTTTTTGTCTATATAAAAAGAAGGGTTTTAACTTTTAACATAGTAAAATATATAACAAAACAGTTATCAAATAATAACTATAGTTAACAATATTTACTTCATTAACATCTGGAATTAAAGAAAATATTAAGCTTTTGTCAAGTTTTAAGTGTAAGTTCTTAGTACCATCATTGGGTGGCATTATGTTAAAGGAACTTTTCTTCCTTCCTCTTCCCACAGCCGTGATAGCCCCAAATAACACAAGAGATGCTGTATTAATTATATTGCTGTTGGCCAATGTCTAGAACTTCTTATTGGCTATCTGTGTCTTAAATATTAATCCATAATTATTAGTATATATATTTTCATGTGGTCTTACCTTACCGACAGCAACAGACTCATGTGTCCTCTTCTGCTGAGATGACATTGTAACTCTCTACTATGTTTCTCAGAATCCTCTTCTCATAGTCCCACCTTCGATAATATTGCTTTGATAATAGCCAACAGTGCTTTATTCAATAACTAAAAAAGAGAAACATACTTACAGTGTGACATCTCCCATCATGAGTCACCATCAATTAATACTTTCTTTATAAGAGTTTCCAAGGTCACGGTGTCTCTTCACAACAATGGAAAACCCTAAAACAGGCACTATGAAACTCATTCCCTATTCAGTCCAGTGTTTGAATAGTAGTGTCTGGACTCACTGTAGTAAGTCTTTCTGGATGCCTGCATCACAATTAGTTTCTCTAAAATTATTTTATTCCAGATAACACAAACTTTACAGAGAGGTTAAAAATGGAGTTTTTACAAAAAGAGCAGCATGTTATGCCAACCAATGGGTCTAAAAGAGGTATTAGCCAGGAAAGTCAAGAGTATGCATTGCCTCCATGGGAGACTTTCTTTAGTATTTTGATTCCAGAGTTATTATCCTTTCATCTTAAAATAAAGTTACTCATGGTTGAAACTGAGAATGCAACAAAACAAACAGTAGAATTTTCAAAGAAATTGTGAATGGAAATTCCAAGAAAGAAATTGTAACCTCAATATCCCTTCTGTAAGTTTGACTAGCTGATTAGAATCTTGATGATTATAGAGTTTGGAGACATCTGAAACCAGATTATTAGGTTATAAGAAGCTTTACTTTTTATATATATTTCAGTAGAACTTTTACTTCTCCTAGTTCTTTTCAGGTAAAAGTGCTATTGTCTTTAAGATGTTCTCGTCATTATAATGACTGAGATGTAAAGCTTATATTTTAGAGATTAACTTTCTTCTCATCAGTAATGTAGCCTTTATCTACATTACAAAGGTGTTAGCAAACACCTGAAGATATTGATATTCTTGGAACAGAAATGTCATTAAAATATAATTTTATGGAGCAATTTTCAAGGCTGAAGCTTACAACTATATTTCACTTAGCTTTTGCATTACCCATCTTCAGTGGTTTCTACACAAATTCATTTAATAAGGGGCTCTGAGTTATCAATTAAGGCAAAGAATGAAGCTTCATATTAGAAGGAAAATTAACACTTTTAGGTATCATATTAGGAGTTATCTGAAGTGGCTTAATGGTCATTTATAGGTACTAAATGTGTTTTATTAGTGTTCCTGTGCATCATTAGTCCATCATCAGAGTTGAAGACTCATATTGCCGTGTTTTCCCTCATTGCTGGGGGTCAGAGTGCTCTTGTTCTTAACAAAGGTGGGATAAGTCCTTTTCTAATACCCTAGTTCTAACCCCCATGGCCAGAGTTTTCTCCTTTACAATCACCTTTCTTAAGCTTGAGATCCCTACTTCTAAGGTAGTTGATAATTTTGTGCCCTAAATGTATACTTCTAGGGATAATGTTATCTATTACTTGTGCTTATTCTTGTGCATATAATTATTTCACTTAGGCCATTTAGAATGTCTCCATTTACTGCTATTGAGAAACTTGAAATCCAAATTTAATTGTTAAGGTAATTATAGTATCTTGAGTCCTATTGCTTCTTTTGGTTTTGTTACATCTAGAACGCATTATCTACTAAAGTAATAATCTAGGGATAATTGACACTTTGAATAAAAGAGAGGGTACCTTAACTGCCCTTCCCCTATAATCATATTGTTGATGACCTTAATTATTATCATAAAACCATTTTCCAGTAACTGCTGAAAGCAGACTCAGAGATCCATAGCTAAGCCCAACTCCTGGAATCCAGTTGCACAGAGGGAAGAGTGATATAACATGAAGAAAGGGGTCAAGATTACGCTAGGCAAAACCATAGAAACAATTGACCTGAGCAAGTAGGAACTTACTGACTCCAGACTTAAAGTTGGGGAACTAGTATAAGACCTAAATAGGGCATATGAATGTGGATGAGAGTTGGGTGTCTTGGGCAATTTGTGGGGCTACTAACAAGAGAACTGATATTTATACCTAGTGCATGAACTGGCATTTGGAGCACATTCCCTATGTAGAGATACCTTGCTCAGCCTAGATATGGGGTAGAGGGGGGGGGGGGCTTGGTTCTGCCTCAAGTATTGTGACAGACTTTGTTGATCCCCCATGGGAGGTCTTACTCTCTTTGAGAAGTGGATGGGGTTAGGGTGGGGAGAAGGTGGGGGGGCAGGAAAATAGGAAGGAGAGGGAACTGGGATTGATATATAAAATGAGATAGTTTTAAAATAAAAATCAATAAAAAGAAAATGTAATAATTATTATTTTGAAAAACTTTAATCATATACATGCCAGTGTTAAGTTTTAGCTTGGTAAATCTTTAAATGACATATCTGTCCTTCTGCAATCTACTTAGTTTTTTTTTTTTTAATTTCTTCTACCTTCTTTTTTTACCTAAGATTAGGAAAAAAAAATCCTCCCTGCCCAATAATACCAGGAAACCAGAGTTCCCTCTTGGGGTTCACAGTCTCATTAATAATAAAAGAATTTAAGAAATGACTTGAGCCTGGCGAAGTGACTCAGAAGTGTGATTATTGTTCTTGCAGAAGACCTGAGTTTGGCACTCAGCAGCATTCTAGTAACCCAAGTTCTAGTGAATATGATACATTTTTTGACCTTCATGGTCTTGTGTGCACATGTGACACAGATACATGCATGCAGGGGCACACACATATATAAAATAAAAAGAAATTTGGATTAATATATTTTACAAATTTCAGAAGCTACACCCATGAAATTTCAACATTATGACTGCCAACACATGACACAAACAAAGATCATAACAATAGACATGCTGAAATGGACACCTGAAAGCTCATGGGGCCTCATTCTTAGACAGAGAAAAGGAATGCAAAGAATGGTAACAATAGTCTTCCCCAGGGAACACCATGCCAATGCATTACCCAAAACAAAACAAGTCAGTCTTGAAAGCATATCAATACAATTAACATTATATAATTAATATATATAGCAGATTGTAATGATGCATTTTGGATTACACACATATGTGTATTCGTGTGTGTTTTTTAAAAAAATTAAAAGACAAAAAAGGTCATAGATTTCAAAATGAGTAAAAAGAAGTACATGGGAGAGTTTGGAGGACAAAAAGGGAAGAGGGAAAGGATGCAATTGTATTACAACCTCAAAAAAAAAAAAAAATGTTTTAAAAACATTGGAGTCAGCCAGAACTTCAAAGATAATTTTATTAGAGTTAAAAAAAAAAAAAAAAAAAGCAGGTTAGAAAAACCTGTACATTTTATCAGCTGTAGAGTAGGAAAGAGGAGAGAGGAAGAAAAGATATGCCATTTCATGTAAGCTTTCATGCAGGTCAACCTCATGGCAGGGCAGAAAAGCTTTGGAAAAAGAGTGAAGGCCAAAATGTCAGAGAAACATGTTAACAACTGAGAAAAAAAAAGAAAAGAAAATGTTTTCATTCTTCTGTAATTTAGTTTCATAATTCAGGGAAGGAAAAATTATGTCATTAAAGGGAAATTTATTCTTCCAATTTTTTTTTTTTTTTTTTTTTTGGCATGGCTTAACATGATTCCCCTTCCTACTATGGTTCTCCAACCAGAAGCTCAATCAACCCAACTATTAAGCTAATATCTACACAGGCCAAAGATTTCTTGTGTTGAACCAGAAGAAAGGAATTTCACTCAAATTACTATCCCTGAGTCAAATGAGTCAAAGTTTTGTCCAATTTTGGAAGAAATATTTACTTTAGGACAGGACCACCATCTAAAATTCTTTCTCAGTTGGCTTTTTCCACTCAGTTCAAGCTTGTCTATAGCACACCCATATTACATTCAGTTCTAGTGCGTTTTATGAGTGATAATTCTGTTTTGTTGTATTTGTCTTCAGAAAATGTGGTCTCCCCTTAACAAGTACTATAAGACAGTAAAAACATAGTAAGCTATATCTAGAACACAGGAAATGTTCTTCACAATCCTGGTGACATTTCCATTTATTTATTTTCTTATCAACAAGGTTGTATTAACCAACTGTTCAGGTACAAGTCCTATTATGTTAAGAGGCATTTTGAACCAGTTTTTCTTCAAAAGGGTTTATTTCTCATTTGAGTTCAAAGACAATCAAAGGAAAATAAAATTCTAACAACTGTTTTGTCTACCCTCTTTCTTGAGAAAGTTGAAAGCATCATGATAAATCATCACCTCAGTCTAGTGTGATTAACTTAGATGAGGGCAAGTGTACATGAGGACAACTTCTACCCTGCTAGGTAAATCATCTCCTGAGTGTGCATCCATACCCTCAAGAAATAGTGTATAAGTTGTCACCAGTATTTTGTATATTTAATTGATATTTGGAATAGGTACCTAAGCTTACTTAGTCTGTTGAGGCTGATGAATCTGGGGTCTTTTTAGTCCCTTAAAACTCTAATTATAGTATGAACTAAAAGGGATTTGGGCTTATTTATAATTTTAGTTTACATGAGCACTAACTTTTAAGCTAATTTAGTGTCATGTAAATAATATGAAAAACACAACACATGTAGATGGTATATGTACAACAGGGTCATAAATAAAAATATATTTAAAAATGGACATTTTGTGACTTATAGTTAGAGCTATCATTGAGATGATACCATTTGTCATTTGTCATGTCAGACAGTTGGTCTGCTTATATCCTACATAGTATTTGGAAATCCATAATCTACAACCTGCACTTCCAAACACATATCTGTAAGGAGTAAGGTTTTTCCTTCCGGCCGCCAGTCTTGTCCCGCCGCCAGTCTTGTCCTGCCGCCGTGCCAGCCCCAAATAACACACAGAGTTTCTGTATTTGATATAATGCTGTTGGCCAGGTAATAGTTTCTTATTGGCTAGCTCTGTCTTAATTATTAACCCATTTCTGCTGATCTATGTATTTTCACGTGGTCTTCTCTTACTGGTGAGCCGGCCCGCATTCTGCTTTCTCTAGACTCTCCATCTTGACTCCTCCTTACTACTTCCTCTTTCCTCCTTGTCTCTTAGTCCCTCCTATCTCCTTTCCTTTTGGACAACAGTGCTTTATTCATTAACCTTTATGAGAAACATATTTATAGAATGACATCTCCCATCACATAAGCTCAACAGAAACACCCTAGAGCCTCAGCTATAAGACATCAAGCAGGCTGAACAACCAGCAGCAGTGGGATTTCTTAATGACCCATTTTTTCCTGCCATTTTAAATCAGAGAAAAATCAGATAAGAACCTTGAAAAATCTGATCCTCCCAATGCAGAAGGCAGTAGTTCTCATATTTCAGTGTCATAATTATAGCTCAAAATTTATTCTAAAGATCGAATATAAAAGTTATCTCTTTTTGTGAATAAGACAATTACATAGCCTTTCTTTCTATTAGATTCAGAGTAAGTTTACCAAAATCCTGAATGATATTGCTAATTATGTGATTTTATCTCCTGGATTTTCAATTTAAGAAGAGAAATTTAACATAAAAAGTTTTGACAAGCAAGTGTGTATGTATACACAAATATTAACTTTAATAAAAATCATATTAATGTTTGTATATTAAGAATATTCATTTTTTAAAAAGAGGTAGTGGGGATGGGGGTGGCAAACACCTTTAATTCCAGCACACAGGAGGCAGAGGGAGGCAGACCTTTGCGAGTTCAAGGCTAGCCTGCTCCACACAGTGAGATACAGGACAGGCTCCAAAACTGCAGAGAAACCCTGTCTCAAAAACAAAACAAAGAGAGGGGGGGAGTGAGAGAGAGAGAAGAAACACTAGCAATAAATTAAAATAAACGTATTTTAAATGTATGCTTTTAAAATATACTTTTATTAACAAAGTATTTTTATTTGTTGATTTATTTGTGGATTTCACATCATACATCCCGGTATCAATAATCTCCCCACTGCCTTGCTTCTACTTTCTACGCTTGGAACCTCTCCCTAAAACAAAATTTAAAAGTAAATAAAAAAAACAAAGCAATGATAAAGAAAAATCTCACCGTGAAAGCTGTAGGGTAGCCCAATAAATCATACAGTATATCCTTTAATCTTTACACAACTTTACTAAGTGTTTGTTGCAGTGAATCATTGGTTTCATTTAGATCCTCTGGCTTCTGCTAGATGCTCAATTGTGCCGTCACTGGGATTCCTCTTGTATATCCTATCCTTGTGTCATGGAGATCCTAAAGCTTTGGATCTGCAGGTCTCAGCCCTTCACAAGCTCCAGCAGTTAACAGATGAGGTGAGTGTTGGGGTTAGGCCCCATAGCAGTCCTGGTTCTGGGCCTGAGTAGTAGATAGATTGACCATCCTGCCAGCTTTCCCTCATCATCACCATCCAGGCAAGCTCTCCAGGCTAGCTTACCCAACGGAGAAGAGAACAAGGAGTGGGGCAGTTCTCCTGCTCTCATGTCTTCAAGTTCAGTTCACCAGCTCTCATGCCACCAAGGCCAGCTCTGCCATTTAGCCCAGCTGAGGTGTAGGACACACTCTCTGGATTGTTGCTCTTTGTAAGGGGCAGGATTAGCTCTTCAGATTTTGTGCCAACAAGGTCAACTCTACCAACTATGGTCTAAGGCCCCTTTAGCCATTAAAAGAAATGTGAAGTCCCCGGATCTGGGCCCACATCTGGGGCCATGTGGGGGTTCGAGGGCCATGCTGCCATTGGCTCTATACTGATCTGAGTGACCCGCACTGTTAACCAGGATAATGGTGATCTCCCAGCCTGGGCTACTGCCATGAACCATATCTAGGTTCACTGTCCGTGTACAGCTGAAGTCTGTCCTGATGTCCATTGCCCATAGCACCACTAACAAAGTATTTTAAAATCTTGATTTTATTACTCATAAATGTGTTAAAATGTGAAATAAAATTTAATTTCTTCTAAATATCCATTTTCCTAAAAACACATATCACAATATATAGTCCATATTAATCTCTGGATTATTGCCACTTTATTTGGAACCTAGTAAATTTTCTTTGTAAGGTATTTTAGATGTTTATTGTCTCAGTAAAATAGTTGTTGTATATATACTCCCAATAATTCTTCAGCTGTTTTTTTTTTTTTTTTTTTTTTTTTTTTTTTTTGCTCTGTATGTACTGGATCTGTTAGGAGAGGCTTAACTCAGAGATGGGAATGAGAGTTTAGCAAGGTGAACATTTTGTAAACCAATAATTACTATGAAGAATAACAATATTCAAAAGATCACCAACTTAAAGAGCCACCCCTTAATAAAGTGATAATCAAAAGAAAAATATATTTGCCAATATCTCTTTATTCTATAATTTTTATCTTTCCTAAGATTTATTTACTATTACTCCAAGTAATATTTTAATATGTTTTTAAGAAGTTAGTGCACACTTGAACAAGATAGATTTATTAGGTTAAATCTATTTTTTAACTATGATAAATTAACATCATATTTTTAGTTGAAAAAGTTTTTAAGTCATTTTATTTCTTGTAAATCTTTCAACAAGAATAAATTTTGGTCTCATAAGATTGTATTATTACTTGAGAGGCTAAATCCAAGCCTTTATGGATGGGAGTTTGGTTTTTAAGTCAGAAGGAAATGGCACAATGAACTAGAAAGAAACAAATTCAGTGGCACAAAACATCAGTAAGTCATTGTTAATAGAGTAAAGGGGAAATATAAAGAAGGGCAAGAATCTGTTGCCATGATATACCCTAAGCCCTATGCCACATGATTTCTTGCTAGTGCAAGACCCAGAGCTTCAGGATTCTAGCCTGTCTCATGGTTTTCCAGATTCCATCGTTATCATGTCCATTTATATCCCTATGGCAACATGGGAATGGGACAACCAACACTAGACTCTATCTTTGTCACAAGGTGGCCTTGAATAATTCTTCGGATTCTCAGAAATCGCAGCAAGAACAATCTCTAGTACCTGCAGCACATCTCTGAGTGCTCTATTTCTGGTGAGCCTCAAAGGCCATCACAGACATCTTTCTGTTACAGTAAGTAATCCTGAGGAGCAGCTTGGAGCTCTCCTGGAGCCAGTGCTGGGAGAAGGCAAGACCCAAAATGGGCTGTGCCAACAGATTTGTACAGAATTTTGATTGACCTAATAAAGTTTTGTTTGTATGTGTATCTGTGTAGGGGTGGGTGCACAAATGAGATGAAGAACCTAAATGAAAAAAAAATCTAGAATAATTCTTCATCAGATTCATTGCTCTATCATTCTTACTGCCCAACCCCAAAATTAGAGCAGAAGCATAGACAGTCGAATGAGAATGACTGGAGACATGTCTTTCCGACTGTTAACCATTGCCTATTACGGGTTTGGGGCGTATGCAAAGTCCATGTCCATGACTAGCAATTTGGGTTCATCAAATTCAGCTGCCATTACTACCAGATTGTTGTCCTCATACTGCTATAACAACTATGATGTCCCAATTTCGGAGCCCTGAAGGGAGGATGTGAAGGAAGAGAGCAGATATAGACAAAGTGTTCTCAACCCAAGTAGGTTTGGGATATTGTGGGTTTTTGGGAGGGCCAGATATACTGTATACCTAGGGACACCCTGAGGCCCCCATAAATTTTTGGCTGCACCCTGCAAGTAGACATTGCTAACTATGATCAGCATTGCAAACTATCTTTGCCTAGCATGACTGCAATCTATCTTTGCCTAGCAGACAGATTATTTTGTCATAAGACAACACCACATTGTGGACTATGAGGTTTAAGGCCCCATGACTCTATAGGTACCATATGTGCCCAGATGTAGCAAGGGATTGTCCTTGCTTGTCTACAAAGATATGTCCCAGTTTAGCAGTTTATGTCAACACTGAAAAAAGTTAGAGAGACAGGGGAATGTTAACCATAACAGAAATAAAACTGCATCAGTTCAATCCAACAAGGAAAGTTACCCAACTCATTTGACTCCAGTTATTTATATAAGAAGGCCTCAAGGTCATGATAAAGCCTTGAAATGGGAAGAAAATATTAGACAGAAAAGAGGTAGTAGAGATTTCAACATCAAGAGGAACTAGAAGAAAGAAGTCTTACCCAAAGCCTGGAAAGGAGTGTTTCATTAAGAATGAGAAAACTGAGTTTCAAGATGTACAACTAACAGTTTAGAACTCCATGCCCTCTCTCTGGTAACATAATACCAAGTGGAAATACTTAGATTAATAGAAATGGATTAATATTTAAGACAGAGCTAGCCATTAAAAAATGGTAGTAACATCTTAACACCATTATATCAAAGAGAGAGAGAGAGAGAGAGAGAGAATGAGAATGAGAATGAGAATGAAATTGATCCAGGAAGTGAGAAATAACCACCAGTAGATACATATCAAGTAGGAGGCAAAGGAGCATCTTCACAGAGCATCCTTCAACTCTGGACCAAAACTGTGAGGAATATCACACTAATCCCTAAGGCAAAGAAGAGTCCTAATTGTTCTCATAATATTTTTAAGGGTGGCAGCAAGTTTCACATTATATGATTTTGATTCTCATAGCATAGATGACAAGGAGCATGGAGGAGATAGTCACCATAAATTGAGGCCTGTTTGGTAGTACCAGAATAATGCTTGACTCTTGTTTACAAAGAAAGATGTGTGAAACATTACCTGATTCACACTATGAGATTAAACTAAAAATACAAGCAGACCTTATTCTAAAAGCAGGGGGAAAGGGAGAAATAGAGTTACTAATTACAGAAGCTTACTTTTTAGGAACAAAGAGAAGAACAGCATCATAGGCTCTCTCAGGCAGCCATGGATTAGTTAGAAAGTTTGAAAAAGATTCAAAACAGAATTTTTACCTCCTGAAAAATCTTCCCAATAATTATAGGTGGAGACTTGTTTATTATGGATGGCTGCTTGGATTTTCAGGTTCATATGCCCCTGAGGAAAAAAAAAAAGGAATTATGCAGGAATACTTGTATAGTGTTAGAATCAGAGAAAATTGCTTAACAGAGAAATCATCCTCAAAAGGGAAGATGGGTTGTAGCCTAAGTCATTTGCATAGCTTTCTCTGGTTTTACACTGGTTTTACCAGTATGATCTAGGCAAAACAGCAAACATCTTATTCAAATATCTCACAACATCCTCAGTTTCATTCTTAAAAATACAGTCACTGCAGAAGGAAATTATCTGTGGAGTTTTGAAATAATCAGTTGCTTATTGAATTAGTCAAAATTGGTGGGAATGGCACAGTTTGATGAGAACTTTTGTTTATGTAATTGAATGGGTGTTACAAAATTATTTATTTATGCAATATATGTATATTGCATAATGTATATATATACATATGCATTGATATGTAACAATGTTTATATTATAGTAGCTATATATATGATATATACATGATATATATATACATATATATAATGTATATATATATATATATATATATATATATATATATATATGATAACTCAGGTTGAGGCTTCTATGAATTCGTACTAGACTTACAAAGACTTCTACTTTTTCTATGCAGCATTTCCTGCTTTATAAGAGATCTAAAAAGAGACAAAATAGAAGGCTTAATTATGAGCATAGTCAGAAACCAAACAAAATGAGAATAAACAAGGGAAGTTTTTAACAGCATCTTGTCTTTGGAAATGATAACTTTTAAGTGTAATATGTTGTACATATTCATTTTACAAAATCATTATGAAACCTAAAGAACTGAATTTATCACAATATTTCAAGACATCATTTGCATTTGGATTTGTGAGTCTCTAGTTTTCTATATTACTCTAATTAAATTGAATAGCTCCTTTTTTTCCATTTTGATTTAAAACTGTATTCAGAGGGGCTAGAGATAACTCAGGCCTTAAGAGCACTTGCTTCTCTTCCAGAGGACTTATGTTCAGTTCCCAGAGCCCACATTAGGCAGCCCACAGTTTGTAACTCCTGTTCCAAGGGATAAAATGCTTTCTTGCTTCTGAGGACACATGCACAGAGGTAGCATACACTCATTCTGGTGCACATACAAAAACATAAATAAATAATAAATCTTTAAAATAAATAAAATTAAAACTGCTCTCACCTAAACAGAACAGACTTGAAAGGAGATAAATACACATTGCTTGAGAATCATCTCTTGATGTGTAATGTTATTTCAGGACTCAACTAAGAATAACAGCGCAAAAACAGTAAGCAGTAAGTTAATAATAAATAAATAAATAGAGCTGTCTTTAGTCTGTGAATACTGACCCCAGGTTTATTGTGCCTCTGTGTATATCTGAAAGTTTAGTGATTCATCATTCCTTAGTCACTGACTAGCACGGGTTAAGGGGAAGGATTTTGCAGATGTTCAGAAACTTCACATAGTGCCACTACTTTCAAGCCTACTCTGTTGTGATACTCTGGCTGTATCATTATAGAAATGCATAGTCAAACTCTGAGGACCAGACATAGGTGCACTTGCCTGAATAAACATCTTGCCCGAGAAAACATTATTATACTACTTAAACAGATAGTCACATATTTTGAAACTGTAGTTATTGACATCCTTTGGCTATCCTTTAGGAGTGGGCTTCTCAGTCACTTCCAAACTGATGCCCTCCTTCCATCTCATATTTCTCACTCCTTGAACTTCTGAGTTGTGGTTTTCCCCTGCACACAAAATATTACATCTGGCCAGACCCAAAGATAGTAGGTAATATTTCTCAAAAACATCTCTTTAATTTCCTCAGAAATCTTTTTTGTGATGCATATTTTAGACTATCTTGCTTGACTTCATGATAAAAATATAGGATTTACTAAAGCTGCTGGCCACTAGACACTATAAGAAGGATGCTTTGATGATACTGTTCTCTGAACACAGGAGGCTCAACTTTGCACAGCCACAAAGGGGGATCATAATACAAATTGCAGGACCATCTGGAAGGCTTCCCTGGGGCTTCCTGGGAATTGTAGAAAAAGAGAATTAACTTTGAAAAGTTGTCCTCTGAACTTCACAGAGGTGCCACATGTCAAACGTAAATGTATGTGCATGTGCATATGCACATATGTGCCACACACACACACACACACACACACACACACACACACACACACACAAATAAATGTTTAAATCTATTTTTTCACAAAGGTCAGATCAGGTAACTTATTTTGTTGTGAGAAGTCTTCATTTGGATAGACCACCAGTTTCCATGACAGTTGCCTAACTACTTACTCTACACATTTCTTCATTTAGTGATTTGCATACAAGTGTGTTTGTGTGTGTGTGTGTGTGTGTGTGTGTGTGCGTGTGTGTGTGTTTAGGGATACATTGTTTATGATCTGATATACCTTGCCTGGAGAACAGAATGCAAAACTAGCTATAGCCTTAGAAACTTGGCAGTGGTAATACACATCTTTAATCCTAGGATTCAGGAGACAGAAACAGATGGTTCTCTGTGACTTCAAGGCTATCCTGGGCTACATGAGAGTGAATCAGTCTAAAAGAGAAACAGAGCTTGCTCCTTTAATCCCAAAACTAGAGAGATTACAAGGATCCCAATACAGTCTCAGGCAGTAGACTGTGATTTGGTGATGAGGAGTGAAGTCTGGAGATGCAATCTGAGGTTCAGTGAATCACTCCTTCATTATGAACATTGGTAGAGGTGAGAGCTCTCTGACGACTTTGCTACTTTGCTTTTCTGAACTTCAATTTAGACCCCAACATCTGGCTCTGGGTTTTTATAATTTTGCTGTGTGTGTGTGTGTGTGTGTGTGTGTGTGTGTGTGTGTGTTTTAAATGGTGTTTCAATTAGTAGTTCAGACTGACCTTGAACTCAAAATCCCTCTATTTTCACTGAACACATTACTTAAAATTGAATTAACACTTCTATAATACCAATAAAATTATTTAGATCTTCTAATAAATATAAGAAAAATGGTCTATATTCTGTGTGATTTATCATGCAATGTATTATGCACAGTTTTTGAATATGTGTATGCTTTTCAATAATTTTTTTTCTTTTTTATTATTTTTTTAGTTATGTTTCTTTGAGTACGGTCACATTAGTACAGTGTCAATGGAGGGCATCCAGAATTCCCTGGAGCTGGGGTTAAAGACCATTGTGAGCTTCCTGATGTGGATACTTAAAATAAAATTTTGTTCTCTGGAAGAACAATATGTTCTCTTAACCCTCGAGCCATCACTGAATATTCAAAAAATATTATCTTCTGTGAATTCAGGGACAGGCTGGTCTACATAGTGAGTTCCAAAATAATTACTACTGTTTCACAGAGAAACCCTGCTTCAAAAAAACAAACAAACAAACAAACATTTACATAGTGGAGTACTACTCAGCAGAAAACAAAACAAAACAAAACAAAACAATGGGATCTTGAAATCCACATGAAAATGGATGGAACTAGAAGAAAAGATCCTGAGTGAGGTGACCCAGTCACAAAAAGACAAACATAATATGTACTCACTCGAATATGGGTTTTAGACATAGAGCAAAGAATTATCAGCCTACAATCCACACCACCAGAAAAGCTAGGAAACAAGGAGGATCCTAAAAGAGACATATGTGGTCCCCTGGAGAAGGGGAAAGGGACAAGATTTCCCAAGGAAATTGGTACTATGGGAGGAAGGAAGAGGGAGTTAGAGGAAGAGGAAGGGAGAGGTGGGCATGATGGAGTAGGAAAATAATAGAAACAAGTGAAGAGACACCATAATAGAGGGAGCTATTATAGATTTTAAGAGAAATATAGCACTAGGGAAATATCCAGCGATCTACAAGCATGACCCCAACTAAAAATCTAAGCAATAGGTTACTTTAAATGGCCTTCCCAAATAATGAGATTGATAACCACCTTATATGCCATCCTTGAGCTTTCATCTAGTAGCTGATGGAAGCAGAAGCAGACACCTATAGCTAAACAATAAGCTGCACTCCTGGAATCCAGTTGCAAACAGGGAGGACTGATGAGCAAATGAGTCAAGACCAGGCTGGAGAAACCCACAAAACCTGCTGACCTGAACAAGATGGAGTTCAAGGACTCCAGTCTAATAACTGGGAAACCAGCATATGACCAACCCAGATCCCCTGATTGTGGGTGTAAGATAGGAGGACTAGGCAGTCTATGGGGCTCTGGTAGTAGATCAGTATTTATCTCTAGTATAGGAATAGATTTCAGAGCCCATCCCACACAGAGGGATACTCTTTCAGCCTAGATACATAGGAGAGGGCCTAGGCCCTGTTCCAAATGATATGACAGACTTTGAAGACTCCCCTTGGAAGGCCTCACTTTCCCTGGGGAGCAGAAAATGGATGGCATTGGAGTTGGTGTGGGGGACAAGGGTGGAACTCGGACTGACATTTAAAACAAGCTTGTTTCAAATTTAAATTTAAAAATATCAAATAAATAAGCAAATAAAAACATATTTCTCATATTAGAATTTTTCTTCAACACTTTGATGGCATTATAGTCTGTGTGAACAGTAAACATGTCAACAATAACAAAGAAAAGTGTGTTATCCTATCATCTGAGTAATGTTCAAGGTAACACCAGCACATGACTATCAAATTTAATGTTCATATTCCTACTGATAATCTTGTAAGTATATTTCATGTTTATTTTCAAAATATTCAAAGATACTGTAATCATGATATCTGTACTCCTCAAGAACTGAAACCAAATAATTGATGTTAGGCATGATTGCTTGTACTTTCAGGTTCTGAGGGTATTTATTTTTCATTTGTTATAATCATTCATACACTAAGACTTACGTGATTTTTTTGATATTTGAAAAGATTTAGATGTCAATCCTTTGCAATGTTATACCATGTACTAGTCGTGTAATAAATGGAAAGGTGAAATTTCAAATGACTTGAAAGTCTTAAAAACAAGATTTTTGTTTTTAATTAATAGCATCACAGATTTTATTTCTTTTTATTTTAAGGCTATTTTAAAAGATTATTTTTATTTTAGTTTGTATGTGTCTCCATGTAAATTTGGGCACAGTACTGAAGGGTCTTTAAAGGTCAGAAATGTGGGATATGTCTGGAGTTGTAAGACACTTCACAGTATATTTTGGGAAAAGAACATGGATCCTCCGGGAGAGCAGAGAGTTCTCTTAACAGCCAAATCATGTCTCCAAGCCCTATAATGCCATTACTTATTGTTCTGGGAGACAACTGATAGGAAGAACTTGAGATTCTGTTGTGCATCCTGGCACCGTATAATGTCAATTGAAAATTAATGCTGAATTCTATAACTCTTATACAGGCTTTGAAAAATATCTTAGGATCAAAGTATATACATATTTCAATATCATTCTCTAACAATTACTTGAGTAAAATATAAATTAAGATTAAAAGTCAGTAAATTATCTTACAGAACTCTAATTCTAATGTTTATCCATAACTTGCAACCTTGGTGGGCAATGACTGTATGTCCTCTTTTGGATTTATTAATTCTATGTCTCTTTTTCTCTCTTGTGATAAATAAGTATTCACTCATACTGAGGTTTTTATTATACTATTTAAAGACAGAGAAACACTTTCAATAACGATGCCCTTTTACATTTATTATTGAAGTTACTGTATCCATCATTCTACCATTAACTCCAGAAAAGCAAAAAAACCAAAACAATAACAACAAAACAACCTTGCAGTTTTCATGGCCTCCTGTTCTTATCTTACTTTAGTATTTAGTATTTAGTAAATCCTTTTGAATAAAACTTATGACAAACAATGGAAATAAATATTCTTAAATTTAACAGTTATTTATCTCATCAACAGATGGGTATAATTGTTCTTAAACTAAATTCCAAAAAATTTCTGCTCCTATTATTGGCTGACATCAATATATAACATATGTTATATATTTAGTCAACATATATATATTATGTAAAGTATAATATATATTATACATCTTAAATGTCTATCCATTTTCCTGTACTTATTCTAATTGCATTTTTTTAAGGCTGAACTAAATTTCACTGTGTATTTTTACTACATTCTCCCATTTAAAGCAGAATAAATCCAACTACAACCTGAGTGGCCTTTTGGCTACTTTTTTCTACTATAACCCCAACTGCCCTCATATAAGTTCCCCAAACTCATGCAAACAGTTGTTTTCTTCTTACTTTCTCAAGGATCTTGTACTTGCTTTCCCCTCTAAAACACTACTTGTTGCTAATCATCCTATGATTTTTTTTTTTAACTTTGTTTTTGTCTTAAAAGCACTTGAGAAACCTGCACCCAGTTTAAGTAGCCCTCATATCTTTCACAATTCCTTTATTCAATTCCATTGTTTTACTTTCCATTTAGAACCACATGCACTTTTCTTACCTGAGGTGTACATCACTTTCTTTTCTTCTCATTTAGAATCTCAGTGGTTACGCTACTCTGCAATAATGAAGCCACACCATTGGTTCTATAGGTTAAAGCAGTTAATTTTATGGTTTCAAAAGATGAAGCTATCTTAGAACACTTCCAAGTGAAAAATTATTTGTCTACTAAGCTAAACAGCTAAACGGTTCAACAGCTAAACACTTCAGACGAGAAAATTAATAGGTTGCATCTTACAACAAATGTCCTAGAATCTGTTAAATCAAACCCATAAATATCACAATATCACAAGTAGAAAGAATTTTTATCTTCCCCTTAGTTTTCATGCCACACAGATGTTTTAAATGTTAATGAAAATCCTCAATAATATATTTCAGAAGGAATGAAAGTAAGCATCAAACAGATTGCTCTGGTGAAGTTCAGTCTATTTCTTCCCTGAGTGATATGTCATCATCTCTTTCCAGGGGTGGCATTTCTTTAGTAACAGCAGCACTGGTATCATCCACAGTAGGATCATCTTCATCAGTACCAAGTCCAAGCTTGATTATCATGTAGATCCTATTAGCATGTGTCTGGGGATCCACCAGACTGAAACTAGAGCACAGTAGTGCAGTTTTATATAGCAAGATCACCAGATCCTTCACAGACTTGTCCTTCTTGTCAGCCTCTGCCTTTTGCCATATGGTTTCAATAATGGAGTGGTCAGGGTTTATCTCCAGGTGTTTCTTTACTGCCATGTAAGCCATTATTGGGTTGTCTCTGAGGGCTTGAGCTTTCATGATTTTCTCCATGTTTGCTGTCCACCCATTTGTGCTTGGGACTATACACTGTGGGAATGTCAACAATAAGTTTAATATAACCACCTTCTCAAACTTTTTCTTCAAAATATATTTCATAATTTTGCAGAGGTATTAAAATTTTGTCTTTTTCTCTTCCTGTTTCTTTTTCTCCTCTTCATCGTCTGGAAGTTCCAGTCTTTCTTTGGTAACAGACACCAAGGTATTGCCTTCCAACTCCTTCAGCTGTTGCACACAGCACTCATCAATGGGCTCAATCAAATAGATTACTTCCAAGCCATGCTTTCGGAGACACTCCGCAAAGGCCAAGTAAGAAACTTGCCCTTGGTCTCACCTGTGATGAAGTAGATGTGCTTCTGATTTTCTTTAATTCTCAAGCAATAGTCCATGAGAGAAAACATCTCACTTCAGAAGCAGATGTGTAGTATCACAACAGCCCCAAAAACTTCTTCTGATTTTGAGAGTCTTCATGAATTCCAAGATTTATCTTTCTTGAGAAATGTTTATAAAACTTTTTGTAGTTCTCTTTGTCTTCTGCCAGTTTAGTAAGCAGTTCTAAGCATTCTTGACCAAATTCTGATAAAATTTTTCTTTGATGCAGCATTTCACTTGAAATATTAAAGGAAGATACTCAGAATCTACCACTCCTCTAATGAAATTCAGAAATTCAGATATTCAGGGATTAACTCCACACAGTTATCCATGATGAAAAACTCTAGGCACATACAGCTTAATGTTGGTTTTTTTTTTTTTTCTTTTTTTTTCTCTATGTTTTCAAACATGTCAAAAGGAGCAAGTCTTGGGACAAAGAGAAGGTCCCAGGATTTCAATTGTCCTTCAACAGAAAGGTTCTTTAAGTGTATGACCAAATGTTCTTCCCAATTGTTGGTTAGGCTCTTGTAGAACTCTCAATGTTCTTCATTAGTACTGTCATCACGATATCAGGATTTCTTGTCGAAATAAGCTTTTTTTTTTTTTTTCCGGGTCAATGTACTTTTCTTTATCTTTATCTTCTTCTTCATGTCATCATAGTTCCTTCTTTTCTTATTCTGCTTCATCAGAACTGACATCTCCTATTTCTGGCTTGTTACCAGACTCCTTTTCTTTATTTTCCTTCTCTTCCTCTTTATCTTCTTCTTCAGCTTCATCATCACTGACTTCCTTATCTCATTCTTTTCCATGAAGAGACTAGTGGGATAGCCGATAAACTGAGAATGTTTCTTCATAATTTCCTTTATTTCAGTCTTCCAAATATTCACTCAGTTTGGTGTTCTTTCAGGTGTAAGATAACCTTTGTTTCACCATCCATTGGTTTAGCCATGTCAGTCTTCGCTGTGATTGAGCCCCTAGCTGATGACTCCCATGAATGCTGCTAGTCATCATTGTGTCTGGTTATGATAGTTACTTTCTCAGCAATCAAATATGCAAAGTAAAAACCAACACCAAACTGGCTAATCTTAGAGATAATCTGCACCAGCCTGCACTGCATTTATGAAGGCTTTGGTGCCAGACTTAGCAATGTTACCCAGGTTATTTATCAAGTCAGCCTTGGTCATTCCAATTCCATTATCCATAGAGTAAGGGTTAGATCTTATGTGTTGGGAAAAATATTAATGTGCAGCTCCTTCCCAGAGTCTAGTTTACTAGGGTCTGCCAGACTTTCATAGCTGATCTTGTCCAGAGCATCTGAATAGGAAGTGTTGATGATTAAGAACATAAATAAGGCAATTTCTGCCTGAAAGGAAAAGGTCTCCACCGCTTCCTCCTCCACTGGTTGGCCTTAGGTCTGGGTTTCCTCAGGTATCTTTGCAGAGTGACCATGCACAAAATGTGAGTAGCTACACTAGGACACGGAAGCAACTTACAGTTCATCTCTTACTCTGAACAATTTAATGTATCTGATGATGCTTCTTAGATTAAAGTCCCATGTAGTCACATTGAATGTTATTAAAAATTAGATATATACTTTACACTATTTGGATTCAAGCACACAAACTTCATTCCCTTTGGAATGTGTCACTTTGAGCAAGTCATTAGAACCTACTCTGATTGAATTCCTTTGTCACCAAAATATGGACCCAGGGATTAGTTCTCTCATGAAAAACTTGGAATTAAATTCTTGTGGTTAGTCATATAAGAATATATATATATATATTGGGTTTTTGTTTGTATGCTTGTTTTGCTGAAAGAATTAGACGAGTTTGGGTAGTCATTCTACTTCATTGTGAAACACATTAATTTATTGCATTTTAAAAAACAAAATAAACCTGCTCTATGAATTCAGAGTTGATTGATAATATATTTTTCTCATTTCTTCTCTTCCAAATAAATTCAGTGCAAAAGAAAATGCTGTGAACTATGTAGGTGTCACTTGATTTGTTGAGTTGACACAGTAAATAACAGTTGCAGAAGTGATGCTGAAAAAATATCAGATTATGAGTCATGCATTTGAAACCAAAAAAAAAAAAAAAACTAGGGCATGTAAGCTCACACGCATAGATGCTGCAACAAGGCAAGATGAACAAGTTTCCACACATAGGAAAATTCTAACTGAACAAAAACACTGCTGAGAAACAATCTATTATATCTGCTTGTGGCTTAATAGCTTATCCACTAGCAATTGTACTAAAAGTAATAACAGCTGTCCAGGGTTTATGCTTCCCACAAAATGTGTTATGTCCTCTTCTATCTAGAATCTAATATGTATATGTAACTCTCCCATACTTATGCCATACCATTGGTTTTATTGGTTAAAGAAGATAACCAGTTTTCTCTTCAAACCAATAATGGCTCCCTCTTTTATGTTCTCTCTCTGTCTCTCACTCTCTCTTACTCTCTCTCACTCTTGCTCACTTTCTCTCTCTCTTCTGTCTTCTATTCCTACCCTGACTCAATCTTCCTAGTCACACCTACTTTCCTCTCCTCCCCCTCTCTTTCTCCTATTTCTCTCTCTATTCAATGCCCCCCCACTTCCCCTTAAGGTTTAGAGATCTACAAGACTGCCGGCAACTAACAATTTGAGCAACCGTGGAAAGACTACCATAAATTCCCTTCCCTGATAGTGAGACCAAAAACTAACTTATCCATGGAGCCCTCATCTAATAACTGTTGGAAACATAAGCAAACACCCATACCTAAACACTGAGTCAAACTAGAATCCAGATATAGACAGAGAGGACAAGACCAGGTTGCAGAAACACATAGAGACAGATGACCTGAACAAGGAGGAGCTAACGGGCACCCAGAGGGATAGCTGGGAATCCAGCATGGGATTGACTCAGGCCCCATGAATATGGGTCTCAGCCAGAAGGTCTGAGCAGTCTAAGGGATCTCAGACAGTGGAGCCAGGATGTATCCCTGGTGCACAAAAGGACTTTGCGAACACATCTGCCATGGAGGGATACTGCCTTAACCTAGAGACAGGAGAGAAGTCCTATTCCCTACTTCAAATGACCTGGCAGATCTACATGACCCCACCTGGATGGCATTGCCCTACATGTGGAACTGGGGTAGGGGGACAGGAGGGGAGGGTGGTCAGGGTGCATGTGAGGGAGCAGAGAGGGTAAAAGGGAGGAAGGGAGGAAGGGAAGGAGAAGAAATTGGAATGGACATGTAAAAAAAATAAATTAAATTAAATAATTAAATAAACAAAAATAAAAAGAAGTTAATGTCAGGATTTAAATATAGATAAAGAAAATTTATTGAGCTAGACACTCTTGGTGTATTACAGTTTGTCTCTTATTCTGAGCCATTTAATGTACTTGATAATACATCTTGAATGAAAATCCCATATGATCATATATTGGAAGATAGTAGAAAGTATGATCATATATTGCACTGATAATACAACCCCAGTAATATTAGTTCCTAATCTGGATATTATTTTTATGTATGTGATTTTTTGCTGATACTTAGGAAATAGAGAATCAGGATAAGGAAAAATAAGTGTACAAAAAGGATTCCCTAGGGAAAGATGATTTCCTAGGGTGTAGACTTCCTCTACATCAGAATACTCCTTATAATGGTTCTTGCTTTACATTGTGATGGCAAAGGAAGTGAAAAGGAAGAAGGAGCTAGCAACCAAAAGGCATGATCACAAATGGAGATGTACTTGATAGAGCAAGGAAGAAAAGCACAATACAGTTTGAATACATTTCCATTATACAATCTCTTTAGCAACCTGAGTAATGGTTTATACTACTACTATTCAGAAGCTTCACTTACTCTCAAATGTGGTTAAGATCAAAGCAAAAACATTACTGATGTTCTAATAAAATTGTCTTTAAACACACATGAGAGAATTGTAATAAAGCTGTTTCTCAATATATATTAGCAAATATGTTAAGATAGGTTTTGAGAATTATTTGTTTCTATAAAAAAACTAAGGAAAAGAAATGCACTGAGCTTCAACCATACCTGCTGTAATAATGTCACAGTTTGACAAATGTGGTCTATAATTACCAGTTTCCAATCAACTACAGTGCAGTTAAACTGAAATGGACAAACTGAATAATAATTAGATCTCTGCATACTTTCTGGAATGAAAGAACTGACTAAATTTAAGATGTTGTTAATAATTGGCAACATTTATCTTGACAACATATGCATATGCATATATATATATATATATATACACATATATATGTCATAAAAATGTTTCTTGAGCAACTTATTATTTATAGGTTGTAAAACTTAACTTTTCACAAGAAGATTCATAGAATCCAGGAAAATAAGTATATTTTAATATTCCTATTTAAAGATAAGTAAATTACATTTAAAGAGTTGATGTAACTAAATTAAGTTGACAGAATGCTGTAAAACATAACTCCAAACTACGTCTTCCTGTTGCTGTGTATGAAAGACAAAAATGGAATTTGTTTGAACTCCAGAAGATTGAAGAATTATAATCACACCATTAATACACTGCAAACAAATCAGAGTGAATGTATCTATTTCAGACGTGGTGGGCAATCAGTTCTCAAGTTAGAAGTCTATAATGATATAGCCTGTCCTAAAAAAAGCAGAGGAAAATATCTTCTGTGCACAGCAAGGTCTACTGAAAATATTCAAAGGACAAAAATGACGTTTGCTTTTGGATTACTGAGCATATAATTTAAGGGGAAAATGCAGCTAGTTGGCCAGGTAAAATGAAGCGACCCCTGAAAATATCATGCTAGTTCAGAAACAGTAGCTATGAATGTGAATAGGATGCAGTAGGTTCCCCAGCTGAGCACATCATTCCATTCAGGGAGAGCTTGGTGGAGAGTCATGCTTTAATAATATTTTGTTGCCCTGCCACAGGCACTATGATAATCATTGACTTTGTAAAATACAGTTGAAAGTAAATTTTATGCCTGCTGTTTGGAGTTCATTTACAAGACAAATATAACCCTAAAACCCATGCTACTGAAAGGAGAAGATCTTTACCTAGAGTGTCTGAATTCAAATATGTTGAAAACTGATATTTAAGTCTATGTTGTCACTAACTTCTTGCTTAATATAATTTTATGACATCAATTATTTTTGTTAGGATGTTTTTTTAATTAAGTGAAAGACTATTAAGAATTTGATAAAATGTTTTGTGTGATGTAATATGTGGTTCTTGTATATAAACAGGCCAAGGATTTAGGTATCAGTTTCTGACATACAAGAATGGATCATTCTGTTATTCTACAATTCTCACCAAAATAGTTTTATGTACCCTAGCTTAGTATCATGTAGTTTTAGATTGCTGCTTTAGTTTAAGCCTGAATCCTCTTTTCAAGACAAGAAATACAGTGTAGAACCATGAGTTCTTTTGTTGAGTTATTCTTCTTCAAATGTCAAATAATTTTTTAGATTCCTCTAGCTGATTCTAGTGTTGCTGGAGGTACAATGGTTATATGGGTTACCTTTTCCTTTAAGGGAAATGATGAGAGTGTATGGTGTTGACTTATAGAGAGAGACAGATAAAATTAATTGGAGTTATAAATATTTGGATGAAAATTATAATAATCATTAATGCAATTCATCAGTTTTTTTTTGGCTTCCCTTCTCTCAGGACATTAGTTGATGTTATATTTATATATTCATTTGATGATAGGCACTATAACTTACTTAGTCAACGGAAATATAATCCATGAACTGTGTAAGTGTAAACATGGTTTTGACCTACACATTGCAACAATAGGAATAATTAGAAAACTATTGTTATTTTTCATCCACTTGCATAAATATTCCTGTGATATTGAGTTTTTTGAAGACCACAGTCAGAGTATGATAATACAACTACTAGAGGATAGCAGATGGAAACTTGTTTCATGTCATAGTCAATTTCTGGTAAAAAGGAGTTGCATGAAGGAAGGCAAGATATTAAGGAAGAAGCATCAGATGAACAAGACATGACAGCAACAGTAAGAAATTGTATGTGGGTTTTTGTGGGTTAACTTTGTTAAGGTATTTTAAGAGGGAGGCAAATGTGTAAAAGGTGTAAGATTACAGGCACAAATAGAAAGAGGTAATATTTGTAATTTTAGAATACATCTGACATACAGTTCAAAACCAAATAATAGAAGACAAATTTAAGAACTTTTTAGCAATAAAATCTAATTTAAAATCATCTATGAAAACCAAAAAAAAAAAAAAAAAATCTGCCATGTGTCGAGTGTAAATAAAACCTACAGATGTCAAATCCATACTGAAAAGTAGCTAAATTGATTCAGAGGGGGACACATAATAATAAAATAATAACAAAAACAGACTACTCAAGAAGACTAGGTAGCCCTTCCTGATCTTAGAAATGTGATTAATTTTCAAAGTGAAGCCAAAAGATAGAGCTGGATGAACAAATGAACAAGCCAGGTAAAATGGGTATTCAGCACCATTAGAGCATTCGGACTAGTAATGATCTCCGAGGTTTTTTGTTTTATTAATTAGCAGGATATTCTGTTCAGAGGAGTGAATTCTGAAATTCATGTTTTCTAAGATTTGAAAACAAAAACACAATGATTAGACAGAGGGTAGAAGCCTGACTAAAATGTAATTGGGGCAATGCAAATGGTAAGAAATGAGCAAGTGTAGAAATTACAGAACTATCCTTAGTTTATAGAGGGCAGGTAGAGTATATCCATCAACACTATTGGTGGTGAAGCTGTCAATATACTTTACAGAGGTGTGCTAGCTTTCATGTTGTTGGTGGTCTTAAAGGACTTTCTTCAGAAGAAGATGTGAAAGGAGAATCGGAGGGTTTTTTACTCTCTCATAAAGCAGTTACTGTTAATTGTTTAACATAGTAGTTTACCCACAATTTGTGACTTAAATGAGACAATGAGGATTGCAAGGCATTAGAAATGTTATTAGTAGTAGAGGAAAGCAGTGTTAATCAAGGAAGCTTTACAATTTGTTGCATTAATATTTTCAATGAAAACATAGATATGAGATGCTTTAGGAAATACAAACACAGTAACTCTGTATTATCACAAGAATGTCCTCTTGACATTCAGTGTCATGTCAAGAGCAAGACAATTGAGGAAATCTACTTGCTTGAGTTACTGAAGGACACACACACACACACACACACACAAACACACACGATAGTGAAGTATATATGACATGTATGCTACTAAAATAATAAGCACACATTAATGTCCATGAGATGCAGAAGTCTGGTTTATGCTTACCTTCCAAGTCTTCTTGGAGAGGAGCCCCATAAGAATCTCAATTAAAGCCTTATTTTAGGTTTTGGATTTGATATTTACAAGAAATACACCTTTTGTTTAATATGGAAATAACATGTTCCCACCCACACTGACAGGCAAGAAATTGAGTTTCTCCCTTATTTATTAAGTGATGATGTAAAACTCAGAGGTTATATTTGTGTTGCGGGGATCAAGTGGCCATCTAGATATCACCAGAGTACATCTAGACTGACAGATCAGCCAGAGAGAGAGAGAGAGAGAGAGAGAGAGAGAGAGAGAGAGAGAGAGAGAATAAAAGAGAGAGTCAATATTGGTTTGAAGATAAAATTGAACACAAAGAAAGGTCTAGAAAACTACAAGACTGCTGCCAATTAACAATTTGAGCAACCGTGGAAAGGCTACCATAAATGCCCTTACTGGAGAGTGAGATGAGCAAGTAACTTATCCATGGAGCCCTCAACTAATGCCTGTTGGAAACAGGAGCAAACACCCATACATAAACACTGAGTCAAAGAAGAACCCAGATGCAGATGGAGAGGAAAAGACCAGGCGGCAGAAACACATAGAGACAGCTTAACTGAACAAGGAGGAGCTAACGGGCCACCAGACTGATAGCTGGAAAGCCAGCATGGGACTGACTCAGGCCCCCCTGAAAATGGGTCTCAGCCAGAAGGACTGAGCAGTCTAAGGGATCTCAGACAGTGGAACCAGGATGTATCCCTGGAGCACAAAAGTTCCTTGCGAACACATCCCCCATAGAGGGATAACTGCCTTAATCTAGAGACAGGAGAGAAGCCCTAGTCCCTACTTCACATGACCCCAACTGGATGGCATTCTCCTACATATGGAATTGGGGTGGGGGGATGGGAGGGGAGGGTGGTTAGAGTGCAGGTGAGAGGGCAGAGAGGGTAAAAGGGAGGGAAGAAGTGAAGGAGGGAGGGAGAGGGAATTGGGATAGACATGTAAAATAATAAATTAAATAAAAAAATGCTTTGACTCCAAAATTTAAGTTCTAGGACAAGTTAATGGGGAAAAGGATTTCTAGTTTTGTTTCCACAGAAAATGAAAAGCTGTGGATTCCTTCCAGACTAATGTGGTCTCATTAAGTATTTTTTGGTTTCCAAGTACTTTCATTGTCTGTAGATCTTGGGCAGACAGACATACCATTATGCTCCCATGATTTCAACAGTTCTATCACATCTTTAACACAACATTTCCTGGCTTTCTTTCCCATATTCTGTCTTTTAAAATCCTTTTGTCCTTTTAAAATTTTCCATTTGTCATTGAATAGTTAGAAGTCACTTACTCTTAGCACGTTGACCTATTGTTATTTATCTCTGGAGTAACTATTTACCGCTATGGAAAGAAGTTTCTCTGACCCAACTTGCAATAGTCTAGGGGAATAACCATAAATATTTAGAAGGGAGTTTGACTACATGACTTTTAGAATAATGTAAATAGTACATTTCACACTAACACCTGATTTTTATGTTCTTCATTTAGTGGATTTGCTGTTAGAAAACGTTTAAAAACTTTTGTGCCTAGAATCACATCTGAACATTTTTAGGATACATGATGTGAGCACATTTATCAAATAGTTATTTTACGTATGAGAGTCAAAATTAAAGAGACAAATACAGCTCTGAGAAATCAAATACATTTGTAATTTTTATTCATGGTAGTTTCCATAAAGACTATGGTTTCCACAAATAATAAAACCATGAACTATCCCCAAAGCATACCTAACAGATGATTGTCTAATCTTTTGTGTAGCCTGAGAATAGAATGTTATGAGAGGCAAAACTTGTGAGACATCATATAATTTTGCAAAAGTCAAAAGTTTACATTCATTGAGTCTTGAAAATGATAATGGAATATCCAGTTTGTACAGTTTTTCTGAGTAGATAGAAGTCTACAATAATGACAACAACATCTGCATTTGCAAGGGGGAACTATGTAAAAAATGGTTGGGGGATTTGTTTGGATGCTTTAACTGTCTTTTCAGTGGGATGCAGAGAAAGATTAAATGATGGAGATTTTGTCAGAAGATGGTTGTGATGATATCTTGCTAGTACAATAAAGCTTTTCTGAAGATAAGAGGATAGAACTTCTCACTAGCTAACCATACAGATAGACAAATTTCACCACAGATGGTGATACGAGGAAAGAACAAAAATGTTTCAAAACAGATAAAGCTTAAATGCTCAGTTATATCTTTTATTAGCAGAAGGATCAGATCTACATGAAATAAATCAGGGTTAGAGGTAAAGACATATTAAAATTCACCTCTGTCTCTAATTTTGAAATTATCCTACTGCTTGCAATTATCCAGGATAAACTATAGTACAGAATCTAGGATGAAATCAAATTATTCAGTTGTCATGATTTTCATGTCTGGTGAGAAGCCTAAGGCGTGTTATTGTCCTTCTTTCAAACATATGGATAATTGGGAGTCTCTGAAGTAGTGGCGAGGAAGACTAAGGTCATTAGACCTTCAACTGCGACTGCATAATGTGTCTTATTATAGAAGTTCAGGTACAACCTCTTCCTTCATGTCATGTAAGAAAGATATTATGAGAAAAAATTTCATAACTCACATTCTGTAATATCTAGCCAGAACCCTGCAACCTCTTAGCTTAAACCTCCTCTTGTAATTAGGGAAATGTTGGTCTATTTATTATTATTAATATTATTATTATTAATTTGTTATATAATACATTGTAACAACAGTTTTTTGCTTTCTCCATTCCTCCCAGCACCCCTACCTCTACTGCTTCCCAGACCAACTCATCCAATTTTTCCTTTCATAAATGAGTAGCCATCTAAGAAATATCAACATAACAAGGCAAAAGAAGTTACAATAAAGCCAGGATTAAAACCTCATGTGAAGACTGGATGAGCTAGGTTATGAAATTGGCTTCATATGCATACAAGAGAATCATCATGTAAGTGAAATGTATGAGATGGTAGAATATTGAGAAGGAAGATTTTGCACAGTCAATGCTCATTTTACAAAGATTCAAATACAGCTATTTTCAGAGAAGCTATTTCTAGAGAGGTTTAACCATGAAGGGAAGATCCATCCTGAATGAGAGGTGGTACCATCCATCCACTAGTATCCCTAACTAGGTAAATAGTCTGTGTTTTAGTGGTGCACATATATGTATCCAAGTTCCCACTGGCCCAGCTGAAAGCCACCCCTCAATAGGTCAAAATAATAAATTTGAATTTTTCTTTATGTTGCTTCTTGTTAATTATTTCCACAGCAATGACAAAAAGCAAGGACTTTGGGTGAATTTGAGACCAAAGAAATTTAGGTTTTAGTTTTTAATTGAGGGTTGCAAGTGTCATACCATTTAGTAATCTTTTTTTGATTTTCTATTGGCTGTTTAGTCTTGTTTTAATGGATAATATTACTGTATTTAAGGGTTACACATAGAAATAGTGAGTTCTTTGTCTTGGGGTAATACAGCACTTAGAGACCTGTCATTGCTTCATTTGTTAGAAACAGTTGAAAGGGACATGAAGATGCTGGTCTTCACCTTGAGAACAGTACACTTTATAGATGTGCCTCACATCTGTGAGGATTGTGATGAACAGTTTTGAATGTGGAGATTTCCAAGTGCTGGGGAGTGGTGAGAAGGATACGACAATTGAGGTGAGTTAGCAAAGCTGTTAAGAAATAAAGGCAAGCCATAAAAAGTGATGGACTTCAGAGTTACAACTTTAGGTGAAAATAAAATCATAACCTTCTAACGAGAGAGTAAAAGCCCTATCCATCTAAAGGGGCTTTTAGATTTTAATCATGTGTCCTGTGAGAGATCACAGGACCCAAAAGAGATAGGAAATGGTTTAAAAATGGGAATAAAATATTAAATGCTTTAAGCCCATCTCATATTGGTAGACACTTATTAATCTTTGAATTTAAGGATTTCCCAAAGTTGAACTAAACTGGAAAAATACAAACCCCAGAAAGGTTCTTGTTCTTCTAAACTATACATTGTGAGATTTTGTCATTTGTAAAAACACTGTACTGAAAAAACATTGGATCATGGAAAAGAATGCACAGGGTTTTGCATAATCACAGAAACCTCACAAAGAAACTAGGAAAGTACCTACTAAGCAGATAATTGGAAGGAAAATGTCTGCTTAACAGAAGGTATTAAATCTGTATCCATATAATTCCAAGAGTATGCCCATCTAGAAATATTCTTGCACATAAATATTAAATCAATAAAGAATGCCTTTAAAACAACCAAAGTAACACCACTGATCATGGAGTTATCAGCCATGACAGCACATGGTTTCTAGTTTTCCCAGCTACTAACATTGCATAAGCTCAGAGAAATTGACCTGTACATCTTGGACATGGGATGTATGGACAGGGAAAAACTGATGAACCTAGCCTTAGTACCTTTCTCTATTTTCTGTTTCATTGAGATGCCAACAAACAGCCTTCTACTACCATTCCTCCCCAACTTTATAGACTGAACCTCTCAAATTGTAAGATGTACTTTTTCCTCCATTGAGTGACTTTCTGTCAGATATTTTGTCATAGTAACAGGGAAAGCAAGAAATACAGAAGGGTAATTGCAGCTAGCTGTAATTTTTTAAGGAAAAAGAGGACAAGTGATTTGAAGTGAGCAAATAGACAAATTATACAACTAGCTGGTATAGTGGGCATAGTCTGTATCCTAGAATTTTCAAAGAAAATAAGACAGTGATAAGGTATGTGTAGAGAGTATCAGATTCTTGGAGTTGATAAGGACAAAGATAGGTAAGAAAAATTGTGGCTTGGTCACAGAGTTAATTAAAGGATATGTTTCCATATTTTACATTTACAGGGGAATAGCACCATAACACTGTACCAGCTAGTCATACAATTTACCCATTAGCCTCCTTGTCATGTTCTTGGTCCTAGAGGAAAGTATCAGGTTAGTGGCTTAACTACTTTGGACTATAAGGAGTAAATTAAAGAATAATGCTCAGGTAGTAGAGGTTTAGAAAAGTTTAATATGATTAAATCAAAAAGAAATAGGGAAAATACGAAGCCCTAGGAAGTAGTCCAGAAGGGAGCATGTGCATCAAACTTACTGCTGTCTGTGTATCACAATTACCCTCTGGAATTTGATATTTTATACCATCCAAT
The DNA here is from genome assembly GCF_943737965.1 of Phodopus roborovskii. Classification (NCBI taxonomy): domain Eukaryota; kingdom Metazoa; phylum Chordata; class Mammalia; order Rodentia; family Cricetidae; genus Phodopus; species Phodopus roborovskii. The sequence goes on from NW_026126447.1 coordinate 14,502,765, forward strand.
CTCATTTATAAATTATTTTACATATCTAGGATATGTTATTTCTTTTATTACAGTATTTATGAATCTCTTTAAATAACTTTATTTCAACATCTTTGATGAGATTTAGGATAGTAACCCATTATTTTTTGAAAATTTTATCTAATGCTTGATATGCTTACATTCAATATATGTAGGTTTTTTTGTTATTGTCTTTAACTTTCAGGGAAAAAATGTACTTCATGGAAAGTAATTTATATATGAAAAATCTCCCTCCATGCTATTTTCTTACACATATTTTCTGTAACAAAATGATAGGAAAGTAATCATGGAAACCTTTTTAATCACCCAAATTAAAGCCTTTACTTTAGAAATAATTTCATCACAGTTAACAATATTTAGTCTATTAACATTTAGCAAGATTTGAAGAAAATATTCCATCATCTATCCTATCTTTATGTCTAAAGTCTATGTAACACGTTTAATCCTAACTAGGGAAAACTATAACCATAACTATTTGTCTTCAACTCCCTCAAAGACCACAAAAGGATAATATATAAACTCTAGAAATGACAGAGACAACTCACTGCCTAGTCAGTCACCCGAAGTTCTTCTGTAATCTTCCATCTTCAGCCCATAGGCCATAGTTTGTCTGGCAGACTCTTCAGCAAAGTAGGAAAATACTTACAGAATGACATCTCCCATCAATTTTCAAAAAAAGAAACATAGCTTATAGAATATGAATTTCCCTTTAACAAACTCTTCAGTTTACAAAAGACTTTTAAAAATCAATTTGGGAAATTATGTTTTATGGTTTAACCTGTTGCAAAATGATAGGAAAGTAATCATTGAAACCTTTTTAATCACCCAAATTAAAGCCTTTATTTTAGAAATAATTTCATCAATATCCATCAAAATACTAACCAGAAAAACCTTGAGGCTACATGTTCATTTACAAATAGAAACGCCACAAATCTGTAGGAGTGGTTGGGCTCAGTAATTGCACTGTGGTCATTCATTATGTAACAACTTCTCCCTGAACAGACAATAAAGTAATCTACATTCTGTGCTACTTTTCTGACCCATGAGCACTAGGCTGGGTACAGAATTTAATTCCCAGAAGTGCACTGACACCTATAAATATAATCACGATGTAATATTTGCACCTCTGAGTTAAATTTATTCTAAGAATTTCTATAGCACTTTACACATGGCCTGAATTCCTGTGGATGTGTTTCTGTCAGTTCAAGCCTCTTGGTATCTTATGCATTTTTATATATCAATATGTAAAGCCTATATGTCAGGTAACAACCTTCCTCAAAGAAGCACTTTAAAATTTGGTTGTATTTCAGTAAATATGGTTTAGGCTGGGGGTAAAAGTTGTAAAAATGAAATGTGTAATATATTAATTGTTGCATCACATTAAAGTGTAATAAGAGGTTTATTGAGATTGCAAAATACAAAAACTATACACCTATCATCTTAAGATAAAATGTTATAAAAACAAATTAGAAGAAATTTTTTCCAAGTTAATATTTCCTTTTCAAAGCCTCTATCCTGTCTTAATCACTATGTTCATTTGTAACTGTAGTTTCAACTCTAACTTAGATTAAATTGCCTACATCTAAATGTGGTTATATTAGTGATTTTCCATAATTGTGTAGAGACATTCTTTCTCATATAGGAACACAAGTATTAAATCTTGCTATACAAATATTTTCAATTCATGATCTCTAACTATATAGAGGATGACCTCAATGCCTTAAACTAACATCATTGGAGAGTTAATCATACTTTATTCTAATCTGTGGAGACTAACACAAACAAACCACAGGTCTGAGACTTTATCCTTACATTAAACCAATGAAATCATATGGAGAGATACTCAGTTGTTCCTAGACTGAATGTTCTTTGCAGGACCTGGGTTCAGTTCCAAGCACCCAAATGGTATCTCAGACTAGCTATCATTCAAGTTCGAAGGAATCTGATGCCCTCTTCTGCCCCCCACCCCCGCCAGAGCACTAGGCATACACATGCTACATTTAAATACAGGCAGATAAAACACCTATAAAGAGAACAATATGAAGTTTATACTGAATAAATATTTTTAATTATTGAGGCTGTCTCTAACTCTCTTACCTGCTTTTGGGTTCCTTTCTCTCACTGGGTTGCATTGTCTAACCTTAATACAAGAGGAGGTACCTAGTCTTACTGCAGCATGATGTCCCATGATTGGCTGATATACATGGAAGGCTTACCTTTTCTGAAAAGAAAGCGAAAGGAGTGGATGGGGTTTGGGGAAGGGTGGAATTTTGGAATAACTGGAAGTAGAGGAGGGAGAGGGAAATGTATACAGGCTAGGAAAAATAATTACTTAACTAATAAAAGTATTTATTTTAAAGGCTCATATGATGTGTGGTAAATAAGAATCTGGGAAATGATAGTCTGACGGATGTTTATTTGGGGAGAAATCACGTATAACAGAAAGAGATGACCACTGTAGGTTCCAGTTCAAGGATGCCTCCAGATGCTCTCTGTCTCTGACCAGGAAGTAAGAGAGCAAGCTGGGGTCTGGTACCCCACGCCTAGCCCCACTAGGTCATGGCCATGCCTGTCTCTACACCCCCACTAGGCATGGTCAGTGCAACAGATACAGACAGGGTGAATATCTCACTACACTCATAAAATTGTATCAAATGAAAAATACAAAGTTAGGTGATAAATTGAAGGCCTATGCAAGCCAAAATCTCAGGGTAAAGTATGTTATATCCTTAGCATTGTCCAGAATAAATCAACCTCTGATATGGGGCTTCGATGATGATATACAATTGCAGTTTTTTTCTGCTTAATTAAATATTGAATATAAAAGTGAGTCCCTTTTCTTCTAACTCCCAGGGCTGATATTTTCTATATGGATTAAGGTGCAAGGATTAATTCCATAGGCTATCTTTAAATAAGTATTAAAACAGAAGGTATCTCTTAGGCCACCTAAATTATCAGCAAAGTAAAGAAATTACACTTATGCACTGTACACAATAGGCTCACAATTTGGTAAGTAAAATGCCAAAATTCCATGAAGAAATGGAATCAAATCAAAGCAAGAGGCAAATCAAGGTTGGATATGGGGGACAGTAGAAAACAAATAACATGATGGTTAATGACTATGTTAGAAAATCTTTTTTTATAAACAATGGAGGAATCTGTCAGAATTGCAATGAAGTCACAGTGGCCAGAGCAGTCTTTGAATGGAACCCCAGCACTTAATAGGCTAAAGAAGAACAATGACAAGTTTGAGGCCATCCCTGGCTTTATGCCAAGAACTTCTCAAACTGACAAGATGTTATTGCTTGTGCTAGGTCTTCCAGAAACTAAATGCAAGAGGCTAAGTAAGTTACACAAGTTAATCTGATATTATTGGAATGTGTTCTAATCTTGGTTCCTATTTGTATTTTTTTTTAAACTTTAATTGCAGAAACAAATATATTTCACACCAAGGTTAAGGTGTTTAAAAAAAGTGTAGAGAAATATATGAGCTTGGCTGGCAGAAAAACATATACACATAAAGACACACACACACAAACACACACTCTAAACAGACACGTGTGCTCCTCTATTTGGCTATCATATTACTGAAATAATAGAGTCTAAGAACTTATAATTTCCCCAGGAATTTCTTACTAGGGGAGGACAATAGCCAATATAAAGAGTATCAGGATGAGGAACTTGAATTAGAGCATGTCAAATAACTTGCTAAAAGACATGGAGATGATGCAGTAGTGGGCTCTGGCCCTACCTTGCTAGACTGTTATACACATCTCTTGCCTACCACTTAAACTCTCAAAAAATATCAAAATTTCTGAAAATAAGAATTTTAGTCTTATTCTTAATCAAATAGCATATGACAATGATGAGTATACATTAGAAATATCTTGTAAAAACTTAAAAGCTTCATAAAACAAAAAAAAATCTAAAAAATTTAGGTATTCAATGCTTCATGTTACTTACTATAACAATAACAGATTGCAAAATGTCCTCTACATTTCTTGATTATATTAGAATAAAGCATTCAATTTTTCCATAATGCTAAAATTCATTCCCTAAAAGACAGAAATGACTGTGGCTTTCAAACACACAAAATGTTGGGGATCTAATAATTAACCAGTTCTTACAAAATATTATTAAGAAATTCAATACCTGAAATAATGAGAAAGGAAGGTAAATTTGTCTACACAAAAATTAATTTCAAAAATATAATGCTTTACCTGTATAGCCTCTGAAATTCTGGGTAAATCTTAAATGGGCAAATTTTATACATATGAGGATTAATTTTAAGCTCCAACCTAGTCATTGAATATTCAAAGGAGGACTTTTATCGTAAGACTTTATTCTTCATGGCTGTTTTAGATTCACAGTAGAACTGAGAGAGATGAGAAAAGGTATCATACATCCTCTGCCCCTGCACATGCATAGATAGTTTCTCTTCTTATTAGCATCCCCCACAAAAATAATACATGTGTCACTGTTAGTCAATCTATACTGACATGTTTCATTTTAACTTTTATAAAATTTATATTAGGGACTAAAAAAAGATGTTTCTCCACATAATACTAATAGAATTTTTTGAAAGGTTGTTTTTTATTTTCCTCCTGAAAGCCAAGCCCTGGAGACAAGAGACAAGTTAGAGAAGGGATTGAAAATGGAAACTTGATATTGTGACAGTAAACTATACCTTCCTTCAGAAATTGATATAAAATTTTTAAAACCTATATAACTTAATAGTAACACCTTGTTGTTTCTTCAAGACCATTTATGTGATGGACAGTATGGCTTTTGACTTTGGGTTTCCAGTCTCAGCCCCGGTCTAGGCTGGCTGAATGATCCTGCAATACCACTTTTCTCCATTCTCAAAATCTATCAATGGCAAGGATACAGCCTCAAGAATTCAAATGATAACTTCAAAATATTTGGAAAATGCACACTGCTTTCTTTTAAAACTTTCTTATTATCTGTGTTTTCACATCATGCATCTCAATCCCATTCATCCCCTTGTCCCTTTGTCTGTTCTCTGTCCTTGCAACCATTCCCCACCAAAAATAAAATAAAATTTAAGAAAAACAACAAAATAATAATTTTTTAAAAATCTCATAAGTCTCATCATGAATATTGTAATATGGCACAGTGAGTCCATATATCTTTACTCGCAAGTGTTCATTGGTCTGGTTCGAGGCTTCTTGTTTCTGCTACATTATTGATGGTGGGTCCTAATTGGGGCTTTTTTTTTTTTTTTTGGATATCATGTTGTTGCTCTGTGTTATGGAGATCCTGCAACTTTGGATCTGCAAGACATGCCTCTTCTTGCACTTCAGCAAATCATAGATGGGGTGGATGTTTGTGTGGATGCTGAAGTGGACCGACTCTTATTCTTTTTGCTGTGCTGGGCTTGTTGCAGGGTTAGTCTTTGGTCACACTTGCTTTTATATTCATTTACAGAACTAATGAGTTCAATGCACATACTCTGTACCCTTACACTAACATTTTTCAAGAGCAAACTAGAATGCCACTAATTCATGTTGCACAAAATTGTCAGAACTAAAGCAAGGAATTTGCAACTACTTTCTTGTGCCTCAACAGGATGATTATATCCATGCGGTATACTTTCAATATTACTTTTGCAGTCTTTTAAAAAATTTTAACTTACAGAATAGAGTAGTGGTTACTAGAGGCTGAAAAGAGTCCAGACACAGTGTCATAGATACAGAAACTTCTGTTTTATGCTACTGCATGGTGAATGTAGTTAACAATATACATTGTATATGGTAAAATAAATAGTTGATTATGATTTAATGACTCTACATGAATGAAAGGAATTTACAGTGATGAGTATGTCTATTAACCTAATTTTGTTATTAAACAATACATACATTAATTAAAAACATTTCCCTCAAAATATTCATGTACTGTATGTCAATCAAAAATCACAACCTTGATAGAAATCTAAGCAACCAGATATATAGATTCAGATGTTATGCAATCTGACAATTTTCTTTATTTTAAAGAATTTACTAAAGATATGAGAAGTAAAAGTGGATGTGGCTATTGGGGGATGGAAAGCTGAGAACTGTTTGAGCAGACATATGAAATAGATTCAGGAGAAGATGGCATTAATTTAGTTACTTCACTTGGACAATGAAGGTCATAATTTTTGCTTCTTGTTCCTCCTGGGTGAGGCTGTTGGGTAATAGGATTTGAAAGTTTTCTCTGCTCACAGATTTCTCAGAAAGTCTTTACCCATTAATGTCACAGGACAGTTGAGGTAGTATTAGAAACTTGTTAATAACTTCAATGTCACCAAAATTGTATTGCCAAGAAAAAATATTAATGGGTAAATGCTATGTATAAAAATATACTACATAATTTGCTATCAGAGAAATGAAATTCATAAACAGAATTATCTATTACCTCAGTCTCGTCACAATGGCTAGATCCAGAAAGGCAAAGAATTACAGAAGCTTGGTGAGCAGTGTTTTTCCTAAAAGACATGGGTTATTAAAGGTTATTAAATGAATATCATAGTGAAAGGAATAGGACACTTACTTTTCTGTGAGTTATTAGTCTGGGAGGTCCTTGAGATTTTCAAAGCAACAGTCATTATTTTTAAGGAGGCTGATCCAAGGAGGGGAATTTTGTGCCTGGTTCTGCAATCTTGGCCAAAAACCCATGACAGTTAATGCTATAGACCTTGGGATAGAATGTGTTCTTCCCATTTTACTAAATTATCATTTTGTCAAATATTTATGTACATACATGTAGACCTGAGATTTCTCAACTTTGGTCAGAACAGGTTCTTTTTCACAGTTGTCAGCAGGTAATACAGAGATGCAAAGCTGTCCAAATCAAGAACTGAGTGCCCAACCCTAAACGGGACACACACACACACACACACACACACACACACACACACACACACCTTACCGTATACCAGAGAATATGTGGTAGAATGGATGCAAAAATAATGTAGAAGCTGGTAGAAGAATTGGAATACACAGGATGTGAATATAATCTAGAGTCTGGTAGAAAGAAAGCCATGAAATATTGTTTGCCATACATGTGTATCACATCAATATTTCCAACATAGACATGCATGAGATTAAGCCAGGAAAGATTACAGCAAAGAAGGCTGAGATACTATCTTATTTCCACATATTTCCACCAAAAAGCTATTGAAAGTTGAGAGCTGTTGGATGAGAGATAATGTTTGTGGGTGTTTCCACTAGTAGCTTTCTTATGCTCCAGTAATTGTCCCAACACCAATAGACACATAGTTAGACTTACTATATTATCAAGTGTAGAAGAAGAATGAGCAGGAAGAAGGAAGAGGAGGAAATGGATAGAAGAAGAGGAGTAAGAGAAGATGGGGGAAGAGGAATAAAAAGAGGAGCACAAACCTGGTGAATACACGAGGTTGAGAGGTGTAGAGAGGTGTCATGATTATGTTGCATTATGACCATGAATTAAATTCTAAATAATTAAGAATACTAAAAATTACAAATGTTGATGAATATTAAATGAAAGGCCACTTTAGATTTCTCTATTGAGAATTCTCTATTTAGTTCTATACCCCACTTTTTAATTGGATTGTTTGGTGTTTTGGTGACTAGATTCTTGAGTTCTTTGTATAATTTGAAAATCAGCCCTTGTCAGATGTGGGGTTGGTGAGTAACTTTTCCCAGTCTGTGGACTGCCGTTTTGACTTATTGATGCTGTCCTTTGCCTTACAGAAGCTTCTCTGTTTCAGGAGGTCCTATTTATTAATTGTTGATCTCAGTGTCTGTACAACTGGTGTCATGCTCTTGAAGCAGTCTTCTATACTAATTTGTTCAAGGGTGCCTCCCACTTTCTCTTCTAAGAGGTTCAGAGTGGCTAGATTTATGTTGAGGTCTTTGATCCATTTGGACTTACATTTTGTGGATGGTGATATGTAAGATCTTTTGGCAATCTTCTACATGTCAGCATCCAGATATGCCAGCAGCATTTGTTGAAGATTCTTTCTTTGTTCCATTATATAATTTTAGCTTCTTTGTCAAAAATCAAATTGTTCATAGTGTGTGAATTAACAATCAATGGGATCTTCTGAAACTGAAAAGCTTCTGTAAGGCAAAGAGCACTCAATAAGACAAAATGTCAGCCTATAGAATGGAAAAACATTTCGCCAATCCCTCATCAGACAGAGAGCTGACCTCCAAAATGTATAAAGAACTCAAAAAACTAAACATCAAAATGCAAAACAAACAAGTTGAAAAATGGGGTACAGAGCTAAACAGAGAATTTTTACCAAAAGAATCTAAAATGGCCAAAAGACATTTAAGGAAGTGTTCAACAGCCTTAATCATCAGGGAAATGGATATCAAAATAACTCTGAGATACCATCTTACACCTGCCAGAATGGTTAAGATAAAAAAAATCTTGAGGTCAGCTTATATTGGAGAGGATATAGAGTCAGGAGAACACTCCTCCACTGCTGGTGGGAGTTCAAACTTTTACAGCCTCTTTGGAAACCAGTGTGAAAGTTGCTAAGAAAATTGGGAATCAATCTGCCTCAAGACCCAGCAATACCACTCTTGGGCATTTACTCAAAGGAAATTCAATCATACAACAAGGATATTATTCTTAATAGTCAGAACCTGGAAACAAACTAGATTCCCCTCAATCAAAGAATGGATAAGAAAATGAGGTACATTTACACACTGGAGTACTACTCAGTAGTAAAATAGGATCACCTCACGAAATCTTCAGGCAAATGGATAGAATTGGGAAATAAAAACATCCTGAGTGAGGTAACCCAGATTCAGAAATAGAAACACTGCATATATTCACTCATAAGTGGATATTAGATGAAAATATGCTATTTATTCACTGTGTAATCTTATTCAGCCATAAAAAGGGTAAAACATTATTTGCAGGAAAATTGATGGGCCTTATGTTAAGCAAAATATGCCATGTACTGCAAAATAATTACCTAATGGCATCTCTTGTTTGTGAAAATTAATAGAATTAATTTAAAATGGAATAGAATAGTCATTAGAAGATGTTGAGAGGGTAAGGAGGAGAGACAGAGAGAAATTGAATGAAGGGATGCAGCATATAACTAACTCCTAGTGCAGCAGGATGGCTAGAGTTAACAACACCTCATCAAATAATCAATCAAGATGTATGAGTTTGTATGTCAAAAATGCAGAGAATGTTATATATGTATGTATACATGTATATATGTAAATATACATATATTTAATTCTTTGTTAAATAGTATTATACATGGCTTCAAATGTTATATTTCACTAAACAAGTATAAAAAACAAAACATCTTGATGGTAGAAAGTCTGTGGTCTTAGAAGAATGGTGACCTCCAGGCTAACCTGGGGTCAAAATTAGTCTCTGTCTAGATTAATGAATAAACAAACAAATAAATAAAATGAAAATAATTAGCATTATACAAACTTTATTTCTTCAGTTCCTATAGCCATTTACCTCATTCTAGAGACAAAATAACAATTTAAAAATTAATACAAATTACTTAAATAATAAGAAACAATACAAGAAAACTTTTATTTTCCTAAATTTTCTTAATCACCATTTAAAAAATTGATAATCCTTTGGAGATAGTTCATTTTCCATGGAGCCCTCAACTAATGCCTATTGGAAACATGAGCAAACACTCATACATAAACACTGAGTCGAAGTAAAACTCAGATGCAAATGGAGAGGACAAGACCAGGCGGCAGAAACACATAGAGACAGCTTACCTGAACAAGGAGGAGCTAACGGGCCACCAGACTGATAGCTAGGATGCCAGCATAGGACTGACTCAGGTCCCCCTGAATATGGGTCTCAGCCAGAAGGACTGAGCAGTCTAAGGGACCTCAGACAGTGGAGCCAGGATGTATCCCTGGTGCACAAAAGGACTTTGCGAACACATCCCCCATGGAGGGATAACTGCCTTAATCTAGAGACAGGAGAGAAGCCCTAGTCCCTACTTCACATGACCTGTCAGATCTACATGACCCCAACTGGATGGCATTCCCCTACATATGGAATTGTGGTGGGGGGATGGGAGGGGAGTGTGGTTAGAGTGCAGGTAAGAGGGCAGAGAAGGTAAAAGGGAGGGAAGGAGGGAGAAAGGAAGAGAGGAAGGGAGGGTAGCAGGGAGGGAGGGAGGGAGAGGGAACTGGGATTGACATGTAAAATAATAAATTAAATTTAAAAAAATGCTTTGACTCCAAAAAAAAAGAGATAGTTCATTTTCACACATGTATTGAACTACTTTTTAAAAAATTGTTTGCTTTAACCTATATTTCCACTTTTACATTCTGTATGCTATATAATAACACTTTTTTTATTCATTCAATTAATGAAGATTTCAAGTTCCCAAATAGTTAACATTGTTAGTCAAATTAATTATTCCTTAAACTGACAATCAAAGTCAAAATACAATAGTTGTCCATTAACATCTATTGAAGGGTAGGGTTTCATGCAGGACTGTGAGATGACACCTGAAAATATGCTTAAAAAGCTGCATAGAGGAGAGTTTCTAAATAAAAAAAAATTTTTTTTACAATTACTATTTTATTTATTTATTTAATTTTATATAACAAAGTCCAATTAAATGAAAACAAACATTTATACACAATATTTGGGAATTTGGGCGTCGTTCTTTCCAAACTACTTCCTGCCTAAATAAAAATTTTATAATATAGTTGAACCCAAATTCTGGTAAGTACATGTCCACTTGATAGTTCTACCAACAGCTCAAAGGCTGACAAATGAAGGAAATCCTGGGATGATGAACCAATGGGAGTCCTGCTAGATTACTATAAGGAGGCCATTGACAAGGTCAGTGTGAGACATACAGCAATAGCTTTCTTGGAGACATTAAGTTTACATTTTGAATGTAACATCTGAGTTGAATTAATGAAGCTGCTATCAATGTGATAACTCAAAAGGCTCAGAAGTCAAAGTTTTATTAGCATAATAATAAAGAAATGGAGATGATAATGTCAAATTGACATTTTCCTTCAGTGGTTTTCAATTTAGGTAATAATAATGCAGTAAATACAATGGCAATAGCACAAAACAGATGAAAATCATGAAAAATAAATTTAGGGAGTTAGAAGTAATGTGACAAGATGGAATGACACATCAAAGGATGATAGACAAATTTGATAATTGGGATGTTGTAAGTGGGGGGGGTGTGAATGCTCTCAGTTTGCGTGCCTTGGGGCAGGGATGGAGCAAAACCTGATGAATTTGAAATTATAATGTATTAAAATTGAAATTCCCTGGGAATCACTGAAAATCCAAGAAACGCAGACAGAATAATCTCCTAGAAGAATCCAGAATTCAAAATAAGTGTCCAAGGAACTTGGACACTTGAGAGTTGAGCCTATGAAGTTGACTGAAGTCCCTAATGAGACAATATTCCTGCAGATGTTACTTAAGTGATTTTGAAGAGAAAACCTCAGGAAGAGCTTTGTATTACATAATTCAGGAAAGGAAGTTTTTAAAAACGTACATGGCCAATTTCTAACCCACTATGATAGAGTAAAAGTGTGAAGAAAAGATAAGTTGATAATTTGAAAGGATTGCTGAAAGGAGGGTATGTTTACATGAGTCAGTAAATAAGGAACAATACATTCTTGAATGTTTGTGATGAAAGCATTAAATCCAACAAACATGTAATACTATTTTCTTTCATCTGAATTTGGACATGCCATTGAAGCCTAGTAGTTTACATTAGCCTAACACCAGATTACGCATGGAACAAGCACAAGAGAATAAAAGAATTCTCTTCTGCTGAGGTGACATCATACAGGGGGCAAGAGAGCAATGAGTACCCAAACTCTATGACAGGAGAGTGGCATGGCTTTAAGGAACATATGATGCATCTCACAGAAAGTGGCTGTTAAGGAAAATGTTTCTGAAAGCATGCATCTTCCAAATAAAGGGAGGTTTAAAAGGCAGGAGAGTAGGGGTTGGAACAGGGGAAGTTCCAGAGAAAGAACAAAAATACCCTCAAGCTAGTAAATCATACAGGTCAGAGTGACTGGATAGGAGATACTGTGCCAAGCTTAGAGAAAACCCATCAGTTATCAGAGCTGAAACCAAAAAAGCAAATCTTGTCTGGAGAACGTTGCTAAAAATTGTGTTTTCCTTTGGCTACAGTGAATACTGGGAGGGGGTGAGGGTCAATAACGACATTAACCTTACTGTGTTCAGCTTATAAAACAACCAAAAGATGAACAATGAGCAAAATCAATCAACAATCAAGGAAAACAACAATCTTGGATATTTCTTATATTTTTTTAAGTTAAATGCCTCAAATCATATACATGTGAACTGTATATATATATAAAAAGTTGGATATAATTACTACATAATTTCTTTTAAAAAGATAAAGAAACTGAATGGTCTCTAAATGACAAAATATGCATTGTTGAAAGAGGCCCAAATGATCATGGGTCTAAATGAGCCAAAGGGAACAGAATGGAGCTTTTCTGGATGGAAATGTCAGTTGGACTCTATTTCCTATACTTGCAAAATACAATCATTTCTCCATAGTAGTGAAAAAAAATTCTCTCACAACCAAATATCACAAATAATGTCACTTGAGAATCACTTGTCTTGACTCCATTATCTTTCCATTGAATTGTTTCATTTGCCACTGCTTTAGAGTTCTGAAAACACATCATTAGATCTTGTTCTTTAACAAGAATAGTAATATATGATGCATCTACAATATATATGTTTTGAATCTTAGACAACATAACAATATTCATCATTTTCCAGTGTTTTTATTTGGGTGAGTTGCAGTATGGGGAATCAGTTGTTGAGCAGAAAACAAATAACCATTGGTTTTTCTTAATTTTTGTTTGTTTGTTTATGGTCTTTAAATTACTGAAAATTACTAAGATCTGGTTATGAGCTTAGTAATTTTTTTCTCTAAATGATCACATTTGAAACTCATGACCCAATACCATTGATCTTTTCAGTTATGCTGCTGACTTCCACCAGCCTGGTATGTGGTGGGGGAGATGTTTTTTTAAAAACCTGTTTTTAACTTATGTAAAATAATTGGCTGCAATATAAATAGAGCAGAATTTTACCATTTGGATGACTTTATTAACTGAAAAGTCAGGTGTTAAAACAATTTTAAATCCTGTTATTCTGTTCTTTGCTGCTGTGATGTGGGAAGATTCTCACTTGCTAATTATATTGTGTAGGAAAAACAAGAAAATCACAACAGAAAGAAACAGAATATCCTGTAAATTTCTTCTTCTCTCTATGACCCACAAAGATATATGGTACTTGTTATCAAACCAACTTGTGCTGGACACAACTCTCCAAGAACATTTCATTTTTATGTTATTGTTCCTCATTACAAAACAATGCTTTCTGTAGTAAAGAAGGTAGGTACCTAATGATTGTACCATCTACACTCAACACAGGCAACTCATACTGATACCTACCCAGAAAAATCAGAACAAACATGGAGTCTTGTCATTATAAGTAAGCAACATTTGAAAACACTATATTAAAACTATTTAATCTATAGTTTCAGGCTTTAATTTTTTTATGCAGCTTGCTAGTTTTGATTTTTTTATGACATTAAATTATGTTTTCTGTTGTCTTTCTTTCTATCTACTTTACCTTACCATTAAACATTTTAATTAAGTTTATGAATTATTTTTGAAATTCATAATGATGTTTGCCTGTAGAAATGTTGATATTATAAAAATAGTGTATTCATTAAGTTCTTCAAATATAATAGCTATACAGAAATTTTGCTAGAAAATATTGTGAATTGAAACATGAAATAATGACAATAATTTTTATTTTATATGTCAGAAACTAAAAAAAAAGAATATGAAACATGACTATATATTTATGTACACAAAACCATGGTGTAACCAGATGATTATTATGAAACTTGATAATAGATCAATTCCTTAGTAAATGGAAAACCTAGCTAATTTATTAAAGTACATTTTTTAAAAAATGAAAATATTTGTGCTTTGATAAATAAATAACAATGAGAAAATGCAGAATAAATCGACAGTAAATAAAGAACTTTAAATTAGTGTAAAGAGTCTCTATGACAATATAAAATCAAATAAGAAAGAAAGCCAATGAAAATCTGAGAAGCTGGCATTTAACAATGAAGAGCTGCAGGAAGGACAGGTAAGGTAGCAGGAAAAAGGTCTACAGTTATTTTTGGCTACAAAGTATTACAGACTGGGGACACTGTCATCAATAAGGCAGATACTTCCACACAACCTAAAAGAGAAGCCAGGAAGAATCAAGCAAAACAAGACATCCATCATGTTTCCAATACCCCAAGACACTTAGCTATGAGTTACTTTTGTCTAAAGCTGAAAAGATAAAAAGTTTAACAGTCCTAGGAAGAAACAATACCACATGTGAAATAGTCATAGAAAGACCTCATTTATGGAAGATTTAAGACCTTGTAACTCACACAAACAATGGAAAGGGAAAGGCATAGGAGTTTAAGACTGCACACAATAGAATGTGGAAAATTCATGTTATTGTTGCATTGGAAAATATTAGGGGTTGGCTTTTTTCTAAAAGAAAATTAATATTTGCTATTGTGCACTAGGGAAACAGGAGTGTCTCAAGTCTGAGGCCAATGTGAGCCACATAGTGACCCACATAGACTTCAAAACAACAACAAAAATCACACAAAGTTACTACAGACATATCAAAAATAATTTTAACTAAATCTATGAGAAAGTGATAGCAATGCCATTTTTTATTGCTTTTTCTTTTTCATTTATTTATTTATTTATTTAGGGATTTTTCAAGACATGGCAACGGGTGATCTATTATTAACAACCTCTCCGGTCTGGACTCCTGCCTTGTCTTCCACCACCTTTCCTCTTGCCCTTTGGTGGACTCTGAACAAACCAGTTAATAATGATTGGCTGCCCTACCAAAACTTGACCATTGAGTTCCTCCATGGCAGCTTGAGCATCTTTGTATGTTTCATACTCAACTAGAGTATACCACCCTTTCAAGTATACTGTATGTCTATCCAAGTTAAAATGGACTTTTTTATTTCACCATATTCAACTAGTTTTTCATGGATATCTTTCTTCAGTGACTTCGTGGATTCTGACAAAGACAATCCAACCTTCAACATAGTGTTGTGGTCCAGGTTCATCACCATCCTGCTCCACACTCTCATAATCCTCTTGCTCTCTCCCTCAGAACTCCTCTTCAGAGCCAAAGCCACAGTCCCTCCGTTTCTTCACTTTCTCTTTTCGTTTATGGATGCTCTCATCCCCATCCTCATACATGGAGAAATCCTCACCCCCATCCTCATGAAGATCCAGCATGTCTGCCGTATTCACAACATGAGCAAGATTCCTGCCTTATTGAGTCAGTCTTCAAGACAATGCAACTAATAATGAAAACACTTAGATGATCTTTTATATATCAATATTTAAATAATTGTTATAACCCACAAAGCTCACTTTATATTGTTGATCAACTGTTGCATGGTTTTATCTCCTACCACTTTTCTTTCCACTCCTTCTATTCTAATTTGTAGACCATTTCACATTTCTTAGACACACTAAGAATACACTCTTCTAAGAAACTTGTGACTGTTCTTTCTGACCATATACTTGTCCTCCTCTCTACTTTCATAACTATATATTTATGTAACTTGATGGAAGAAATTCTTCTTGACCACTAAAAAATAAAGTAAATGATATGTAGAGTTCTTTTTGCCCCTTGAATTGGCTCCTTCATTCTTCCAAGATTTTTTGAGACTTACTTGAGAAATAATTAGTATATATGTGTAAGGTTATAAGAGGGTAGAGCAAAAATGAGTATAAAATATGACACTACTAACATAAGCTAATTATCATATCCATCTTTTCACATATTTCAAAATTATACTTTAAGTTTCTGTGTATGTCTGTGTACAGAAATATGCATACTACCTAGTACATGTGGACATGAAAGCACTCTTAGAGACAGTTCTCCTCCTACCTTGAGAGGTTCAGAGGTCAAACTCAGGTTATCCATATACAAGCACCTCAACTCAGCCATCTCACCAGACAATTACAACCTTTGCAAAAGAATGTTCAGTTTCTAATTATTTAACATTCAAATACACATTATAGACTGCTAATTCTAATCATAATGATGTGAGTTAGATCTTCAGAATTGAAAAAGGAAGAACTGAATCTTGGTAGCTTTTGAACATAGTGTCAACATTTTGGTTATCACCTACATGTAACCTGCTATCTAATGCTGATTAGTATATATTCCATGACTTTCCCCTTTCTTTACTTGGTATTGGTTTTATTCATCACAATACATATCCTATGATATTAAGACTACTTTTATCTTAAAGTTTTAATACCTTAGCTCCAGCACCTAATATTTTACTCAACATCTGAATGTAACTTTATTGCTTACATGAGTGAACTGATTAGTTAATGGAGAATTGTTGATAAAAAGATGAATGGATATGGGTAGGTATATGCAGTATATAAACTCACAGGCAAAAAAAAAGTGTTTTATATATTGCTTAATTTACATAAGCCAAGTTATTACTGTAAAGAACAAAAAGGAAATTAATGTTTGTAAAGAAATATAAAGCTTATATGTCTATAAAAATAAGATATACAAATATTTTAGCCATAAAATTGTAAATTGATGAATATTAATAAGTATCCTAGATAAGTCATCTATATAAGAATAAACTACATGCTTCTATTCAAATTGTAGTACTTTTATAAGTGTTTGTGTGTCCATGTATGTACAAAGACACATTAGGGCATTGCTATTTACTCTAGGCACAACATGACCATGATCAGCATGAAGCAATTAATTTTGTAGTAACCAATAGAATAAATTTGCCCTAAAAGTATGACAATTAACTAAACAAAACATCACACTGATAACTAGGGTGATGAACACAATAACGGAAACATCAGTATTACCTAGTAGAAGAGGAAGCATTTCATCTCAATTCCAGTTATTCATACTCATCTTTCCCTTAGCTGCATGCTAGAGGCATGTTTGAGTTACCAGAAGGTTGGAGACTTACTGAATGTGGAATTTCAGTAGCTCTATTTTTGTGAGGTATGACCAATGAGTCAGATAATGGAGCTGATTTTGAGTCAGACATGCTCCTGTAAGTAAGGCAAATAAACCTATATGCTTCCAAACTGGATTTGAACAGAAGAATTTTTTGGTCCGTTATCAGGCCCATAACTGGGGTGCACAGACATCTGTTCTTTTCTCCCCAAGAAAAGTAATACAACAAAAATATAAGCATGACAATTGGATTACTTTTCTGTAGAAAAAAAGAACCTATTGAGAAAAGGCAGGATAAGTTGGGATATAAATAAAATAAAAGCAATACTTGAATTTTAGCAGAGTATAATGAATTAACAGGTGGATAAAAAATTAGAAGCTTAGTAGTAGAGTAAAACAAAACAAAGTGACATAACTTAATCTGAACATCTTTAAACAGAATTGGCTGACTTGCACGGTAGGAGTCCTTGTGTCACATATAGTACTCTCAAGTACAAAGAGCATTGTAAAAGTCCAGAGAGTAAGTTAACAGTCAACACTATGGCCACTATAGTTCATTAGATTCTTGGGAAGACTGCCAGACCATTAAACAGTCAATAAAAGAGACTAAGTGACTATATTATAAAACCACATATTTGGACATTGGATGAGAGAAACCAAGAGACTTACAAACAATTGGGAAGTAGTATTAGGAATAGTTACAGAACCATATTTTTACTGCAAGATGAGTATAACTGGAAGCATGAAATGGAGCAAATCCATCATATGTATGTATTTCCAGAGCACAAAAGACTTGATTTCCTTGTGTGTGCCTGCACTGCCAAGCAATTAGTGAAACCTAAAAGCAATTTGCTTAGAGCTGGGCTTTCACTCAAATGCTGCAAATTTTGGCAGTTGAAGCTGCATTCACTCTGTTGCTAAGAAAAGAAGAAGAAACAAAAATGTGGAAGATGTTTCCAAGGTTTCCTTCCTTATGTTTCCTTTTGAAGCAGTCCTGTCATGCTGCTGCTGCTACTGCTGTCACAACTGCTTGGTTATTACTGTGTTTGCATGCAGATGCAGATAGGATTTTGGGGGGAGACACAAAACACATGCATCTAATACTGTGGTTTTAGATTAATGTTTGATTTTTCTCATAATAATCTATTCTGCTCTGTTTGTTTTTCCAATTTTATGGGGTTTTTTGTTTTTTGTTTTTGTTTTTTCTTTTAATTTGGAGGACTCCAAAACAAAATGAGGTAAGTAAAGTATTGGAACACCACTGCTTAGGGGTGGTGTTTTGGGTCACATGTCAAAAATGGCTCCCTATCCACCATATTCTTTTAAGGCTAGGATGATTCACCATTTCTGAAGACTTCTGATTACAATGTGAACTCAGATATTCTATAAAAGGTCTGTAATTATATGTCTCTTATTCATTTAGTTTCATGCAAGGTATAACTGTTTGATTTCCTATTAGTAACACTTACCTTTAATAATACTTAGACACTAAATGACTCATACTGATTACTGCAGCAATTAAGTTTTGGACAGCAAAATATAGTAGAGTATCAGAATTATGGTTCAACAGGTAAGGGCACTTATCAGCAAGTCTGATGACCTAAAATTTATACACATATTGCCTATGGTAGAAAGATAAAACTGACTCCTATAAGTTGTCCTCTAACCACCACGTTCAATCTGTGAACATTCATGTCTAAACAACATACACACACATACACAGAGAGAGGGGGGAGAGAGGGAGAGAGAAAGAGAGAGAAACACACACAAGGAGAGAAAGGGGAAACAAGATAAAGAGATGAGAGAGGGATAAAAATATTGCATACAAAATGTACACATAAATACAATGATTTATTTTTTTGGGTTTGGGCTTTGTTTTGCTTTGTTTTGTTTTGTTTTGAGAAAGTGTTTCCCTCTAGATGCCTGGCTGTCCTGGAACTTACTCTGTAGACCAGGCTGGCCCCTAAGTTAGAGATCCACCTGATTTCCCCCCTAAGTACTAGAATTAAAAGTATGTCAGCATTAATTTCCTGGCATTAATAATTTTCTTTTAAATACAATAGCTACGGTCTAAATTTAGTAATAAAGTAGGTTTGCATGAACAGCCTATATTAACCATTTATAATAAGTAGGTATATGCTTCAATAGCTTTATTAAGTAGTGTTTTCACTTGTAAACTACAGACACTATTGTATGAATTATTATGGTGTTAAGGTCAAAATAGTAGATGTCTCACAGTACTCTGTTACTATTCTTAAAGCACCCATAAAGCTTAGAGAACACACCTTAACAGTGAGATGTATTGCTCAATATTTTCCATCCTTGTGATTCCAATAAATATCAACACTTACATTATAGTTCTTAAAGTTTTTAATAGCTGTTTTGATAAGAAAGCTCATGGAAGTCTGCATTAATTGAGAAAAATCTATGAAGCATCAGTTCTTTGCAGGGATATGAAACTCATAGCTATCCCATTAGCAAATATTCACAAGGGCAATGGCTCAAAAGAGAGGAAAATAAGAAAGGGCTACACTGATTTCCTCTCTGCTTTGAGTTCAGAGCAGGCAGACCTGTTATGGAGAATCATGAGCACCACGGGGCTGGTCTGGCAGGGAAGCCGTTGCTATTTCTGAAGCATACATGTTTCTTTCAGTTTTTCATAAGCCAGAGGCTCTGCTCCTTGCCAACCCCTCTCCTTTGTTGAGCTCTGTAGGAAACTGATGTAGCCCATGCTCAAAGGTAGCCAATCAGAAGCCACAGTGCTACCAATGACTTCAAATCTCCACTGGAGAAAAAGGAAAATAGCTGCAGGATATCAGGCCAGCCTTAAAATGTTATATAAAATTATTACAAAGAGTCAGAATTCACCCTCTAAAATATATCCCTTGATAAGGGAACTGTGAGAGAATGGAATGTGTCATTGAGAAGGATAGTAGTCCATTCTTTTTTTCCCCCAAATCCCTTTATACATTTCCTGAAAGGTAATGTCATGAGATCTTTTGGCAGGGGTATGAGTTTTCTTTAGTAATTTCCTACCAACTATCCTTTTCTGAAAAAGAAGAGCATATGGGCTTCTATTAAAAAAAAAAGTCTGAGATGTATCTATTTTTACTGTTCCACGTAGGAAAGCTTGAAAGTAACAGAAACTCCAGGAAATCATTAGCACTTTACTGTGAAGAAATGTTATTGCTATGAGCCAAATCTCATCAAGGCACTATTCAGGAGCCCCTGGATTCTCCACTGAACTCTTTTCCTCCCATTTTGGAGGAACATACATCTACCAACTATGCTCTAGAAATCACTCTCTACTATGGTGTAGGAAAATCTGTGACAATAAAGAACTCCAAACTTAGTTTTTTTATTATTATAATTAATTTACTTTAACATATATATGCATATATATATATATATATATATATGTGTGTGTGTGTGTGTGTGTGTGTTTATATTTACAATAACATACAGGTTATTTTTACACATGACAGATTGTGTAGCGTCATTGGCAAAATAAATTTTCTCAACTAGTTATCTCTTTTTTTGTGAGGAAAACATTTAAAGGTGTTTTGGACTTTTTGGGAATATACATGCACTATCATTGTTTGTACTCAACCAATTGTACAAGACTACATTGTACAGTCTAACTAGAATCTTGAACTTTAATAATATTTAAAGTTATTTTTCTTTCTTAAAAGAACTCCCGAGTAAAGAGGCCACTTATTATTACATTTGTCATTTTCTTCTGCCTCAGGTGTCAGATGTCTCTTTTGCTGAAGCAAAAAGTACCTGTGCTTGGGTTATATTATCACAGAATGTGAGTTCAGTTATCTTCATCACATCATGTTGATGTTACCTTGCCCATACTACATGTGCCCTGACTTCATCACATTTCCTCATAATCTGGGAAGTCAATGTTCTGGTAGACAGTGGCACTCACAATAAATTTTGTTTAGGAGATAATAACAAAGCATCATATTTCTAAAAAGAAAATAGTTGGAGTGAAGATTGGGAGATAAATGTTCTTTTCTATGACTGTCCTGATAGAATTTTCCCAAGGAGGTACTGTGGTTCCATGGCAAATATTCATTAACATGAGTTGCCTTTGCCTTGAACACTGATGGAGGCAAATGTTTGGGTTACAGGGCTGACAGGTGATATAGCTTGAAATGATTCTAATGTTTCCTTTTAGTATGTACACAATCCCACAAAAACAAAAGTGAGTGCCAATGTCATTTAATAATGAAAATGAAATACCATGAATAACATTTTAATCAGATTTTACCTTATTGTATTTTTGAAGATGATCAAGTTAAAATAAATTCTCAAACTGTATACAACTTCTGTCTTAGGAAGCAAACACACACTCAAAAATTAAGTAGGGAAAAATTGTGTTGCATTAACGTAGTATCCTTAACTGTAATCTTAACAAACCATACTAGTTGCCAAACAAAGAAAAAAAAAAAGAAAACAAAATAAGGATTTTAACAAACCATCTGGATTTGGCATAACATAAGAAATATATCATGAAATGATGAGAAAATAGGCATCATTCTCTTACATGAACAGAAGTTACCATTTTATGTACTCAGAGCTTTCAGCTCTGCTCTAGCCTCTGTCAACAGCTCTTCTCTCACTTGCAATGGGGGATACTCTGACAACCTGCCTCACTGCATGGTGCAAGCATATGCATAGCTTCCTCACTCCCTTTAATGCTCACACATCTGAGGAAAGCACTATACAAGGTGTAGAGACAAGGCTTAGCACACTGAGAATGACAGTATTCGTGAACTGTAGTGTTGAAAAGAGAAAAACTTTAAATTACATCTAACTTTCTGGTTCAATCACAAATTCAGTAACTGAGATCTATTTCATACATAATAGCAGCATTAAACACAACTGGCAAATTGACCTATGAGTGAAGGGAGATTTCATTCTGTAAATATGTTTTCTCATATTGGTTCATGAACAAAGCACTGTTGGCCTATAGTAAATGATAGGTGGGACTAGGTGAGGTGGAGGGTCATGGGAAATGTGGTAGAGTAATGATGTGATCTTGGAAAGAGAAGACATGAGTCTGGCGTTCTTGGTAAGTTAAGAACATGTAGAAATACATGTATTAGTGATTATGGTTTAATATTTAAGAGATAGCTAGCCAAAAAGAAATGCTAGTAACCGGCCAATAGTTTCATACTTAATATAGTGTCTCTGCGTGTTATTTTGGGACTAATATGGCTGTGGGAAAGTTCTAGGAACATATGAGTATGGATGCTGTACCATCAGGTGACTCTCTTACTAGAATCAAGAAGGAACCAGTTGTTCATTAGTACCTCCATGGCTGTGTTTACAGAGAACAGATTTCTAGAATAAACTGATATTAAAAACAAAAATATAGGATCAGTAGACCTATGAATAGAAACTGCAGAAATGGGGAAAGGACTACATGATTTTTAAGTATATCCCTTTGAGCTACTCTTTAAAATATAGTTATGTAATAAAGAAAACTATGAATGAAAAGCAGAATTACAAAGGGAAGGAAGAAGAAATGGGGGAAATACGTAGCAAGGATTGTATAATGTATAACATTAATATACTCCTTAAAGGAGATAAAAATTTGAGGTGAATAAAAATGACTGAATACTTATACATACTTACAGTACTTATAAATACATAAGTAAAATTTAATGAAAATATATTATGAAACATGGAATTCAGGTATTACACGAAACTGAGATAAATCAGCTCAAAAGGAAGAAAATTGGGGGTAGAGAGATGACTCCATGGTTAAGTGCACTACTTGTTCTTTGAGAGGACACAGATTCAAATGCCTACCATATAAAAGGAAGTTCATAAGCATCAGTAACTATCAGTTCATCCAAGGGGATATGATGCCCTCTTCTGGCATCAGTGGTCACCAGGCATCCATATGCTACACAGACATACATGCCAACAAAACACACACACACATACACACACACACACACACACACACACACACACACACATACACACAATAAGTAAAGTTTAAAAAAATAAAATAGGGTAAGTTTATTTCAGCTCAAGGTATCAGAGGATTCAATCCATGTTTAATTGACCTGATGCTTTTGAGCATGCAAAGCAATACATTATGGTAGAATGTGATGTAGAGAAAACTACTTACTTGATATCCACCAGAGAGAAACACACACAGAGACAGATAGACCGAGACAGAGGCACAGACACAGAGAGATGCACCATTGTTTTTCAGGGAATGTCTCCAATATCCAAACATTGTCAAGCTAGACCTCATCCCTTAAAATTCTATCACTTTTCAATGGCATCTTGGCATGAGACTCAAGTGTTTATAGGTTTTGGGAAGATATTTCAGATTCAAACTACAGCTTCAGGGAAGGTAGGCAAAGTTTACTTTAAGAAAAAAAAAATGTAGCTTAATAGAAGTTATTTTTAAAAGTTAAATTGAGTGCTCAGAGACTGGAAGCTCATGTTCAAGATGTCGATGGAGGTGGCATGTGGTGTACTCCTGGCTCATTAATAGTATATGCTCACAGTATCATTATAATATGTCATAGAGATAGAGAGAGACCACAACTCACCTCCAAGACAGTGCAATTCATAGCTCATTAACCTGTTAAAGCACACTTTGACAACGCTACGCCAAGCATCATGTATCGGTGTGAATTTTAGAGGGAAAGCAAATGTTAAAACCACACAACAAAATAACTACCATTATCTCACAGAATCTCCAGAAATATAAATGCAGAAAACATCTCTACTTGTGGGACCATTGATTTGAAAAATACAGACACACAACACAATTTTATATAACCCATACGAGAGAAAGAAAACTTGCGTGGAATGACAAAGGTTATGTCTACTTTATGAAGCTCAATAAAACTTTGTTTCTAACATTTGAAAGGATTTGTGGTTCAGTAGAAAAAAATTAAGTAGCTAACTCTCTTGACTGAAATAAGTTCAAATATTAATTATTAACTAATTATATCATAATGAAAAATGATATATTTGTTAAATCTGAAGATTAATGAAATACTTTTAAAAGTAATATGTATAAATAAAAATATTCAACTCAAATTAATAAAAATTTTATAAACTAGACCTGTGATTTACCAGTTATATTAACTTAAAAAACAAGGAGGCTCTAGCAGAAGAAACAAAGCATAACATACCTTTTCTTTAGCCATTATGGAGATGAAGATGGGTTTCCACTTGACATATTAAAATGCATTTGTGACTAAATTTTCAAAATCGGATTTGTAATTTTCACATAAGTTATAGGAAATGCTCACAGCACTCCAAGAAAAGGTTAAAAGCAAGAAATAAATGCAAATTGAGGATTTCCAAGCAATTGTTAAATATTAAATTATACATGTAGATGCATATAATGGTCAGTATTAAACCATACATGTATATACACACAATGTTAAATATTAAACTGTGTATATAAATGGATGCAATGCTAAGCATTAAACGGTACTTGAATATGCACAAAGGGTAGGGATTTACTTGAGCCCTGAAGTACTGGAAAACCAATAGCTCATAATGCTATGGGCTGGAAGAGTTCACAGCCAGAACTACTTTCCCTCCACTGACATAAATAACACTTATCTATGAACACATATGTTAAGCACCCACAGATTGTCTTATAAATGACAAACTGTACCATGTGATTCTATAATACTAACTAGACATGGTGACAAACCTGTTCTGGTTGGCTCATCAAAGTATCCTGGATTGGAAAAAAGTCAAATCATTTTTTAAATGCTTCTTCCAGATAAGGTTTCTCCCTATTGCTTTGGAACCTGTCCTGGAATTCGCTCTATAGACCAAGCTGGCTTCGAACTCACAGAGACCCACCTGACACTGCCTCCTGAGCCCTGGGATTAAAGGCATGTGCCACCAATGCCTGGCTAGAAAAATAAAATAAAATCTGAAGTCTAGAAAGCAGCCTATTAAGAGCCTGCCCACCAATTTCTAAAACATCTGAGGACATGTTCCCATCTCAGATACTCACCTCCAGAGCTGGAATTGATTTCTGGTTCAGGTGCCTAAATAATACAAATTTTCCCACTCTTTTGTTTGATTCCACAGCTTATGTGGAAGCTGCATCTAGATCACATGTTCTTCCCTTGCTTATAGGGCTTCTGGGAATCACTGTGCTCCACACTCAGAATGACACTCTGTGCTCTCACTCCAGGCATGTCTCCAGAAAGGTTCTAAAGATTAGATTTTGCTTGTGTCTGGGCTACTTTGCTTGTTGTCAGCTTTTATTTAGATTTGGTAGTAAGAGCAATTGTAGCTCACTTTTGAGTCTTTCTAATCTTTATGGGTTATGTGTTTACCCCAGGGCAGCAGTTTATTTTTTATCATCTCCCTTTGACAGAAATTTGTTAAGGATGGTGTCTCTTATCAGTTCTTCATTTTCAACAAGCACATTCTTTCCATCCACTAAATCTCCCATGCACACAAATGACTTTTATTTTCACCATTAATTACATTTTTCTATCATCCTTTCAGTGTTTATTCATCTTTTCTACCCTCTTCTACTTACATTTTTCTGCCCTACCTTCTATCTAATATACTACTTTCGTGTGTTTTAAGGCATAAAACTGGTCTGGTCATGCCTTGTGATTTAAAAAAAAAATTCACCCACCTGTATTTTCAATCTTGTTATAACTCAGATGCACAGATGTACA
This sequence comes from Phodopus roborovskii, assembly GCF_943737965.1. NCBI lineage: Eukaryota > Metazoa > Chordata > Mammalia > Rodentia > Cricetidae > Phodopus > Phodopus roborovskii. The sequence goes on from NW_026126447.1 coordinate 14,528,570, forward strand.
TGGTACTAACAAAGACTATCCAGGACCTTATGGGATTACAGAAGAATTTAAACATCAATTCAGACTAATCCTTTAGACCTATTCATCCAAGTTGGCTGATATCTATTCACTTACATAGCTCCTAGTGAGAACAAGAAAAAAAAAAAAAAACAAACTATGAAACAAATCAGAATACTTGTGATGCCGAAATGAACAGTATAACCACAGGAGAATACAACATCAACCAGAGAAAGAGTCAAGGTTTCAGAAAACAAAGATAAGAATCCAACTTTGATCATGCATTTAGATGCATTAGTTGAAAAACTCATGTGGATTTGTTTAACAACTGAGTCTCTCCTGCTGGCACTTATGATTTCAAGAGCTTTCAATAAAATTAGAAATATTTTCAACCACATCACATACACCAATGAAGTATCCATGTGGTTAAAATATAGTTATTACCTCAAAACCACAGGGTTTCTTTGCAAAACAAAACAAAAAATCAACACAATACAAGCTGATTCCTCATGATTTAAATAGGATAAAACATGTCAGGTCAATTTGTGCCCTATAAAATTTAGCAAAAGAACCTTTGGAGGGGGAAAGACCCCATATTCCTCTCTTCCATTATTAACCTTATGGAAAACATCCCCATTGTGTCTGTAACTAATACCTTATGTCAAAGGGGAAATAATCTTCCTAGAAGATTGTGTCTTCCTAGAAGAAAAGACCAACGTCTTCCAGTTTTCCTAAGTACTCCTGAAATATACAAACTATATTTAAAGTGGGACACAATGTATGCTATGAGTTAATTTTTCTTATATCCTTTGCCTACTAGGACTACTTGTCTCCCTCTCCATAAAATTTCCACCATCTTAAAAGTGCATCAAGCTGGCAACAATACCTTCAACACGTAGCCACGGAAAACTTATCTGACTCACCACCACTACATGTGTGATAAAGACTATTGGTTCTTTATATGAACTAAGGAATCAAAATTGTGGGATTAAAGCAATCTTTTATAACATTTGTATTCAATTATGTTTGTGTTGCGGGCACATGACATGGTACCTCTGGACAGTATTTTTATGTTTGATTTTAAAATCCCTTAAAGTACTTCTATCCTGATTGATTTACAAATAAAGTGAATATATTCTTAAACTTGCCATGAGTCAGGGAAATAATTTCTAATTTATTCTCAACAGGAAATAAAGGTATCCGTATAGATGCCAAAAATCCAAATGTTGAAATAATGCAGGTTCACAGTTTCAATGTATGTGAAATGAGTTGGCTAAGTCTTCTGAGTCATTATGATTATGGCATGTTTTCCTCTATTTGGGCAGATTTTCCCTTAATTTTAACTGGTTTAAGAACTTAACACCCAATATTACTATCTAAAGATAATGAGAAATGTAGATTTGCATTTGATCAGCTTGAATAATTATTCTGACAAACTTTACTTCAATAATGATTCTATTTTTGCACTCTATAATACATCTGAATTATCTCTAATGTTCTTGAATACTTCAAAAGTATAGGCTTATTCAAAATTAAGTAATTAGTAGGTAGTCACTAAATACGCACATTATTTCTAGCAAAGTAAAATAGCAAAGAATATTTGAAATTTAGAAAATTTCTACTCATCTTTAAGGTGGAAAGCCTATGTAGATATAGAACCAAAGAACATTATAACTCAGTGCGAAATGTATAATTTATGGTCTCTGGGGGTCTGTTACAAAAAGTTGGTCTGTGAAAGATAGCTCATAATTAGCTGCTTCCTAGCTTTCTGGGAAAAGAAGTTACTGGACTAAAATATATTCAATGTATGTGAAAGAAACTCTACCAGAATGGTGACATAACGGATCAGTTTATATGCATAGAGTGCAGGAAATTTGTTCAGTAAGGTGGAAGGGCAGCTTGCTTCTTAAGTTTCAAAGCTTATTTTCCACAGTGAAAATGAGTAAACTCTGAAAAATACCTAAATGAGTATAAAATGTTACAGAAAATTCCTTGGATGGAAATTTCATTTGACATGATCGAAATGGACAGAAGATTGGATTCATTTTTAAGTGGGCTGTATAAGAAAACAGGCTGAATGAGCTATCAAGAGCCAACCAGTAAGTAGGATTCCTCCACAAAAGCCCATACCTCTCTGCCTTCCTTCCCACAGCTTTCTGCCTCAATTGCAGTGATATTTCCTTTATTTCCCCGAGTGAAACCTAGTCAAAAGGCTCTTATTACTGAAGAAAAACCTTTGCTTTGCTGGAATAATTCATGCTTATTACCTGGGGCTGAAAAATTAACTATGATTGACATGAGTCCAGCATCACTCATATTAAATCTATTGAGAAGTATTTCTGTGGAATCAGCACATAGTAACTGTGGCCAGAAAGGACTAAGGCTGCATTTGCAACTGGAAGCCATACTAACCAATGTGTAAATGTCTTCTTTGTTTTGGTTTTGCAGCATGAATGGGGTCATGAAGAAAATCTGATGCTTAGAACTCTGGAAGTCCAGGACTAACCAATGGTAAAAATGAACTTTCATTAACAATGAAAACCACAGGAATGAAGAAGTTATCAAAAGGAGCTAAGACTTTGAACGCTTTGAGAGGCTCAATGTTCCTCAAGAGAGGCTGGAAGGCCATCTATAAAGATGAAGCCTCAGTTTAGTGCAGGCTCCAGGATTAAAGGATCATAAAAAAAATTAAAGCTTAACGTTTCAGGCTGTATTGGAATCCCTGAAGAAAACTGAGGAGATACCATTGGTGAAGGTGCAGACTGGGTTGGAGTGATAACCTCACTCAGCATACTGGAAATACCAGGATCATAAAGTAGTCGATGTCCACCAATAACAGCAGCAAATATAGAGTGGAGCCTACTATGAGATATGCTGTGTGTGGTTTGTGGTATAGTCACAAAATGGTGATTTAAAAAGCCATTTCTAGAAATCATAAATGAGTTCCTGATGTTGAGTACTGAGTTATTTACACTGTTGGAGTTTGATTTTCCTGTGATTTGATTTAGACTATATCCTGGTTCTTCCTTTTTGGAGTAGTAAAGTATTAAATTTATTTTAAATTTGTAGAAACCCATATTTGAGAGAATTTCAATATTAAAGACAACATTTGCATATTTTGAAAACACTGGAATTTTTAAAGTATTTGAAATTTTAAATATCAAGTAAGTTTTAAAGTTATACTATTATTTGTGATGTCGTAGTAATGGGATATTAGGGATTAAAAAAAGAAAGTATGAGATAGAATAATGGTATGTATTTGTATAAAGTTGACAATGGATCAGTTGTGCTGTTTTTTGTTTGTTTGCTTGTCTTTTAACTTGGCACATTTTGTTAACTTGGCACAAGACAGGATCATATATGAAAAAGGGACCTTCAATTGAGAGATTACTTCCATCAGATTGGCCTGTGGGTAAGTCTTGATTAATGTGATTAATGTTTATGTGTGTGGGCTTATCTCACTGTGGAAGGCACCATCACTTGGCAGATGGTCATAGGTTGTATAAAAAAGCAGTCTGAATGAACAATGGAAAACAAAGCAGCAAGAAGTATTCCTTCATGGTTTCTGTTTGTTTCTATCTACAGGTTCCTTCTTTGAGCTCCTTCCCTGGTTTCATTTACGAACTTTGACATGTTAGATACAATAAACCCTTTCTTCCCCCATGTTGTAAGGTCAGGTTTTTTTTTTTTTATCACAACAGCCAAAGCCAAAGTAGGACAGTTCTATTTAATTAAATATTCTAATATCCTTATAACTTTTGACATTGCAGGAACAAAATCAAATCTCAAATGATGTATTTTTCACCTAAAGTTGCACCTGGGAAATTACAAATAGTTTGTTCTTTCACTTTCTAAAGGCCATTGTACTAAAAGAATTATGTTTCCTTTGTGTGAATTGCATGGGGAAGCATTCAAATCTGTAAAGATGCTAAGTTTTCCCTAGTGAAAATTTATATGGGTAAAACAGCATTCTCATAAACTTTCTGTGCTGACTATGGAGTGTCAAGGTTACCCTCAATGCTCTTGCTGTCCATTTAAAATCTTATTATGAGAACTCTAATGCTGCCATGCCTGATGTTAGACTGAAGTATGGACTTTAGCCATCAGGATTCCAGTTATACCTTTTAAAATATAACGTAAAGCATAACTAAAATCATAAGGAGCATTAACAGAGCATGGAAAGAAAAAGAGTCCCGGACTTAGCTTGCTGGTTAACAATAAGGAATTTTGGAGCACATTCTCTGGTCTGCAAAAGCACTGTATTTTGTTTTCTGAGAAATATCTCAAAGAACATTGAATATTCTAATAAAGTAAACATAGGTCAAAAATGTCTTAAACACTTGGCATCTTACATTTTTAGCCTATTAGTACTTTATTTCTCATCTGTTAACTTTATAATCGTTTTGTTTGTTTGTTTGTTTATCTTTTGAAAAATATGCTTTAATTAAAAAAAAGAATTATACCAAATCTCACTTCCCATTCAGCTCCAGACCCTCCAAACCACCCATCCCTTGAACCTCTTCCGTAGCCTCTCAAATATATATAAAATCTGTTGAGTCCATTTTGTGGTTTGTTCTCTTTCTCATTGCAGTCCTTCATTGCTTGTTCCTAATTCTTTGTTTAGGCATGTTTTCCCCCCAAGACTCTTCCCTGTCCACATTAATATACCCATTGATATTGCCATTGTTCCAATTTTGTTTATGCAGCTACTTTTAGGTGAGATTGTTTCCCAGAAAACCTGGTATTTTGAAGTATTTCTGCTCTCTCTCCAGTAATGTTCCATGAGTAATAGATTCAAGAACTGTGATGTAGACATATTCACTGTAGATGAGCTCCTCATACACTGTTGATGTTCACATTGTGTCCAGTTGTGGTTCTCTGTAATGGTTTCCACTTGCTTTAAAGAGAGACTTCTTTGATGGGGGGTTGTATAGCAATACTTATCTGTGGGTATAAAGACAAAATTTAGAGCATGGTAAGAAATTACATTAGTCTAGCAAAAATGGCAATACTACATTCCTTTCCAGGGTTCATGACCTCACGACTTCAGGGAAACTGACTAAAATCCACAGTGCCAGATGTCATGTCCTTATTCCGTGGGCCCTAAATTGAATTAGACAGCTGCTGGTTGCCACTGACTTGTAAATGCTACTTATGTACCTTTACTCATATCTTGGCATGCTGATAATTGTTGTGTTTCACAGGTAGGACCATTTATTTACTTGCTTTTAATGGCTTCCAGTTGGTTAGCTTGCATACTGTTTTCAGTACCCATACAGGCTATAACACAGGAAAGTGGCTTTCATGTCAGGCCCCGCTTGAATCACTTAAGATCTCTGTATTTAGTGTGTGATATCTTCAGTATTATAGGCCCAACTCCAACCTCTTAGAGGCAATCAAGGACTAGCTATATTATCTGTATTTTTCATTAACTAAAACTCTTTAAATAAGGGAAATAAGTAAGCCAGCTAAATTGAGTTTGTATGTTTGTTTTTTATTTCAGGGATTGCTTGCTTTATAGTTTTACTCCATCTTTAAGTTTATGGCTTGCATTTTTGATCAATATAACCTCAACAATTACAAAATTCTCAGTATAGTTATGTGTACAGTCAGCTTAATGCCCATACTCTCATCCATTTACTTTAGTAAACCTATCTTTACTTAATAAACTTTACTTTACCTGAGCTGTACGGGATTTTTTTTTCTTTTGACCGAAGTCAAGATGCTAACTTGCACATGAGTGGAGATTCAGAATTCTTGAGTTTGAAATGCCAAATTACAGCTCCCATTTCTACAGAGAATGATTTGTTTGCAATATCACATTTATATTGCACTTTCTGGATTCTGGAGCTTTTCATTTATACTATTGATGCATTATTTTACAATAAAATATGTGTGTGCATGTGTATATGGAGGCCACAGTCAATGTCTCATGTCTTCTTTAGCTATCACACCTTTAATTTTTGAGAAAAGGTCTCTTAGCTGAACCTCAAGCTCACTAACTCGTGGATTCTGGCTGATCAGTAAAATGCAGGGACCTGTGTCTCCACTTTGGCCACCCAGTACTGAAATTACAGTTCCAGGCTTTTACATGGGTTCCAGGCTTCTGAATTTAGGACTTCATGTTTAGTGAACAATCCAAATCCCTAGCCCTAACTATGCCTATATAAATAAATTAAATGCTCATATTGTCAGTATCTTTCTTTCATGACTATGTGATACAATCATTTTTAAAAATCAATAAATCATTACCAACCAGATTAAGAGCTCATAAATGAGAAGACTAGCTGTGCAGCACTGGTTATAATCAAACAATTCATCTGAGAATCCTGCATGTTCATAATGTTGATAAGAAACTTTTGCAAAGCTACACAAATGACCTTAACTTCCTCTTAGCTGGTAAAGCTTTAAGAAGACTCTTTTCTGACTTTAGCTTTCACACTCCCTTACTCAAATACTTCATTAGAACATTTATATTTCTAAATTCTTTTCCTGTCCCCTTAACATGTAGGTAAATCTTTTCTTTAAAGCTCCTTTGCCACTTTTATAATCCAAGTATCTTTGCCACAGATCAGGTAGCAATTCCTTCAAAATGTTTACAAGTAAGAGAACAGTCCCTAAATTTAATTTCTATAGGAGAGGAAGTTACTGTCCCTGGCACCTTGCTCCAATTTGTAAAACTCTCTGTTGTCAGCAATACACAAGGATGATGACTTTTGCTTTGGGTAAAGACAGTTTGTTAAGGAGATGAGCTGTTCTTCCCTTTCTCCAGCATTTAAAAACTTTCTGGTTTTGATTCATTGAAGCTACATACACTGACCTTTCTGTTGTCATAACTTTCCTCTGTTACAATATCCTTAAATGGAGTCATCTTTTTTGCTTTACAGGAGATGAGATTACTTTTAGAAGCGATCCTAACAAAGTCCTAAGAAAACTAGCCTAATGCCTGAGCCCCAGGTTTCCTGGCTTTAAAATTCAAGGAAAGTTGTTGCCAGGGACAGACGTCTTAGAATATTTTGGAATATTCTAAGAGAAACTCATCCAATCTCATGCTTTTTTTAGATGAAAAGCAGAAGTTTCTATGCTTGGCTTTATAGTTGAATGAGATTTTTTTTTAAATCCAGTATGGCAAATTATTTGTGGTGTTTTTCTAAAGGATTTATCCACATCTAATCAGGCAAGCCAAACTTTATAATAAAAAAATTATATTAAATACTATGTTTAATCAGAACCAGAAGTGGCTATAGAAAAACAAAACAAAAAAACTACATGGATTTTAATAGAAGGTTAAGGCACATCATTTTAAAATCAAATTTTAATTACTTTCATTATTTCTATAATTTTTACATTTTCATAAAATGTAGGTCATTGATAAATTCATAATCTCAACATAATCTGCTAGATTTTACTGGCTTTCTTTTCAACTTGGAAAAGTCACAGTTTTATCTCCTACCTGCAAATACCTATCATATTGCAAGAACTTTCAACAGTGTAAAAACCAATAGAACAAGCAATGTGCTAACTATTGATTCATAGTGTGTAGCATAAAGGATAAGAGAAAGTCATTAGCATTTAATGGCCACACAGAGGTAGAAAAATCACCAGCAGTGGATTGAAGTTGGGAAACCAAGCTTCAGTTTTTCCTTGACTGAAGGCTGTTGGCACAGAAAAGCCATGGACAACATTAGTGGAAATAGGCCACCATATCATGCTTGTTGTCAGAAATACATATTTGCTATAATTTGGTTCTATGTAGATATCAAAGGCAAATACTGGGAATTCTTTCTAACCCAATGCAATTGTTTCAGGAGTATAAGGACTGGAGACTGAATCATCAAAATTAACACATGAAAGAAGCCAGCATGTAAAGAAGACCAGAAATCCTTTCTCCCCTGAGCTTCACATCAGTAATAGATAGCACACCAAACAATCTTGAGCTATATGGACTATGAAGAGAAAGCTGCTATATAAGTGTCCTGGGAGCATCATAGAACTTGTGACCCACTGTCTTAGTTAATATTTTGTTGCTGTGCTATGATGACCATGTAACTTGTATAAAGGAAAACAGAATGTCAAAGTCAACATGAGGTAGGAATTTAAATGCAAACATGCATGCAAATCTAAATTGTGAATATGATTTACTCTTAATGACATAATTTGAGAATCAAAATATAAATTCTGTTTAGGACATTGAGCTGTTTTCAATGATAGGTTTGGCTTTGGACAGGGTGACCCAAACAAAATAGCCCTTGAAATTTTTTTCTGATGATACTAAACAAGGGGACATTCATTTTAACCTAGGTTCTTTTTATAGTCTCATAATATATCATAGAAACAATAAAACAATTCCCTTGTATAGAGTTAGAAGTTGTCTGGGTTGTTACTTCATCAACCCACTGACCCTCATACATTGGTTGCGAGAAGCTTCAATACCCAACTCTCACCAACAGACATGCAATTCATACCAAAAAGTAAACAGTGAAATACAGGAGCTAACAGAGAAATATAAGAGCTCTACACAACGTATCATCCAAACACAAAAGAGTATGTTTTCTTCTCAGGATATCACAGAATCTGCTCCAAAATATAACACATATATAGTTATAAGGAAGTCTCAAAATATATAAGAAAATTAAAATAACTCCATGCATCTTTATAATACCAACATGGATTAAAGCTGGATTTCAACAACAGAAACAATAAAAAATCCTACAAACTCGTGGGAAAGAAGAAATATTTACTGAATGACTACTGGGTGAAGAAGGAATAAAGAAAGAAAGTAAAGACTTCCTAGAATTCCATGAAAATTAAAGGATAATATACCAAAAATTATGGGACACATGAAAGTGGTGCTAAGAGAAAAGTTCATATCACTGAGTGACTACATAAAGAAATTAGATCTCACAATAACAACTTAGCACACTTGAAAGTTCTAGAAGCAAGCACACCTAAGAAGAGTAGATGGCAGTAAATAATCAAACTGATGACTGATTTCAATAAAATAGAAACAGAGTTAGTGAGACAAATAGTTGGTTCTCTAAGAAAATTAACAAGATAGAAAAACACGTATCCAAACTAACTAAAAGACAGAGAGATATCCAAATTAGCAAAATCAAAAGCAAAATGTGGGCCCTAACAACACACACATTGAGAAAATCCAAGGAATTATTAGGACATAGTATAAAACCTGTGCTCCACAAAATTGAAAAATCTAAAATAAATGCATAATTTTCTCATGTGATACCACTTGCCACAGTTAAATCAAGGTCATATAAAGATTTTAAATATACCTATAACCCCTAAGAAAATAGAAGGCATCATTAAAACCCTCCCAACTAGAAAAAGCCCAGGGCCAGATAGCTTTAGGTCAGAATTCTACTGGTCTTTGAAAGAATAGCTAATTCCATTACTCTTCAAATTGTTCCATAAAGTAGAAACAGAAAGAATATTGTCCAACCCAATTGATTTTAGGATGCCACAGTGATGTTAATACTCAAGATATATAAATATTCAACAAAGAAAGAATATAGACCAATTTCCCTTATGACCCTACATGCAAAAGTACTGGAAAACTGAATCCAAAACACATTAAAAAAAAAAGCCACCAAGTAGGCTTTTTTGTTACTGTTAATCCTGAAACTTACAATGAAATAACTAGTTCTAAAATTTTGACTCAAATTCGAAGTATGCTTTAATTAAGTACTGACCACAAAAATGTATTCTAGTCTTGTATACTCCTTGTTTTCAAGTGACTGGCCACAAGTCACATTAATAGGGGCTTAAAAAGGGACAACCCATCAGGTCCAATCAAGGGCAAAGATATATAATGCCATATGTCCTTCCTACATATCTCACAAGTACATGTGATCAAGTGTATTTAGTTTAGTTGGTTCAAACAAATTTGTTGAGGGAAGTAAATAATGTGGCTTGAAATTTTCTGAGACCTGCAACTCCCAGAATTTCAGGAAATTACCTTGTCCTTGGGCAGGTAAGGTTTACAGATGAATTTGGTTCTTAAACCAGCCTGAACCCACAGGAATAGGTCAACATATAGAAATCAGTTAATGTAACCTATGACATAAATGAACTGAAAAAAATGGTCATTTCCTAAGAGGAGGGTGGTTGGGGTGTATGTGAGGGGGGAGAGAAGGAAATAGGGAGAGAGGTAGGGAGGGAGAGGGAACTGGGATCGATATGTAAAATAAAAATTTTTAAAAATTGATCATTCCATTATATGGTAAAAATGGCATTAACCAAATCTAAAATCCCTTCCTGATAAAAATCTTGTATACATACAAGGAACATACATCACCATAAAAAGTCAATTTACAGAAAGTCTATAGCCAACATCAAATTGAGGGGAAAGAAATTCAAAAGCAATCATACTAAAATAAGGAATAAGTCACCATTGTCTATTCTTTCTATATCTATTCAATACTGTACTTGAAATTCCTGCTAGAGCAATAAGATGACTAATAGAGATCAAGGGGATACAAATTGAAAAGGTGTAGGTTGAAGTTTCACTATTTGCATGTAATATGAATGATAATGTACATAAGTGATCCCTAAGTTTCCAGCAGGGAAATCCTACAGGTGATATACACCTTCAGCAAATTGTCTGTAAAAAAATCAAATTTAAAAAAATCTGTAGACTACCTAAATACAAGTGAAATAAGAAGAAAAAAGTAAAACAATGTAAAGTGTCTTGGGAACTCTAAACAATTAAGCAAAAAAAAAAATCTCAAGCTACATTAAAATACTAAATAACCATATATAACCATATTTAAAAATGGGATACAGAGCTAAACAGACTACAATCCCAGCTCCACAGAAGCTAGATAATAAGGAGAACCCTAAGAGGAATGGGAAGATGAAATAAAGACCTCCTGGGTAAACTTGAGACAGGGGAATTGAAGAAAGGGTGTGGAGAATGGGAACATAAGGGGACAGAATGGTCAAGTTGGGTGAGGGATGGAGTGGGAACCCAATGAAAGAGATATCTTCATAGAGGAAGCCATTATGTATTTAGGGAGAAACCTGGTGTTACAGAATTTCCTAGGAATCCACAAGGATGATTCCAGTTAAGACTCCTAGAAATAGTACAAAGGATACCTGATCTAGCCTTCCCCTATATTTGGATTGTTAACTACCCTTACTGTCATAAAACTTTCATCCAGTAATTGATGGAAGCAGATGAAAGAGATCCAGGAGAGGGAGAGGTATTACATGAACAAAGGGGGTAAGATCATGACAGGCAAATTCACAGAGGCAGCTGAGCTGAGCTCCTGGGAGCTCATGGATTCTAGACTGAAAACTGGGGCGTTTGAATGGGACCTAACTAGGCCCTCTTCATGTGAGTGACAGCTGTATAGCTTGGTCTGTTTGAGGAGTCCCTGGCAGTGGGACCAGGATCTATCCCTGGTACCTGAGCTGGCTTTTTAGAAACCATTCCTTATGATGGGATGTCTTACTGAGCCTTGGATCCTGTTCCACTTAATGTGCCAGAATTTGTTGCCTCCCCATGGGAAGCCTTACCCTTTCTGAGGAGTAGATAGATGTTGGGTGGGTTGGGAGGAAATGGGGGAGGGACAGGAAAAGAAGTGGAAGGGAGAAAAACAAAAACAAACAAACAAAAAACCCAAAAAACAACAAAAAAAGCAAACAAATAAACATCACAGATTTTGAGACTAAGTGTGCTTTTTAATATTATTATGAGCACTGCTACATATTTCTATAAGACCTTGACCAACATTTCACAGCATCAAAACTTATCAACATTTACAAAAATTAGGATATTGAGTACAGAATTAAACTAGAATTTCTTTGCAAATCACTTTACAATGCATCTGGGACAGTAAAGGACAAAATAAATGTTAGCATTTATCATTACTACACTCAAAAGATAAAAAAGAAACAATATAATGTTATTGCTCTGGAACAAGCACTATTCAAAGATTCATGCATACATAAGCATAAAACCTGCATCGTGAAAACAGAAATCATAACTTATTTTAATATAGCTCAGAGGCTCAGAAGTGTTTGTCACTATTGCTGTAAATGCCAGGCTCCATTGTGAGCATTAGAAAAATAATAATGATTCTATCAATATGCACTTGTACCAAATTTTCATTAAAATGTATTTAAAACATATAGAAACTTGGAGAATTATATATATATATATATACATATATACGTATATATATAATTTTCTGCAGAATATGGTTCTAAAACTCAAATATATCTTAGATACATCTATCATATTCTTTTCTATACCATATTTTCTCTCTAGCAATTATGGAACTATTTCATAGGAATTAATGAAAGTAGTTTAATGTGCAACTTAATATTCTGGCAATTTCTCCATTTATAATTTCCAAATGCTTGTTACTATTTAAGCTCCCGTTTAAAAATATTTTATAGTAGAAGTAGTTACTTGTATTATTTCTAATTAATCCTTTATACTTATGAATGATAGAAACTATTTTTAGACACATATTGTAGTTAAACAGATTTTAATAGTTTTAACAGAAATTAATTTCCCACTAGCATCAGTGAGAAAGTTTGAGTTCATATGTAGCTGCCCTCCCTGGGGAACACATTCATAAAAATATATTAGCTACAGTGCTAAGAATCAAAGAAGCAAACCCAGAAAGGAAAGTATTATACTTTAAAAATTAATTTTAATATTTTTAATCACAGTAAATAATTTCTCTAAAACATTTTAATGGTTTTTATCTTACCAAATGATTGTGCATATTTATAGTGGAGTATAATAGTTTGATAGGTATACAATGTACAATGATCAAATCAGTTAAATTCGCCTTTCCATCCTAAAAGCATTTATCATTTCTATTATGAGCTGAAGTCTGTTTTATTCAGTTCTGTAAAACCTTACAAAATTGCTCCCAAAATAGATAAAATGTGCTTGGCCTAAAGAACCCAGAACACTAGAACTTGTCTATTTACCGAACTTTTCTTTGATACCTGGAGTCATTCCTAGATTTCAGTAATCATTTTGTATTAGTCAACTTTCTGATGCTACATTAAAAAAACACTAGGTAAGCAACTTATAAGAGAAATGTTCAGTTTGTCTCATATGTGGAGATTTTTAAGCAGTGTCAATGGATTCTGTTGCTTCTTGGCCTGAGGCAATATGATATCTGACAATAGCTGCATGCTGTAAAACCTCTCACTTAGTGACTGGAAAGCAATAGAGTCGTGGGAGTAGGAGCTGGCCTCTCATTTCAACCTCTGAAGACACATTATTTAAAATCTCACACTACATCTGACTTACCTCATAAAGATTATTTTACCCTTCTCATGGGCTGCAAGCTGTGGACCTCTGCAAGCTGCAAGCCCTCAACAATTGGGTACTTCAGGGACATTTAAGACCCAAGCTATAGCATCTTGGTGGTGCCTCCTGCTTAAAAAATACAAATCTTAAAATGCAAATGATTTAATCCTATGTCTAAGTTTTCAAGTCTCACAGGTTTCAGTACTGCTCAAAGACTAAATCCAAACCTTTCCTGAGATTCAGGGCAAATTAAGGTATGAGCCTCATAATAAAAGTATAAGTTACATTCATGCCAAGCACAATGGCACAGGATAGACATTCAATTCTCCAAGGAAAGAATGGGCGAACAAGAAAAAGAAAGATGTAACCAAAAACAATACATAAGTCCAGTAGGGCAAATAAACCCCACAGCTCTATGTCTAGAAACCAGAGTACTAGGCACATCTTTACATACCAAACTCCATGTTTTCAAATCTTTCTGCTTAGTGTCTTTTCACCACGACTCCCCATTATAAATTTGATTAAAAGGAGCCATTAATCTCTGTGGATGATTTGAATGAGAAAATACCTTCACATGTTCATATATTTGAACAACTGTTCTAGTTGGCAAGTGTGCAGAGCTTCGTGAGGTAGTGGATGGCTGGAGGAGTTACGTCATCAGGAGATGACTTTGAGATTTTATAGACAGGCCCTGCTTCTTGTCTCTCCTCCTCTTTCCTCTCTCTCCTCCCTCACTTTCCTATTTAAGATTGAATGTGATCCTCCAGCTTTTTTCTCCAAAAGCTATGCATGCCTATTGTCAAACCTTACCTGCCATGATGGACTGCATCCTTTGTGGAACTACAAGCTAAAATAAAACTCTCACCCCACTCCAGGTTGCTTTTGACCATGCTGTCTTATCTCCTCAGCATACAAGTAACAATATAAATATCGTTCCCTAGATGTGGTCTATTTGAAATTTTCTAGAGCATAGAAACTAGCCCATTATCTTTCAATTCATTTCTGACAAACTCAAGGCTTAGACAAAGAGTGTCCAAATTCTTTGATATGGTTAAATGAAAGCAGACTGTAGTTTGGTTACCAATACAAATCTCAGCATATTTCTGAGTGAAACTTCACCAACATTGTCCATTCTGTGCTAGTCCCTATTAATATTCTGTCCTGAAATTGCACACAAAATGGCTGCTGGTTTCTTCTTATGGTACCTTGGTTTCATTTTCCTTGTTTTGTCTTCTAACCTTCTCTTAAAACTTCCTGTAAATCAACGTTAAAATCCTGTAAATCTCATTGTTAGGTACTCAGGGCCACAGTCCTACTCATTCTTATCAATATTCTGCATGTTCCCAATGCTCTATAACAAATACCTCATATAGTAAACTAATAACAACAAAGTATGTATATTTGTTTATAATTTTGATCTATGAGCATCAATTGGTATTGTACTTTATACCCTAAAGTCAAATGTTATATCATGGTAGCAGTATACAATAAAACTACTTACTTATAAGATGAGTAAATGATGGGTAAAGAAAGGACCAGAGACCTATCCCTATGACCTAAAACTTCTTTTGTGGCCTTATGTTTTAAGGTAGTTCTACCATAAAGACTTTTATAGATAAGCCCTGCTTCCTGCTTCTCCCTCCCTGTCCTCTCTCCCCTCCCTCCCTCATCTTATTTCAAGTTGAGATGCTCCAGATAGAAACTAAACTGTTCTACTTTCCCCTTATATGAGATTATTACTAAATCTTTCACATGAGTAAAACATGAGACATCTGCCTCCCACACAAAATGAAATGTTATTCAATTATTGAACAGTAAGAAAGAACAAAATCCTGACATTTGTAACAAAGTACATGGAACCAGAGCACGTAATATTAAGTCAAATTATCCATCTTAAAACTATTCCCAAGATAAAAAATAGCATATTAGGGGAAATTGACTGACGCAGACTGATATGACACATACACATATGCCTACAATTTATAGTATGTAATCTGTTTTCATCACTGTTAATTTTTCTGAGCATTATTTTGGTTCAAGAAAAAAATTAAGGGCAAGGTATGGAGATTTTGCACTTATCCTATGCCTTGATATACACAGAGCCTTCATCATTATAAGCGTAGCTCACCATAGTGATATTTTACTTGACCTAATTTTAGAACTTACAGATAAACCTGTTGTTTGCTTGTATTTTAAATGCCCTCCATAGGCATGTTTAAAGGGTCAATCACCAGGTTGCAGCACTACTGGGAGGCAGTAGACCCTAGGTAAAGTAAAAATCTCACTAAAGGTATGACCTTGAGTTTGACATTGTGGCCATGTTCTCTTACTATTGCTTCCTGGTTGCCCTGAAAAGAAGATACCACCATCACCACTACCATTTGTTCTGTTAGGAGTACTTTTGTGTTTTTACAGGCCCAAAGTAACAGGTCCAAGAAACAAACCTTTGTTCTTCATAAATTAGTATATCAAAGATATTTGCCCTAGCAATGCAAATCTGGTATATCTACATCATTCCATTGCTAACACTTAAAGCCCTAAATTTAAGTTGGTTAATCTTGGTATTGGAAGTTATATAAGATTAACACATACACAATGTAAGTCTGCATTTTGGTGTCACATAAACAAATTGTTTCTTCCCAAGACCTAATTTCCATTATATCATGCTTTCCTTGCCAATAGATTTCAAGAGTCTTTGATCTTTTCACTTTCATTGTAGTGTTGTTTTTCAAAAAGCCATGTAGATGAAATTATGCAATGCAGACTTAAATTGACTTTATGGCCTAGCAATGTGAATTTAAGTCTCCCTCAGATCATTTTGGAACTATAAAGGAAAATTAGACCACCAAATGTTAAGGGCTGCTAAGGGTTATTTTTTTATTAATTAATTAATTAATTTTCTACTGATTCTGATTCTATAAAAAGCTTGCTTTGCAGGAAAGGACTTTCTGTTTGCAGGAGAGCAAATTGTTGCTTTGTATTCTTTATCTGTATAAACCATTCACTGAGGTGGCCAGGCACTGAGTCTTGGGTATAGAGCTGGTCCCAGTGTCTGCATTAAATCCTCTGCTTTGTTAAAATTTATTAACACAGAATATTTGTGCAGGCATAAGTTTGCAGCACCTTTTTGTGAATACTTTAACACAGGATTGCTGGATCAAATGCTCGAACTGCATTTAATTTTGAGGCTGGGGAGATTCTTCAAACATCAAAAAGCTAGAGTTCAGTTCCTAGAACCTACACTTGGTTGGGAATCTCTTGTCTCTCTCTCTCTCTATATATATATATATATATATATATATATATATATATATATATATAATCATTCCTTTTTAAAATGTTGGAGAATCAGTATGTGTGGTGTGAGACAGAATCTTCTAAACATAATAGGCAAGTTGTACACATTGGATCTCAAAATTATTGTTAAATAAACAGGACTGGTGGGGGAGGTCCTTTTGTATTCTATGAATATATTTTTCTCTTATTGGTTGATAAGTAAAGCTTTTTTGGCCAGTGGACAGCAGGAAGTATAGGCAGAGCTACCAGACTAGAAGGCTGGGAAATAGAACACAGAAGGTCTCCCAGGAGACACTGCCTTGTGTGGTTTGAGGACCCTGAGAAAATTGAGATAATGGTCAAGTCCTGAGAGAGCTATCCATATCATTTGTTGTCCAGTCTCTGTGTAATGATAAAATTCAGTGGTTGTCTGAAGTCATGGCTAGAGTAGTCACCGAGTCTAGACCATCTTGGCTAAGCATTTTCAAGTTGTCCTGAGTAGTTTGTAGACCAATGCTGACCTTTGGGTGATGTTTGTCAGTTTAACTGCATTCTCATAATCCTGGTTAAATCATCCTTGGAGGCCCTGCTGGTCAGAGGATTTAGTCAAAGTTCTCTGAGCTCTGATCCCTCCTCACAGTGGAAGGCACTCTATTCTCTACCTGACCTTATTTGGAGACTGTCTCTAGGCACAGATGCCTGGTTTATCTTTATATGACCCTGGACAAAGTTCCCTGTAGAAGTTTTCCCCCTGCTTCCCACATGATAATTATACATATTGCTAGGAAGATTATGAAAAGTCTTTCTGCAGATGATAACTAAGACTTGTACTAGGAGCTTTATGATAGGACATGCTTTTTAATGAAAATTAAGTGATTTCCCAGCTACTGCCCCCAATTCTATGTATTTTCTGTACTCTGGAATAAAGCTAAATAGATTCATGAAACTGTCTCCTCAAGGACTGTCTCCATTGTGATTACAGGCCACACAAAGCTCTCTGTCATTGCTTCTGCCTCTTGTCCTCATGAACTGGTGACCAACAAGCCAAGAGAAAAAAGGGGATTCCATACAAATTATCTTTGTGGGGCCCCATCATCTTTTTGTAGACCTCCAAGGTCACTGTTGGGAATGTTCACAGTTCACTACAAAAACCTTCTACATTTTAATATCATATTCAGCAGATCTTGAATATGTTAAAGGAACACAATTTGCTAAATACATCCAGGGTACACAAACTAGGCTCCTAGTAACTTACTTCAGCATCAAGCCCAAAATCAGGTACAAGAAGCTGGTTTAAGCTTTATTTCTAGAACTGGTTACTACTCAATATGATCATTAATATCATGTCAGAAAGTTTGTGTATATAGATGTATGATGGTATAGATATGAATACTTAGTTTTGGAATGGATTTTCATTTATTGATACAAATTTAAGTTCAATTTCATTATAGTTCTCCTCTTGTTTAGGTATTATATTTATATAGCTCATTTAAAAATGTATAACTTAGTACAGATTATAGATCGTTACCTAAAATAGTCAAAACTTATAGTTAAATTACTTAGGATTTCTACATATACAGAGATGTATTTGAGATAAATAGGCATTCTTCAAATCTTTCAAAGACCTACCAAATATGGCATTTAAAATGGTTTAGGGTTTTTATTAACAGTGTGATGGGAGATGTCATTCTGTATATGTTTCTCATACTGGATAATGAATAAAGCACTGTTGGTCAAAAGGAAAGCAAGATAGGCAGGACTAGGAGACAAGGAGGAAATAGGAAGGAGGAAGGGAGAGCCAAGATGGAGAGCCTGGAGAGAACAGAACTGCCATTCCTCTGCTCTCGGTAAGACCACATGGAAATACGTAGAAATGGGTTAATAATTAAGACAGAGCTAGCCGATAAGAAACTAGCACCTGGCCAACAGCATAATATCAAATACAGAGTCTCTGTGAGTTATTTGGGGCTGGTGCGGTGGTGGGACAAGACCAGGCAGCAGGAGGAAAAACCCATACTTCTTACAACAGTGAGAGGCATACATGTTCCTGGCAACACCACCTGCATCTGAAAGGAAGATGGACCTTGAAGAAATGCGTTATGGAGTTTGCTTCCTATATTGGAAGACTAGCCATTTGGACAAGATGCTTTTGTCTGGACTGTTTGACTATATGCTGTATAAACTGGATATGCAGGACTCACAGAAAAGTGACTGCTGATACAAGATGGACATTGATACATGGTTCCTGCTTCATGGAAGTCTGCCAGACAGTCTGCAGGACACAGAGAAAAATGACTGACAAACTGCCAATGCAGGTGGACAGTTTAAACTTTCCTGCTTTGATGAAGAGTCTGCCAGATGCACTATGGCCTAAGGGCTGAAGACGGAAGATTACAGAAGAACTTCTGGTGACTGACTAGGCATTGAGTTGTCTCGGTCATTTCTAGAGTTTATATGCTATCCCTCTGTGGTCTTTGAAGGAGTTGAAGACAGATAGTTATGGTTATAGTTTTCCTTAGTTAGGATTAAAGATAAGTTACATATAGGACTTTAGAGTCACAAAGATAGGATAGATGATAGAATATTGTCTTAAATTTTGCTAAATGTTAATGGACTAAATATTGTTAATTGTGATTATTATTTTATAACTGTCATGTGATATATTTTGCTATGTTAAGGTTAAAACCCTTCCTTTTATTTAGAAAGAAAAGAGGAGATGATGTGAGATATCATGCTGTAAATATGTTCCTCTTACTGGTTAATGAATAAAGCACTATTGGCCAATAGGAAAACAAGATAGGCAGGGCTAGGAGACAAGGAGAATTCAAGAATTAGTAGGAAGAAATCAGCATGTAGAGACTGGAGAACAGAGGCCGGGGCCCACTCTCCAGTAAGAGGAGACCATGTGGAAATACTTAGAGTAATAAAATGGGTTAATAATTAAGACCTAGCTAGCTGATAATAAACTAGTAACTGGCCAATAGAATTATATCAAATCCACAGGCTCTGTGTGTTAATTGGGGCTGGCGCCATGGCTCTGGGCCCAGGCTGATGGCAGGAAAACCTACCTCTAACAGTCTGATAAGCTTAAAATTTTGAGATAATAGTTATACCTTAAAAAGTTTTAAGGAGTCAAAGAAAAATCAGAGGATTATAATACTGGTGACAATATAATAAGCCCGTAATTTTGGTTTTCTCCTGTCCCACACCAGGTGGTTCTTCTCACATTAGAAAGAGATTTTGAATTTTCATTTAACAAGCTTTTTTGAGTTTAAAGAAGGAGAGCCATACTCCAACTCCAAAGTCAACCTTGAGTGTTTTAATTGCATTGGGACCACAAAAACACCATTTGCCTTTTGTCTTGGAGAGAGCAGTAGAAACAAATATTTGAGAAGATTTATGAAATTTTGTCTTGTTGGATGTGTGCTACAAAATTAGTCCAACTTATATTTTTCTTGGGATAGTTTCTCTTGATGATTTCTCTTTCTTCTTAAGATGTCTCACTTGTCCTGTGTTCTCTGGATTCCTTAGTTGGATGCTTATTTTCTTCTAAAAAAAAAAAAAAAAAAAAAAAACCCTGTATCAACCCTAACATTTGAAAACAAAAAAGAAGAAAAGAATTATCTTCAATATTGAAAAAAGTATTTTTCATACCTGATGATATGAAAAGCATTTCTTAGTTTTATAAGTTAGTTTGGATTGAATGACCAAACTCTTTGATGAACTATCACCTCTCCTAATCAAGTGGTCTCTCTCTTCTGTATGAATCGAAACTTTATCATTCTTGATGGTATCCAAAGTTTTTCTTCTCCTATGGAAACAAAAGTAAAACTTCTTCTCCAATGGAACACACATACTGGTTTTATTCTGAGGTCAACACATCTCTAAAATATATAGGCTGATTTAATTTACCAGTTTTTTTCCCCTATTATCCAAGGTCTCTCCTTAGCTGTAGTTCCTTTTTCATTAGCATTTAAAATTTTTTAATTGTTATTAGATCTTTATTCTTTATATCACCGGGCAAGTTTCTCTATCATCCATCATAAATATTTGATCACATAATATTTCCCTGGGCATCCAGTATTTCTTCTGTTTCTGAGAGCATTCCGTGACGTCAATTTTTATTCAATTACTTTATGAAAAAATTCTGACTTGCACATCTTAAAAATTATTTGCTTTCTGAATTTACACACACACACACACACACACACACACACACACACACAAGAATTTAAAATTTTTAAAGTTAATAAATCACTTTGGATTTTTGTTTGTGTTTTTGTTTTTTTATTTAAATTTGAAACAACGTTGTTTTACATGTTAATCCAAGTTCCCTCACCCTCCCTTTCTTCCCTGTCATCCCTTCAAACATCAGGTCATCCCCTTTCTGCTCCCTGGGGAGGATGAGGCCTTACTTGGGGAGTCATCAAAGTCTGTCATATCAATTGGGGGCAGGGACTAGGCTCTCCCCCATGTCTCCAGGCTGAGAAAGTATCCCTCCCAGTGGGATGGGCTCCCAAAGTCCATTCATATATTAGTGAAGAATACTGGTCCATTACTAGAGGCCCCATATACTGCCCAGTCCTCCTAACTAACTACCATCAGGGGATCTTAGTCCATCCTGGCCCTTTGTAGTCTATTTCTGTGGATCTTTACTACTGCTTTGTGTTTATTAAGCATATCTTTTATAGCACAAATAGAATTTCCATAGATTGGTATGTGCTGTTTCTGAGACTGAGGGAATGTTGATCTGTGTTTTCCACTGCTGAGTAAATCACATCCCCATAAATTCATTGCTAAGTTAGATGCATATGTTTTTAATTTTCCTATATTTCCTTCTGGCGCTATACCCTTGACCTATCTTGCAGTTTGTTTTACCCTAGTTAAAGTTCCAATCTCTAGAAGCTGAACATGTACTTCCTAAAAGGTCAATCTGCATGCCAAGATTTTGGTAAAACTTTTGTCATATTTGCATCTGTGTCTACTACACCTTCCATTTCAATGATATTTATTGGTATTTTTAGCTTTGGTCTCTGACAATTTATAATTTATAAGCAGTTTGTCAACATACTTATTTTCTGGCCTCTCCTGAATGTTTTATTTTATTTACTAAATCTTTTTAGTCCTTGATAATATCCTGAGCAGTATGGCTTTTTTTAGAGCAGGCATTAAGTTTTTTAAATGCTCTGTGGATGAATTTTTCCAATGGTGAAAGAGAATGATTGTACCAAATTTGATAATGGAGCATATGTGAGGCCTCTCAGAGTGTTTTCCTATGGAAAAGTGTCACCTTGCCTATTCCCTATTGATCTGCACTCATTAGTTTAATTTTAGCCTTTGTAAAAACCTTCTGCATATCCCAGAACACTGGGGCTTTCTGTTTGGATTTTCTCTAGAAAACACATTGTTTCTAGAAGTATCTTGCCTACACCCATTTTCAAATGACCTTGTTTAGCACAATTAAAACATCTGATATTTTGAGTCTTCTTAAATTTTTTTAGAAATAACTTCTTGTATTCCCTTATCAATATAAGTGTATGATCTGATATCAGCTACATTTTTGGATCCATTCTTTTATAGGTGCTGATCTTGACTTAAAGGCCCAATCACCCCCTCACTTCCCTTGACTTCTGAATTAGCATTTTCAGAAGCCAAATATTCAATTAATATCAGTCTAGCTTCCATATCTGATATTGTGGTATTTACAACTGCAGTCAGTCTTTGTAAAAAAAAAAAATCAGTGAAGGCTTCTTTTGGTCCTTGTATAATTTTATAAATGACTTAGTCCTCCTTTTTGATTCTTCAACTCTATTCAAAGTATTCAAGCCTGCTATACAGCATAGTTCCAAGGTCTGAATATCAAATCTAAGCTGCCATTGCAAATCAGAATATTGGCCTTCTAGGGAAATTTCCATATACATAGCTATACATAGTTGTTCTATGACCTTAGTTTCCACATTCCATATTATTTTCCATTGTAACAGAGGACCAACTTCCAATATTGCTGCAGTTAAGTCTTTTCAATTTTTTGTAATATTTCTATTATGAGTTGCCTCTGAATTCAACATCTGCTTCCCAAAGGTGAATGCATACCTTCCTCAAAGACTGTTTCCTTAAATTTCTTCACATCTTATATGTCTTCAGGATCCCATTTAAATTCTGCATAGCTTTGGTGGTACCTGCCATCTGGCGGTCATTCTTATACGATAATTGGATAAATTAAGGTTGATTTTCTAGTAATGTTTGGCTAATAGACTTCAGTTTCATAATGCATTAGTTCTATAGGTTCTATTTCAGGTTCCTCTCTGTCTCTCTCTCCCTGTCTGTCTGAGTAATTTTATTTTCATTAGTAAGCCTTTCTATTACTTATATCCTATCAAATTCTTGAATTTGACATAGTTATAAAACCATGTTTTAGGGATAAAATATGAATTACCAAATTGATAGTAGTTCCAATAATCATTATATATCAATTTTAGCAAAATGGTTTAGCCTGTCATTCTTTTTTTTTCCATTTGCAAGTCATCAATAATAGCACTATACAGAGTCCCAACTCCTTGCATTTCAATGTTTTCAATTCTTAATGTGGGAAAATATTTTTCTTTTTAATGCTATTTATTTCTAAGTGTAAGCCCACTATCAGGACTATTGAGAGTGTCTTATAGAGATGCTCAGGCAGTGTTGGGGGTAGGGAATAGGATTGGCTAATGTGAATTCCGTGTGATCATACCATATATTGGAGTGCCGATTATGTTTATCTGTTGTCTTAATGGCTGTGCATGTATCAATGGATACATTATCGTCTGCAGTCCTATGGCCTCACAGTCAACACTCTGCTGGCCACTCAGTATATAGTCTATAGGTCCTTCTTGTCTGTTGCACAGAATAGCTTTCAACCAAGTATTTATTGTTCAAATTACCAACAAAACCTAGTGAAAACCTGCTAGGATGGAGAAGCTGAGAAGCACCAGCTGACCTTGTTTGTTGGACAGAAACCCATCAAAAGAAGTGTCTCTCTACTCATTCCAAAACCGAAAGGAAGCAACAAATTCAAGTCCCCACCTTTTCTTTCTGTGCATCGTCTCTGTCCAAATTGCTGGCTTCTTTATTGTTAATACCATTCATCTAGTCACTTGCTTTGTCCCTTGGTTCAAGGTAAAATTTATTTCACAATTTTGAATTGTCACAGTGCAATCAAAATCCCTGCAGCAAAGTTTTGGCAATTTGCAAAAATGAGAACACAAATTATCAGAGTCTATTAGCTGACAAGGAGGGAAAGGTTTCCTGTTCTCTGTACTATGATTTAAAAAGCACAAAGATTAATCACTAGACATCAAGGTAAATTATGAGTATCCTGGTACTTTCTGTACTGCAGTTCTGCTTCAAAAAATCTACACTCATATGAAGAGATTAAGGGAAGTAAGCAGTCTTTCAACAATTTTGTGATGTTAACACAATGATTAAAAGTGGTAGTAGGTGGCTAGAAAAATGTGTTGATGGTTAAGAACACTGGGTACTCTCCCAGAATACCAGGATTCAATTCCCAGCAACCACATGTTAGCTCACAGCTGTAACTCACTCTAGCTTCAGGGGATCTGACACTCTCTTCTGTCTTTTCTGGGCACCACACATGAATTTGATATACAGACATACAGGGAGGCAAAAAACTTTTGAGGTTTAATAAAGATCAGGATAAACAAATACGCTGAATAGATGTTTATTCAGGGAGAAATAATTTACAACCTAGACAGAATGAACACCAGCAAGTTCCACCTGATGCTCTCCTCTCCCCATCCTACCAGCAAGAGAGCATTCCCAGGCTCCTCCTCAGATCTCTTTCACAGGTCACTTCTGCCCCTGGCTCCACCCCCCAATGGGCGTGGTCAGAGCCACAGAAGGAGACAAATTTAATATCCTACTACAAAAAAAAAAAAAAAAAACTTATACACAAAATTAAAATAAAATAGTTAAATTAGGTAAGAATAGAGAGAGGACCAGACAAATATTTGAGACCTCCAATGGGGCAGTCACTAGGGGTAAAATAAAGAAAAAAAAATGTCAAACACCTTAAGAAAGTTTAAAGAATCATTGTTAAGAAAAACATGCATGTGTGTGGGTGTAGCTACATATAAATTGGAGTAAGAGGGTCACCTCTAGTGTTGATGTTTGCCTTGTGAAAACAAGGAAATTTGCCTTGTGCAAATAAGGACTGCTCATTTTTTACCTCTGTGTACACCAGGCTAGCTGTCCTATCAGCTTCCAGGATGTCTATTGCCTGAATCCCACCTTGTTATGCATCTAGTGCTATGGGCAACTGTGCTCCTGTGCACTGCTTTCTTTACATGGCTTGTGGAGATTGGAGGTGGAGTCCTCGTCCTTGCTTAGAGACTACTTTCCTCATTGAGTGATCTCTGAGGCCTGAATTTAAGACCTTAAATTATAATAGATAATTGTTCCTTTGTGTCTATTTATTTGTTTCTATGTTCTTAGCCTTTCATTACAGTTTCCCTTTAATGCCAGATAATATTACCCTCTTTTCTTCACAAAATTCCAGTTTTTAATCTTACTGGCATTTTCTATTGTTTCTTTATATTATGCTGTGTAAATCTCTGCTTTTAAATATTCTTTTTCTCCACTTTCTTTGAAATTTTTTTCTTGTGAACTTAATAAAATGTAAACCCAAGATATCATTTTGAATCCTTTCTTGTAGAATGAAAATCTCTATAATTATATTTACTTAAATAGTTCAAATTTTTAATATTCTAATTTTCTTCTTCCTTAAAACTAAAAATTAGGTGGTAATAGACATAATTGTTCTCTAGTGTATAGATCTTATTATAGTTTGCATTTAAAGAATTTTAAATCAAGTAATGTTTCTGCTGTATTTCTTGTGTTATTGCAGAAGCAAAGAACTTGAACTGCATATTATCTTGTATTTAAAGTTTGTTGATAACAATTAAATGTGGCAGATACTGTAATTCTATTTTGCAGATGGAAGATTTTCAAGAAATATCATAGAAATTAAAAATCAAATGCAGGCAATATGCCATAAAACCATCTTATAAAGTGAAAATTTACTTGTGGCTTTGATTCCCTCCCTCATTCTTTCAGACATATTTGCTTTTTAGATTTAAAATTTTATAGACTCTTTTTACTATTTCCATTTCTTTTGGAGTCAGTTATCCTTTTTGCTGGGTTTTAAATATTCTTTCATTAATGTTGGCCTTACAGAAATTTTGTAGTTGGTAAAAATCTGTTACTTTGAATTTAGACTTTATTATAAACATATTCATGCATTGTTTCCATGCTGAGATCACAGGGAGAAGTTTTGTTTCTCAGACTAACACAAACCCCTTCTGTGAAGATTTTCTAATGTTTAGTAGAAGTATTTCAGCTCTTTCCAGAAGGGCATCATCCCTGGCCACCTATCCAAGGTGGCTCATGGCCACATGCATTGCTTCTGTCAAGGCACATAAATGTTAATTTATCAACTATTGTAGATTAATGACTCACTAAGTTTTTAAAGAAATTATTTATTAAAGCAGCACCATGATATGCTTTTTTAATATATGCAGAATCAGATATTTGGAAGTACTTTGCTTTTATTTTAAAATTCAGCTTGATAGCTGTATTTGTGCCTGTAGTTTTATAGAAAAAAAGTACTATTATTAAATATAGGTGATGGAATCATGTTTGATCAAATATCTACCATAGTCTTTTTTTAATTTACAGGTAGAATGAAAGGGTCAAAGAAATGAGACCTTATCCCTTGTAACCATATCCTTATATGAAAAGGAAATAGAGACACACATGGGTAATAAGCCAAGATATTAACATCATTCATCTACTAACTGAATTTACACAAAAGTTAAGAGAGGGATCTAGGACTCGCTACTTATAGTCTCATAGAAATTACCTCTGCTGGAGTTTTGGACTTTTGAGTATTAGCAACCCATAACATATTTCAAATATCTTAAGCCACCATGTTGTACTCAGCAGGATTACACAACAGACCAGAGAAGCTAATCTCAGACATTGAAAATCAAATGAAAAATTTATTCAAATATTGCATCTTTCTCATAGAATCTAACATGTATTTGTGGAGTCGGTATCATAATTTGTAAATCTACATTGTTTTGTGAAATGTTGGCTCGAACGTTTGGGGTAATATTAATGTGACCCAAATGGATAATGAGGGAAACCAAGGAACTTCAAAGTCCTTGTTCCTAATGGGTCCTTATTACAATTAAATGTGACTTTTGCATTACCAAGGGCATCAAATAAAACTAGATCAGGAAAATTCTAGGTCACTGCATGAATTATAGTCTAGAAGGAGAGATTTAAACAGGAATATTTTTAAATTCATTTGAAGCTGTAGCTACATGGGGGGAAAATCTGCATTTAGAATATGTGGAATGGCAGGAAACAAGCAGACTGCCCCTACCTCATGAAATGCCCTTCACATGATTAACCATAACAGGGAAGAAAAGCAAACAAACCTGTCTCCTCATTCTAATAAGAGCAAAAAAATTTTGTGTTCATGCAGAAAGAATCTTCCTTTCATCTAAAAATCAACACCATGAAAAGTAATAGATCCACAGCCTTAAAAAAATAGATTTATTTTCAATAAATCTATTATACTATAAAGTGCAGACTAGGGAAAGAATTTCACTTGTTATATGGAAGTATTTATAATAAATAGACCCAAACTTCCAATTTTGTCCTGGTGGTCACACTATAGTGGACAATTATTCAAGAAGATAGTGAATACGTATAGTGTGCTGGTATTGAAACTAATAAATGCAATGTTCTTAGAATGTGTCTATACGTATAGCAGTATGCAAGGAGAACAAAAACAAGGCCGGTCTTTTACATTATGACTAATAACTATAGAGCTTGGATTTTTTGCAACGCATTCATTTCTAAAATCTCATCTTTATTGGTACATCTCTCACTTAAGAGTACACACCCATTATCGGTGTTATCAGGAGACAATTCACAATATATTATTGACTTTTAATCTACATATATGCTTTAGAAATTGAAAACCAAAAAAAAAAATTGAAAACCATGAAAGCAAACAGTGAAAAATGACCATCATCATCAGAATAGACATCAAGATTGTTGACTTTATTTTAACATTCCGTAATCTCTTCTGTGTCTAAAGGCTTGAATGGTTAGAAATCACTTTCATAGCTGTCCTGCCAGAAGGGTTTTAGTTAAAGTGAATTTGTAATTGATGGAATACAGAACAAAAAAGCCATTATTCTTTAGTGACAGCATGTTGTGACACACATGGCATTTGTGTCTGACAGACAGTCAGTTGCACAGGACTCTCCCTATGAACTATGAGCTCCTCCACTCTGAAACTACAGTTACCTGCCAAGTCCTCTTCAGATTCTTGTGGTGTCCAGTTTTCTAAATGTAGTCCCTCAATATTTTGGCCTTCTTTAAAAAAAAACAATAACAAAACTTTGAGCTTCATATTCTTCCAAGGAATACATCACATGTTTCATATGTAAGCGAGAAATGTGAAGTAACACAGAGAAGAACACAATAACAACATGGTAAAAAGCGAACGATGAATTAAAAGTCATTTAAAACCTGATGAAACATACTGATTAAATGAGTAATCAAGCAGAAAACACAGGACTCTCAGAGCAAACCTCAGATGAGGCAATTTCCCATGGTGCTTATTTGTTTTAGACAGGGGCAAGCCAAGCAGCTTAAGCTGGCCTCAAAGACCAAAGACCTATCAGGTCTTTTCAATTTCCCAGTGCAGGGATTACAGGAGATTGCCACTATACCTGTCTCTACGTTATGTATTATTGTGTAACATGCAAAATGTGTACTTTAAAATGAAGGAACTCAAATAATTATCTACACTGTTGTTGTTTGTTTTGTTTTGTTTTTGTTTTTTTTCTAGACAAGGTTTCTCTATGTTGCTTTGCAGCCTGTCCTAGTACTAGCTCTGTAGACCAGATATCCACCAACCTCCACCTACTTCTGCCTCCAGAGTGCTGGGATTAAAGGCATGCACCACCAACGCCTGGCTAAAAATTATCTTTTTTTTTTTTTTAATTTGAAACAAGCTTATTTTACATGTCAATCCCAATTACTGCACCCTTCTGTCTTCCCCTGTTCTCCCCTTTCTTCTCCACAAAGAGCAGACTTCCATGGGGAGACTTCAAAGTCTGTCATATCATTTGGAGCAGGGCCCAGGCCCTCCTCCATGTCTAGGCTGAGAGAGAATACCTCTATGTGGGATGGGCTCCTAAAGTCCATTCATATATTAGTGATAAATACTGATACATTTACAGAGGCCCCATAGACTGCCCAGTCTTCCTAAGTAACACCCACCTTCAGGGAGTCTCGGTCAGTCCTATGCTGGTTTCCCAGCTGTCAGACTGGAATCCATGAGCAACCCCTTGTTCAGGTCAGCTGACTCTGTGGGTTTCTCCAGCCTGGTCTTCACCCCTTTGCTCATCACTTTTCCCTCTGCAACTGGATTCCAGGAATTCAACTCAGTGTTTAGCTGTGGATGTCTGCTGCTGCTTCCATCAGTTACTACATGAAGGCTCTAGCATGGCATATAAGGTAGTCATTAATGTCATTATTGGTGAGGGGCATTTAAGAGATCCTCTTCATTAGTGCTTAGATTGTTAGTTAGGGTCATCCTTGTAGATCTCTGGACATTTCCTTAGTGCCATATTTCTCTTAAAATCTATAATGGCTCCCTCTTTTATGGTATCTCTTTTCTAAAAGTTATCTTTCTAAAGTGGAATGCTGAATTTCTAACATTTAACAGCTATACACTGCAATGGTTCTAAGTAGCTACTTCTAGTTCCAGTAAAAATTGTTTTGGACTTTTGTTGACACTTGTGATGGTTTGAATAAGAATGGTTCCCATAGGCTCATACAATTTACTACTTAGCCACCAAGGAATGGAATTCTTTTATAGGAAAAGAATGATTAGGAGGTATGACTCTGTTGGAGGAAGCACATAACTGGGGGTTGACTTTGAAGTTTTCAAAATCCCACATTCAAACCTCTCTCTCTCTCTCTCTCTCTCTCTCTCTCTCTCTCTCTCTCTCTCTCTCTCTCTCTCTCTCTCTCCCAGCTTATGTTGCCATGTTCCCTGCCATAATGTTAATAAACTAAACCTCTGATACTGAAAGGAATCCTCCAAAAGCCTCCAATTAAATGGTTTTTCTTTTATGAATTGTCTTGGTCATGATTTCTGTTCACAGCAACAGAACACTGACTAAGACAACATCTTCCTAAAATAAAGGTTTATGTATCACCTAAACATATTCCCATTAGGCTTTTTGTCACAGCAACACAAAACTCAGAAACACAAGCACTGTAGCTCATCACTTAAATACCAGGACTTTGAAATCCAGAACATCCTAAATTAGAATTATCACCAGTCTAGGCTATGTAGACTTTGGTAAAATGACCCTAGTCCTATCCCCTTACAGCATGTGTGTGAGTCACCAGTTGGCATTATCTAGCATATAACCAGAATAAGAAAAATAATTGAACTTCAACTGCCTTACTCTGTCAGAAGTGTTCAATTTAAGAAATCTAGGTGTAATGGCTCATACCTATAATTCTAGTTTTTTATAAGAGATGAGTGCATTGCCTTGAACTTGAGGTCAACTTGAGCTACATAGCCCAGGCCAGCCTAGACTATAGAGTAAAATCTTGACTCAGAAGAACAACATCAAAAGGGTGCTAGAGACACAATAAGGATGACAACAGAGAAAACAAGTCTAGTCTCACTGCATTTTCATTGTTTGAACAAAAATATTATATATAAAAATAAAGATTGTTAGCAATTTATTCTTGTGGTATTAAATCTGTATTAATTAAAATATATTTAGATTTATCTGTGTAAGTGTAACTAACTTATTGACAAAGTTAAGGAAAATAAAATGATTATAGAGACAATATATAAAGCAGGCATTGTTTTAGTACTCATGGTATATGGTGTGTGTGTGTGTGTGTGTGTGTGTGTGTGTGTGTGTGTGTGTGTGAGATCTGTGAAACTGGAACCTGTGCAGAGACTTGAATGACATGATCAAGAGGATCAGGCAAGTGTGTCCAGACAAGACTAGAAAATTAGACACAGATTAAAGAAAAATATAAGTTTCTTAGTGGTGTGGGTTACATGGGATAGATGACAAGCATACCATGAGCTGATTGGTTGAATGACAAATAAGTGACACTGCTGACTTTACCACTCAAAATCTGAGGCCAAGAGATCCCTTAGTCTTAGGGAAATGGGGACACTTGGTGACTGGGTAAGAAAGATGGTTATTTCCAGGAGGTGTTCACCTATAATCCCAGCACTCTGGAGGCAGAGGTAGACAGATCTCTGTGAGTTTGTGGCTAACCTAGCCTACAAAGCAAGCTCCAGGACAGGTTCCAAAGCTACACAGAGAAACCCCTCTAGAAAGACACTTGGCATCAGACTCTGGCTTGGAAAGTCCTACCTTATCTTAGTACACCATAAAGAAAGGACTGGGAAGATCCTGATTGCTTTATATTCTGAATTTGGGGGAAGAATCATACTCAGGTGACTTTAATACACCCATGATGAAATGAAACAAAAATTGGGACAGTAGAAGAGGAATTCCACTTTTCTTTGTTTTCACTAAACAAAGGTTCACTAAAACATGATGCCTTCCTTGGATATCTTCCATGTGATGACACTTTGATTATTTATATATATATATATATATATATATATATATATATATATATATATAACTTTTAACATTTCTAAGTGTAATGCAATCCTAAGAGAATTGTATTAAGGATTTCTAGAGCAAATGCTGACACTGAATAATCCCTCATATTTTTCTAATGATTTTCTTTGGTTTATATTTCCTAGCCTGTTTAAAATGTTTTCTCCAACTTAAATTCTAGCATACATTCTAGTCATTATTAAGTTTTGTGTTTATTCTTCATGCTATCTTCAAATTTCTCATCTTACATCACATCCTGGGTTATTACTGGTCTACAGCATTTACTCCAGCAGTGGCATATTCTATTCTTGATTTTTGCTGAATATATTAGGTGCATATTAGAAGTTTGCTAAACTGTCACCAATTTAGGTGTACAGTTCCAGTACACCTGCATGAAGTTTTTGACTCCCAGGTTGAGAGTAATTTATTAAGATATTCTGTGTTCTCGGAGACAATGATTTTACAACACAGCACCACTTCTTAGCTCAGATTCTACATACAGTCACCTCTGGCAAGATGCAGTACATGGATTCACTGTTCTTTACATTGATGGCAATCCCCACTTCCTGATTATTTATCTCAAAGAAATAGACATCTGGCGTGCTGATATTAGCAGTGATGTTGAAGCAGCTAAAATACAATTGCAACACACCCATCTCCAGGAGGTGTAGTTTAAATTCCAACAAACTGAGAATGAGAAATTAGAATGCCTTGGGCTTCATTTATAAAACCTGACAGCTTAATTCCAAATACTCTGGATATTTAATTAATGGGAAGTGAATCAACCCTTCAACATTAAAAAAGAAAATCTATAATTTGGCCTCTTCAAGTCAGCAGAGCGAAATGTCAAATTATTTTAGGCCCACAGATAGAATTTTTCATAACTTTATGATGTAAATGCTTAATAATAATGTCAAAACTTCTGCTCTATTAAACCAGCATGCAACTGATCCAATACAAATTGACTATCACAGTGAATTGTATTGATGTCTTACACAGACAAATTAGAATATAAAAAGTGAGTCACTGCTCAGCAACAGCAAAAGACAAGTACTAGGGAAAAGGCATGCCATGTAACTTACCACTTCTGGAATTGCTTGGCTATAACAATGGCCCTAAGTTATTCCTACTTAACCTTGAGTAGCTGGAGTCAAGGACTTAAATTGCAACTGACAGTTCAGTTTTGTGTGGTAATTTTCCATTTGCTCTAGCTTCTCTTCTTTTTCAGGCATAAACTATATATGGTATATTCATCAAAGTCACTCTAAACTGCCAATTCTGCAGGATCAAACACAAACCCAAGCTAAAATAATGGTGCAAACGGTTGTTCTGATTA
This sequence comes from Phodopus roborovskii, assembly GCF_943737965.1. Classification (NCBI taxonomy): domain Eukaryota; kingdom Metazoa; phylum Chordata; class Mammalia; order Rodentia; family Cricetidae; genus Phodopus; species Phodopus roborovskii. Next base: position 14,561,226 of record NW_026126447.1, read on the forward strand.
GTAAAATAATAATAATAATAATAATAATAATAATAATTAACCCAATGCTTTACTTTAATTCCATCTAGTAAATTGTGTCATGCTTAAGAGAACAGTGTAAACATGCCTTTTTCGATGTTGTAGATTTCATGTAGATGATAACCAGACAATAGTTAGATGGCTGTTAGGCAGTTGAAAGATAGATAGTTGATAAATAGATGATAGGTACGAAGATAGTAGATAGTAGTTGATGGATACTTTAGGAAAGCCAAAAACCTATTATGGTTGAGTACCATACCAATCTATGAAAACAAGTGTGTAACATTCTAGAAAAGTATGAAATATAATAGAAATGAGGGAAAGAATTATTTTTTCTACTGAAGGAAATAGTTTTGTGATTGTCTGTAAATTTATTCAACATACATTTGGTTTTTGAGAAGGAAATGTATTTTTTTGCCTACAGATGTTATTATGTTTTTATTGAAATATGAAGAATATTATGAATGTTTTTGGGGTGCCATATGAAGTTTTGATGTATGTTTTGTTACAATTTGACTGAAAAAAAATGAGGGCTTTTGAACATTTACAAAACAGAGAAATGATACATGAAATTAATTCTGGATTTTTTTCAGCAAATATCAGATACAGGAGTAAATTGATTTTCAATTTTACTCTGACTGTGTCTCATACTGTAAAATAATTTTAAATTGTTAAAATACACAATACAGAAGACATTTGTCATTTGTATCAACGGTACATGCTGTTTTCAACAATATTTCTTGTTTTAGAACTTATCATAATATTAACAGAGTGCTTTTCACTCTACTAATGTTCCATTACTCACCGTATGAAGGACATTGAACTAAATTTCCTGTCAATGTCTTTTTGTGCCATCAATCTCTTAAGGCAACTTCCAGTGAATACAACATAGCCAAGAATTCAAAAGAAAGCAATGTTCTGTCCTCACTGCTTGACTAGTTTTCAGGTCTTAAAAGATAGCTTTACAGTAATATAGCACAAATACTAATGCTTTCTAAAATCATCATAGAATCTTAGGAAGCCCTAGAGTTTAAGGTCAGGAAAGTAAAATGCCCAGTGCTTGGTGCCCATTGTTCCTTGCTGCCACTTACTTCCCTTCACAGTTCCTGATTCCTTGTCACATCATGTGGCATGAAGTTTTGGCAATACTAATAATCCAGAGAACTGTTGACTATCCACAGTTATAGGTATCAATGCTAATGCATAAATCATAGTACATATTAAAATTCCAGAAAATATTGTTATTCATAACTAATTTTTATGTATACCTGTATATTTTTTCCTTTGAAATTATGCATGTTCATTTTATTACCTTTTATCCAATCTTAGTAAAATTGTATAAATGAAAGTGATTGAGATATAATAAATTTATTACTTAAATGTTAATATTATAGTGGGGATATCCTTCTATATGCTGTGTATATATGCTTCTTTTTTTGGTTAGTTAATAAATGCTGATTGGCCAGTAGCCAGGCAAGAAGTGTAGGTGGCACTATCAGACTACATGGCGAGAGATGCCACATAACCACCAAAGTAGTAACATGCTGAAGTATTATGGGTAAGCCACAGCCTTATGACAATACATGGTTTTATAGAAATGGGTTAGTAATTAAAATAAAGCTAGCCAATAAGAAGCCTGAGCCATTGGCCAAACAATTTATAATTGATATAAGTTTTTGTGTATTTATTTAGGCCTGAAGGGCAATGGGACAAGGCAGAACAGAAACTCAGTCGTCAATATTGCATAAGCCTGAGTTAAATTCACTAATGCTGCCATTTACTATGCCAGAATCATACTTTTTTTTTTTATTTGAAAAATGGGCTTCAATACTGTAGAATTTTTTTGTGAGGAGTGAGTTATCTTTGTATCTATGTAGCTATCTTGTATAGATTTACCTATCCATCTCTAACTATCTGTCTATAGCTATTAATCCATTTAGCATGGCATCTCTCCATGTGTGGTTTTCATTTATCTGTTTATCTCTATAGTTTTATCTTATGTTTTTATGTTATCTATCATTTATCTGTTATTTCTTTGTCTTTATGATTATATATTTATCATCTATCTGTCTGTTTAATTCTTTCCCTTTTATCGGTGCATAGGAAAGTTATAGCCATAAGTAGCCAATGCTATTATGACCATTAAGAATTATATTAGAGCAAAGAAACATTATGCTTTATGTAAAATCTTAAGTAAATCTTATTATAAGATAGATTTTACTTTATGGTAGTTTTCCAGTATTTGTTTATGAATTGTATAAATATATCAAACCAATGCATAATCATAAAAATGAGGAAAATTAGAGAAACAATTTTAAGATCTATTGGGAAGTATGCCAAAAATACTGAAGAATTCTGAGAATGGAAAAAAAGGCTATTAATTGGTTAGCTTGTACTAAGGGATCAGCCTTGAAATCTTATACATACAAGTTAACACTAAACAGAATAAGTATATTGTATTTACATATTTAAATATACACATATATGTACACACACATTATCATTATCAACATCACTGGAGGGAGACAATGGAAGAGGAAAAATAATGAAATTGTATTTTAATTAAAATAATTCAATTTTAAAAATAAAGAACTAATTCATTAAAAAGAGGTAGGTACACCTAGGGAAAAATCATGTAATTTAACATACATATGTAAATAACTTACTGGTACAAATTATATATTTCATAAAATTCTCATGAAATATTTCTTTTAAGTCAAAATTTGATTTTCCTTATTCTTTGCACTATTCAAATAATAGGATGTAATAAATACTGAAATTCTTTTGATAGTGTCTTAATTTTTAAGTACTCTCAAAATATCTGCTTTATTTCATTAAAGTTTGAACCTTCAGTAATTGAACTGATATAGATTACACAAATTTCCAGTTATACTGGCTTGAGTAATTATCTGATAATGATAGCTAGTTATGTTATAATGAGGCTGTGGTTTCAATAATAACAGGCAAATGGCTCACCTGAATATCAGTATTGATACTTTGTCTTAATTGGCTCTTAGTCTTTTCACCCTGTTAATATTATTAGTTCAGAACCATCCACTCCTATGCAAAAGTTAATTACTAAATGACATTATGGTTAATTTCACCTCATATTTTCTTCTTTAAGCTGAAAATTATCATTCTATATTATTAGCTTATATCATTAAGTTGCCAAATTCACAGTATTAAAATCATTAAAAAAACCTATATGGGAATGCATCCTCACATCTCTTTCCTAAATTTAAAACATTGCATTACTCATGTAGCTGTTACAGCTAGGGCTGCATAGAGAGACTCTGTTACAAAACAACAACAACAACAAGAACAAAAATAAATTGTGTAGGGCTAGAGAATTATCCATATAAATACAATGAGAAAATTGAATAATTAAACTTTTAGGAGAGTATAATTTTTATAAACTGAGATAGGATGAATATACTATTAAAAAGATATGCTATTGTTTAATATTCCAATATGAGGAATATGACAGTGAGATCACTTTAAATTATTTTTGAAAGCACAATTAAACAATTAATTAGTATACATTTTATAAATATTACTGAATGTATTTTGATTGAAAGTATGTCCAGATATTTAAATGTATAAAAACAAGCCAGGTAAGGTGACATATTCCTGCATTTTTAGCACTGGGAAGCCAAGGCAAGAAGATGCTGAGTTTGTCACTATCTTGGACTGTAAGGGGAGCTCCTTTCTCCAAAACACCAATAAATAAAATAATTAATTGCTATAATAATTTCTCCCAGTTGACCCAGATCAATTGAATCCATGATCTTAGAGTTTAGAATTTTATTTTCTATTTTGTAAACTTGTATCTAGATGCTTTCAATGGATACTTGGACTTTACACTCTGTATTTTATGCTTCTGAATTGGGGATTGAACCCTTGTGCCTGGTAGGCAGGCATTGATCTACCAAGCCATGGCTCTAGACCCTCAAAATAATTGGCAAGAAACCTGTGCTTACATACCTATGTATTGTTCTCTCAAAGTACCTCATCTAGCCAACAGAATTTGTGCTCTGAGCCCAGCAAACCAAGCAACTTAGTATTATGTCAATCCCAATGGATGCCTTTCTTAACATTCAGTATTAGGATTTCAAAAAGGTGATTTTTGGCTAAATAGCAATACAATTGTTCTCACTGATATCTTTTAAAAAGATTTCTTCCTGAAAGTTTTAATAGAGAAGCCATGTGTTAAAGACACAAATTGTCAACTGGAACATTAATTTTAAAAATCTTGATTTATTATATCAGTGATTAAAGACAATTAAATTTCTATAAATCTGCATTATCATCCGAAACACAAATCATCCTTTGAATCTTTCTATATTAGCACAACAGCTGAAAAGTGGTATTTTAAGGATATAAATGTTTGGTTTTTAAATAGTGTGTGTGTGTGTGTGTGTGTGTTTGTGTGTTTGTGTTGCTTTTATGTATGTCTATGTATACCCTTGAAGTCCAGAAGAGGGTGTAGGATCCTCTGGAACAGGCACTATAGACTTCAGAGTTGTCATTTTGATGCTGGGAATCTAACCTAAGTCCTATGGAAGAGTAACTAGTGCTAGTTATCACTCCAGTTAAATTTTTATATTTATTTTACATTTGGTTTGTCAACAAATACACTGCATGAGAAAATTGCAAGTGCAATTGCATTTATAACAAAAGTTGTACTTCATAAATCATGAAATACAAGTCTTTTAGCACAATTACAGTTTTGTATTAATATAGTTTTTCATGAAGAGGCCTAGTATCACTACTTTGAATGTTCCTGCAATCTAATTATCCATCTTCTCACCTGTCTGGATGAAAATGCCAGTCTGGTGGCCATCATTATTAATCTTTGCTAAACCACCTACTTATTGACTGAAGAGTCAAAGAATCATGTCACTGTCTCATGCCCTATTGACTAGTGGATTAGAGGTCAGATCAGAAGGAAAAAGTGATGTACTAGCATGAAGCAAAATATGTAGAGAATAAGCTGCCACTAATGGGATCTCATCAAGCAGCCTCTGTCATTTCAGAAGGTCACAGCAAATGGACTAGCTCACAGCATGGCCTTATTTTCAAAAGATGACAGTAGGCTCTCCATAAAAGAGCTCTGTGCCCCACTTCATGTCTGTCCAAATGCTCACAGCTTGAATTACCTTTTCACTGTTCTTTCTCCCAGATAATTTTCCTCCTTAGATTTACACTGTATATTGATCAGAAAGTAATCCTTTGAAAGATATTTCATTATCTGTCTTGGCATAGTAATGAAAGCATCTGCAGTGTTCACTGAAAAGCAAATAGCTATGTCAGCAAGCAAGGCCTTCATGATAGGGTCCTCACCAACTCCTTAATATCCTTTCCCCTCCTCATTTTCCTGTTGGCTTTTCTTTTACCAACATGATATATAATTTTTTAAGTTTAAATAGCTCCATAGGAGTAATGTATATTTTAACATCAGTACTTCTGACTATATGCAATGTAATATCGTCTCTGCCTCCTTTATGGATCTAATGTCCTGGAGAGATTCACAATTTGAGGATCCCTTACATCTTTTTGCTGCATCTCTGATGGAGCCCTAGTCACTTGGTAACTATAATGTAGCTCATTGTGTGTGAATATATGGACACATTTTCAGTGTGAGTGTGGAAAGAGCTTGTGACAGAGATGGTAAAAATGATAAAGACAAGAACAGCATCTCTATACAGTGCCTCTCAGGAGGAAACTATCCCTGTGAATAAAGACAAATGAATGGGATGTGAATTTCAAACTCCTTAGTTGGAAATTTTGAAAAGAAATTCTGTGGTTATTAAATATGAGGTTATGTAACAAAGATGAAGTATAACTATTAACAAGGACCTATGCCCATTGGTTCATTTCTTTCCTTTTCAATCATCATCATTCTTCCAGATGTCATATTTCCCTGACTAGATTAAGGGACAAGAATTACTTGTACTGAGTTTTAATTTGAAAAGGTAAAAAGACAATATATTGAATTAAGTCTGGTCTTTTTAGATAGAACTATAATATGATACTATGAACTCATTGGTTAATTTACCAATTTTTGTAATTTTTGTTGTTTCTTTTGAGACAGAAGTTTCTCTGGATGTCCTGTAACTTGTTTTGTAGACAAGGCTGGTCTCAAACTCAAAGAGATCTGCCTGCCTCTGGCTCCCAAGTACTAGGATTAAAGGAGTATCCACCATACCTGGTCAATTGATATCTTCTTAATCAACCATTTCAACTCTAAAGTGATAGCGGATTGTTCCCTACCTTAAATTTCAGATACAGATACAGACAAGATTTCCCATAAACAAAAGATTCCTAGGAATGCAGGAGAACACCGTTCCAAAGCAATGATTGTCTCTAGTTCAACCCACTTGTTCTTTGTCTTTATGCAGTGGACATAAAAAAAAATGAACTTCTCTGTGTGCATGAATTTTCCACAGAAATAAGAAAACTTCAATGTCAACAACCTTCATTCATATGAACACCTCTCTATACCAATATAAAAATTAGTAGTTTTTGCATTCTATGGATTTGAAATAAGACATCATATTCTGGCTAATACAAATAATGTTTCTATAAAAATAGCTGAACAGATGCCCTTCTTGTATGAATGTGTACCTTTTGGGGGTATGCCTAACAGTAAAATTATTAGATCTTGAGGTAGACTGATTCCAATTTACCAGAGGAACCACCATACATATTTCCAAATTAACTGTACAAGTTTGTACTCCTACCAGAAGTGGAGGAGTATAATAGCCAGAACCTTAAAACAACCTAAATGCCCCTCAACTGGATAATGGATGAATAAAATGTGGTACATTTACACAATAGGGTACTACTCAGAGGGGGAAAAATATTGAAGTCTTGAAATTTGCAGGCAAATTGATGGAACTAGAAGAAACCATCCTGAGTGAGGTAACCCAGTCACAAAAAGACAAACATGGTATGTACTCAGTCATTAATGGTTTTTGGACATAGAACAAAGGATTACCAGCCTATAATCCACAGCACCAGAAAAGGTAGGAAACAAGACATACCCTAAGAGAGACCTACATGGTCACCTGGAGGAAGGGAAAGGAAAAGGATCTCCCAAGGAAATCAGGAGCATGGAGGGAGGGGAGAAGTATTTAAGAGGAGAGGTGGGCATGAGGGAGCAGGAAGATTGAGTCAGGGAAAGAATAGAAGAGAGAAAGAAAAGACATACCCTAATAGATGGAGCCATTATAGGTTTTGAAGACAAAATGGACTCTAGAGAAATGTCCAGAGATCTAAAAGCATGACCCCAACTAACAATATAAGCAATAGTAGAAGGCTACCTTAAAGGCCCTTTCCTAATAATGAATTGATGACTCATCCTAGAGCCTTCATCTAGTAAATGATGGAAGCAGACACCCACAGGTAAACAATGTGCTGAACTCCTGGAATCTAGTTGCAGAGAGGGAGGAGTGATGAGCAGAGGGGTCAAGACCAGGCTGGAGAAACCACAGAAACTGCTGACCTGAAAACGGGGGAGTTCATGAACTCCATTCTGACAGCTGTGAAACCAGTGATTGAACTAGACTCCCTGAGTGTGGGTGTTAGGAGTATGAGGCAGTCTATGAGGCCTCTAGTAATGGATCAGTATTTATCCCTAGTATAGGAATGGACTTGGGAGCCCATTCCATATAGAGGGCTACTCCCTCATCCTAGACACCCGGGGGAAGGTCTAGGTCCTGCTTCAAATGATATGACAGACTTTCAAGACTCACCATGGAAGTCTGCTCCCTGGGAAGCAGAAAGTAGATAGAATGGTGATCGGTGGGGGAAACAGGGGAAGATGGGAGGGTCCTACAACTAGGACTGAGAAGCTTGTTTCAAATGTAAATAAAAAATTATAACAAGAAATAATGTATCATATATCTTCTTTTTAAATTATAGGTGGAAAAAAAAAAAAAAAGAACACTGGGAGGCTTAATATTGCCCCAAGGCATGAGCTGTTAAAAAACTTTTGCTATACTAAGAGGATACTTCCTGACCTGCACTGGAGCAATGGGAAGGGTGAGTAGAAGGCAATATCCTATCCAGCTAAGCCTTCAATATGTGAAAGAGATTCCATGTTAGCTTCCTGTTACCAACAAGCAGCTACAAACAAAATCTGCCTGCTAACAGAGTTTAAGGATATGAAGTCCCACTGAAGCTGGCAACTGAACTTGGCAGCATTATCTTTATTTTACTGATATGGGGGGGCATAAAAATCAAAAGTGTGTGTGTGTGTGTGTGTGTGTGTGTGTGTGTGTGTGTGTGTGTGTGTGTTTGTGTAGTGGGTATTCTTCATTCACAATTGCATGCTTCTGCCATACAATGACTGACAGTGGACTGGAGTCCTTAAAAGACTACAGTGAGAAGCCATAGCATGAAGTTGTCAAAATGAAACCTGAGATACAGTGGATATACCAACATGTTAAAGATGCCATAACTATGAAACATCTACCAATTACAGCTGTGCAGAGTAAATAGAACAAGCTCAAGGTGGTGATATATGTTGCTAGCTGAAAAACTAGAAAAATGGAGCTATCTCAGCCTTTTGAATGTAAAGCCACAGACAACAGACTTGCAGTGCCAGGATTTTGAGTTTGCTCTGCTTGGTTTCAGTTTGGTATTTCATTACTATGCCACAACCCCTACCTTTTAGATTGCTAATGTATATTCCATAACACTATATTTTGAAAGTATGTGATTTGTCTTTTTATTTTATTGGGAGTCACAGTTGAGATTTCCTTATATCCCAGAAGGGGCATTTTACTTGTAAACACTATTAGGACTGCTATAAACTATGGACTAAAACTAAATGAAGTTTGAAACATGAGAATACTATGAGTCAATGGAAGCCAGGGAGTGGTGGTTTGAATGAGAAATTTCTACTGTATGTTCATGTATATCAACACTTATTCCTGGACGTTGGAACTGTTTGGGAATCACGAAATCTTTAGAAGAGGGAGCATTGCTAAAGGACGTATATCACTTGAGATGCAATTTCAGAGTTTATATTCTGAACCTGCCCAAGTTTGTGGTCTCTAATTCTTTTGTCTGTTTCAAATGTTATTGGACAGATTCCGAATCCTAATGCTGTGCTGTCAATACCTATTGGAAACTTTCACCATATCCTTATTATCAATCTTAACCATAGCCATAAAACTTAGTTACAACACCCTAACCCTAACTGTACACTAACACTGATACTCCTTTGATATTAGCATTAATAGGATATATATCTGACTATGAACTTGAAGCTCTTCTTTTTTGTGTGTGTATGTGCCCGGTTGGTTTCACGTAGCATAATGAATTTTAGTGGGACCCATGAACTTGAAAATGATAAGTTTTTAAATTTTTTATCTATTTTTAAATTTAAATTTGAAACAAGCTTGTTTTATACGTCAATCCCACTACCCACACCCTCTAATACTCCCCAGTTACTCCACAAACTTCCAGCCCATCCCAATTCTGCTGCCCAGAAATGGTGAAGCCTTCCATGGTAAGTATTCAACATCTGTCATATCATTTGGAGCAAGGCACAAGGCCTCCCCCATGTGTATGTGCTGAGGGAGTATCCCTCTATATGGAATGGGCTCCCAAAGAGCATTCGTATACTAGGGGCAAATGCTGATCCACTACCAGAGGACCAAGAGACTACCCAGTCCTCCCAACTAACACCACATTCAGGGAATCTGGGTCAGTCCTATGCTCATTTCTCAGCTATAATACTAGAGTCCATGAGCTTCCCCTTATACAGATGATATGATAGTTTATATAAATGACTGGAAAAACTTGACCAGGGAACTCCTACAGCTGAAAATGAAAAACACTTTCAGCAAAAAATTAGTGGCCCTACTATATAATAATGATAAACGGGCTGAGAAAGAAATCAGAGAAGCATCACCTTTACAATAGCCACAAACACAATAAAATATCTTGGGATAATGCTAACTAAACATGCTAAAGACCTATATAAGAACTTCGAGTCTTTAAAGAAAGAAATTATAGAAGGTACCAGAAAATGGAAAGATCTCCCATGTTCTTAGATAGCTAGAATCAACACAATAAAAATGGCAATCTTGTCAAAAGCAAACTAGATGATTCAATGTAATCCCCATCAAAATCCCAGCAGAATTCTTCACAGACCTTGAAAGAACAATCCCCAGCTTTTTATGTAGAAAAACAAAAGATCAAGAATAGCCAATACAACCTTGTACAATAAAGGAACTTCTGAGGGCATCACCATTCCTGACTTCAAGCTCTATTATAGAGCTATAGTCCTGAAAACAGTTTGGAATTGGTACAAAAATAGACAGGAAGACTAATGGAACTGAATTAAAAGCCCTGATATTAACCCATACACCTACAAACGCCTAATTTTTGACAAAAACTGAAATTGTATAATGGAAAAAAGAAAGTATCTTCAACAAATGGTGCTGTTAAAGCTGGATGCTGGCATGTAGATGATTGCAGATAGATCCATATCTATTGCCATCCATAAAACTTAAGTTCAAATGGATCAATAACCTCAATATAAAACCAACATTGAGCCTCTTAGAAGAGAAAGTAGAAGGTACCATTGAAGGAATTTGTACAGAAGATTTCTTTCTTTTTTTATTTTATTTTATTTAATTTTATATAACAAAGTCCAATTAAATGAAAACAAACATTTATACACAATATTTGGGAATTTGGGTGTCTTTCTTTCGAAACTACTTCCTGGTGGTAAAGGGTGCTGTCTTGGGGGGATTGGAAGAATATTCAGATATCCTGGCTGTAGTCTGTACGGCTGTTTTGTCCAGCTGTTTTGAATGTAGGATTAGCTTGTACTCTGTTTCAGGCGGTCTGGTGTGATCAAACCACATTAGTCTGGAAGGAATCCACACCTTTTCATTTTCTGTGGAAACAAAAATAGAAAACCTTTTCCCCAGTAACTTGTCCTTGAACTTAAATTTTGGAGTCAAAGCATTTTTTTTAATTTAATTTATTATTTTACATGTTGATCCCAGTTCCTTCTCCTTCCCTCCCTCCCTCCTTCCCTTCCTCCCTTCATCCTTTCCTCCCTCCCTTCTTCCCTCCTTCCCTCCCTTTTACCCTCTCTGCCCTCTCACATGCACTCTAAACACCCTCCCCTCCCATCCCCCCACCCCAATTCCATATGTAGGGGAATGCCATCCAGTTGAGGTCATGTAGATCTGACAGGTCCTGTGAAGTAGGGACTAGGGATTCTCTCCTGTCTCTAGATTGCTTCCTGAACATAACACCAGTATCATAGAAGCTAGTAAATCACACACACACACACACACACACACACACACACGCAAAACATAAAAGCAAACAAAAAGTAATCCAATTAAAAAATGGATAAAGAAATAAATATAGAATTCTCAATCAAGGAATCTAAAATAGTTGAAAGACACTTAAGAAAGTGCTCAACAACTAGACCTGCCTATCCAGACAGGACCACCCTGAGTCCCAGCCTGCCAGATCTTTGACCCTCCTTGTTGGGCCTCTGCTGGAGGTGAGTCTGGGACCAGTTCAGATTGAACACCCCCCACACCCTTCCATGGGAACTCCCTGGATTGGCCCCAAATCTCTCTTCCCCTTGTTTCCTGTCCACAGAGAGAGAGAGAGCTCCTGGTGCTGTGATAACACACCTCTATCCCAGAGCCTGTCATCTACCCACCCTGTGCCCTACCTAGCCCACTGCCCCACTGCTCTGGTTGAGCACTGGAACAGGGAGTGGATCCAACAATCCCACCAACTCCTTGGAACTTCCTGGAGCTGACCTGTGCACACTAGACCTGTCTATCAACTCTAGACCAACCTGAGTCCTGCTCTGACTGATTTCTGACCCTCACCACCAGGCCTCTGTCAGAGGGAACTTCCTAGATCTGCTCTCAAGTATTCTAGACCCACCTATCCACACAGGACCACCCTGAGTCCTGCTTGCCTGGACTTTGATCTGATTGCTGGGCTTCTGCTGGGGGACCACCCTGAATCCCTGCCTGCCTAATTTTGACCCCCCATTTTGGGGCCATTGCTTGAGGAAATACCTCCTAGAGAGTGTGGAACACTCTGAGCTACAGACATCAAACTTCTGACCCACCTAAGCCCACAGGCTTAGTAGCATAGAGAGAGAGGGACCACATCTACAACCACTGGAAGAAGCAATGGGAAGATGGCAATACAAGAAAACACCTAACAATAGAAAGACTAGCATGATTCCACCAGAATCTAGGGACTCTACACCAACTAAACCTGAACACCCCAAAACAGATGAAGCAGAATAAAACACCTTAAAAAATATCTTCATTAAAAAATGAGAGAGGCATTCAAAGACCATGTGAGAAAATCACTTAAAGAGATGGAGGAAAAAACAAACAAAAAATTGGAAGAAATAGAATTAAGACCACACAAAAAGATGCAAAAAAAAAAAAATAATAATAATAAGTCTCTAAAAGAAAGTAAGGAAAACCAAGAAAATTCAATCAAACATGAAGGAAAAACTTCAAGACATGAAAACTGAAATAGAGGCAATAAAGAAAACAAAAACCGAGGGTTTTCTGGAAATAGAAAAACTGGGCAAAGGATCGGGAACTACAGATGCAAGTCTAACCAACAGAAAACAAGAGTTGAAAGAGAGAATCTCAGGCGATGAATATAAACTAGGGGAAATAAATTCAAAACCAAAGAAAATCTTAAGTCCAAAAAATCCTTAACACAAAACATCCAGGAAATGTGGGACACTGTGAAAAGTCCAAACCTAAGAATAATAGGCAAAGAAGAAGGTTAAGAAGCCCAGCTCAAAGGTGCAGAAAACATATTCAACAAAATCATTGAGGAAAATTTTCCCAATCGGAAGAAGCACATGCCCATGAAAGTACAAGAAGCATACCAAACACCAAATAGGCCAGACCAAAGAAAAAAGACCCAATGACCCAATAATCAAACACCTAACATGCAGAATAATGAATGAATATTAAGAGCAGAGAAGGAAAATGGCCAGGTAACATAAAGGCAGACCAATCAAAATCACACCTGACTTCTCCATGGAAACTCCCCAGGCCAGAAGAACCTGGAGAGGTTCTAAAAATACTAAGAGTCCACAAAAGCCAGCGCAGGCTACTATAGCCAGCAAAACTCTCAATCACTATAGACAGAGAAAACAAGATATTTAATTTCAAAACCAGATTTTCACAATACATATCTATAAATCCAGCCTTACAGAAAGATCTGGAAGGAAAACTCCAAGCCAAGGAAGTTAACTATGCTCACAAATACATAGGCAATAGCTAATCCCACTTCACCAGAACCCAAGAAGGGCAAATATATTCACAATACCACTGCCATAAAACAAGCATTAACAATCAATGGTCCTTACTTTCCCTCAACATTAATGGTCTTAACTCACCTATATAAAGATACAGGCTAACAGAATAGATAGGAAGACAGATTTCACCCTTCTGCTCTATACAAAAAACACATTGAAGCTTTAAAGACAGACATTACTTCAAGGTAAAGTGTTGGAAAAGAACTTCCAATCAAATGGAATAAGGAGCAAGCAGATGTGGCTATTCTAATATCTAACAAGTTAGACTTGAAACCAAAATCAATCAAAAGAGATTAAAATAGCCATTTTGCATGTATCACAAGAGATATCCATCAGCAAGTCTCAATTCTGAACATTTATGCCCCAAATACATAGGCACCGACATTGGTAAAAGAAACACTAGTAAAACTCAAAGCTCACTTAAAACCTAACACACGAATAGTGGGAGATTTAACACCCCACTCTCACCAATAGACAGGGCCACCAGTCAGAAGCCTAACAAAGAAAAAAAGAACTAGCAGAAGCTATGTCTCAATTGAGATTAGCAGGTATCTATATAACATTCCATCCAAACACAAAAGAATATAACTTCTTCTCTGTTCCACATGGAACCTTCTCTAAAATCAACCACATACTAGGCAAAATAACAAACCTCAACAGATGAAAAAAAATTGGAATAGTCCCCTGTGTCTTATCAGACCACCATGCTTTAAAGTTGAAATTCAACAACAACACAAATTGCCGAAAACCTACAAATTCATGGAAACTGAATAATGTGTAATTGTACCATGCCTGGATCAAAGAAGAAATAAAGAAAGAAATTAAGGACTTCCTAAAATTCAAGGAGAATGAGGATACAACATACCCTAACTCATGGGACACCTTGAAAGCAGTGCTACGAGGGAAGCTCATTGCAATAAGTGCCCATATGAAAAAAACAGAGGGTAGTCACATTAAAGAATTAACAGCACAACTGAAAGCCTTAGAAGAAAAAGAGGCAAACTCACCCCAAAGGAGTAGACACCAGGAAATAATCAATTTGAAGGCTAAAATCAATAACTAGAAACCAGGAAAACAATACAAAAAATCACTGCAACAAAGAGTTGCTTTTTGAGAAAATCAATGAGATAGACAAACTTTATCCAACCTAACCAAAAAGCAGAGGGACAACATGCAAATTAACAAAATCAGAAATGAAAAGGGGACATAACAACGGACACTGAGGAAATCCAGACAATTTTCAGGTCATACTTTAAAAACCTGTACTCCACAAAATTTGAAAATTCAAAGGAAATGAAAAATTTCTGGATAACTTTCACTTACCAAAATTAAATCAAGAAAAGATAAACAACTTAAATAGACATATAACCACTAATGAAATAGAAGTAGTCTAGTCATCAAAAGCCTCCCAACAACAACAACCAAAAAAAAAAAAAAAAATTCAAGGAAGAGCTAAAACCAATACTCCTCAAATTGTTCCACACAATAGAAACAGAAGGTTCATTACCAAACTCTTTTTATGAGGCCACAATTACCTTTGTACAAAGCCACACATAGATACAACTAAGAAAAAAACCACACATCAATATCCTTCATGGATATTGATGCAAAAATACTCAATAAAATACTGTCAAATCAAATCCAAGAACACATCAGAGAAATCATTCACCATGACCAAATAGGTTTCATCTATGTGTTGCAGGAAAGGTTTAACATACGAAAATCTATCAACGTGATCCACATAAACAAACTGAAAAAGGAAAGCTACATGATTATTTCACTAGAGGCTGAAAAAAGCATTTGACAAAATTCAACACCATTTCATGATAAAGGTCTTGGAGAGATCATGGGTAACAGGAACATACTTAAATATAATAAAATCAATATACAGTAAACTAACAGCCAATATCAAACTGAATAGAGAAAAGCTTAAGGTCATTCCTCTAAAATATGGAACAAGACAAGGCTGCCCTCTCCATATCTCTTAAATGTTGTACATGAAATTCTATCTAAAGCAATAAGACAACACAACAAGATCAAGGGGATACAAATTGGAAAGAAGTCAAACTTTCACTATTTGCAGATGATATGATAATTTACATAAGCAACCCCAAAACTCTGCCAGGGAACTCCTACAGCTGATAAACAACTCCATCAAACTAGCAAGATACAAGATAAAGTCAAAAAAAAAAACCAAAACAAACAAACAAACAAACAAACAAAAAACAAGTAGACCTACTTTATTCAGATGAAAAAAGGGCTGAAAAAGAAATCAGAGAAACATCACCATTTACAATAGCCACAAACAACATAAAGCATCTTGGAGTAACACTTACCAAACAAGTGAAAGACCTATACAGCAAGAATTTGTGCCTTCAAGGAAAGAAATTAAAGAAGATACAAGAAAATGGAAAGTTCTCCCGTGATCTTGGATAAGTAGATAGGATAAAAATATCAAAAATGACAATCTTGCCAAAGGCACTCTACAGATGCAATGTAATCCCCATTAAGAACCCACCACAATTCTGTACAGGCCTCCAAAGGTTAATAATCAACTTTATATAGAAAAACAAAAGACATAGGATAGCCAAAACAATCCTGCACAATGAAGGAACTTCAGGAGGATTCACAATCTCTGACTTTAAGCTCTACTACAGAGCTGTAGTTCTGAAAACAGCCTGGTATTGGCAGAAAAAAAAAATAGACAGGTAGACCAATGGAATTGAATAAAAAATATTGACATTAACATACACATCTAGGAACACCTGATTTTTGACTAAACAGCTAAAAGATTACAATGGGAGGAGGAAAGCATCTTCAACAAATGATGCTGGCACAACTGGATAATGGTGTGTAAAAGACTGCAGATAGACCCATGTCTATGGCCATGCACAAAACTCTAATCTACTGGATCAAAGACCTAAACATACATCCAGCCACTCTTAATCTCTTAGAAGAGAAAGTGGGTGGTACCCTTGAATATATTGCTACAGGAGATTTCTTCCTGAACATAACGACAGTACCACAGACACTTAGATCGACAATTAATAAATAGGACATCCTCAAACTGAGAAGCTTTCTGAAAGGCACAGTTGACAAGACCGAACAGCCACCCACAGACTTGGAAAATATCTTCACCAGTCCTACATGTGACAGAGGGCTGATCTCCAAAATATGCAAAGAACTCAAGAAACTAGTCAACAAAACACCAAATAACCATATTAAAAATGGGGTACAGAACTGAAGAGGGAATTATCAATAGAGGAAATCAAAAAGACTTAAAGACAATTAAGAAAGTGCTCAACATCCTTAGAAATCAGGGAAATGAAAATCAAAACAACACTGAGATATCATATTGCTCCTGTCAGAATGGCTAAAATTAGAAACACCAATGACAACATATGCAAGAGAGGATATGGAGAAAGGGGACCACTCGTCCACTGTAGGTAGGAGTGCAAACTTGTACAGCCATTTGGACATCAGTATGGCGGCTCCTATGGAAAATGGGAATCAGTCTACCACAGGACCTGGCAATTCCCCTCTTAGGCATATACCCAAATGATCCACATCCATGCAAGAAAAACATCTGTTCAACTATGTTCCAAGCAGCATTATTTGTAATAGCAAGAACATAGAAGCAAATTCAATGCCCCTCAACTAAAGAATGGATAAAGAATATGTGAAACATCTACATAATAGAATACTACTCAGCCAAAAAAAAAAAAAAATGGAATCTGTAAATTCTCAGGCAAGTGGATGCAACATGAAGAAACCATGCTGAATGGTCACAAAAAGAAGAACATGGTATGTACTCACTCATATATGAAGTTTAGACATAGAGCAAAGGATCACCAGCATATAATTCACACTACCAGAGAAACTAGCATACAAGGAGGATTCTAAAAGAATCATAATAGGTCCCTCACAAAAGGACAAAGGGACAAGATCTCCTGATCATATGGGGAGTGGGGGGGAGTCAGTGAGTGGAGAGGCAACTAAGAGGAAGGAAAGGGGAGGAGAGGAAAGCATGTGGGACTAGGAAGATTGAGTCAGGGGATGAATAGATGAGAAGAGAGAGAGAGAAAGAGAGAGAGAGAGCATAAAAGAGGGAGCCCTTATGGGTTTGAAGAGAAAACTGAACCTAGGAGAAATGTCCAGAGACCTAGAGACCTTCAAGCCTGACCCTAACTAACAATTTGAGCAACAATGGAAAGGCTACCATTAATGCCCTTCCCTGATAATGATATTAACAACTAACTTATCCACCATCATATAGCCCTCATCTAGTAGCTGAAGGAAACAGAAGCAGACACACACAGCTAATTACTGAGCCGAACTGGAATCCAGATGCAGAGAGGGAGAACAAGACCATGCTGCAGAAACACATAGAGACAGCTGACCTGAACAAGGAGGAGCTAATGTGCTCCCAGACTGATTGCTGGGAATCCAGCATTGGAATGATGCAGAGTCCCTGAACATGGAAATCAGTTAGAAGGTCTGGCCAGTCTAAGGGACCTCTGACAGTAGAATCAGGATCTATCCCTGGTGCACAAAGAGACTTTGGGAGCACATTCCCCATGGAAGTATACTCCATTACCCTTGAGGCAGAAGGGAGGGACTACTCCAAATGATTCGATAGATTTAGATGACCACTCCAGGAAGGCATCAACCTACATTTGCAGTGGGGGGGATGGAAGGGAAGGGTGGTCCAGGGGGGGTATGGGAGGGTGCGAGAGAGGAAAAGAGGGAAGGAGGGAGGCAGGGAGTGATGGAGGGAGAGAGAACTGTGTTAGATATGTAAAATAAAAATAGACAAGAAAAAAAAAAAAAAAAGAAAGCGCTCAACATCTTTAGCCATCTGGTAAATGTGAATACAAACAACTCTGAACTCTGAAAATACCATCTTACTACTGTCAGAATGGCTAAAATCGAAAACACCAAAGATATTTTATGCTGGAAAGGATGTTGAGAAAGGGGTACAGGGGTATGCTCCTTCACTGTTGGTGGGAGTGCAATCTCATACAGACACTCTGGAAATCAGTGTAGCAGTTCCTCAGGGAAATGGAAATCAGTCTACTTCAATATCCAATAATTCCATTCTTAGGCATATACCCAAAAGATGCACATTCATACAAGAAGGACATATGTTCAACTATGTTCATAGCATCATTATTTGTAATAGCCAGAACTTGGAAGCAACCTAAATGTCCCTCAACTGCAGAATGGATTGAGAAAATGTGATAAATATACATAATGCAATACTACTCAGTGTGTGTGTGGGGGGGGATATGGAATCTTGAAATTTGCAGGTAAATGGTTGAAACTAAAAGAAACCATCCTGCGTGAGGTAACCCAGTCACAAAAAGACAAACATGGTATGTACTCATTTATATGTGGTTTTCGGACATACAATCCACAGTGCCAGAAAAGCTAGGAAACAAGAAGGAGCCTACGAGAGACATACATGATCCCCACAGAAGGGGAAAGGTATGAGATCTCCCAAGCAAATTGGCAGCATGGAAGGAAAGGAGGGGGAATTAGGGAAAAGAGGAGGGGAGAGATAGTCATGACAGAGCAGGAAGACTGAGTCAGGAAAATAATTGGGGGAAAAAAAAAAGAGATGTCGTAATAGAGGGAGCCATTATAGGTTTAATAAGAAATCTGGCACTAGAAAAATGTCCAGTGATCTACAAGGATGACCCCAACTGACAATGTAAGCAATAGTGGAGAGGATACCTTAAAAGCTCTTCCTTGATATTGAGGTGGTGACTACCTTATATGCCATCCTAGAGCCTTCATCTAATGGCTAACGGAAGCAGAAGCAAACACCCACAGCTAATCACTCAGCCAAATTCTTTGAATCCAGTTGCAGATAGGGAGGAGTGACAAGCAAAGAGGTCAAGACCTGGCTGTAGAAACACATAGAAACTGCTGACTTGAGCAAATGATAAAATTTTATCTTTTAATGATTGAATAGTTTTCCATTGGCTATACATGTAATATTTTCTTTACTTATCAGTTGATAGAAGTTTAGATTTTATTTTATATCTTGTCCATGGTAAATATTGTCACTGAAGTCACAAGCATGAAATACCTGTTATATACACTGATTTCATTTCCATTTTATATATACAGATTACTGAGATTGCTAATTCATAGTACATTTCTACTTTGTAAGATTTATTTTATTATGTGTCTGTATGCTTGTGTTCATGTTTGGGTATATGTACATATGTTTGGGTGCCTGTGGAGACCTAAATAATTGGATACCTTTGAAGCTGAAAATGTAGAAAATTAGGAGATTCTGTGAAGGGGCCTGGTATCTCAGCAGAAACAATACATGAAAGTGCTGAACCATGTTTCTGGCTTCAGATACTATGTTTTGAAATATATCCAAACTGTTTTCCATAATTTCCATTTTCTACCACTAATTTTTGGGGTCTCCCTCCTCCCCATATGCCCACTTTCTATTGCTGTGAAGAAACATCATGACATGGCAACTCTTATAAAGGAAAAGCCTCAATTGTGTCTGGCTTCAAGTTCAGAGGATCAGTGGTGCATCATCATAGTACAAATTGTGGCAACATACAAGATAGCTCTACGTCTGAATCAGCTGGCCCAAGAAAGAGAGAACAACACAGGGACTGGCTTGAGCATTTGAAACCTCAAAGTCTAACCCTGTAACACACTTTCTCCAATAAGGCCACACTTACTCCACTAGGCCACACCTCTAATAGTGCCACTCCTGTGAGCCTATGGCATGCATTTTCATCCAAACCACTGCATCCACCAATACTTTTTCATGTTTTTGATAGTGACTTTTATCCTAGTGTGAGGATTTGCACTTCTATAGTTATAGAGGGATATTGAGTATTTACTCATATACTTGTTGGATTTATTCTTAGCAAAAGTATATATGTGGGTTATGAGTTGTTTTTGTTTGACTTATTTTCAGAAAGGTTTCTCACCACAAATACCTATATGGCTTGGAAAGCACCTTGTAGGTAGACTAGATTTTACTATATGTCATAGAAAATCATCTGCCTCCACTTCCTCCATCCTTGGATAGAAGGTATACATCACCTTTTCTGGCTTGCCTGCTCTTTAATTAACTGCACTACTTTTCACATTGCTGTAACCGTGGGAATCATCCCTCCAAACATGAAGTAGAAAAGCTGTGAGATCATTGAGATTTAGAGAAAAAGACATGAGGTGAGACATTTTAAATGTTTTCTATTTCAACATAAAATATTGGCTAAATGCTTAATTTAATAATTTAACTCAACTTACTATTAAACTGTCTAAAATCAGTTTTCAGTTACTTTTCATAAGTCAATTCATGGAATAAAAAATGGAACTATATAAATGAAACAAATTACTTTTCTGTCAATATCGAACATTCAACATATATAAGTACTATTCATGGTTTTAAATTTATATCAAAGTAAATTTAAAACAAAAACAAAATTTTATGTTAGTTTCTTTCGTTGTAGCATGGGTATGTCCCTGTGCCATAGCATGTATTGACAATCACCACATTAAGCTAGTTTTTTAAGAAGATCACTTAGATACCATTGTTTTCAAGTCATACTCTAGTGTTCCCTGAGCTCCTATACAGGAAATTAATTATTTTAAGAAATTATAAGCAAATGAGTAGTTTTCTATGAGCACGGGTCTTTACACAATATTTTGATTTTCTGTGTTTTGTTTGAATGCCTTCCTGAAATTTGAGAGCTCACAAAATAAATGTATTTACACCTTCCACCCCATGTCATTATTAATTTAAAACATCATGTTTCAATGTAATGGACTACAATGTCCTGGGATTGGTGCACAGGGATGAATGAACAATTAGTACTTTTCTGAACCTTCAGTCAATGATGCAGAAAAGTATATTAAAAAGACATTGAGTAGCTTGATTCCTAAAACAGACAAGTGTTAGATATTGCCATTCCTTCTCCCAGTCTTTTTCACAGTGAACATGATCTTCAACGGTAGGCAATTTATTGTCAGCAGACATCTTAACATAAACAATTAACTCACTGCTAATTTCTTGTTCCTGTAAAAATTTGTTTAGAACTCCCTTCTGCTCAGATGTAAAGACATCATACTATATGCTTTGTTTCTGAAGAACAATGCAACAGGACTTGGCTCAATTTAGCACTTTCACAATCACTCTTATCTGAATGAGAAGGCCACAGATCTTCAGTGTTGATTTAGTCCTTCTACATATCTTCATGTACTTTTTTGTAGCAATGCATTATTTTTTTATGCCTAAGAAATGAATATCAAACACAACAGAGTGGTGAAAATACTGAAGAAGTTTTTTTTTTTAAAATCCTGTGAAATGTGATGATTTGCTTTCAAATCCTTATTGTTACTTATTGTTCATTTCACTTTGTTGTGTCCTTTTTACTGGTATGTTTGAAAAAACACTGACAAAGGGACCTAAAAATAGGTTTCATAACAAGACAGAAAACACAATAACTGACCAGAAAATGATAAGGAAGGAAAGGAAATCTAAGTGCAAGATTTCAAAGTTAACTTCAAACTCAATTCAAGAAAGCCTGATGGAACTGCACTGCCAGGTTTCTATTTTAGAAGTTTCCTTTGATACAAATCACAGTCAGAAAGCAGGCAGACTTCCCTACTAGTGTATAACGTTCTGAAACAAATAAGCATTCTTTCAAATTCTGTCAATAGGCTATAGGTAAACTGAGCAAACAAAACTTAAATTTTGTATTTGTATGTGAACAGCTGTTTTGCTGTGCTCAAAACTCTCCAGTAACTGCAATGAAAGGAAGTTACACTGCTTTCTGAAATCAAGAGCTTTGTGAGCCTATATTAGTACCAGTTTCTGATGATGGTAATCTGAATTAATATTATTATAAACAAATTCAAATAAACTTATAATATTCTGGAAGTTATTGGCATTATATAAGTATGAGAAAGTCTAAAGTACCAGATAGGGAAAAAGTTAAAAATTTTACTTGAAGCTGAATGGGAGATTATTACTTTTTTCTTAATTAATTAATTTATTTTTTATTTTACATGTCAATCCCAGTTCCCTCTTGCTCCCTCCTTTCCTTCCTCCCTCTTACCCTCTTTGCCCCCTCACATGCACCCTGACCACCCTCCCCAACCATCCCACCACCCCAATTCCACATCTAGGGCGGTGCCATCCAGGTGAGGTCATGTAGATCTGTCAAGTCATTTGAAGTAGGAACTAGGACATCTCTCCTATCTCTAGGTTAAGGCAGTATTCCTCCATGGGGGATGTGTCCGCAAGGTCCTTTTGTGCACCAGGAATACATCCTAGTTCCACTGTCTGAGGTCCCTTAGACTGCTCAGTCCTTCTGGCCTTCTGGCTGAGTCCCATATTCAGGGTGGCCTGAGTCAGTCCCATGCTGGCTTCCAAGCTATCAGTCTTGGGGACCGTTAGCTCCTCCTTGTTCAGGTCAGCTCTCTCTATGTGTTTCTGCAACCTGGTCTTGTTCTCTCCATCTGGATTCTAGTTCAACTCAGTGTTTAGTTATAGGTGTTTGCTTCTGTTTCCAACAGGTACTAGATGAGGGCTCCATGATGGTGGATAAGTTAGTTGTTGATGTCACTATCCAAGAAGGGCATTTATGGTAGCCTTTCCATTATTTCTCAAATTGATAGTTGGCGGCAGTCTTGTAGGTTTCTAGACCTTTCTTAAGGTTCAGTTTTCTCTTCAAACCCATAAGGGCTCCCTCTTTTATGTTCTCTCTCTCTCTCTCTCTCTCTCTCTCTCTCTCTCTCTCTCTCTCTCTCTCTCTCTCTCTCTCTGTCTCCTGTCTTCTATTCCTACTCTGATCAGTCTTCCTAGTCTCAATGATTTCCTCTCCTCCCTTTCTCTTTCTCCTACCTCTCTCTCCACTCACTGCTCCCCCCACTTCCCATGTGCTCTGAGGGGATTGTCCCTTCCCCCTTCTGTGAGGGACTTTATATGAATCTCTTAGAATACACCTTGTATCCTAGATTATTACTCTTTAAATTAACAATATTCTCAGAGGAAATAAATCTATGATTTCAATAGACTTTTATTTGTGATTTTGTGATTTTTTTTTCCTACTAAAACAAAAAATAGGAAAATGGGGATTTAAAAATAAGAAAAAATACACACTATGAGAACACTAGTTATGACCAAAATGATTATACCTTCTGTATCTATTTTCTCCACAATGAGTTAAATTATTAGAATTTGTGGTAAACAGAAATATTTCCAAACTTTTTCCCTCCTCTAGCAATAATATAGCCTCAAACTGAATTGATAAAGAAGTCTAAAATCATAGTAATTATTCAGCATTGAACAATACTCAGTCATAAGCTATAATCTCTCCATTAACATAAAAACTTTAGGAAATGAAGAAAACTATCATGGCAGATATTCTCAATGTGTGAATAGACCAACATCTATATGTTTGCTACAAATGTATATCTGCTGATCTCCACTAACTTAAGATGCAAAAATCCTGTTTATAATAGTTCACTAAGTAACATTTACAGTGAGGCAATTGAGAGAACTAATGGAATGAATATATTCAGCAAAAGAGCTAAGATATGGGTGCTTCAACCAGCCAATCTCTGTTTAAAACCTTAGTGTTTTGACAAGAGTGGCTGGATCAGAGATGGTAAAATGTGTGTTCAAATTTCATTCTTTCTCTAGCCTCTCCTATGGTTATTCCAGACACACACACACACACACACACACACACACACACACACACACACACACACACAGGCACATTATTTAATGTGGCAAGAAATTACTCCAGGTCTAGGTACTTTAGATGAGATTCAAATGTCCATGTTGACTTTTGTTTTCTTCTTTTATCTCTTTATTATGATGATTATTGTTAAAGACTATACACTGTGTAGTCTTCACAAATGAGTAGTAGAAACCTTGAAATCCCAGTTCGTGACCTCAACTTTATTCATTTCTTGAATTTACCAGTTTATACATTTTATCCTCTGTTCTTTTCACATTTTTATTCGTTCTTATAAACATTTTACTATGAAAATTATACAAATTAAGAAAACATTATTATATAGTTGATTCCATTCTGCATAGATTACAGAAATTTTCAATCATTTAATGATTTCTTAGTAGTTATATAATTTATTGAATATTATTTATAACAAATGGTCACATTAGTTTTACTGTTTCTTGTTTAGCAAACCTGGAGTATGAAGTGGCAATTCTTGGGGAAGGGAAGAGAGAGGCATAAGGAGAATGAGAAAGTGTTTCCATTTTAAATATTGTACTCATTATTATTATTCCATTACTCTTCTCAGAAATACCATACAAAACTCTTGATTTATTGTCTGGAGATCTCCTCTTATACTTTTTCTGCTTTTATTTTCCTGAATCATTGTATTAAATGCAGTTGTCTCACTCATACACAAATCTTCAAAGGCTTTTTTATTGTTCAATAAAACCTAACCAAATTAGATTGGAATTTATAACATTTAATAATGCCAACTTAAGTAACTGTACAATATTTCACTATGTTATTCATCTTGCTACATGTGTTTGTTCTCTGAAGTTGCCTTTCTTCAAATTCAAATTAGTACGAAGATCCTCCCAGGAAGTTTTCACAGTCACTACCTTTCACCTCCACAACACTTTTTGACAGGTTTCATTGTTCAGCTTCTCTATGTAGAGATTGCACAGTACCCCCAAATGAGAGCTATACAGGTGCAGAACACTGTGTCCAACAAGCCAGAAATATCCATGAAATAATAACCCATAGATCTGTAACTGAAAACTCAAATGTCCACCATAGACATTACTCACAGCTCTGGCACTTTTGTTTGATTTTTTAGGGGAGGAGTTTGAGACTGGGTTTCTCTGTGTAGCTTTGGAGCCTAGCCTGACACTCACTCTGTAGACCAGACTGGCCTCGAAGTCACATAGATCTGCCGGCCTCTGCCTCCCTAGTGCTAGAGTTAAAGGCAAGTACACCACCACTGTTTGCTTTTTTCTTGAGATTGTAATTTAATTACAGCATATCTCCCTCTCATTCACATCTTCTAAATCTCATAGGCCTTCCATGCTTTCCTAAAAAGTCATATCCTCTTCTTTATTAGTTGTTATTGTATATATATATATATATATATATATGTATATATATATTCATACATATATGAATATATATATACATATATGAATATACTTACATATGCCCAAATATAACCTGTTGAGTTCATACACTAGCCATGTATGTTTTCAGGACTGACTGTTTGGGACTTGACAAGGTTTGCTCTTTCCTGGGAGTAGTTTTTGTTTTTAGGTAGAGTTAAATTTTGTGCTTTACCCTAAGATGTTTTGAATTTTATGTTACAGATTATGCTGTCCTTTGAAGGGAGAAGGCTTTTGTTAAAGACATGCTCAGCTTAATCCTCTTCAGTGAGTTCGGATCTGTCTCATGATATTGATCTCAGGGCATCAAATAAATCTCTTGGGAAGAAATAGAAACAAACTGGAGCTTTCCCACTATTACTCTCTCAGAGATCTGTTCCCTCTCACCTTCTATTAAAGGAGTTCAGCAATGTCTTCCATCTTACATCTTAAATCATTACAAGCATTTCAACCAAATTTATGTATACATAGGAAACCCTTATTTCATCACACATTGTTAAATAATTTCACTTTAGAGATGAAGAATCAGATTGTGCCTTCTTGGATTGTTCTTTTCCAAACTGACTCTAATGCCTGTACGACTAATAACCCAGACACCATCACCTACCCTCACCTTCACAGCTATGTGTGAACTGGGTGACTGTAATGAAACTTCAGTGGTTTTCTGATATTTTGGAGTTGGTGACTCATATTTCCAGAACCTTTCTTCGTACATGTATTTGACATAATTTCAAAAAAGTCTTCAATTATTTCAGGTTGGCATCACTTCTCTAGATCCTTCCACTTTATTGTAATAGATTCTCACTATGGTTCAGAAATTACACCTAGAATCAAATGAACAGACTCCAACTTTCTAGGAAGACATTTTTCATGTTATTGTAACTGCGTGTTATATCATGCTTCTCTATGCTGTCATTACCACATTCTTTAGGGCTCATTATAATTATGTGATGGCAGTGCAGAATCAAGATACATTACACCTAAACTAATCTTTTGACCTATTCTATATAAAAGTTTATATTCTGAGTTCTTTACATCTACAAACATGTCTTTTCTCTAAAGTGGAATAACAAACCTCATGGGTAAGTGGAAGTCTTCTGTATCCATCATTTGTTCCCAGGTTTATTCTATATAATACTAATATTTTGGTTCCAAGAATAATGATGAACATATATTTCACTCCTAGTGATTACAATTAGATCATGATATCTCATAAGGAAATTTGTGGATATACATTTTTGAAAATTTAGTTAATTCATTAACTCAGTAAATAAAAATGTATATGAATTTTTCAAAAATTTAATTATTAAACATTAATGTCCTCAACATTTCATTGCTATGCTTTATATAAATTCTAATTTTAAGGTCAAAAATTGTTTTGCCCTTCCTGTTTTTCTACTGTTGGCTTTTTATCACAATCATCTGTAATTTCACGTAAAAAATGTTGTCTTCATATTTAATCAAATAAAAGATTTTTTTTCTGGAATTGTTCTGACTTATTGCATAGTCATATATGCCCCATGAAATTTTTAACACTGAGCCTCTCTCTCTCTCTTTCTCTGTCTCTCTCTCTCTCCAATTTCCCTCTTCACCGTTTCTCTTCATTCTCTAACATTTTAGGTTCTGGTTCTTAAGGGTAAACATGGTATAATATAACAAGTTGACCAACAGTTTTCATATTATCTAAATAGAAATATGTAACTTCCATAAATCAGTAAATATAATATTAACACAGGACATTTGACCCAACCTATTCCCTACCTGGTTTGGGTCACTTTTAACTGTCCTTAAGCAAGCTGGTGTCCCTACCGCAAGGAAGTCACAATATTGATGTTGAAGATAGTGCATAAATTCTAAGATCATAATTCAAGATATCCTTCTGCAACTGTATCTGAGTACCTGGTACTATAAGCTGTTGCTACTGCACTTTCAGTGACTAATAACTCAGTGAAACTATGAACCACTATAGAACTAGTATTTATAATTTTGTGCTTAGATTACATTTATTTTAAGTGACTACAATAATAATAATGACATTATTTAATTTTTAATATACCTTTTATTTAAATTGGAAACAAGCATATTATGTATCTATCCCAGTTCCTGCACCCTCCCATACTCCCCTGCTCTCCCCACCAACCCCCATCCTATACCTTTTCTGCTCCCCAAGGATGGTGAGGCCTTCCATGGGGAGTCTTCAAAGTCTGTCATATCATTTTGGAGTAGGCTAAGGGAGTATCCCTCTGTGTGGAATGGACTCCCAAATCCATTCCTATACTAGTGGTAAATACTGATCCACTACCAGAGGCCATATAGACTTCTCTGTCCTCCCAAGTAACACCACATTCAGGGAATCTGGGTTGATCCTATGCTGGTTTCCCAGCTATCAGACTGGAGTCCATGAACTCCCACTTGTTTAGGTCAGCTGTCTCTATGAGTTTCTATAGTGTGGTCTTGACCACTTTGCTCATCATTCCTCCCTGTCTGCAACTGGATTCCAAGAGTCTTGCTCAGTTTTTAGCTTTTCTGGTGCTGTGGATAATAAGCTGGTAATCCTTTGCTCTCTGTCCCAAAACCATATATGACTGAGTACATACAATGTCCTTCTTTTTGTGACTGGGTTACATCACTCAGGATGGTTTCTTCTAGCTCCATCCATTTGCCTGCAAATTTCAAGATTCCACTTTTTTCTTTTTCCTGCTGAGTAGTATTCCATTGTTTAAATGTACCACATTTTCTCTGTCCATTCTTCATCTGAGGGCATGTAGGTTGCTTCTGCTATGAACATAATTGAACAGACATCCTTGTTGTAAGTATGTGCATCTTTTGGGTACATACCTAAAAGTGGAATTTCTGGATCTTTAGGTAGATGGATTCCCATTTTCCTGAGGAACCACTGTACTGATTTCCAATGTGGCTGTACAAGTTTGCAATCCAAGCAATAGTGGAGGATTGTACCCCTTTCTTCACATCCTCTCCAACATAAACTGTCTTTGGTGTTTTTGATTTTAGCCATTCTGAGAGGAGTAAGATGGTATCTCAGAGATGTTTTAATTTGCATTTCCCTGATGGCTAAGGATGTTGAGCACTTTAAGTTCCTTTCAGCCATTTTAGATTCTTCTATTGAGAAATCTCTATTTAGATCTGTACCCTATTTTTTGATTGGATTATTTCATGTTTTGGTGACTAGCTTCTTGAGTTCTTTGTATATTTTGGATATTAGCCCTCTGTCATATGTGGGGTTGGTGAGTATCTCTTCTCATTCTGTGGACTGCCATTTTGTCTTGTTCACTGTGTCCTTTGCCTTACAGAAGCTTTTCCATTCCAAGAGGTCCCATTTATTAATTGTTGATCTCAGTGTCTGTGTTACTGGTGTTATGTTCAGGAAGCAGTCTCCTGTACAAATTAGTCCAAGGGTACCTCCCACTTGCTCTTCTAAGAAGTTCAGTGTGGCTGGACCATAAAAAAGTCTTCCCACAACATAATAATCAAAACACCAGATGTATAAAATAAAGAAAAAATATGAAGAAGAGCAAAGGATAAAGGCAAAGTAACATATAAAGGCAAACCTATCAGAATTACCCCTGACCTTTCCATGAAAACTATGAAGTCCAGAAGGTCTTGGATAGATATTCTACCAACACTAAGAGACCATGAGGGGTCTCTGGGTAGCTGTCATGCTGGGTTTCTTGAAGAAGACCACCGGCCTGGTGTGATTGGCTGCGTGAAACACTCCACATGGGAGGCTAACAATATTATATACAAAGATTCTTGATATTATGAAATAGTTCCGTAAACATACAACCTATAGAAAATACACAGAACAGATCACCAGTAAGAGCCTGGATATGGTCAAGGCAAAACCAGATGTAAAAAAATTAGAAACCTTTCTTGAGGGTGATGAAGTGGAACTTCAGGCTGAAAATGAACTGAGTCTGGCAAGGAAAATGCTGCAGTGGAAGCCATGGGAGCCCCTGGTTGAAGATCCTCCTGCCAACCAGTGGAAGTGGCCCATATGATCACAGTTCCTGGTGGCCAATGAGAATTAAACGTGCAATTAAATGTTCTGTTATGCAAGAAAAAGAGAGAGAGAGAGAGAGAGAGAGAGAGAGAGAGAGACCATGAATGCCAACCCAGACTACTATAACCATCATTACAATTGGAGAAACCAAGCTATTCCATGTCAAAAAACAGTTTTAAAAAATACGTATCAACTTATGCATCCCTACAGAAAGTTCTAGAAAGAAAACTGTAACCTAAGGAAGTCAGCTACACGCTCAAAACATAGGCAATAAATAATCACAGTTTACCAAGAGCCAAAAGAAAAATGGGTGGAAATCTACACATAATACCACAAAGAATAAGAAATATAAAACAAGAGTTAACAATCAATAGTCATTAATATCCCTGTATATTAATGGTCTTAACTCACCTATAAAAACCCTGGCTACAGAATGGATACAAAGATAAAATCCAACCTTCTATTGCATACAAGAATTTTCCAATCAAGTGGACCCAAGTAACAAGTGGGTGTAGCAATCTTAATATCAAACAAATTAAACTTCAAACTAAAATAAATCAAAAGAGATGAAGAAGAGAATTTCTTATTAATAACAGGAGAAATCCATCAGGAAGAAGTCTTAATTCTGAACATCTATGCCCTAAATAAAAAAGCACCCACATTCATAAAAGAAACATTACTAAAACTCAAATAACACGTAAAATGTCACACACTTACAATAGAAGATTTTAACATCCCACTCAACACTAGACATGTCCGCCAGACAAAATTAATTTACCATCATTATAATTGTAAATTGTCATACTTTGTAAGTATTAGTTGAATATGCTTAGAGAAAAACTCTGTGGATTTGCTTGTGTGTGTGTGTGTGTGTGTGTGTGTGTGTAAATAAAGAATATATTTCACTAATACAAATTGATATTAGCTCATTATCATGCATGTTAAAATTTACAAAAAATTACAATACACATACAATTGTGATGTTCAGGGAAGACATGTGTGTTACCATTCCAGAATAAAAGTTGACAGTATATTAGTTAATTTAATGTCAACTTGTTATAAACCAGAGTAACCAGAGAGAAGAGAGCCCCAAACAAGAAAATGTTTCCATGACACCTTGATGTAGGCAAACCTATAGGACATTTTCTTAATTAGTGATTGATGTGTAAGTGTCCAGACCAGTGTGAGTGGTACCACTGTGGTGTGCTGGTCCTGGGTTCTGCAAGAATAAGGGCTGACCAAGCACTGAGGAGCAAACCAGTAAGGAGCAGTCCTCCATGATGTCTGTGTCAGCTCCTCCTCCAGGTTCTTGTCCTTACTTCCTTCAATGATGAACAGTGCTGTTAAAGTGTAAGTCGAATAAACTCCCTACTCCCCAAGTTGTTCTTTGTCAAGTTGGTCTTTGTCATGTTCTTTGTCAAAATTGTCATTTCTTTCATCACAGTAATAGTAATTCTATCTATGACAGAAGGAAAAATAAGAAAACATTCGTTTTCCTGCCTTTATCTTCCAGGGCCCTTAGCCTTTTTGATGGGATGGCTTTTCCTCATATTGAGAAAGGAGCTCCTTAAAAAACATTATTCAAAGCAGAAACACCATCCCTGACATCTCCAGAAAGACTGCTTTACTAGCACTCTGGAAAACATTTGATCTAAACTTATCCCCTAAAATTAAGCAAAGGACTTAGTATCACCTGTATAATGCTATTCCCAACAAGAATGTACTTGTTGCTGCTACTTTATCTAATAAGGAAGGCAATCCACAGCACATAACTATAACACGTAAATGATGGCAATATAAAATGAATTATGAAGACTCCTTGCTCTTCAAATAGCATGCTACTTCATTCATTGTATCTTTAATGGCAAATAATGTAAAACCCAACAAGAACTTCAGGATTCAATTTTTTTAAATGAAGACTCTCCGTGTTTACCCCTATGTTCTGTCTTCTATAATTAAGCTCCCTACATTTTTCCAAGTTCACCCTTTTAGTATCTTAAATCCTGCTATTCCTATCCCTATTACCTCCTCCCATGAACTCTTTTTATTTTTTGTTTCCTTCAGTTAATCTACATTATATACTCAAATTTGTATAAAGTCACATGATTGGCAAAGAAGAATAATCTGACTTCTCTTATTGTTGGTATCCCTTCAATTTCCTTCCCTTGCCTTTTTATTTCAGCTATTATTTTGTACACACTACAGAAGATTAGTAGGAATAATAGACATCCATATCTTGTCACTTATTTCCATGGGCTTGCCTAAAGCTTTTTCTCTATTTAGGATAATGTTCTCTGCAAGCTGCTCATATATATTTTTTACTATGACCAAGTATGTTTCCCCTGGTTATCCTCTCTGTAGGACATTTATCATGAAAGATGTTGAATTTTGTCAAAAGCACCTTTTTCCTTTGCTAAGATTATAATGTGAGTTTTGTTTTTAAATCTATTTGTATGATTTTTACATGTATTGATTTGGATATTTTGAACCATGCTTGTATCTCTCTGGTAAAGCAATCTTGGTCATAATGAATAATATTTTTGATGTGGGGGTGAATTCCATTTGTGTGTATTTTATTCAGAATATGTATATCTATATTTATCAGAAATAATGGTCTGTAGTTCTCAATTTTGTTGTGGGATTTTTTTTTGTTTTGATTTGAGTAATCCTGGCTTTATGGGAGTATGGGAGTATCTCTTGAGTTTCTATATTTAATAGTTTAATATATATGTGTGTTTTGTCTGCATATATGTATTGTTTTTGGTTAGATATTTCAGAAGAAAACATAAAATCTCGAAAGGAAATTACAGAATGTTATGATCTACCATGTAGGTACTTGGAATCAAACTTAGGTCCTTTGCGTTTTGCATGAGTAGCCAGTTTTCTTCTGAAGCACTAAGCTTGCTTTCCATTCCCTAAAAATAAACATTTATAAAATTCTCTAAGAATTCTAAAGTCCAAGGTAAAGATTTGAAACAACAGCTTGCTCATGTTTGAGTAGAATGTTTCTCTTTACACATATTTATTGCTCTCTCTTTTCTATTTATACACACACACACTCACACACACACACACACACACACACACACATATATATATATATCATACACACACATACATACATATAAACAAATATTGCTATAGTAATGTACAACCCATTCCTATTCCATATTCATGAACAAGAACTATATTGTAGGTAGTTATTCTGATCAGTAAGCTTCTAAACTTGTGAGAAATGGCTTTTGTCTAAAGAAATACCACTTAACCAACATCATGTTCAGCTTTTCTAAGAAAAATTCCATTTAGTCTTACATCATCTCTCATGTGTAGCTAACTAAGTACTCTCTATCCCATCATAAAAAGCAACACTGAAGTCAAGTCTGACTTTTGAACTTTCTATCCTACTTAGTGGAACTAATTTGAAGACTCCAATCAACAGCATCATACTAAGTTTCTCTTGACTTCCCTTGTCTTGTCTTGTTTTCTCTTTTCTTTTCTTCTTTTTACAAAGACATGTCGGGAGAACCTAGCATAAATCAACAACAGATCTTACACAGTATTTCAAACTATTAAGTCATAAGACAAAATAAATAAAAGTCAGATTTCTTTCTCCAAAAATGTTTTTGAGAAATATTTCAGAATTATCAGTCACAAAGTCATTTTAAAGGAGCATAATTAGCCTTTGTATAAAAGGCAAGAACATTAAGAATATGCTCACAAGAAGCAAGGACTAATTCTTAGTTAGCAATGGTACCTGAGACAGTAACTTTCTTGAGTCATGCTTTTTATGTGTGTAAATGATTAATGACAGGCAGCATTAAAAGGCAAGATATCCGAACTTAGTTTCCATTTCTGTCATGTTTGAGTTATAGAAGCCTCCCTTCACTTTTATGTTCTTAAAGAAAATTAATAGTAAGTTAAAAACAGAACCGATCATTAGTATATCACAGTACCCACAAGGAGACTTCTATGTGTAGTTTATGTAAAAACTACATGTAAAAACAAATGGAAATATTTCTTTTCAATTATCATTTCATGCCAGATTGTATTACAAATAATAGTAAATATTGTTGAAAGCTACCAAGGACTTTCTTGTGCTTCCATGGTTGCACCAAACTTTTAAGCAAAAGTTTTTCCTACTCTAGCCACCTGATATCCATTTTTTAAAAGCATTTCTACTGAATTGTCATTGAAATTGTTTCTCTGCTTCTTTGAGATATAGACATTTTGCCACTGAGAAATATAATTTTCATGAGTTAGGAGGATCCTCATGTAGTGTAATCATCAAGCCATAAACTCCCTGCCTCTAGTCTATGTGGGAAGGGTCAGATGAGTTTGAACAGGCTACAAATTTCCATGAATATGTGAAAACTTTAGTTTTACTTTTTATAAAGGGAATTAGCAAATGCATGGAAGTTTTATGAACAGCACCTCATATTTGCTTGATCCAACTTGAGTTTAGACTAAATTCTAGCTCCTCCATTTACTTCAGTGTACTTATTTGAAAAGATGTCTTCAACTACTCAATTTTTTCTTACTACAATTTTTGCTTTGACATTGTTAACTAAAAATTTAATGCCAAAATATTATCTTTCCGAAATGTTTTTATATATATATATATATATATATATATATATATATATATGAAGTAATAAGACAAAGAAATCAATAAGATCCTTAAAAGTTCATAAAGAATAGTGGAGTATATCTTCATTAAATGCTATCTATTACATAGTAAGTTAAGGAGTTTGGAAAACTGAGCAACCTCTGAGAAATTATGATCCTTTGGGATACCACAAGTTCTATCTAAGAGTTTCAGATTGAAAGTAAACATACTCAAAGATACAGTTCCCATATTTTTCTCAGACATACATAGAAAAATAAATAAAAAAGAAAAAGTAATCCTATCCAGTACTGTACAAGTGTCAAAATATAGAGCTACCCTCCCGAGTGTGTTGTGGTTTTCTGTCTAACCCAGAAAGAATCATCATTCTTTCTGTCAAAACATACTGAAAATTATGTGAGAAGAATTGGAAGGACTACTTTTATTGCCAGTGATGAATATACCAACAGTGTTCCCATATTCAGCTATCCTTTTTCAGCAAAGCCAAGTGAATTGATGGATTATCAAAAAATTCTAAGAATTAGAAACTGCTAGAAAGGTAAGGTAACTTCTAGGTGCTACTACAAAGTAACAAAAGTTTGAGGAAACCAATTCATAGGGCATCTTCCCCTATAAATATTCATGTTAAGATTTCTTTCTTTTTTTAAAAAAAGAAAACATTTAGAATTTGGGAAATTGATATAGGAACATTTACTAAAATTTTTATTGTAGATCCTTACTATAAAGTAATAATGCCACATGCTAACAGAAAATTTGGTAAGCAAACAAGGAAAGAAAAAATCATCTAAAATAAACTACAACTCTCAATTAAGTTTTAGAAACTATCAGAATCTATGTTTGTATAGATAGTTTAGTTTTGTTTTTACCTTATAATATAAAGCAGGTCATGAGTAATATCTGCACCCAAGACTTTTTTTAAAAAAAATAAATTAAGCTTATATATCTGTTTTAACTATTAACTTTATTTTAATTGCAAGCTTCTCATAGCTAAACCACTGTATAAATTTTCCCAAATATCACTGTTGATAAATCTCTTAAAGAGATTATAACAATTTAAAATATATCATAGTCTTTTATCAAATGCCCCTCATATGGTTTGTACCAATTTTCTTCCTTTTTATACTATGACAAAGTTCCTTAATTTCTGATTTCAAGCAGTTTGATTGTTACAGTTCTCTCCTCATCTGTACTAGATTTCAAAATATTAACCAATATAACCTAAAATTATATTATTTATTTATTATACAGAATATATTATATGCCAATGCACAAACATCAATTTATGATTATTTTATTCTGTTTCACAGAACTGGGAAGTGACAAGTCCCCCAAAGCTCAGGAGAAGTGGGGGGGGGGGGCAACGAATAGAGAGAGAAGTAGGAGAAAACGAAGGGGAGGAAATGAAAATATGTGCGACCAGGAAGATTGAGCCTGGTTAGGAATAGAAGACAGGAAAGAGAGAGAGAGACAGAGACAGAGAGAGAGAGAGTGAGAGAGAGATAGAACATAAAAGAGGGAGCCAATATTGGTTTGAAGATAAAATTGAACACAAAGAAAGGTCTAGAGAACTACAAGACTGCCACCAACTAACAATTTGAGCTTCCGTGGAAAGGCTACCATAAATGCCCTTCCTGGAGAGTGAGATCAACAACTAACTTATCTATGGAACCCTCAACTAATGCCTGTTGGAAACAGGAGCAATCACTCATACATAAACACTGAGTTGAAGTAGAATTCAGATGCAGATGGAGAGGACAAGACTAGGGGGCAGAAACACATAGAGACAGCTTACCATAAAATGGAGGAGCTAAGGGGCCACCAGACTGAGAGCTGGGAAGCCAGCATGGGACTGACTCAGGCCCCCCTGAATATGGGTCTCAGCCAGAAGGCCAGAAGGACTGAGCAGTCTAAGGGACCTCAGACAGTTGAGCCAGGATGTATCCCTGGTGCACAAAAGGACTTTGCCAACACATGTCCCATGGAAGGATAACTGCCTTAATCTAGAGACAGGAGAGAAGCCCTAGTCCCTACTTCACATGAACTGTCAGATCTACATGACCCCAACTGGATGGCATTCCCCTACATATGGAATTGGGGTGGGGGGATGGGAGTGGAGGGTGTTTAGAGTGCATGTGAGAAGATAGAGAAGGTAAAAGGGAGTGAAGGAGGGAGGGAGGGAGGGAAGAAGGGAGGGAGAGAGGGAGGGAAGGAGAAGGAACTGGGATCAACATTTCAGTTTAGTTCAGTTCTTTATTTTATTAATTCGGTGCACAGTAAGCCAGTTTCCCTCACAAAGATAAATATTATCATTTGTACAATTAACTAGTTTGTCATTTAATAGAGAAGATCGACATGCAAATTATTTGTGTGGTTTAGGTACAAAACAGAAAGCAGTCTTTGTTGTTTACATTTCAAGTAGAGTATTACTATGCTACACAAGAGTGAATAAAACGTATTATTAATTCTTGGCAAAATGGCCCATAATATTTCATGTAGCAACCATTAGTGTTGAGAGCTAAATGAGAAAGAAAGTGAGAGCAAATGGAAAAAAAATTGAAAAGCCAACCATGAAGACATAAAAGTATATGATGTTTTCAAAAAGTAATAGCAGAATTGTGAGATTTAATTTTACTTTGGACTGAGGGCATTTAATGAGAGTTGTTCTATGTATAAACATAAATGCCTAAATGTTGTAATGTATATCAGCCAGTAATTCTGTGAGCTTTCCAATCCGTACTGTCTGCAAGGTTACCAAACCATTTACAAAATACACACACACACACACACACACACACACACACACACACTAAACACCTAATTAGTGCAGAACACTATTTTGGAACCTTGTATGAAAGAATTGGTTAGGCTGTCCTTGAAGAAATCATACATTTAGAGGAGGGAAGATTAAATGGTAGTAAACAAACAAGCAAACCCAGATACAAGATTGATAAGACAGAACCAGAACTAGAGACTATAAGCAAATATACTGAAGAGAGTCAGAGGCAGGAAGTCAGCCACACAAAGAGAACTGAGTAACTAAGTTAGTAACTCTAACACTGATGATAGACACCTTCAGTCTATTTTCAAAATACGAACCATCACTCATTTACTTCATGCAATTATGTAAAACATATCCTTCCACTTTTTGAATGCTTTTAAACTAGGAGAAAAATAAAAATCACCATGTCATTTTAAAATTCATATTTAAAGAGGAGCTAGTATGATTCTTCTCTAGCCACAACACATTTACTCGCTCATCTAGAGATGCCTAAATAAACAGCAGTCTTGTCTTTCTTGGTTATGCCTTTCCCATCCAGTATTACATGCCACCTTACAATGATTCACCAAAATTATATGAGAGTTCAAATGCTCATAACTTATTACATTTAAAGAATATTTATTCAGCACTAGATAATGATTGTCTCAAGTGATGTTATTATGCCCTCAAAAAAATTATCATGAATGAAACCTCCTGAAAATTGCTCTGTTCACACAATTTTCAAAAAGTAATCTTCCTTTCTTCTCAAAACTGAATTTCAGTTTGATTGCTGTTGATACATCAGTAGTATGCTGGTAAACTTTATGTCACTAGTGCAAAATACACAGCTAGAAAATTAACAGGCTGAAAAGCTTTAGATGTTACAGTTCATGGTCACTTAGACATGCTGCTTTGGGCTTTTGGGGCATAGTACATAAAGGCGGGAGCAAATGGTTCGCCTCATAGATGCAAGGGAGCAAAGCACGATTCAGTGAGATGCCTAAATCTTCTCTTCAACAGCTTCTGATGTCATCTGCCATCTCTTACCTCTCTCAGGCTATACCATCTCCCAATTAATGCTACTGGATAGCGACAATGCTTTGGGTGCATAGCAAATTGCAAAATGAAGAGTAAAAATCTATCAAGTTACATACTACAATGATTTTCCTGTCTTTTTCTTCCATTTCAATGTGATGTTTCTGAGACTGTGCTAACATGTGCATTTGTAGGTGCATGTGTTTGCAATTTCTTGTCATTGTATTAATTTGAATGTTTAAATAGATGAAAATAAGCTTCAAGAAAAGGTAAGCTTTTAGCTTTTGCTTGTTCCAAAATTTTTACATATGGAAACACTATTTGTATGTGTATGGTTATATTCTAAGAGTTTCAAAGTGCATTGAGTACATACTGTCTGAAAAAAAAAATATAACAGCCTAGAGTAACAATGGAAGTACATCTGTGCTGTCATAACTACCAAATATTTTGACAAACACCTTGTTCTTTGTTTTTTTTTTTTCACTAAAATGAGACATGAATTAATGTAGCCATTCCTCACTACATATGATTGTTGAATTATCTTGGTAATGAGAAATTTAGGAACTGTAGCAGAGGCTAGGACTGATTTGTGTGAAGATTGCTCTTAAGGAAAACGAGACAATTGGACCAATCATTTCTAAATTGCTAATTATACACTGGCCATTTGTGACTGTTTCCTACTTTTTAGAACTACCCTGGCAAAACTGTGCCATGAGCAATAAATGCCTGTTCTTACCTATTCTCAAAAGGAAGGAGAAAGTTTAATGGAAAATTTGCCGTGTCACTTGATATATTGCTTTAATCATTTTGTTATTTTAATCATTGTGCACATGTGCTCAGAGAGATCTGATGAGCATAATATAATGAATGCCAAAAATAACAAGCAGGAAAACCTCTGGGTCTTCTTCAATTCCAAAATATATATAATGTAATCTCTGAACTAAATGAAAGTGTCCCTGGTTCAATTTGTATGAAAGAACATGATCAATTTGTCTCCTTCAAAAGACAAATAAATGGAAGGAAAATGTAAAAGGAAGTTGGAGCTTCAAATATGTGTAGAGATGCTCTGAACTTGTCAAATAAATGTCACTTTCACCTGAGGAAAACAAGAAATAAATGTTTCAGAGGTGCAGAGTAGTGTCCTTTTAACTAGCATTCTGAGTGAAAATAGAACACCTTAAAGAATGCATCAGTGAACCCAGTGTAGTGCAATCTTCTTTTAAGTTTTTATTCAAATGCCCGTGTGATTACTGTGATGTTTATTGCGTGTCATTATGCCTTGCTGGTTTACTAATGCCAGACACCAAACCAAGAGCATTAGAGCATTATCCCATTTTAATCTCCATAGTATCTCAGAGAAGAGACAGAGTTCTTATTATCCTCATGTAAAAGTTAAAAAACTTGATCCTAGTGATTTTAAGCTATAGAATTGGGTTAAAATATACACATATATTGAAGCCAAACTCTTATCCAATACCATTCTCTGAAAACATTTCATATTTAAAATGATTATGTGTGTGGAATGAAGTGTAAGTAGAACAGATTTATTATCTTCAAGCCTCTGGTGTTCCTTGCCTCATATGCCATGGTGCATACCAAAGGAGTCCAAAAACTCAGGATGCCTTCACCTTTACATATTTTCTTGTTTTTTTCATACTGATTCAGCTTGCTCTTCCCATACTTAATATTTATTTCCAGAAACTTCCTTCCATTAAGTACTTCTGTTCTCTTCTGGATTCATCATGAGATATATGTTTTGATGAGATATTACCTGGGCTCCAACTCTGACTTTCTTTGATGCATACACTGGCCTATAGACAAGTATGTGGTGCATAGTCTTGGATGAAGTTTAATATGGAAGGGCCCTACTCCTGTACGTGTTGCCATGATTGGACAAGGAGTTCTGGGTTGCATTAAAAGCAAGAATAATTAACAAGCAGTTTTCCCTTATGGTCTGTTTCATAGTTTCTTTTTGCAGGTGCCTGCTTTGAGTTCCTGCCCTGACTTTTTTCAATGATGGACTACAATGTGGAAGTATAACACATATAAATCTTTTCTTCCCCAAATTGCTCTTGGTCATGGTGTTATTCACAGCCATAGAAAGCTAACAAACATACTTAGTCATTAGTTAGTAAATACCATATGAAGAAATAGCAATTGATAGTTTCTTTTCTATTGTCTTAGTGCTTCTCTTTTAAAGATGTAACTATTTCATTGTTTGAGAATAGCATACACTGCACTTTGTCCCTCCATTCCTCACTATAATT
This sequence comes from Phodopus roborovskii, assembly GCF_943737965.1. NCBI lineage: Eukaryota > Metazoa > Chordata > Mammalia > Rodentia > Cricetidae > Phodopus > Phodopus roborovskii. The sequence goes on from NW_026126447.1 coordinate 14,601,469, forward strand.
ATTCCCAGATCAATCTCCACCTCGCCACTACCTTCCAACTTAACATTGTCATTAAAAAAATCCCAAATCACAGGCATGGGGCCATACAATGAATCATGGTCAATTTACCAGTAAGCAACCCCCGTGAATAAAATTGGTATTCCTCCTGTGTCCAAGAAGCTATCAAGTATCCATAGCTTCTCATTTGTGGATAAAAGTCTGTAGTCTTCTTCTGAGTCTGGGCAAGAAGGCAAGAAGTCTGGCAGACTTGCTCTTGTCAGATCTTTTGCAACAAACCACAGCTACTGTGAGTTCATGAGTGTACACATAATAGCATATAGAGCAAGTTGATTTTTCTCATCTAAAACCTGGATTCTGGCTCTTACAATTTTCTGTCTCCTCTTCTGTGATGGTACCTGAGCCTTGGGGAAGAGGTGTTATGTAAATGTCTCATTTTTGGCTGAGCTATCTACAGTTACCTATGCAGTTTGAGCATTTATGAGTTTCTGTTAAATGCCACCGACTGCACACAGAAATTTCTTTAATGAGTTTTTAAGCTATACTAATCTATGGGCATATAGATATGAATTTAAAGTTACTGCATCTCTTAACAGAAAACCTATTAAGACGGAATGGGGATGAAAAGGAAATATATTAAGTTCATTTTACAGTTTAAATGAAATTTTAAATGAATTCATGAAAATATTTTAAAATGTGATATACTCTACTAGGAGAAAGATAACAGATTTATTTAAAAATTGTGAAAAAGACTGAAAGAGACACCTCAACCCCACCCAAAAATAGTTGAGCACTAAGCATAAGAAAAGATACTTAATGTGTTAATTGAGGAAATGTTTTTTTTTTGCATATAGAGTATTTTTTATTTAATTTTATATAACAAAGTCCAATTAAATGAAAACAAACATTTATACACAATATTTGGGAATTTGGGCGTCGTTCTTTCCAAACTACTTCCTGCTGGTAAGGGGCGCTGTCTTGGGGGATTCGAAGAAGATTCAGATATCCTAGCTGTAGTCTGTAGGGCTGTTTTGTCCAGCTGTTTGGAATGTAGGATCAGCTTGTACTCTGTTTCAGGCGGTCTGGTGTGATCAAACCACATTAGTCTGGAAGGAATCCACATCTTTTCATTTTCTGTGGAAACAAAAATAGAAATACTTTTCCCCAGTAACTTGTTCTTCAACTTAAATTTTGGAGTCAAAGCGTTTTTTTTTTTTTTTTTTTTTTTTTTTTTTTATTATTTTACATGTCGATCCCAGTTCCCTCTCCCTCCCTCCCTCCCTCCCCCCAACCCCTCCCTCCCTCCTTCCCTCCCTTTTGCCCTCTCTACCCTCTCCCATGCACTCTGAACACCCTCCCCTCCCAACCCCCCACCACAATACAATATGTAGGGGAATGCCATCCAGTTGGGGTCATGTAGATCTGACAGGTCCTGTGAAGTAGGGACTAGGGCTTCTCTCCTATCTCTAGAATAAGGCAGTTATCCCTCCATGGGGGATATGTTTGCAAAGTCCTTTTGTGCACCAGGGATACATCCTGGCTCCACTGTCTGAGGTCTCTTAGGCTGCTCAGACCTTCTGGCTGAGACCCATATTCAGGGGGGTCCGAGTCAGACCCCTGTTGGCTTCCCAGCTATCAGTCTAGTGGCCCTTAGCTCCTCCTTGTTCAGGTAAGCTGTCTCTATGTACTTCTACCGCATGGTCTTGTCCTCTCCATCTGCTTCTGGGTTCTAGTTTGACTCAGTGTTTATGTATGGGTGTTTGCTCCTGTTTTCAACAGGCATTAGTTGAGGACTCCATGGAGAAGTTAGTTGTTGATCTCACTCTCCGGGAAGGGCATTTATGATAGCCTTTCCACGGAAGCTGAGATTGTTAGTTGGGAGCAGTCTTGTAGTTCCCTCGACCTTTCTTTGTGTTCAACTTTATCTTCAAACCAATATTGGCTCCCTCTTTTATGTTCTCTCTCTCTGTCTCTGTCTCTCTCTCTCTCTTTCCTATTTTCCATTCCTAACCAGGCTCAATCCTCATTGAGGAAATGTTTAAAAATATTTTTTCTTATTTTACCTATCAATCCCAGTTCCCTCCACCTCCCTTCCTTCCATGCCCTCCACAAAAGCCCCTATCCCATCCTGCATCTACTGCCCAGGGAGGGTGAGGCTTTCAATGAGGGATTAACAAACTCAGTCAAATCATTTGTGGTAGGGCCTAGGTCCTCCCCTGTGAATCTACACTAAAGGAGTATCCCTCCATGGAGAATGGGCTCCTGAAATCATTTCCTTCACTAGAGATACATCCAGGTTCCATTGTCAGAGGTGCCATAAGCCTCCTATGCCTCCTAACTGAGACCCACATTCAGGAGGTCTGGGTCGGTCTTATGCTGGTTTCTCGAATATCAGTCTGGGTTCTATGGGTGTCTGCTTCTGCTTCCAACAGCTACTGGATTAGGATGGCATATAAGTTAGTCATCAGTCTTATCATCAGGGAAAAGCATTTAATATAGCCTCACCACTGTTGATTGGATTGTTAGTTGGGGATATCCTTGTAGGTCTCTGGGCATTTCCTTAGTGTGAGATTTCTCTTTAAATCTATAATGGCCCCCTCTATTATGGTACCTCTTTTCTTGTTTTACCTAACTCAATTATACTGTTCCCTCATGTTCTCATTCCCCCCCCCACTACTCCCCTTCTCTTTCTCCTAATTTCATCTCTCCCACCCACCTGCTCCCAATTTGCTCAGAAGATCTTGTTCCTTTCACCTTCTCCAGAACCCTTCATGTCTCTCTTAGTCTCCTCCTTCTTTTCTATCTTCTCTATGGGTGCAGATGGATGGTAGGCTGGTAAACCTTTGCTCTATGTCTAAAATCCATATATGAGTGAGTACTTACCATGTTCATTTTTTTTTTGTGACTGAGTTACATGGCTCAGGATGGTTTCTTTGAGTTATATCCATTTTTCTTTGAATGTCAAGATTCCATTGCTTTCCCCCACCCCCACCCCACCCCCGGTCTGAGTAGTACACCATTGTGTAAGTGGTACCACATTTTCTTAAACCATTTTTCAGTTGAGGGACATCTAGGTTGCTTCCACGTTCTGGTTATTACAAATAATATTGCTATGAACATAGTTGAACAGATGTATTTGTTGTATGAACGTGCATCTTTTGGGTATATGCCAAAGAGTGGAATTACTGGATATTGTAGTAGACTGATTCCCATTTTCCTGATGAACTGCTATTCTGATTTACAAAGTGGCTGTACAAGTTTGCCCTCCCACAATCAGTAGAAGCGTGTTACCCTTTCTCCACATCCTCTCCAGCATAAACTGTCATTGGTGTTTTTGATTTTAGCCATTCTGCCCCACATAAGATGGTATCTCAGAGTTGTTTTGATTTGCATTTCCCTGAAGGCTAAGGATGTTGAGCACTTTCTTAAGTGTTTTTCAGCCATTTTAGATTGCTCAACTGATAACTCTCTATTTAGTTCTGTACCCCACTTTTTAATTGGATTATTTGGTGTTTTGGTATTGAGCTTTATTTCTTTGTATATTTTGGAAATTAGTCCTCTGTCAGAGGTGGGGTGGGTGAATAGCTTCTCCCATTCTGTGGGCTACAATTTTGTCTTGTGAACTGTGTCCTTTGCCTTACTCATCTCAATTTATTATTGATGTCAGTGTCTGTGCTACTGATGTGGGAAGTGGTCTCCTGTATCAATTCATTCAAGGGTACCTCCCACTTTCTTTTCTAAGAGAACCAGTTTTGTTCATGGTGAGGTCTTTGATCCATTTGTGCTTTATATTTGTTCATAGTGATAGATATGAATCTATCTGTAGTCTTCTACATGCAAGCATCCAGTTATGCCAAGCACAATTTGTTGAAGCTCCTGTCTTTTTTCCATTGTATAATTTTAGCTGCTTTGTCATAGCAGCATTATTTGTAATAACAAGAACCTGGAAGCAACCTAGATGCCTCTCGACTGAAGAATGGTTAAAGAAGATGTGGCACATTTACACAATGGAATACTACTCACCCCCCCCCAAAAAAATGGAATCTTGAAATTCTCAGGCAAATGGATGGACTTGAAGAAACCATCCTGAGTGAGATAACCTAGTCACAAAACAAAAAGAGGAACATGGTGTGTACTCACTCATATATGGAATTTAGACATACAGCAAAGGATCACCAGCCTATAATTCACACTGTCAGAGAAACTAGGATACAGGAGGATTCTAAGAGACTCATAAAAGGTCTCTCACAGAAGGGGAAAGGAACAAGATCTCCTGAGCATATTGCCTGGGGGGGGCAGTGAGTGGAGAGGGAGATAGGAAACAGAGAAGGGGAGGAGGGCAGACCACGTGGGACCAGGAAGATTAGGTCGTCGGACAAAGATACAAGAGCAAAGAAAAGAGATACCATAATAGACAGAGCCATTATAGGTTTGAAGAGAAAACTGACTCTAGAGAAATGTCCAGAGATGACCCCAACTAACAATATGAGAAGGTTGCAAAGGTAGCAAAGTCTACCTTAAATGCCCTTTCCTGATAATGAGATTGATAACTAATTTATATTCCATTATAGAGCCCTCATCTAGTAGCTGATGGAAACAGAAGCAGACACCCAGAGCTAAACACTGATCAGGACTCCTGGAATTCAGTTGCAGAGAGGGAGGAGTGATAAGAAAAGGGGTCAAGACCAAGCTACAAAAACCCACAAAGACAGTTGACCTGAACGGGGGGGGGGGGCAGCTCATAAAGCCCCAGACTGATAGGTAAGGAACCAGCATTGTACAGCCTCAAACACCTGATCATGGGACTCAATTAGAAGGCCTGGGCAGTCTAAGGGATTTATCCTTGGTGCACAAAAGGACTTTGGGAGCATATTCCCCATGGAGGAATACTCCCTTAGCCTAGAGACAGTTGGGAGGACTCAGACCACCCTACTACAAATGACTTGACAGATTTTGATGATCCCTTCTGGAAGGCATCATCCTCCCTGTGGAGGGAGAGGGAACTAGGATGGATATCTAAAATAAGAAAAATTTTATATATATATATATATATATATATATATATATATATATATATATTTGAAGAGCAATTAAGAAATACTTGAAGAAAAAATAAAAATGAAAGTTAAAAGAAATAATTTAACCCATTGGCTCACTGCTCTCCAGTAGGCTGAAGCAAGTTATAATTACATGAACACCTCTTCATACCATAGTGCACATGTATTCTCAGCCAGATCAGAATTACTGCATCAAATTCACAACTGTAATCTTTTCCAGATCCTAAAGGCCTCTAATTCAGAAAAGTTAAGTCACCAGAAAAGTGTAAATAATTTTTCTTGGAACTGTCTTAAATAATTCTGCCTATAAAATGTGAGGGCAATCTCTGAATATAAATTCTCAGCTGTGGTAACACAAGAGGTCTCTTTCTAAATGAAGTTAAGATCTTTAGTTGTACATTAAGTTTCTCTGAATCTGGTTTATTTCAGTTTATTAAATGACTTCCTAGTAATACACAATCAAGAAGATAAACATTCAGATCATTAAGATGGGTTCTAAAAGTGCCAGCAAGTTATCATTGCAGGAACAAAAGTCTTCTGGTCCAGTTCACTTGGTGTCTTCTAGTATGTCTGAGTCTGGGCAGCACTAGCTACAGGAATCTTGGAAAAGCCTGCAAAGGTAATTTAATAAATAGCGTTACATATTTCTGACACTTAGCTTCATTTAGTGCTAGAAAAACAGTGACCTGTATTGTGAGTTCAGATTTTTCCACATGAGAGTATTAATCTGCCCAAAGTATTAGTCAATTTTGAATCAGACTCCAATACAAATCAGACTCCAATATCAAATCAATGTTGTCTACTGATTATGTACATACATCTGTGTGTATTATATTTTAACATACATTTTTATATTTGTTTGTAATTTGGGTTTTACATATTTCCACTATTAGTAGCCAATCATCATTCTCTTGATATTTTTCTTTTCTATAAATTGGTAACAACAGAAATAAAACAGCTGGATGTTTTCATTTTTATCAATGTAAAGCATGTGTTTCTTTCCAGAATTGACTGGAAAAAATATTATGTATTTCCCACAGCATGAAAATGACAAAATACAGGAAAGGCTTACATAATTACAGGTCCCCGAAGAAGAGCAAAATATAGGGAACATCCTGTAGTGGGTTTACTCACCTACAACCACACAGGGACCAATTACACAGCTCATGGATGGCTTGACAGAATCCAGAATGTACTCAGGAATCCTGAGAGAGAAATGAAGATTAGATCAATACAGGCCGGGCATAAACGAAAGCAGAGATAATTAATACTGGAGGCCAACGAATAAATTAAGCAATTGTGTTAAGGAAGTGAAGTAGGGCTTTTGCTGCCCTAAGATTTCCTCTGTAATCACATGGAAAAGCTGAGACCAGCTAGTAATATTTTCCAAAAACATCATTTCTTTAATATCCTAAGAGCTCTACTAGGTAGATATATGTGATAAAGTTGAAAATTAACTCCCTAAATATATTAACAATCATGAATTACATAATAATGTAAATAAGCCACAATAGCATTTTCCCAGGAACAAATGAATATTTATTAATAAAACTGTTGAAATTATATTACTAGTCCAGTCTATCTTTAACTCTGGTATGCAGAAAGATGGTATACAGAGACAAGCGAATTGGTGAAATTTTCATAGCCAACCTGGGCTACATTCTGAGGTACCCAGGAATTCTAGGTCTTAATGAGCTGAATGTGCTCCCCAAAATGTATATAATATCTGCCTAAGAGTTTATAATAAAAACCAGTAAGGTTTTAGAGATGTGAAATTTTTAAACTTGGTATGAAATCACATGCATAGGGATATTTTAAACTTTTAATTATACATTCTATTATATATTAAGCAATAAACACAAATGTGAAGGTCAATGGAAAATCTTGTACCGAAATTTTGGGATATTTCCCTCATCTGGCTATGTGATATATCACAAACACTCAAGTAAGAAATATAAATCTCTTTAATACTTGTAGATGAAATATTTATGGGTAACTATTAAATTACATATTTTACTCTCCTTTCTATGAATCATTACCAATTTCTAATATCACCTTTTACACCAACCAAACTGTATAGTTAAAATAGTTAAGTAAAAATTTCTATTAAAATCCTCAGTACATTTGAAAGTAATATAAAATTTTAGAATTGAAATTTGAATTTCACTAACGTGTTTCCAGACATATTTGCAAGTACTTACAGTAGAAAACCACTATACAAATCCTTTGCTTTATTTTCATTGATGTGTAACACATTATACAACGTTATAGTTTAAAACAACACCAATTTGCAGTTCCATGGTTCTTGTGGGTGGCTGGGTTCTCATCTCAGGGTTGTACAAGCTGAATCTCAATGTTGATGAGAATGTCTTCTAAAGTAGACTAGACAGACTAAGGAGGCATCCACATGTCTACATCCCGGGTTGTTGGCAGGATTTATTTTCTAACACACCAGTATGGTCATGAGAGCTTGCCACTTCAAAGCTAGCTACAGACATAACCTCTATTTCAAATCTTTTGTTAAGGCCTAATACTCTTTTTCAGGTACCCCTTAATTATAAGCATCCAAGATACTCTTCTCAATGAACAAATTCAAGGGACCTTAAGGTTATCTACAGAACCTCTATGATGGTGTCATGTAATTCAAACACAATCAAAGGTCCTACTTACTTTTAGAAAGAGCAGAAGTTTTGGAAGCTTTTGCTACTCTACTGGTCAGATCTATCATTCAACCTCTTTTCACTTGTTAGCACATGCAGGACATTGTTGTTGTTTGACTATTGGTGGTTTGTTTCCACCTGTTCGCATTCCAATTCTATGACTTCACAGCTGGTTTGGTTGTGAATGCTTCCTGACTGCTGGTTTAGCTAACATATTCCCCTAAAATTCATTTGTATTGGCAAATTTTATTTTCTTCTTTGTTCCGTGTTAACTGACTGAAACTGCTTGCTAATAATAAGTACATCTGTTCTTAAAATTTTCAATGCAACTGCTCTAGTTCATTTTCTATTGTTGTGATTAAAACTACAACCAAAACTAACTTGGGAGGTAAGGGTTTATTTCATCATACACTCCCAGGTAATAGTTTGTTACTTAGTAAAATCATATCAGGAACCTGAAGACAGTAAGTGAAGCAGAAATCATGGAGGAATTGTACTTACTCACTTGCCTCCCTCGGCTTGCACAGCAACCACCTGCCCAGGACGTTGGCACTGGGTGACACTGCTTCCACATCAGCTACCAATAAAAAAAATTACTCTGTGAATATAACCACAACCTCATTCCTGCCTCCCAGGCATGTGTAGGTTTGTGTTAAGTGAATAAAAATTGTAACAGTATTCTTTGGTTTTATTATCCTTACTGCTGTGTATTTTCTTTGTATTTCTGATCTTTATTCTATTATCCATTATTTCATAACACTTACTTTGGATTTATTTTATTCATAATTTTGTATCTACTTATTATAACTACTTAAATTATCAACTTTAAATTGTTTTTCTCATCTAAAGATGGTGTTGTAACATCACCTGGAAATATATTCTAAGTGGTGTCAAAAGTTTTTCAAATCTATTCCTTTCTAGCAAAATAATTAGGAATGTCTGGTATCCACTTTTAAACTAATTGCTATTTGAGGAATTGTGCCAGAATTAATTTGGAATAATTTCAACTCTGCTAAATATATTGCCTTTTTATGATGTAACAAATATGTTTGGTATGTATTATGAACATGAAAACAATGTGTATTCAGTTACTTGTAATGTACTCAAATTGTTGATTATGCCCACTAGAAGATAGCATTTTCAAGCTTTTTATTTATTGGCAAGTATACACAAAAAGTATTTATTGTCTACCTTTTAGCTAAGAAACTATTTTCCCATCCTCTGGATCAAGTTACTTGTGATGTGAATGTTGTTGTTGTTATTTTGTTTGTTTTTTGAGACGAGGTTTCCTTTTGAAGCTCTGGATGTCCTGGAACTCACAATGTAGGCCAGTCTGGCCTAGAGCTCAGAGACTCACCTGCCCCACTTCCAAAGTATGGTGATATCAATTTAATCTCCTGTCTCATATACTTTTTGAATTTTTATGTCCTCACCATAAATTGATTTCATATTGTTTGAAATTTGTCTGTCCCTGGAAATAAATTCTATTCATATGTCTAATTTATTATGTAATTGTAGAACATCTTTTCATAGTTCATGTTTCTCTAGAAGTTCCTGACCCTAGAGATGAGCTTAACCGGAAAACAGCACTGGTATTCCTCAGAATTGCGCTGGACATCTTAGTTAATCTCAACTTATCTTGTTGAACAACAGCAAGCAAGAATTTTACACACTGCCAAAGTCAGACACAGCATTGAAGACTATGATGAAATACAATCAAAAGATGTCACTAAGAACCTAGACACAGAACTCAGATTTTTGAAGCTGGATATAACTTTAAAGCCTCTTTCCTGCCATCTAGCCTTTTTGGCTTCAGAAAATATTATGCAAGCTTCCAGTGGCAGAAAGAAGTTAAACTGTCTAACCCATCTGCAATACCTATAAACCACAATAATCACCAGCATGGCAAAACGTGCATAAAAGTGTAATAGTGGCACTCACATGTTAGTGAAAGGGAAAAGCAGTCTAACTGGACTTAAGGCCAACTCAATGGGAGAAAAATAATACCTACTACTAGAAACACAGACAAGGTCATGGACCTTAGACAAGAATCTGCTACTGCTGCTTTGCTAGGCCAGTATAATCTTTAGTACAATGGAAATCTTACTTCATAGGTACCTGGAGTTATTATTTCTCCTTAAAGAAACCTCCCTTTGCAACAAATGGCTTCCATCTCAGAAAATCACAATTGCATTAACATAATGCAGAAATCAACAGATCACAAAGAGGCTAATATACATCTATACCCCAGCTCCTGAATCTACGACTCAAGGAACATTGCAGATGACAGTATAGAAAGATTATAACAGCCAGAATATCAAGAAGTCTGCTATGAAACAGTTTTTTTATTAGAAATAGCAGCATGAATATTATATATGTGTATATATATTTACATAAGTATATATACATATATACATATGTATAATATTTTGTGTGTATGTGCAACAGTTACAATCAATGAAAAAGAGGCTATCAACTTGATTTCTCTATATCTTGTGGTCATAGTATATGATATGTAGACCTTTGTTAATTATCATTGAATTCTGATAGCCAATACAGAGCAATGACAATAACCTATATTGTTTCTGATAACCTCTTTATCTCTATATCCAGTATAACACAAGGCTCTGGGACTTTTGTTTTAACAACTCATGCTTGTAGGGATGTGTATGATCTACTTTTTGTGGGTACCTTCATTCAAAATGTCTTTTTATTTTTATTCCTAGAAATTATGTACATGGGTATTTTACAATATACATGCAGTAGGCACAAGAGAGGATGTCAGATTCTGTGGAACTAAAGTTATGACAGTTGTTAACCACCATGTAGTTACTGAAAATTAAACTCAAGTCTTCTGGAAATGCAAGTTGTGCCCTTACCCATGGAGCTATATCTCTAGTCATTAATTGTTTTTTTTAATACACTTACAAAATAGTAGCTCTCCACACAGTGTTTAATATATCCTTAGCTTTGGTTAATCTCCCTTCCTCCCATCTTCCCTATTCAATTATACTCCTTATTTAGACTCTTCTACACTTAACATACCATCTTCCCTTTCATTTCCAATGTGTTATACTAGTCCCAACCCCTCTATTTAATATACCCTTTATATCAAGCTGCCCTTTCCCTGCACACAATTTTAAGCACACTGCTATAGAAATTCATAGCTGGGATATGCACATAACTGGGAGATTTACCATTTCTCCTTCTAGATCTTTCTCAGTATAATATTTTCCAGATACAACAGTGATGGGAGATGTCATTCTGTATATGTTTCTCATACTGGTTAATAAATAAAGCACTGTTGGCCAAGAGACAAGGAGGAAGAGGAAGTAGGAAGGAGGAGTCAAGATGGAGAGTCTGGAGAGATCTGGACGCCAGCCGCCTCCCCGGTAAGAGAAGGCCATGTGAAAATACATAGATCAGCAGAAATGGGTTAATACTTAAGACAAAGCTAGCCAATAAGAAACTAGTACCTGGCCAACAATATAATATCAAATACAGAGTCTCTGTGTATTATTTGGGGCTGGCGCGGCAGCAGGACAAGACTGGGCGGCGGCAGGCAGAAAAACCGTACTCGTTACACAACAGTTTCTTTCAAATTTCAGGAACACGTTTATCTTTACCACTGAGTAATATTTCATTGTGTAAATGTACCATATTTTCATTCTTCATCACTGAGTCAAATGGCTCTATGACAGAAGCTTTTCCATCATATGCAATCCCATTTATCTAAGCATCTATGCTGTAGGTATTCTATTCAAGAAGTCTTCTCCCCTGAGAATGATCAATGCTATTCTCCACTTTCTTTTCTACTAGCATCAGTATACCTGGTTTTATGTTTCAACATAACTCCATCTGGATTTAAGTTTTATGCAAGATGACAAGTATGGATCTATTTGTATTCTTCTCCATGTAGCTTTCCATTTTAAACCAACATCATTTGTTGAAGATGGTGTCTATTTTTTCCAGTGTGTACTGCTTGTCTGTAGATATATGTATTCATGTCTGTATCTTCAATTTGATTCCACTGATCAACATTTCTGTGTTTATGCTAATACTATATTATTTTCATTACTATAAGTTTGTAGTATTGCCTTACATTGGAAATCCCACAGTTCATTTACTGTTCAGAATTGCTTTAGCAATCCTGGGTTTTTGTATTCCATATAATGCTGGGAGTTGTATTTCCATGATATTTGAAATATTGTGTTATAATTTTGATGGGGGACTACATTGAATCAGTAGGTCCACTAAAGCAGGACCATTTTAACATGCTAATCCTGCCAATTCATGAGCATGTTAGACTTCTCCTTCTGATATCTGCCTCAATATCTTTCTTCTATGTCTTAAATTATGTACAATATGAATCTTTCACTTGCATGGTTAGAGTCACCCTTTGATATTTTATATTATTTGAGGCTATGTGAAAGCTTTTTTTCCCCTGAGTTCTCTATCAGCCTGATTTTTATTTGTATAGAAGAGGGTTACTGATTTTTGTAAATTAACTTTGTATCTAGATACTTTGCTGAAACTGTTTCTCATCTGTAAGATTTACCTAATGGAATTTTACTGTTACTTACATTTACTATTATATCATCTGCAACTACACATGTTTTGATTTCTTCCTTACCAACTTGAATCCCTTTGATCTCTTTCAGTTGTCATATTACTACTGTAGCTAACACTTCAAGTACTATATTGAACAGGTATGAAGAGAGTGGACAGCCTTTCCCTGTTCCTGATTTTTGTGGATTTGCTTTGAATTTCTCTTTAAGTTGATGTTGTCAATGGGCTTGCTATAAACTGTCTTTATTATGTTTAGGTGTAACCCTTATATCCCTAATATCTCCAGGAATTTTATCATGAACACTGTTGGATTTTGTCAATGTACTTTTTATCATCTAATGAGAGGATCATATTTTTCCTTTCAGCTTGTTTATATAGTGAAGCGTATTTATTGATTTTCATATATTGAAACACTATGTGATGAAGCCTACTTGATCATAGTGGATGATCATTTTGAAGCTTCAATAAGGCAAAGGACACTGTCATTCAGACAAAGTGGTAGCCTATAGAATGGTAAAAAAATTTTATGACAATTCCACATCTAATATGTAGTCTAATATCGGAAATACATAAAGAACTGAAGAAACTTGATTTTAAAACATGAAATACCACAATTTAATAATGGGGTACAGATCTAAAAACAATAATTTTCAATAGAGGCATTTAAAGAAAATGTAAATTAAAATTACTTTGAGATTCCATCTTACACCTGTCAGAATGGCTTAGAAAAATAATATAAGTTATAGGTCATGCTGGCAAGGATATTATCCAGGGAGAATTGTCTATAATTTTTTGTTCTGTCTTTGCCTGGTGTGGTAATCAGGAAAATCCTGCCTTCATAAAGAGCCTGGAGATATACCTTCTTTTATAATTCATAGAGTAATTTGATAAATATTGGTGAACAAAATCTATCTGAACCTGAACTTTTCAACAGTTAGGAGAACTTTAATTATTGTTTTAATCTCATTGCTTATTATAGTTCTATTTAAATTACATTTCATCATGTTTTAGCATTTGAAGGTCATATTCATCAAAATGTATTTATATGAATCTATTTCTTTTAGATATTCCAGTTTACTGGGATATAAACATTTAAATATGTCTTCACCAGCTTATAGATTATATTGATATCTGTTGTAGTTTTACTGTTTCTTTTCTACTTTATTAATTTGGGTCTTTTCTCTTTCTTTTGGCTAAAGTTAATTTGATTAACATATTTCAAATTTTTTAGTTCATAAAACCAACCTTTAAAGTTACCAACTGTATTCATTATTTCATGTACTTACTTCTATTTCATTGATGTCTGTTTTGATCTTAAATTTTTTGTCTTGTCTTCTGACTTGATTTGCTCGTGTTTTTCCTGCACCTTTGATATCTTTCTAATCTTTTAAGTATAAACATTTATAGATATGAATTTTCATCTTAGAACAATTACTACTGCATCTCATTTTTTTATTTTAATTTTATGCCTATGTTTTTATTCAGTTGTACAATTTAATAATATTCATCCTTTATTCATTCAATGAGCCATTCACAAATCAATAGTGTGTTATTTAATATCCATGATTATTCTTTCTGTAATTTCTCTTGTTACTGATATATAGTCTTATTCTGTGTGGTAAGATAAAACAAAAGAGAATATATACAGTGACTTTCCTGTATATATTTAAAGTTGCTTTGTTTCCAAATATAACATCTATTTTATGGAAAAGTTCATGGACTACTGATGTTTGGGGGTGATATTCTACTGATATACTGATATATTAGGTCAATAGCACCATCTAAGTATGGTGTTTTTAAGTTTATTTTTGGTCTATTTAACCTATCTAATGGTGACAGTGATGTATTAAAGTCACACAACAGTATTTATTTGGTTATTGGTGTATGGTTATGCATCAAGTACAGTAGCTTTATATAGTTAGTTGAGCCTATGTTTTAAGGATTGTATCTCTAACCTGTGTTAAGTGATTTCATTTGAATAATCTTTGTCTAGAAGACTTTTTTGCAATGTGTCATTCCCATCTCACACAGTTTATTAGTTATTTTTTTCTTGCTCAGAGAAAACACCATGACTAAGGCAATTTTTGCTGGAAATGGGTTGTTTCCAGAGATACAAAAGTCCATCATGTAGAGAATTAGGACTGCAGTAGTCTGGAAGAAAATTCTGGGTGCTCACATTTGGGACAAGTGGAAAGCTGAGAGAGATAACTTGGGATGGTGTGAGTCTTTGAAAACTTCCCCAACGATGCACTTCTTCCAAAAGGCATCCCGAAGGTCCCTCAAAACTGTTTCACTGAGTGGAGACCAAGTTTTTATTGCCAAAGCCTATTGGGGACATTCCCATTTAAACCACCACTTTCTACTCTCTGGTCCCTAAAGATTCTTTGCCATATTGTAATGTAAAGTGTTCCAACCTTAAAAGGACACTTAAGTCTCAGTGTCAAAACTCCTGAGAAGGCAAAAATCCCCTCTGACACAATAGGTAGTATTAGAACTGGAAACCCCCCTAAAATTGAAAAGCATGTTATGTTCAATGGTACAGAATACAACTACCATTCTAAAATGGAGAAATGAGGTCACAGTGAAGAGCTACTGGACCAAGATGAAATCAAAGCTTAGTTCGTCAAACACCAAATATCTAACAGCTCCTCCGGCTTTTTTTGCTTTCAGTGTATTTCTCTCTGATGGGTGTTTTCCATTGTCTGTGTATAACTCTCCTTAGCTACAAGACTCTTGCATCATTGTATCTAATTTTAGCCATTCAGGCAGGAGTAAAATGGTATCTCAGAGTTGCTTTGATTTGGATTTCACTGACAGCTAAGGATGTAGTGTACTACTTAAATTTCTTTCAGCCTTTTTGATTTCCTCTATTGAGAATTCTCCATTCAATTCTGTACCCCAATTTTTAATAGTGTTATTTGGTGTTTTCATGACTAGTTTCTTGAGTTGTTTGTATAATTTGGAGATAAGCCTTCTTTCTGATGAAGGGTTAGTGAAGATCTTTTCCCAGTCAGTGGGCTGCCATTTGGTCTTGTCATCTGTATCCGTCACCTTACAGAGGCTTCTCAATTGAGCAGGTCTCATTTATTAATTGTCGATCTCAGTGTCTGTGCACTGGTGTTATGTTCAGGAAGTTATCTCCTGTACCAATTTGTTCAAGGGTACCTCCCACTTTCTCTTCTAAGAGTTTCAGTGTGGGTGGATTTATGTTGAGGTTTTTGATTCATTTGGACTTGAATTTGTGCATGGCAATAGACCCATGTCCATTTACTATGAATTTTCAAATTTTGTGGAGTACAGGTTTTCAAAGAATAACTTGATAATTGTCTGGATTTCCTCAGTGTCCTTGTTATATCCCCCTTTTCATTTCTAATATTGTTATTTTTCATGATCCTACCCTGCCTTTTGGTTAGTTTAGATTAAGGTTTGTCTATCTCATTGCTTTTTGAAAAATCAACTCTTTGCTACATTGAATTTTTTGTATGGTTTTCCTGATGTCTACTTTATTGATTTCAGCCCTCAAATTGATTGTTTTCCTGGTGTCTACTCCTCCGGGTGAGGTTGCTTCTTTTTGTTCTTAGGCTTTCAGTTGTGCTGTTAATTTTCTAATGTGCCTGTCCTCTGTTTTGTTCATATGGGCACTTAGTGCAATAAACTTCCCTCATAGCACTGTTTTCAAGGTGTTCCATAAGTTCCAGTATGTTTTGTCCTCATTCTCATTGAATTCTAGGAAGTCTTTAATTTCTTTCCTTACTTCTTCTTTGACCCACATATTGTACAGTTGTTCAGTTTCCATGAGTTTGTAGGGTTTCTGCAAATTGTGTTGTTGTTGAATTCCAACTTTAAAGCATGGTGGTCTGATAAGATATAGGAGAATATTCCCATTGTTTTGCAACTGTTGAAATTTGTTATATTGCCTAATATGTGGTCAATTTTAGAGAAGATTCAATGTGGAGCAGAGAAGAAGGTGTATTCTTTTGTGTTTGGATGGAATGTTCTATAGATGTTTGTTAAACCCAATTGATACATAAATTCTGTTCTTTTGTTTCTATGTTAAGTTTCTGTCTGGTGGTCCTGTCTACCAGTGATAGTGGGGTGTTGAACTCTCCCACTATGAGTGTGTGTGGTTTTATGTGAGCTTTGAGTTTTACTAGCATTTCTTTCTTGAACATGGTTGTATTTGGGCCATAGATGTTAAGAATTGAAACTTTGTGCTGATGGATTTCTCCTGTGATGAATACAAATGACCATCTTCATCTCTTTTGATTGATTTTGTTTTGAAGTCTAACATGTTAGATATTAGGATAGCCACACCACTTGGTTCTTGGGTCCATTTGATTGGAAGATCTTTTCCCCAATATAATATCAGTCTTTGATGCTTAGATGTGTTTCTTGTATGCAAAAGGATGGATTCTGTCTTTGTATCCATTCTGTTAGCCTGTGTCTTTTTATAGGCAAGTTAAGACCAATAATGTCAAGGGAAAGTGTGGACCATTGATTGTTAATGCTTGTTTGTTTTAGGTTTGTTGTTGTCAGTGGTATTGTGAATATATTTGCCCTGCTTTACCCTTGGGTTCTGGTGAAGTGAGATTATCTATGTCTTTTTGAGCATAGTTAACTTCATTGGGTTGGAGTTTTCCTTCCAGAACCTTTTGCAGGTCTGGAATTGTAGACACATATTGTGAAAATCTGGCTTTGTCATTAAATATTTTGTTTTCTCTTTCTATAGTGATTGAGAGTTTTGCTGGGTATAGTAACATTCGTGTACTCTTAGTACTTGAAGAACTTCTATCCAGGACCGTCTGGCCTTGAGAATTTTCATGGAGAAGTCAGGTTTAGTTTTGATAGGTCTGCCTTTATATGTTAGCTGGCCTTTTTCCTTTACTGCTCTTAGTATTCATTTTTCTTTTATTCTCTATGTTAGGTGTTTTGATTATTATGTATCGAGGAGTTTTTTTTTTTTTTTTTTCCCCTTTGGTTCAGTCTATTTGTTGTTTGGTATGCTTGTTGTACTTTCATGGGCATGTTCTTCTTCAGATTGGGAAAGTTTTCTTCAATGATTTTGTTGAATATATTTTCTGCACCTTTGAGATGGGGTTCTTCAACTTCCTCTATGCCTATTATTCTTAGGTTTGGCCTTTTCACTGTGTTCCACATTTCCTGGATGTTTTGTGTTAAGGATTAGTTGGATTTAAGATTTTCTTTGGTTGACTAATCTCTTTCCTCCTGTTTATCTTCAGTGCCTGAGATTCTTTCTGCCATCTCTTGTATTCTGTTGGTTATGCTTGCATCTTAGTTCCCAATTATTTGCCCAGTTTTTCTATTTCCAGCCTTCTCTCAGTTTGTGTTTTCTTTATTGTCTCTATTTCAGTTTTCAAGTCTTGAACTGTTTCCTTCACCTGCTTGATTGTTTTTGGTTTTTTTTTTTTTTGTTTTGTTTTTTGTTTTTTGTTTTTTGTTTTTTGTTTTTTTGTTTTTTTGTTTTTTGTTTTTTGTTTTTTTATGGCTTTCTGTAGGGAGTAAGGTTTTTTCTGCCAGCCGACTGGTCTTGTCCCGCCAACACGCCAGCCCCGATTAACA
This sequence comes from Phodopus roborovskii, assembly GCF_943737965.1. Taxonomy (NCBI): domain Eukaryota; kingdom Metazoa; phylum Chordata; class Mammalia; order Rodentia; family Cricetidae; genus Phodopus; species Phodopus roborovskii. Next base: position 14,619,332 of record NW_026126447.1, read on the forward strand.
AACTGAGACTCTGTATTTGATACAATGATGTTGGCTGGTTACTTGTTTCCTATTGGCTAGCTCTGTCTTAATTATTAACCCATTTTTATGTATTTCAATGTGGTCTTAACAGTGAGAGGTGGCTGGTGGTTCAAGTCTCTCCAGATTCTCCATCTTGACTCTCCTTACTACTTCTTCTTTTTTCCTTGTCTCCTAGTCCCTCCTGTCTTCTTTTCCTATTGGCCAACAGTGCTTTATTCATTAACCAGTATGAGAAACAAATATACATAATGACATCTCCCATCAGCTTTCCTTACATTCTTTAAGAGATTTGTTCATTTCTTTCAATGTTTTGTTTGTTTTTTCTTCCATTTCTTTAAGGGAATTCTCATATTGTCTTTGAGGGCCTCTATCATTTTTATGAAGTTATTTTTTAAGCTGTTCTCTTCTGCTTCATCCGTTTTGGTGTGTTCAGGTCTACTTGGTATAGAGTCCCTAGATTCTGGTGGTACATGCTTGTCTTTCTATAGTTAGGTGTTTTCTTGTATTGCTGTCTTCCCATCACTTCTTCTAGTAGTAGCAGGTAGAGTCTCTCTCTCTCTCTCTCTCTCTATATATATATATATATATATATATATATATATATATATATATATATTCTATTCTCCCAGTCAGCTTAGGTGGGTCAGGTGTTCGATATCTGTAGCTCTGGGTGGTCCAAGTTCTCTGGGAGGTTTCTCTTCTGGCAGTAGCCAGGCTATGTGGGTCAAAGATCAGTCAGGCAGGGACTCAGGGTAGTCCCATGTGGATAGGCAGGTCTCTGGCAGAGGCCTGGCATTCTTGCAGAGTTTTGGTGATGGGGGTCTCCAGTAGAGGCAATCCCTCTTTTAATTCTTGCTCTGTGTTTCCCAATATGTATCTCTCTCAAGGAACTTTCTGTATTGGAGAAGACTACACAAAACCATTAACTCAAATGGAGGAAACTTACTTTAGCTGATGATTTAGACGTTTTGTCCATATCTAGATTGGACCTGAGATACATATTCCAGTGATGGGGTGTGTCCTTCTGTATGCTATGAATATATGTTTCTCTTATTGATTGATGAATAATTGTAGATTGGCCAATAGCCAGGCTGGAAATATAGGTGGGGCAATCAGACTAGGAATGCTGGCTAAAGGAATACAGAGAGGGTGTCAAGGAGATGCCATGTATCCGCTAAAGGCATTTCATACCAGAACATTACAGGTAAGGTACTGACTTGTGGCAATACATAGTTTAATAGAAATGGGATGGTGATTAAGAGAGAGCAAGCCAATAAGAACCCTGAGCCACTGGCCAAACAGTTTATAATTAATATAAGCCTTACTGTGTTTATTTATGTCTAAACTGATGAATGATGGGGAGGGACAAAAAGTCCATCTACATCCCAATACAGCATGTGGGAATATGTGGTAATCAGAAATATGAAGGCAGAAAAAGAAAAGCAGTGATTCAGGAGCTTTCTTCAAATGCATGCTTTAATAACCTAACTTCTACTATACTCTACCTCTTAAATGCTTTCCTGACTCCTCATAGCACTCTAGAACAAGATGGTCAAACCTTTAGCATAGATAGCATATAAAACATGGTGTTAAATTTCAGATCATAGCTAGAACCAAACATTTATTCATTATTATCATCTGCTAAATGTCATGGTTTTACACATGTATAATTACCTTATATCAGTATATCTCTATTTTATTCTTTCTATATATATAAGTTTAATGGTCTGTGCTTCATAAACATTAAAAAATTATGCATTAAAATCAACTACTTTTGCTTGTGGAGTGGAAACTTATAGAGCCACTATAGAATTCAATATGGGCAATTCCTTAGAAATTCTGGAACTGATTTAACACAAGACCCAATTATATGACCCTTGTACATATAACCAAAGGATGTTCTATCATACCAAAAGGATTTATTCATAGTAATCGGGAACTAAAAGCAGTATAGATGTCCTCAATTGAAGCATGGATAAAGGAAATGTGATATATTCACACAATGGAGTATTATCAACTGTTTTTAAAAAAATAACATCATGAATATTTCAGGCAAATGAATGCAAAAAAGAATGTATCATTCTGAGAGAGGTAACCCAAATCAGAAAGACAAATATGGTATTATTGACTTACAAGTGTATATTAGTTGTAAAATAAATGAAAATAAAGTTATATCCACAGACCCAGAGAGGTAGAGAGGAGGAACTTAGTGGGGCATACATAGATTTCCATGGAAAGGGGACATATAATAGATTCTGCAGATGTAGGACTAGGGGTGCTTGGGGATGGCAATGAGAAGGATCAGGTTAGGAGGGAGGACAAATAGAGGGAGAATGCATGAAAATATAACTAGAATTAGGGGGTATTTGGAGGGGTAGAAGCCTAGAGCAGTGGAAAATTCCTTTAATCTATGAGGGTGACCGTTGTGAGGACTCTTAGAACTGGAGATATGGTGTCTTGTCTTTTATTTGTAGCTAGGAAGAGTGATAAGAACAGAAAGTATTTAAAGACTTACTTATCTTTATTCTATCACTTTGTGAAAAAAACATTTTCTATTGGCAAGTATTATTTAAAGTTGACTGGTCATTTTGGAAAGATAATCAGGTGTCCATATATATTTGGTTATGTTTACTTATAGTAACTTTCATTTAAAACTTTTTTCCTGAGAAGATTTTGTTTTTAACATAGTCTAAAATAATGACAAGGACAGAGTTTAGTGTGTTTTCTTTCAATAGGCTACTATTATTGTTTCTATATGTAAATTTGTTTTAAAATTTTAATGATCTGAAGTCCAAATTTGTTTATTTAATTACCAAAATTTGAGTCTAACATATAATTCAGTCAGAAGGACATTCAAACACTTAAAAACACACTGCTATTATACCATATTACATCATAAAATTTCAATAAAAATGTTTGAATAGATGAGAAGTAAATTAAAATATTCCTCAACAACATAAAACATAAAGTAAGAAAGTGTAGCCACATGACACAAGATAAATAGGACTACAATCTTGGCTATGGCATTAATAACAAAGGTGGACTGTGACATCATCATGAAGTGAATTTACTTTGCAAATAAGTTTGAACACCTCTCCTGAGTAAAAACATAAAATGTTGCTTTTGTAAAAGAAGAGCATAGAGTCATTGCATTATTTTATGTCTTCTATAGAACAGGAAAAATATGTCACAGCAAGGATATTAACTATAGCCTTTGGTAAAAGTCTAAACATTACAAAGTACCCTCATTAAGACATCGCAATCTAAGCTTTTCAAATCAGAAAAAGAGTGATAACTTGTTAATGCATTTTATAGGGTTCAGTGAGTGATCACAACACATAAAAGAAATTTTATAAACACAGGTATGAAGAAGAAGCATGTTTTCAAAGAAGAGGAAATACACAAGCAAATCCATTAGGTTACATATAAAATATAATTGCCTTTGATTTACATCACCCCAGTAGAAAGGAACGTTGTTGGTAGCTATTTTCTTTTTTTTAATTTATTTATTTTTTAATTTTTATTTTACATATCAATCCCAGTTCCCTCTCATTACCTCTCTTCCTATTTCCCTCTCATGCCCCACAACTACCCTGCCCTCCCATCCTCCCCACTCCACATGTAGGGTGATGTTTTCCAAGAGGGGTCTTCTAAATCTGTCAAGTTATTTGGAATAGGGACTAGGACTTCTTTCCTGTCTCTAGGTTAAGGGAGTATCCCTCCATGGGGGATGTGCCCCTAAAGACCTTTTGTGAAGCAGGAATACATCCTGGGTCCACTGTCTGAGGTCTCTTAGACTGCTCAAGCCTACTAGCTGAGACCCATGGTCAGGGATTCTGAGTCAGTTTGGGAAGCTATTTTCACTAGTAAAATATAACTTACTATGTTATATGTTAATACCATACAGTTTCACACTAGCAAATTTAGAATAATCTTAAGTATGGTATGAGAACTTAAGATAAAATAAGCATCTAACTTTACACCTTACTGTACACGCAGAAGTTATATGCTTTATTGCAAAGTCTAAAGGGAATTCATTAGCACAATTCCTTCATCAGGAAAACAGGTGGAAGTAGGTAGGAGCATAGAACTGGAAAAAAGTAATGTTGGAAACTTGAAAGGACATGAAAGAAATATAGAATAATCTCCACTGAAACAAATCCATCTTGAAATTTAAAAGAGATACCAGTAAGTTAAAAACAGGGTCATGCATTTTAGATGTTCTTTGGTGTGGATCAAAGTATGCAAAAATTTATTCAACTTTGAAGTTGAATTTTCTGCAGCAATGCACATATGCACAGTATGTTCATTTTCAGTTCAATTTAATGAATTTCTTATTTATGTACTAAGTAATAGATCCAACCCTGTTGACCCACATATAAATGAGAACATGCAGCATTTGTCTTTCTCAGCTTGTAATCCAGTCCCATGCATTTACCTGAATTTTCTATAATTTAATTTTTTTTACAACTGAACAGAACTCAATTTTGTTTAAGTATTGAATTTTTATTTTTAATTCATCTGTTCATGGACATCTAGATTATTTCAGTGCCCTAAATATTGTGAGTACAGCAGAAATGAACATAGATAAGCATGTGACTGTGTAGTAGGATACAGTGTCTTATGATCTTCACATGAATGGTCTTAGAACTTTCTTAAATAGAAAATTAAAGCGGAACAAGTGTTATCAGTAGTTTTTCCCCTTACTGCTCTGGTCCCACTGCTGAGCCAGCCCCAATTATCACACTGAGACACTGTGTTTGATATATAGCTGTTGTCCAGTTACTAGTTTCTTATTGGCTACCTGTCTTAAACATTAACCCATTTCTACTAATCTAAGACTTCCATGTGGTCTTATCTTATGGGAGAGGCCCAGGCATTCTTCTATCTGAGTCCACCATCTTGAATCTCCTCCCTACTTCTTCTTCTCTCCTCCTAGTCTCCCTGTCCCACCTATTTTGCTTTTCTATTGGCCAACAGTGCTTTATTCATTAACCAATAAAAGAAATATATATACAGAATGACATCTCCCATCATCTCCTCTTTTTTGTCTAAAATAAAAAGAAGGGTTTTAACATACTAAAATACATCACACAACAGTTATCAAATAAGAATCATAGTTAACAATATTTAGTCTATTAACATTTACTAAGATTTAAAGAAAATATTCTATCACCTATCCTATCTTTGTGATTCTAAAGCCTTATATGTAACTTATCTTTTATCCTAACTAAGGAAAACTATAATCATAACTATCTGTCTTCAACTCCTTCAAAGACCACAAACTCTAGAAATGACAGGGACAACTCACTACCTGGTCATCTGAACTTCTATAAAGTTACTTCTTCAGCCCATAGGCCACAGTGTGTCTGCCAGACAAGTCAGTAAAGCTGGAAACTAAACTGTCCTCCTGTACTGGCAGTTTGTCAGTCATTTTTCTCTGTGCCCTGCAGAATATCTGGCAGACTCTTACATGAAGCAGGAACCCTGTAGCACTGTCCATCTTGTATCAGCAGTCACTTTCCTGTGGGTCCTGCATGTCCAGTTTATACAGGATAAACTCAAACAGTCCAGACAAGAGCAGTGTCTTGTCCAAATGTCTAGTCTTGTCATATTGGAAGCAAACTCCATAACCTGTTTCTTTAATGTCCATCTTCCTTTCTGATGCAGGTGGTGTTGCCAGGAGCAATTGTGCTTCACTGTTAATCAAAGCTCTAAGCCATTTTAAATGTCATGTTCTGTAGGTCTTTGAAAGGTTTGAAGAATGCCTATCCATCTCAAATACATCTCTATATATCTAGAAAACCTAACTCACCAAGCTATAACTTTTGACTATTATAGGTTACTATCTAAAATCTTTATTAAATTATACATTACAATTTTAAATGACCTATACCTAAATGAGCTAAACACAATACCTAAACAAGAGGATAATTATACTTATCACAAAATTGACTTTAAATTTGTATCAATAAATGAAAATCCATTCCAAAACAAAGTATATCTATACCATAACTCCCATTTTTACCTTTAAAGAGATTGTTTGTAGTCATTAACCATTTATAACCAACCAATTTAAATGAAAATAAACATTTATAGACAATATTTGGGTATTGGGCACTTTTCTTTCCAAACTGCTTCCTGCTGGTAGGAGGCACTGTCATAGGTATCCTAAGAAGACGCAGAAATCTTGGTTGTAGCCTGTAAGGGTGCCTTGTCCCAACTGTTTCGAATATTGGATCACCTGGGACTCTGTTTCAGGGGGTCTGGCTTGATCAAACCATGTTAGTCTGGAAGGAATCCACAACTTTTTCTTTTCAGTGGAAACAAAAATAGAAATCCTTTTCCCTTGTAACATGTCCTTAGACTTAAATTTGGAAGCCAAAGCATTTTTAAAATATATAAATGGAATTAATCCAGCAGAATCTGTTTTAACAGTTATTATTTCCTTAGCAGTCAAATGATACAAAGACAATATAATACTGTACAGTATCCAGATTCTCTCTATGCTTTCCATCTTTATATGGCTTTTTATTACTCAACTATTCTATGTCTATTTTTTTTATTTTTTGAGACAGGGTTTCTCTGTGTAACTTTTCTCTTTCCTGGAATTAACTCTGTATACCAGGTTTGCTTTGAAATCACAGAGATCTTCTTCCCTCTGTCTCACAGAGATGCTGTATTTGTTATAAAGTTGTTGGCCAGTTATTAGCATTTCTTATTAGCTAGCTCTGTCTTAAATATTAACCCCTTTCTATTAATCTAAGTGTTTCCACGTGGTCTCATCTTACCAGAGAGATGGCCCAGACCTCTCTTCTCTCAAGTCTCTGCATGCTGAATCCTCCCTCCTACTTCCTCAAATCCTCCTTGCCTTCTAGTCCAATCCATCTTGCTTTCCTATTGGCCAACAGTGCTTTATTCATTAACCAATAAGAGAAACATATTCACAGAATGACATCTCCCATCAAACTAGCATATGCTGGAAATAATGAGGCTGGAAATAATTTCCAGCTCATACCCAAGATTAAGACAGAATCCATATTACCCACTAAATCTCAACTATATGGTCACCTACAAAAGAACAACACAGAAACATACCAGTTGACATACCAACATGGGGAATTTTCACAAGGCTCCACCCCTAGAAAAAGAGCTATGGACAATTAATAGTTTTTGAAAGACAGAGTATTTGTCTTCTCCAAAGATAAATTCCTTAATAAGTTGTCTAGTCTCAAGTGATCAGCCCTAAACACATGTACATATGAGTGACACTAAATGGACTTGGCAGATTGTATTTATGTATACACATACTTGAATTGTAAAATACATATGTAAAAATCCTTATATGCCATCCTAGAGACTTCATTTAGTAGAAGATGGAAGCAGAGGCAGACATGTCCAGCTGAACACTGAGACAAACTCCTGGAATCCACTTGCATAAAGGGGGAAGTTATCAGAAAAGAGGTCAAGAACAGTGTGGAGAAACCACAGAAACAGCTGACCTGAACAAGGGAGGGTTCATGGATTCCAGACTGATATCTGGGAAACCAGCATATGACTAACCCAGACCCCCTGAATGTGGATCTCAGTTAGGAGGCCTGGGTAGTCTATGGGACCTCTGGCAGTGGAACCCGGATTTATCCCTAGTGCACAAACAGACTTTGGGAGCCCATTCCCCATGGAGGGATACTCCCATAACCTAGAAGCAGGAGGGAGAGCCTAGGCCCTGTGCCAAATGGCTTAACAGATTTTGATGATCCCTCATGGATGGCCTCAATCTCCCTGGGGAGTAGATGGGGGACTGGATGGGGGGGGCAGTGGGAGGAGTGGGAGGATGAGAGGGAGAGGAAACTGGGATTGATATGTAAAATAAAAAACAAATAAATAAAAACAAAAAATGTAAAAACAAAAACACTTCATACTGATTTTCATAGTGACTGCTTTAGTCAATACTGCCACAAACAGTGATGGATAGTTCTCCTTTCTCCACATCTTTAGTAACATTTGCTAACATTTGTTTACTTAATCTTAGCCATTCTGACTGAGCTGAAATAAAATCTTAAAGAAATTTTAATTTGTATTTCCCAGATGGCCACATAATCTGCCCAAGGCACACAGCTGTCACCCATATTCAGAGAGCCTAGTTCAACCCTATGCAAGTTTCCCAGCTGTCAGTCTGGAGTCAGTGAGCTCCCACTAGCGCTGGTCAGCTGTTCCTATGGGTTTCTCTATCACAGTCCTGATCCCTTTGCTCATATTATCACTATTCCTTCTCTTCACCGAGATTCCAGGAGTGCAGCCCAATGCTTAGCTGTGGACCTTGCATATGCTTCTATCAGTTGCTGGATGAATGTTCTATGATGGTAATTAAGGTAGTCATCAAACTGATTACAGGGGAAAACCAGTTCAGGCACCCTCTCCTTTAATGCTTATAGTATTACTGGGTCATCCTTGTGGATTCCTGGTCATTTCCTTGGTGCTAGGTTTCTCAACTAACCTAATAATGGCTCCTTCTATTAAAATATCTCTTTGGGGGCACATTCTCCATGGAGGGATACTCCCTTAACCTAGAGGCAGGAGGGAGGGCCTAGTCCCTACTCCAAATGACTTCACAGATGTTGTTCCCTCTGGAAGACACCACCCGCCTTATAGAGTGTGTGGGAGGGAATGGGATAGGAGGGTGGTTGGGGGGATGGAAGGGAGGGAGAGAAGGAGGAAGGGAGAAAGAACTGGGATCAATATGTAAAATAATATAAATAAATGAATAAATACAAAAACAAACAAACAAAACAAAAGGTATATATTTTCCTGTTCTCCCTCTCTGTCCTTCCCCCAAATTGGCTGTCCATATCTGGATTGTCCCTGAATAACCACAGCACCTTTACTAAACCAGGCCCTAGACCTGTGGTTTGCTGTCAAATCCCATGATACCATAGGTAAATGCTTAGGAATAGAAGCCACTGTGACAAAACCATGGGCACTGGGGCAACTTCTTCAAGTAGTTTGCCTGTGCCCTCAGGATCTGCCTCACTCCAAGTCATATACGTACCAATTTTGTTTAATAATGAATTGCTACTGTACACATCCTACTCTATGGTAAATTAGGTAACACACAGCTCATAATGGGAAGCTTAGGTCACAGGCTAACTTTGTGGTCCGTTGTCATCCATTCAGTTTCAACTAATTATAGACCAAGAACTGTCTCCAAAGTAAATGCCTATAAGTGATGATTGAACCTTGCTCAAAAATCCCAAGGATCTTATCTATGATTTACAGACAGGCTTCTGCCAAATGTTACAAACACTATCACTATCTGATACTGACACCTAAAGGACCATGAGGTCTGTTGGATCATCTGGTCCAAATGGTAAAACAGCTTGTACTTGTTCCAGGCCTAAATCAAAGGTAGGAGCTTTCAATTTGTATCAGATCTAGAGTAATGCACCCATGTGAAGAATGCAATATTCCAGATACCAAAAATGACCTCGTAAGCATTTTGCTTCTTCTTTGTGATGGGAACAACCAGAAGGAATATCTCTGCATGTTCCATTCCACTGAACTCTTAGAAACGTTACTGAATTTGTAGAAGGGTCATGATACTAGATTGGATTTATTTCCATCATCTGTCTCTTAATGTGAATGATGTTGTAATCACATTGCTGCAAACTGGGCACATCATTCTGCCTGTAGGTGCACCTAGTTAGAAAAGTTCCTTTATCATTTGCAAGACTGCTTATGCTTCTCAAGATAGAGATATAGGTCAAAAAGGTAATGATTGCCTGTGGGGGAGTTGGGAGTCAGAAGTGGAAGAAACAGGGAACACACTGGTAATTATTGTAACCATTTTTAGAAATGTAGGAAGTAAAAACTGGTTGAAAAACTGTTCATGAAAACTACTGAAACTGTATAAATAAAGATGATTCAAGCTATCTAGGGCCACTTGCTTGGGCAAGAGGTGGTCGCAATTTCTTCTTGGAACTGACTCTTCACATTCATCCCAGTTCATGAGCCTATCTGTTTAAGAACAAGACTACTGGGAGAGGTCCTTCTAGGGAGGAATGTGAAAAAAAGGTAAAAGTAAAGTGCTTAAGTATTTAACAAACTCCTTCCCCAGGGGAACCTGCATTTCCTTTCATTCAAGTGCTTCTAGATCTGGAAACTAGATCAAGTCTAGAAATTGGTTGATAGGCAGGTAGTCTATTGCTATCATTCAATGCAGCCTTTCCTTCATGTGCTTCAGATTTTTTTCCTGATTATACATATTTGACTATATATTCCATTTCTAGAAACACCATTAGCCAGTATCCAATGTTCATACATGACATACTATTTTTAAATAACTCTGTCTGGGTTGTCCATTACAGGCATGGCCATTAAAGAAAATGATTTGCCTTTTTCTGTTCATTATGATGACTACACTCTCCTTGGCTTGGATGATTCAGTGCAGCCTCTTGGCTCCTACTAATACAGGACTCAATTAAACCCATTATATTTAATTGATCCAATTGAGCAGCAGTATCTCCAATGCTAGCATCTGGCACAAGGAGAACAGCAATGATAAAGCTCTTCAATTCTACTGGTGGCCTTCTCATCATTTTCTGTCTTATAGCATTAGTAAAGGGCATGACTTCTGAGTACTCCCATTGTGATGAATTAGGTTTTACATGGTATTCCTACTCCTCCAACATTCCAATTCTCTAAGCCTTGAAATCTTTTCATAACAAGCATCCCCAGCTTTTTTTCAGGAGGTTATCTTTTAACAAATGTTTCATGTCACTTGTTAAACAAATTTTTGTCACCTTTTATACTGTGCACACTTCCATATCAGTACGTACAATCTAATCTACTATTTTACTCATTTTGACATTTCCCACATCCTTACAATCCATTCTCACACATTTCCCCACAGACTTCCACATGAAGGAATTAGCAATCTTGTTAGTCTCTACTGCTGTAGTGCTATGTTTCATGGACTTCCTTTCTCCCCTCTAGAAGCCTGTTTGTCTGTTTAACCTGGAGTCCATTAATAGGTTTAATGGTAACTACTCATTGGTAATAAAATATGTCAGTATTATCTTGCCTGGCACCTCCTTCAGGGAAGCTCACTACCAGTTTGGCAGACAAGGAAGGATTAACTAAATATGGCAAGGATAGAAAAGGCAATATTGCAGAGGGTATATTTAGGGATACGTCTTCTGCTATGAGTGGAATAACTAAATGAACCCTACATAACCTGAAGGTTCAACATCCACAGGTTCAATAAGCTTCTTATACACATATTCATTCAAAGTTACAGGATTCTACTCTTTACCAATAAGTGCTATTACTTTAACTCCATCACTATCCAAGGCTGGCACTTCAAATTTAGCTGTAATTCAGCTGATCTTATAATGAGCACTTGGATTTGATTTTCCACAATTTGAGCTCTGTGATTATTGGAGAAAATATTATCTTCCAGTTCATACTTAGAAACCCTGTGGTACATGCTGAAAGCTCATATGAATTGACAATCACCAAGGAGGCATTCACATGCCTGCACCAGGTCCTTTGTTTTTTAATTATGGCTTCTAGTTTTGTGTTTTATGGAATTCCTGAATGTCCTATTTTTATCAGCAAAGCTCATAGTCTTTCATCCACATGATCTATTTTAATGACAAATCTTTGCACTGAACATCTTATTTAACCTGTATATTTTTCATTTTCACTGTCATTTTAATTGGGCTTTTCTTATGTATTATTTTGTACTTACCAAGTTCTATTTTGTATTGTTAACTGACTTCACTATTTCATTTAGCTGTCTGTGTTCTCTTAGAAAATGTTGAAGTGCTCTTTGACTTGTTTTACCATAGTAACCATCATGTATTTTGAATTCTAGATATGGAATTTTATTTACAACATTTTAAAACTTAAAAACATGCTTGTTTCTGTTTTTTTTATAAGAATTTTCCTGTTTGTGTGCCATATCTATATAATTTACTCCAGAGGGGCAGAATAAGGCATTGGATAATTTGATCCCCTACAACTGGAGTTATAGATGCAACAAAACCCAGAACCTCTGCAAGTGTACCAAGTGCTCTTAACCACTGAGCCAGCTCTTTTGGCCAGCATCTAAGATATTTTGATAAGGCATCATTGTTGTAGGATTGATAATTTATGGAAGAGCTGAATTGTTGGATTTTTCTTATTATGGATTTATTTATTTGTGTATTCATTTATTGGTGTTGTGATCTGTGCATCTTAGTTTAGGTGTGTTGGGGGAGGCTTTGCAGAAACATGTCCACTCTGATGGTAGACACATTTGTTGGGTCTGATGGTAGAGGAGATTTGTTGGGATATTGAAACAATCAATTTCAGAACTACAGAAGTAGATGATGGAGTGATAAAATATTCCTGTGCCTGTCTCTTGTCTTTCTAAAATTGCAATCACTCAATATGTATGCTTCCTTGCCATGCCATTATCAAACTGAAATACTGTTCATTAAAGGCTGTACATAAATCTAAAATATATGCTAACATAGATTAAAGGGTACAGCACAAATGGGAAGAAAATAAATGATATTATAAATCATAAAGTTAAAATAAAACCGTATCCAAACTAACCAAAAGCTAGAAAGAGAACATACAAATGAAGTGAAATGAAATGGAATGAAAAGGGGACATAACCATGGACACTGAGGAAATCCAGAGAGTCTTTAGGTCATACTTTGAAAACATGTACTACACAAAATTAAAAAATGTAAAGGAAATGGAAAGTTTCAGGAGAGGTATCTCTTGTCAAAATTAAATCCAAACTAAGTAATTTTAATAGACCTATAACTACTAATTAAATAGAAGCAGTCATCAAAAGTCTCCCAACAAGAAAACCCAAGAGCAAGAGGTCTTCAGTACAGAATTCTACCACACAATACAAGCAGAAGGTTCATTGCCAATTACTTTTTAAGAGGTTATTATTGCCTTGGTGCCCAAGTCACACAAATACACAACAAAGAAAGAGAACTACAGACCAATATACCTCATGAACTTTAATGTAAAAATGCTTATAAAATTTGCCTTAAAATACTGGCAAATCAAATCCAAGAACACATTAAAGAAATCATCCACCATGCTATGTAGGCTTAATCCCAGAGATGCAGGAATGGCTCAACATACGAAAATCCATCAATGTAATCCACCAAAACACACAAACTGAAAAAGAAAAACCATATGATCATCTCACTAGATGCTGAAAAGCCTTTGACAAAACCCAACACACTTTCATGATAAAGGTCTTGGATAGATCAGGGATAACAGGAACATAAACAACATAATAAATGCAATATATGGCAAACCAATAGCCAACATCAAACTAAACCCAGAGAAACTCAGTGTGATTCCCCTAATATCAGGAAAAAGATAAGGCTGTCCACTCTCTCCATATCTCTTCAATATTATACTTGAAGTTCTAGGTAGAGCAATAACAAAACAAGGGGAAACAAATTGGAAAGGAAAAAGACAAATTGTCACTATTTGCAAATGATATGATAGTTTACATAAGTGACCTCAATAACTTCCCAGGGAACTACTACAGTTGCAAAAAAAAAAGCAACCTATAGATTCATTACAATCCCTATCAAAATCCAAGAAAATTCTTCACAGGCCTTGAAAGGACAATATTGGAAAAACAGAAGACCCAGAATAGCCAAAACAACCATGCACAATAAAGGAACCTCTGAAGGCATCACCATCCCTGAATTTAAGCTCTATTATAGAGATATTATTCTGAAAACAGCTTGGTATTGCTGCAAAAAGAGACAGGTAGACAAATAGAATCTAATTGAAAACTGTGATATTAACCCACACAACTAAGGACACCTGATTTTTGACAAAGAAGATAAATTATACAATGGAAGGAGGAAAGCATCTTCAACAAATGGTGCTGGCAGAACTGGATGCTGGCGTGTAGAAGACTTAAGATAAACCCATAACTATTGTCATGCACAAAACTTAAGTCCAAATCGATCAAAGACAACAACATAAATCCAACCATGGTGAACATCTTAGATGAGAAAGTGGGAGTTACCCTTGAACAAATTGGTACAGGAGATTGCTCCCTGAACATACCAGTAGCACAGTCACTGCGATCAACAATTAATAAAGGGGAAAAGATATTCATCAACCACATATCTGACAGAGGACTGATTTCTAAAATATACAAAAAACTCAAGAAGCTAGATACCAAAACACAAAATAATCTAATGAAAAAGTAGGGCACAGAACTAAATAGATAATTTTCAGTAGACAAATCTAAATGGCTGAAAGACTCTTAAGAAATTACTCAACATCCTTAGCCACCAGGGAAATGCAAATCAAAACATCTCTGAGATAACATCTTACTCCTATCAGAATGGTTAAGTCAAAAACACCAAAAATAGTTTATGCTGGAGTGGTTGTGGTGAAAGACAACATTCCTCCACTGCTGGTGAGAATGGAAACTCCTACAGCCACTTTGAAAATCTTCAGTATGGTGGTTCCTCAGGAAAATGCAAATCAGTCTACCACAAGATCCAGAAATTCCACTCTTAGGTATATACCCAAAAGGTGCACTTTCATACAATGAGGACATCTGTTCACCTATGTTCATAGCAGCAAGATTTCTAAATAGCCAGAAGCTGGAAGCAACCTAAATACCCCTCAGATGAAGAATGGAGGGAGAAAATGTGGTATATTTACACAATGGAGTACTACTCAGAAGAATAAAAAATGGAATCATGAAATTCACAAGCAAATGGATGTAACTAGAAGAAACCATCCTGAGTGAGGTAACTCAGTGACAAAAAAAATAACAAACATAATATTTACTTACTTATATATGGATTTTAGAGATAGAGAAAAGGATTACCAGCCTACAATCCACACCAACAGAAAAGCTAGGAAACAAGGACCCTAAGAGAAACATGCATAGTCCCCTGAAGAAGGGTAAAGGGACAAGATCTCTTGAGCAAATTGGGAGCATGAGGATAGGGGAAAGGAAATTAGGAAAAAGAGAAGAGGAGAAGAGGAGGATAGAGGAGAACATGAGAGAGCAGGAAGATTGGGTTAGGAGAATAATAGAGGAGAGCAAGGAAAGAGATACAGTAATAGACAGAACCATTATAAGTTTAAGAAGAAATCTGGCACTAGGGTAATGTCCAGAGATCTACAAGCATGACCCTACCTAACAATCTAAGCAAAGTAATGTAGAGACTACCTTAAATGTTCTTCCACAATAATGAAGTTGATGACTACCATATATGCCATCCTAAAGCCTTCATCCAGTTGCTGATGTAAGCAGTAGCAGACACCCACCACTAAACACTGAGTCAAACTCCTGGAATCCATTTGCAGACAGGAAGGAGTGATGAGCAACAGGGTCAAGACCAGAAATCCACAGAAATGGGTGACCTGCACAAGGGGGAGCTCATGCAACCCAGTCTGATAGCTAGGAAACAAACACAGGACAAATCCAGACACCCTGAATATGGGTGTTAGTTGTGAAGACTGGGCAGTGTATGGGGCCTGTGGTCATGGATCAGTACCTATCCCTAGTAAATGGATGGAATTGGGGATCCCATTTCACATAGAGGAATACTGTCTCAGTCTACTTAGTCTAGACACATGGGGGAGGGTTTGGGTACTACTCTAAATGACATGACAGACTTTGAAGATCCCTCATAGAAGGCCTTACCCTCCATGATCAGAAAGGGGGTGGGATGGGGTGATAGGGGAAGAGGTGAGGGAGAGGAACCTGGGACTGATGTGTCAAACAAGCTTGTTTCAAATTCAAAGGGGGAGGGGAATAGAATTACTATAGAAAAGTAGCCATAGCAATCTATTCCTCCAATATGCTTTTAGTTTAGCAACTTCCCTGAGGTCCTCACTTTTAATTTTAAATTTGTAACGTAGACTATCTAGTTGTTGAGATGGGGTGAGTTGAAGCTTGCACAAAAACTGGACAATGTTTGAAATGCTTATTTTCTTTATTATCAGTAATTGAAACAAACTTTCATTGCTACTAGTTGCATTCTCATAACAATTATGGTATTTTATGTGTTCAATATGTTTTAAATTGTAGCAACAACAGTGTTGATATGTTATGAGTGCCCTGGTTTCTCAACATGGAAAAATTAAACATGGGCTGATACAAGATGTGAAGAAAGACAAAAGTGTTCGCATTTGTTTTTTTCAGACAGATTCTATCTAGGTAGCTGTCCTCAAACTTATGGCTTTTCTGCCCCATCCTTCAAATTACTGGCATTGCAAATACTCTTAACCACACTTGGCTTTTATAAAGGTGTTTTCCTTATTTAGTATAAAAAAAATGTGTGAAATCCAACTATTAAAATGAAGATCTAACAGCCAATGCCGCACAGAAGCGCATAAAACAAACCGATGGAAGTTATCGCTGGTATCTTATTTCCTGGATATATGGCTCTTTATGCTTGCTTGAATCATGTTATTACCAAGTGAAAGGCCTTGTATAAAATAGAAAATATATTGTAAAGTAAATGAATAGCTATTGCACAAGTGGGAATCAAATAAATGATATCCCCAAACAGTTAGGAAGACGTAATAATCACCAAAAGGGAAAAAAGCAACACAAATCTATTTAAAATGTTCAAATCACACTTTCTAAGGTGATAATTAGATTAATGAGAACATTAACACACAATCCTATTTCCAGTATAAGATTATTTTAATTTATATTTTATTAAGTACCCGTATTTTAATTATAGAAGGAACAAAAAAGTAAAATGTAATGCTACATTAAAGTCAATAACAAGACTTCAAAGAAGTGTTGTACTCCTGGTTATTTATTTTAACCATTGCTTATAGACCCCTAACAGGTATGTGAACAGTTTATATTTCAATGGATGTTTCTTCAGATAAAAACTAGAAACTCAGCTAGGTAACTCTAAGGTCATATACTTAGGTTCTTCAGACAATGGATGGTAAAACTGAAGATAATTTTTAAACAAGATGTTTTGGCTTCAGTTAAAAAAAAATGTCTAATACCTGTTTAGTGGTGAAAAGAGGCCAGGCTGGAAATGAAGAATCTTAGTTTGGGAGTGTTCTTAATATAGGTGCTACAAAAAATTCCTGTTGCCTTTTCCTCTTTTATCTTCAGGATGCTTCTTTCTGTGTTGTCTCTATTAACCCAAATCCTACATTGTCCTCATTATTTTCCACCAGCTCCAAAACCATTCTTAGTAATAAATGTAATCTTCTTGGCTTATCAATTACCATCTATGGCCCCTGAACATATCTCTGTGGCTGGTAGGAGAATAATTTGATTTAATGAGATCTAGGTCACGTCTTGTCTAAGTGTAGCAGTATGTATTTATTTCTCCAGAGTAAAGTTGAAGGATTTTCCCAGAATTCTTATGCTGGCTCTGCTCTGGCTCATAGCTGGATATAGAAAAAGTGCTTAATGGAAGAAAAGTCCTTCTACATCCATGTTTGTCAGTATTGATTCCTTCAATTGTTTGTTTGTCATTTGTTTTAGGAACCATGTCACACTGTAGTCCAAGTTTATCAGAACTTAATGTAATACAAATTGTACTGGAACTGAAGACATATCCTCTTGATTCTTGTTCTGCAGGCTGGAATTATAGGCATGAGCCATGAGTCCTGGTCAGCATTTTCATGTTTATCATAATTAGATTAATACACACACACACACACACACACACACACACACACACACACACACACTTTATTGATAATATCATCTTACAACCTAAGTATATTTGTCTCAAAGCTTCCTCCAAGACCTCCTTCAAATTCTGGGCTTCCTCCCCTAGTTTTATTACAGGGAGAGTGAAGCACAGCAAGCAGCCAGGGGCATTAAAAACCAGTTCAGGTTACTGTTTGTTTTGAGGTTTGCCTGTGGTAGGAATGAGAAACTGCAAACTTAAACACAAAGAAAAACACTCAGTTGGGAACTCCAAATGACAGTCTCAGTTTCTGCTTCCTATTTCTTCTGGATGTTTGTTCTTTCAGGCTACTCCAGTTATCTTGGCTGAGTTTTATAAATGCATTGGATGATGTCTTGTTGTCTGCTTCCTCTTTCTATGTGTTACTTGCTAATTGTTCTTTTATTTTTTCCCTAATATATGTATATATTTAATAAACACACTCACTTAAAACAAAAAATGTGGGTCTCACAGATCATTCCACCAACTGTCTAAATTATCTTCAAGATTCTCTTACAATTAATTGCACAGGTAAAGCATGGGGTGGGGTTTTCTGGGGCAGTGCTATGCTCTGGAACTTTCTGCAAACCTTCTCATTTGTTAGCACATATAATAGCCATTGTTCCAGCAGACGATAAAGTACTGAAATACAGCTCACTTGTGGGATCAAGGAACTAAATTTTTAATCTTACTTACTTTTCTGTAATTTAAACATAATAACCCCATGAGCCTAATGGATACAGATTAGACATTACCTATCCAGACAGCCAGCTGCATGAAGATATGTTACAGTGTGCTGGTATATTCCTGTGAGATTCTTTGGAAGCACAGCCGATTAGCAATTATGCTGTACTAGTTTTTTATGTTATAAAAAATACCTGACTGAAGCAGCTTCAGAGAAGAGAGGTTCAACTGGGGACCCAGTCTATCAGGGCTTAGATGGTATACCTGGGATGCCTGGGTGTGAGACAGTGGGGCCCGGGGCTTATTCATGTCAGAGATCATGAGTACGACAGGATTGAAACATAGATAGATCCAGGCTATAACCTTCAGCACCATCTCCAAAAGGTTTTTGTATGCCATCTGGGTCCTATATCTTTAAGGATTACATAAACTCTCAGTAACAGTGAGAGACACCTTTTATCCAAACCATAGCAAACTCCAATAATTAACACTGCTGCATCTCTTAGCCCAGCACCATGGTAAATTCCTTTACTCATGAATACCTTTTCAGAAATGTTCTAACATTAACCTAGAAACAACTTGTTAATTGCCTAGAATATTGTGGTAGGCAAAGTTGCCACTGTGTTATAATGTAGAAAAGATGATCCCCAATGCAACAACACATTCTCCTGCAGTAAGTGTGTGTGTGCAACTATACTATGTAACATATACAATTTTACGACATTCATTAGGATTGAATTCTGATCCTATAAATGTGAAATGAAGGAAGAATATTTGTAGAAATGCAATGCCTAGATGCAAGGCTCCCATTCTTCTGAGCAACTAATTCTGACTTAATTAGCACATGCCTTTTAAATGAGTATGCTGGTGAAATGATAGGCATGCTGCACTTAATTTAATTACCTTTCATCATACATATATGTGTGACAATTCTGGTAATTTTTTCACTCTGCTATACTAGTCCCAAATTGAGTTCAAAACTCTTTTTGAGTGTGCATTCTGAGAAACTTGACATTTTAATACTTGATAACCCTTCAGGAATCAACATGAAGAAAATGAATATTGTACTATGAAGAAGTACTTATGACTAGGTACCCTGTCTTGGAACTAGGAAAGAACACTTTACTGGACAGTGAGTTCCAAAACTGCCACTTCTTAAGTATGAGAACTTTCACAACTTCTTAACTCCTGCAGGCCTGGGAACTGAAGACAATGTCCTCCACATAATGTTGCAAAGATAAAATTAGCACATACATTAAGTAGGAACAGCACCAAGCAGGAGGTATTTAATAAAAATAGACACTGCAATACTTGTTACTGTTATAAACATGATTAAAATACATTCTGCACACAGATGTTTCTCAGCCTGGTTTCTATTGTTTCTCCAGAAACCATCTGTTCTCTCTATCCCTTGGGTACATTTAATACAACCTTGTTCTTCACACACCAGAGGGTGGATAAGAAAACCCATAGAATCAAGTAACCTGGATTCATAGGGTCTCACAGACACTGAACTGTCAAACAAGAGAGCTTTGCATGGGACTGACCTGACCGAGGCCCTCTGTACACATTACGGTTGTGTAGTTTGGTCTTCTTGTAGAATATCTAACAGTGGAAGCAGAGACTGTCTCTGACTCTGTTAACTGCTTTGTAACCCCTCTCTACTACTGGGTTTCCTCCTCCAATCCTTAATAGGAAAGAAGATGCTTAGTCTCACTGAAACTTGCTATGCCATGGCTAACAGGTAAACATGGGAGAAGTGCCATTTCCTGAAGAGAAAGGAGGAATGGATGGGGTGCGGTAGCAGAGGTTGGGGGAGAAGAACTGAGAGGAAAGGAGAGGAAGAAAGGAGGGGAAATTGTGATTGGGCTGGAAAAAACTATACTAATTAATTAATTTAATAAAATAGAAGAGATACAACAATTTCTGTTTTCCTTTTAAGTTCTATGATGCCTCTCTGATGACCCTTAGGACTACCACTGTATGTTAGCTAGATTCCTGTTAATATGACAGAAATCTAAGATCATCCGTTTTTCAAAAAAAAAAAAAAAAAAAAAAAAAAAAAAAAGATTTTTATTTTGGTTCACACATTTGGAGGTGATTTTTTTTTTTTTTTTGGTGCTGTTGTAGGTCAGAACAGTGTGGTATGAATATGTACTGATAGAAGATTATTCACCCAGGGATCCTATGTGAAAGAAGGAAAGGAAGGGAGGACCAGGGTCTCCAGGTAATCTTCAGTCAGAGGTACCCTTACCTAAGATCATAAACTAAGCCCTACTTCTTAATTTTTCCTCCACTTCTTAAAGTACCAAGGACTAAAAACCTTGGATTTAGCAGACAATCCATTGAAGGGCATCCCAAAAGAAAATATAGTGAGTGCAGCAGTAATAACAGTCTTCACAAGTGAAGATTTCCTCTTTCAATGGTGCCAGTGAATTCTGTGGCTCCCATTGGACAATTCTAGGAGAATTTTCAAACACCCACAAAAGCACTGTTTTACATAGGTTGCACAGTATATAAATCAGCCACCTAATCACTGCTCCTTTGGTCTGTATCTTACTGCCTGTGTGAAAACTACAAGCATATACATTTCATAGATAAAATGGAAACTGAAGGACAAGGGATAAGACTAGGATATGTATCACATTAAAAACAGCAAGCTCACTCTGGGGATCAGAAACTGGAGCTTACCACTAGCTAACCATAGTGGTCTAGAGGTCTCTACAGACAGACAGTAAGTAAGGTAGCTGGGCGGAAATATGATATAAGCAGAGATAAACAGGAAAACGATCTCTTGTCTGCTGAGAATTTAAGGACTTAAGGTGTGCTTATCAGCATTTCCCTCAAAAAACAAACAAACAAACAAAACAAACAAACAAAAAAAAACAGAAGCTCTATTCTTAGGGCAGGTCTTCTAAGTAAGTACATATTCAGACTTGTATCTGTTAAATTTTGTAATATTTATAAATGTTAGGCTTTCTAAAAATAACATTACTGGAATGGTCAAATTACTTTATGTAAAACAAGAAATGAGAAGGCAATGGTTTGTAATGAAGCTACAAAACTACTCACAATGTAAGAAATATTGTGTTTATGTTATATGTATCTATTGGTTTCCTGAGTCTCAAATCTGATGAACTCCATTAATTTTTCAGGGAAACAAATGTTAAGAATCTCACTGACATTTGACATGCAGTTTTTGTTTTTATTTTTTATGTTTAGTGTATTTTAATCATAGTATTTCCCTTGACTCTTCTCCTCCAAGATCGCCATACCATGCCACTATATGTCTTTTTCTCTATTAATAAAAGCTTTTTGAAAAAAAGCAGAAGAAAATATGGCGTACCATTTGCATTCACAAAATACTACTGCATATAAGGCCTGCCTTGAGTAGTGTTCATTTACCCAGTGTCAAGTCATTAAAAAAAAAAAAAAAAAAAAAAAAAAAGGAGAAGAAGAACGATTTTCCTTCTCCCAGCAGCTATAAATTGCAAGACTTTCATGGCTATGGTTGAGACTGTGCTCACTTAGCGTTCTCCTCACTGGGGTTTTGTCTTGACTCTATTTGTGCAGGCCATGTGCATAGTGTCACAGTGTCTATGAGTTCATATGTACATCAGACTGTTGTATATGAAAGATGCTGTTTCTTAGAAGTCATCCACAATCTCTGGATTTTATATGTAGTATGATATTTGGGCCACTTAAAAGGAAAAATGAGCTTTAAATATCAGATATTGTATTTGAGATATTGTTTGAATACTTCGTTTCTTTTTGGTACCTATTCTTCAAAATATCTTAAA
This sequence comes from Phodopus roborovskii, assembly GCF_943737965.1. Lineage (NCBI taxonomy): Eukaryota > Metazoa > Chordata > Mammalia > Rodentia > Cricetidae > Phodopus > Phodopus roborovskii. The sequence continues at coordinate 14,641,548 of NW_026126447.1, forward strand.
TGTTAAAATTCATATTTAACCTACTGTGTCCATTTCAGTTGCTGTGTTCTCTTAAGGACAACTAAATTTTAGCTGTACTTTCATGCATGTTATTTTTCCAGAGATTCTCCAACTTCAAATTCTCTAATTAGGAATGTTACTTAATATTATGATAAAAGGCGTAAAAATTTTTGATGTCAAAGGATAGAACCTAGCTGAAAATATTCAAGTGACTTCTTTATTCATTACTTAAGACTTCAAAGGGAAAAATTCAATATTTTCAAAATCCTTTTCCTGTTTTTAAACAGGCACAAGACAATACAAGTGGTATGAAGCTATGTACTAAAGTTTTCACTACCTACTGCCACTGACTATTCGGCTCCTTGTTTATTTACATGTATTTATTTATTGTTGGGTTGTATTTAGGTAGAAGGAGAGTATCATTCCTAGGAGAATGACATCCTAAATTATTTCAGTGGATCATTGAAGTCTGATACATGAAAACTGTCACCATATCGAATTATGATTTTGTGATATCATTTCTGACCCACAAAATAGGACCTGGCTTTTAATGCATAAAGATAGCTGGTTCCTATAAGCATAATTACTATAATTTCATCCCTATTAATTTTGTTTGTAGAATTAATTTCCATAATTTATGACTTGAAACAGAAACATTAGCCCTATTGCATAGTTTCTGAAAGCACAATTATTATAAACCTTACAAATGCCAAGTATTACGTTTTTTTCTGTTTTTCTTCTCTTGGAGTCCTCCAAACTGGTTCCCTCTTATTAAAATTCAAACAGCTGTGAAAAGGCCTGGTGATTTGAAGATGAAAGTAAATGTGAAGTGACCTTCATCCATGCTGAACAAATAGAATATTATAAACACACTTTCCAGCTGAAGTTACACAAAGCAAATTAAGAAATACCTAAGGCTATAATTTACTACAAAAATGTTTCTTAAATTTCTGACAGTTTCATTTAACTGACTAATTAAATTTGCTTGTAGGCATCTTAGAGATGGAGTCTAATAACCATACTGTCATCTGGGAAGAAAATGAAAATTACTTTCTGTGTGTGAGAAATATGTTAGTAATGGTCCAGGTCTCTTGCTAAACATTTGACAAATATGTGTAAGTGGTTATGCCTGCTTGTATTCCATGATAATGCCAATTCTATTAAAAGGTGATTAAAAGAAAATCTCACAAGTAATAGCTTGGAACTGTAAAAATGCAATTTCCAAAGAATCTTCCAAGAGAGGAATTTAGATTATATTTCTTCAGCAAGAACAATATACATTTATTATATATTTTGTTTACTCATTTTAGGGAATCCACTGTTTTAGAAAGACCCAGTTTATAAATCCACAACTTTGATTGGGTGCTATTTCAACTCTAAAAAGACCCAGGAGTCTGCAATTCCTAAATGCAAGTCCAGATTTTTGGGGAAGGCTCCTACAAGTTCACATATTGAGAGCTAAAAGAATGCTTTTATTTTCAAAGCAATGTAATCAAAATTACCAACTCTTTTCTGTGGCACATTTTAAGGGTGTAAAGAAAAACACTGAAAAGGAGTTTTGCCAACAGTGTCTATTAAATTTTGTAAGATATCCTATAATCTTCTGTGGTTCTACCACAGAATTGTGAATACTGGTCAAAACACTATTTTTCTTTTCTCCTCTTTTGAGTCTTTCTAAAATCAAGCTTGGATCTTGCACACCTGATAACGTTTAATAATTACCTCCTTTCATTAAGTGTAATTGTGTTATTCATTTCATGAAATGTCATCTAAGAGAAATTGTGAAAGCTACAATTATGCAATTATGTTTGCTAAGCTACTGATGCTTGCATGATTTGTAAAATTCAGACTTGCTCAGAGTTTTAAGTTTCTGCTGAAGCTGTACAAAATTATCCACATTCATTTTAGTTCTTCTCTTATCTCCCATTAAGGTGTGGTGATTTTAAAACTGTAATGTGATATTTGTTTATTGTGAAACTCCATCCCTTCAGCACATAAGCCAGTAACTGACACATGACAGCCATTCAGCATTTATACCTATGCTGTCTTCTGCAGTCAGTAAATAAAACTAAAATAATAAAGTACAGTATTTAGGAATATGGAACTTTCAAAAGCATTGAAGATTCCATATGGACTTTGATATTCTAATAATAATGACAATGACATAATTTATTACCTTGACTTAAAACCAAAAACCTCTTATATTTTTGGTTATGAGCCTAGACTTTAAGGGCTGTGGCACATTTGCACAATGAAATACTACTCAGTGGAAAAAAAACAATGGAATCTTGAAATTCGCAGGCAAATGGATGGCACTTGAAGAACCATCCTGAATGAGGTAACCATGTCACAGAAAGATGAACATGGTATGTACTCATTCATATATGGATTTTAGATTGAGCGAAGATTCAGCCTATAGTTCACACCACAAGAGAAACTTGGATACAAGGGGGAAGCTAAGAGATTCATAAAAAGTCCCTCACAGAAGGAGAAAGGAACAAGATCTCCTGAGCATATTGGGAGTTGGGGGAGGGGGTAATTGAGTGGAGAAGGAACTACAAGAAAGAGAAGGGTAGGAGAGAAAAGCATGTGGGACTAGGAAGATTGTGTCTGGGGAGTAATAGTCCAGAGGGGAGAGAGAGATAGAGAAAGAGAGAGAGAAAAAAAAAGATACCATAAAAGAGGCATTGCCCTACATGTGGAATTGGGGTGGGGGGATGGGAAGGGAGGGTGGTCAGGGTGCACGTGAGGAGGGAGAAACGGTAAAAGGGAGGAGGGAGGAAGGGAAGGACGGATAGAGGGAGGGAGGGAGTGAGAGGGAACTGGGATCAACATGTAAAATAAAATAATAATAATAATAATAAAAAGAGGGAGCCGTTATAGGTTTGAAGAGAAAACAGACTCTAGAGAAATGTCCAGAGACCTACAAGGATGACCCCAACTAACAATCTGAGCAACAATGGAAAGTCTACCATAAAAGCCCTTCCCTGATAATGAGATTGATGACTAAATTATCCACCATCACAGAACCCTTATCTAGTAGCTGGTGGAAACAAAAGCAGACACCCATAGCTAAACACTGAGCCGAACTGGAATCCAGATGCAGAGAGGGAGAACAAGACCAGGCTACATAAACCCACAGAGACAGCTGATCTGAACAAGGGGAAGCTAATGGACCCACAGACTAATAGCTGGGAAACAAGCATTGGACCGACTCAGACCCCATGAACATGGGTCTCAGTTAGAAGGCCTGGGTAGTCTAAGGGACCTCTGGCAGTGGAACCAGAATATATGACTTGACAGATTTTGTTGATACCTACTGGAATGCATCACCCTACATGTGGAGTGAGGGGGGCATGGTATGGGAGTGTGATCGGGGGCATGGGAGAAAGGGAGGGAGTGAGAGAAAGAGGGAGGGATGAAGGGAGAGGGAACTGGGATGGACACATAAAATAAGAAAAATAATAATAATAATAAACAAAACCTTATATTGTAACAAAAATGCAAATAAAAGCTCTGTCAAGGCAAATATTTACGTTGCTGATACTAATGTTAAATAAGCAAGAAAATTTGGAGCAGCCACATTCTAGCCTTTTCTGTTTCATATCAAAAGCAGCCCATCCTGTCATCCATAGTCTTTCAGAATTTGATCTTTATTTTTGAGATACAACAATCCATGCTGGTCTGAAATTTACTAGGTAGCCAAAGCTGATAGGGAACACAAGATCTCCCTGCCTCAGTTTTCACAATGCTGGGATTGCAGACATTTGCCATCACACCTGACATCCAATTAACTTTTCAAAAGCCACAGTGAATTCAATCAAAAAACTGTACACTGCAACCACACATTATGTGAAAATTTGGAATGACAACAGGCCAAAAGTGACTTCAGGCTATTAGTTTCTGGGATCATGTTTTGTGTTATTCTTTATTTACTATTTATATCTACTATTTTCATTTCTAAACTACAGATTGATACTAATAAAGATTTATCCTAGTTTTAGAGTTTTTACTGCTATTTATTGTTAATTCACTTATGAAGGTAAACTGTCTGAGTCATCTTAGTTCACTTGCTCTGGAGAAATGATCTAGTTCCTGTCTTCCTAAGTTTGCAGAAAAAGGAGAAGGCTTATAGAAGTCCCCCAGGCAGAATATTTGGTAAGCATCTTGGGTCAAATTCAATAAAGACTCACTGACTACCCACTTGATACTGTATTGTACAGTTATTAAGGTATATAAACTTTATATTTGAAAAATAAAAATAAAAAGGAGAGAAAACATCCTAAATATTTTAACTAGTTTACTGGGTATTGACTTTAGCTGTAGACAGGCTTATAGGAACAAATAATTGTCAACCACAGAACCTTTTGTCTTTTCTGTGATTCTGTTTTGCTTTGCACTAGATTTCACTTCAAGAAGGTGGGCTATGGAGACAGCAACAGTAGAAACACAGATTGCCTCTGCACACAGAGTTCTTCTCTCTAATCTGGTTCTGTAGTATACTTTCCCAATACCCTGCCTGTTATCTACCATCTCATATTCATTGCTTCCTCACATGTTGGTGGTTTCCTACTATTATCACATGAGATGTATCTGCCTGGAGACTTTCTCTTGGACTTAGAGGAGAAACAAACTTCAAAATTGGAGAGATTACACTCCCCTGGATCATTCATCCATTTTATAACATTATCCAAAATTACCAAGAGAATGGGCCCCAAAATGACAAACACTAGCAGTTTCATTTAATTCATTCTTGTCTTACTCTCTTTCTTTGATATATCATGGCTCTAGCACCAAACATGCTGCTCCTTTGGACTTCCTTGTAAATGTTTTCCCTGGGGTCAGCTCATGGGAATGTAATTTAACACAGCTTCCCTGAAACTGAGTCTCATCCATCCAGTAGATAGTAAATAGAGCATATTGAGGAGACTCTAATATTTTTTCTATGTCACAGTCTTCATTTTGCTAGAACTAACATGTATTTTACATATATGAAATGTGTCCTATGCAATAATTTACATACATGAAGCAGAGAAAAAATGCCACATTTCTACATCATTTGGATGTATCTTAAATTTTTCAACAGTTGTTTTGGAAAAAAAAAGATTAAAAACAAGTTCAATTTAATAATAATTTTATAAAACATTAAAGTTTCTATTAATTCTAAGAAGAAAACTTTGTGACCTTGATAAAAATCAGAAACAATGGTAAAGTATTAATGAGTTGTACATTTAAATTCTGGTGAATTTTAGGGCAAACTAAACTAAGCATTTTTGTTTCTATATATAATATCTTGGTGGAAAGCACTGTGAAGACATCAGTAGGTAATGCTAAATAAGTTCTAGTTCACCCCTGAATGACATCAACACTATTAGAAACTTGCCAGAATATATATAGAAGGCAATTTATATTCAGTAACAGAATAAAGAACTGGTTCTCCTGATCCTAAGTATAATAAGTAGAAAAGTCCTCCCAGCCAACCAGGAAGTTATATGAAGATGTTCTGATACAAAGATGTGTACATGCCTGGCATCTGTAAAGTCACATAGTCTCAAGTTTTAGCCATTGACCAAGGCATAAATATAGCAGAGTTAAGAGTATTTCATCACTCTTTTAACAAGACACATTCAAAGTAGCCCTCAGTGTGACTTGGTAAACTTTATTCTATTGGTTAGTACCGGAACATATCATCCCTCTGGTTTTATATTGTTAAAAAGCAAAAAAAAAAAAATAATAATAATAATAATATTCGAATAAAAGGCATGAGATGTGCACAAAATACAGCATATTGGAGTTCCTTGATGTACTTACTTGCCCATGAGTCACAGAATTTTATGGATCTGTGCTGCTCCAGCTATCTAGTACCTTATGCTATGCTTTCTTCTCATTTAAGGAGAGATTCTGAGGGTGATATCTAAGTTGTTTGGAACATTACAGGTACCAATGTTCTGAGTCTTTGAAGGAGTGCCAGCATTTTCTTAGTGAGCTAAATACCCATGTTGAACTAGTAATGCCATTTGGCTGGAGCTCATCATTGGCATCATTTGGAAAAAGAATCTTCAATATTGTTCCTAATCCTTATATTCTTTTATCTGTGTCCTTCCAAAAATAATTCCTATTCTCATAGGTTACAGAGAGCGTAGAATGAAACTGTTCCCTAGAGTGATCCTCAAATTATTCATGTTAGAAGTGTCCTGGGAACAGGTGCTTACTGTTCTGTTCTTTCTGAGGTAATCAGAAATGGCATAGTTTACTTTAGGGATCTTTAAGGGAGAAAGTTTGTAAATGCAACCAATCATGACATCATTCTATATGAAGTGTTAAAATCAAATCCAACCACTGTGAACTTCAGAACGAGCTAGAACAGAGTGGAGTTGGTTTTCTGAAGTCAGGAATCTCGGGACTCTTTGACAAGGTACTGGAGAAAATTTATCAGAGATTCAAACCACAACTTCAAGTAACTTCTGCATCTCTGTATATCAACAACTTTTCACAAGAAAAAGCACACACCCACAGCTAAACAGAGTCAAACTCATGGAATCCAGTTGCAGAGAAGGAGGAGTGATGAGCAAACGGGTCAAGACAAGGCTAGAGAAACCCACAAAATCTGCTGGCCTGAATATGGGGAGCTCATGGACCCCAGACTGATAGCTGAGATACCAGCATGTGGGTATTATTTAGGAGGACTGGACAGTCTATGGGGCTTCTAGTAATTAATCAGTATTCATACCTAGTATACAAATGGACTTTGGGAGCCCATCCCATATAGAGGGATACTTTCTTAGCCTAGACACATGGGGGAGGGCCTAGGCCCTGCTTCAAATGATATGACAGACTCCTCAAGGATGTCTGCTCCTTGGGGAGCAGAATGGAGATGGGGTGGGGATTGGAGGGGGAACAAGGGAGGACAGGAAGGTGTGGGAACTGAGATTGACATGTAAAACAAATTAGTTTCATATTTACATAAAAAGAAAAAATAAGAAAAATATGGTATTTATTTCATATCTTCTGTATTTCTCAAATGGGCCGCAGGATTAGAAAGATGGTCTTTGAAGGGCCTTGAGAAGAACTGAGGAAGAGCACTAGAATCACACTGTAGGTATGACATTGCCATTTACATGTTCTCGAGGAACCCTTTCATGCATGAACAAAATTTTCTAGCAGTTAAATCAGAACAATTTGCCTTGGAAAAGCAGTTCATGCTTCTTTTGGGAAGGCAAGATAACCTGTTGGACATTTCTGAAGGTCCATTTTCAGGTGGTTTCTTGTTAGGTTTAGCATAAGAAGTCGTTCAAAGTTGGATTTTACTGGTTTTTATCTCTGTCATTCAGTCCTCATTGCAATTAATTCTTGTTAAACAACACCAACCATTACTTCTATTCCCAAGTTTCAGACAAGATTAAAGAAAGGGTAAAAGTAAAATAATGATTAGTATGAAACTGTTTATCCCGTTCAAGTATCAGCTCTGAGCAGATGGTCAGTTAGGAAACACAACTGCAAAGGTTATTTCTTTGCCATTAAACTATGAAACTAAAAATTTCATCTCATAGGATTCTTTGAAAGATGCTTAACATAAATTTTATTTTCTATCCAGCACGTTTGGCTAAGGATTAATTTTATTTTTTTACTGTGTTCACAAGTCACTTGGCAGGTACTGCATTAATAGATATTTCTATTTTACAGGAATTTGTATTAACTCATTCTTAAGTCAAATGTGGTTGTTATCTCATTTTAAATATTAGAAAAGTAGGTCACAGAAAAGGTGACAGATAATTTCTTATAGTGTTATAGTTGAAGAAGTCACAACTAGGGTTCAATGGGTTTATCCTGGAGTGAAATCCATATGATTACTACAGATATGCAAATGGTTTCTTTTCTAAGAGATTCTGCTAACCTTGTGTGCTTTTGTGCCTTTATAAAAACAGTATTTCCATCACTATTCTTATGGTAGAAACTTGTCCCATCTAGTGCCTTTACCCTGGGATTCTTATGAGGAGCTAGAACAGAAGACATCAGTGACAGCCTGAAAATACCATTTCAGTAGTGGTATTCACTCATCTTCTTAATATAGTAATTCAACTTTTAAATTTTATTTTTGTGTATTAAAATGTAAAACCATGTATATTCCTATTGTATAGCATGTTATGCTGATTCATATATATATATACGTATATATATATACATATATATATATATATTATATAATGTTCAAATGCCAGTTAAATGTATCTATCTTCACAAAAATTTCAGTGTTTATAATGAAACATTTTAAAATCCATCCTTCCTCCCAACTTTTTGAAATATATTTGGTACATTTTGAATCTCTATAGTCACTCCAATGCACAACTGAACACCAGAAATTCTGCCTTCTAAATGTAGTCCGGTATCCATTGATGAACCACCACATAAAAACGGCTATGATTCTTCTTCTCTAAAGCCTCTGATAGCCATCATATAACTCTCAGTGTCTGATAATAACTTGACTATAAGATATATATGAATGCTATCATGAGACAATTGCATGCTTTGTAACATTATCCTTCAAACTGAGAGATGATAAAGCCTCTTTAGACTCAGAAATCTCATAAAAACATTAAGTCTCAAGGAATTAATGAAGATTTCCAAATACAGGAATTTTAGAAACTCACAAAGTTCCACTACAGGGTTATATTAAAAATTGCTATGTAACAAGTATGGTTTTTCTGCCCGCTGCCCGGTCTTGTCCCGCCGCCGCGCCAGCCCCAATTAATACACCGAGACTCTGTATTAGATATAATTCTGTTGGCCAGTTACTTGTTTCTTATAGGCTAGCTCTGTCTTAAGTATTAACCCATTTCTATGTAGTTCCACGTGGTCTTACTTGGTCTTCTTACTGGGGAAAGGGGCCAGCATCTCATCTCCCTAGTATCTCCATCTTGGCTCCTCCTTACTCGTTCCTCTTTCTTCCTTGTCTCCTAGTCCCTCCTATCTTGCTTTTCTATTGGCCAACAGCACTTTATTCATTAACCAGTATGAGAAACATTTTTACAGAATGACATCTCCCATCATTGCTAAGCTTGGAGATACTTTACAATAAAGTGGTACAACATAATGTGGTACAAACACTCCAAAGACACAGCTTTCAAGAGTTGTTAATAGGTTGTGGAGTAGGATTTTTGGTGATCACGCTGTGCTTGTGTTATCCATAATCCCGTAAATAACCCCCCAAAACTTATTGGTTCACTAATCTATACTTGGATGGAACAAATTTTTTAGTCTGTCATCTGTGCCTTATCCTGAGTGAATAAACATTTTTTTATGTGTCTTCAGAAAAGTTGTATAACACAATTAAAGTTCCAACCAACCTCAACAAAACTATCTTTTAGAGGGGAGCAAATTAAAAGTTCTGCAGTGTGTGGTAAAACAACTAAGGCTGATCCTTCTGTGTATGGAATGTCTCGAGGGGCTATGAGGATATGGTTGTGTTTCTCACATGTTGAAACTGATATGCCTCCTTATTATAGTGGCAATTGCATGCTTGCTGTGAACAATAGTAAGACATGTACCTGAAGCCAGGTTGTCTGAGAGTGGAGCATCATCAGAATTATCCTTTTTTGTTTTTTTTTCCTGAGGTACAAGTGGCATGCCTCCTTAGTGAATGGCATCTATCCCTTGAGTCTAGGAACATCCCCCAAACAACTGATATAATATTCTGTGGTAAGGATTATAAGTAGTTTGTAATGGTTGCATGGCCTATGTTATAGACAATGAAATAGGAAACTGAAGCTCAGCATCATAGCCCAAAAGAGCTTTCCCATGTACGTGAGCAAATACAATGATGTCTAGATTCTGTTCTCCACATTAGTTGCCACTAGTAGGGCAATAAAAATAAAAAGAGTGAGGATGAGGTCGAAGTGTTGGTTTGTCAGTTTGAATACCAAACAGGATGAAAATGAAAAAGTTAAAGCTATGCTAAAGAACCCATACTAGTTTTCAAACACGTGGATCCCCTGGGAAGTATAAGATAACTGAAAGGAAAAGAATGAAGTACAAGTGAGAGATGATACCTCTCATCTTCCTTTAATAGGGAAGGAAAAAAAGTCCGTGCGGCATGCAGACAAGACCGTTATTGGCTCAACACAGAAAAAAAAAAAAAAAAAAAAAAAAAACTATTACAGTTGGGAATCACGGCATTTAAACCACTGAACGATGAGATATTTTGAATAAGGAATGAAAGAGCCTCTCACAGCCCGACTCCTGATAACAAATGATCTGGAGACTTCCGGAGTTTGTCTGAATGAAGTGGAAAAAGAGAACATGAAAAATACCCTTACCTTTTCCTCCTTGACACAGGGTTTCCATTCTCTGAAAAAGCACATTGGAAATCAGTCCTTGAGAAACTGGCTCATATAAACCATTCAGCACATACAGTTATCATTGCCTGAAATTCCTGTGGCTATCAGGGACTAAAAGACAGTAAGAAAAAAGACCATATTAGTGAGAGAATTAGGCATATGAGAGATGGTAATTGGGGAGCAGTTCATTAGGACAGAGAGGACCATGTTTACAGCAAAGTTTGTTGTTGTTGTTGATGATGATGATGTTTTAAGTAATTCACTAGGAACACTGTAGCAGGTATGGGAACTTAGTGACTTTGCTCTTGATAGGGTGTGTGATCACCATGGGAAAGGAGAGAAAGACTCTGGTGTATTTTTGTAATTCAGATAAACATGGAATTTGGGCTCATTAAATGCTAAAGCAATCAAGACAGAATAAGGAAAAGATAAGACAGAAAATAATGTCTGCCCATATCACTTTAAAAAATGTTGCAAGATTTGTGTCTAACTGAAGTTCCTAAGGGAAAAATGACAAAGACAAATGCTATGCTAGTTAGCTTGCAGAAGGTTTTTAAGCCTGGAGGAAAGTTCACAGAAGACAAATGATAAAATGATGTAGTTTTTCAACTAGAGTACATGAATTCCTGAAAGAAAAAAAAAAAAAAAGATGTATATTGGGGGTATAAGACACTTCCCAGATTGTGACACTTTCCAAATCAGGTATAGACAAGAGAAAGATTTGCTGGTCTGGAGTGCTTCATACCAGAAGCCTGTCTCCAGCAACATGCTGAGAAAACCAGAGAATGGTCTTGAAACCTTTTAGGCTTCATCTTAGATTAATAGCGCAATTCATCGTTGCCTAGAGTTGAAGGAAGTACACAGGGGTGGAAAGAGTAAGGTTTTTCCTCCTGACGCTGGTTTTGTCCTGCCGCTGCGCCAGCCCCAAATAACATACTGAGACTCTGTATTTGATATAATGTTGTTGGCCAGGTACTTGTTTCTTATCGGCTAGCTCTGTCTTAAGTATTAACCCATTTCTGTTAATGTATGTATTTCCACATGCTTCCATCTTACCGGGGAATGGGCTGGTGTTGTTCTCTCCTGGGTCTCTCCATCTTGACTCCTCCTTACTACTTCCTCTTTTCTCCTTGTCTCCTAGTCCTGCCTATCTTGCTTTCCTATTGGCCAACAGTGCTTTATTCATTAACCAGTATGAGAAACATATTTACAGAATGACATCTCCCATCATAGTGGTGCCCAGGTGATACCAGCATCCCACAATGAAATAATCAGGTGGCCCATGGAAACCAACTGTGGATTATTGAGAGATAGATGCAGTGGTGTCTCCTATCCATTCTGCTGTACCCAAGTTTCATCTTTTATTGAAATATGTATTATTATCAAGTATTTTGTTGTTGTCGTATTAGAGCTTGATGCTGTTTCTCCATATTTCCCCTTAACCATCTAAATCCTACCTGAATTTTTGTTTATTATGTATGGCTCTTGGCATCCAGAGATGCTACCACCCTCTTAAAAGGATTTTTTTTTTTATATCAGTGATAACCCTTGTGTGTTTTACTGCCTTAGAAATAGTTTATATATTATAATCTTCCCTCTCTGTGTGTGTGTGTGTGTGTATGTGTGTTATGTGTATGATTGTGTCCATAATAACCCAAATAATATATCATATCCAATGAAAATGGTGTTACTGGCTACTATGGGCTGTCTAACACAGGCTGGGGACAAACCTCATATATCTCTGGTGCTCTTACCCACAGCCATCTCTCCATCTCCATATTATTGCTGTTGAGAGTCATTTGGAAGGGAAATAAAAATAGCAATAATTATTTAACAAAAGGCAGTCTGTTTGACTGGAAAAGGCACTCCAAAGAGCTATGAAGTCTTTGAATGAAAACTCATTCCAATGCCACAAGTTGACTATCTCCTTACAAGTCGTTGGCTAGACAGGTCATAAAAGATTCCAAGTGATAGATGCTATTGCCACTACTATTAATTACATGCCACATGTAGATGATAAGTCCGTATGAAGATAACACATGATTCAGCACAAATAAGGATAAATAATTCCCTACCCATTGATTTTCAAAGTCATAAGACACTGTAGAATTTTATGGGCACAGTGGGAAAGCAACTATTGTTTAGTTAAATAGATGTGATATGACTTCAAGATTCCCTTCTAAGCATTTGCCCATAGATCACTACTGCTTTTTAGTCCCTAACAGTCATGGAAGACATTGGTTACTCATTGGTTACTAAAAGGATTCATAACCAGTCAAGCTATGAAGAATAAGTGGCCATTTCTCCTCAGTTATAAGTTGAGAACATTAATGAAACATTTATTTCAACCCTCCAAATTTCAGAGGACAGTGTAGTGATAGTTAAGAAAGAATGTACTAACTGGTGTGGATTGTTGGGTGGCTATCTCCTCTGAATTGAAATGAAAGGAGAAGGAAAGCTAATGTGGGATTTACAAAGCTGACAAGGCACAGTGTGTCTGACTGGATAACATATTATAGTAGTATATTTTGTTTGGTATTATAGTAAATTACAAAAAAAAATGGGGTATAGGTTAAAAAAGACAAAAGTATGTTTTCTGCTCTAATTGGATTCTGGTAGAAAGAGATTTGAGCTCACTGAGGTTATGTCATGGCATCCATTGATGGCCATATGAGCATTGGGAACTTCTTCCTGGGATTCAGAGATTCAGAAGAACACTCTAATAAACCAATGTCAGCCACAGTCACATCATTCCATATGCTACGAACGAAAACAAGTCATTGTAGTGATGGGAGATGTCATTCTGTATATATGTTTCTCATACTTGTTAATGAGTAAAGCACTGTTGGCCAATAGGAAAGGAAGATAGGAGACAAGAAGGAAAGAGGAAGGAGTAAGGAGGAGAGTCAGCATGTAGAGACGGGGTAGACCAGAAGCCTGCCCCACTCCCCAGTAAGGAGACCACCTGAAAATACATAGATCAACAGAAATGGGTTAATACTTAAAACAAAGCTAGCCGATAAGAAACTAGTACCTGGCCAACAGCATTATATCAAATACAGAGTCTCTGTGTGTTAATTGGGGCTGGTGAAGCTGCAGGACAAGACCAGCTACAGTGGGAGGAAAAACCATACTCCTTACATATGGCACCCACATGGCTAATAAGAACTTCCACTTAAATTTTAACAAAAGCTTAAAAAAGGATTTTAGAAACAAAAGAACAGAGACAAGCAAGTTTTCTTGGTAGCAGCATGTTTCTCGGGTGGACTCTGTTTTGCGAGAGATAGGCAAAGATTTCCGCAGCTCCTTTAAGGGAGGATTCCTGACACAGCATAAGCGGCAAAAAAAAAAAAAAACTGCCAGGCTTTTAAGAAACTCTTCTAACAATTCATTGGTGTGTATGAGAGCTGGCAATGGCAGTGACCACATCTCCAAGCCAGCAACAGCTGCTTGCTGCAGTGTAGACCAAGGCGGGGACCACAGCTCTCAGTGTTAGCAGTAAAATAGCCTTCATCATCTTGGATCGACCGCGGCTAACACAGCTATGACTTTCATTTTAGCAATGTTGATGTTTAACAGATAAAGACTCGTGGCCAGAAAAAAGATAACGATTTATAGTAAAGACAGATTCATATTAAGAAAAACCTCTAAAGGTTTACAGTGTGTTTTAAAATATACGTAGACATGGAAAAAAAATAATGAAATGGTTTTAAAAAGACAAAGAGGAACTGGGTGTGGTGGCGCATGCCTTTAATACCAGCACTTGAGAGACAGAGGCAAGTAGATCTCTTGTGATTTCAAAGTTAACCTGGTATGCAGAGTAAATTCCAGGGAAGAGAAGAGTTACACAGACAAACCCTGTCTCAAAAAATAGAAAAAAAAAAAAAAAAAACAGAATAATAAAAAAGCCACAAATGGAAAAAAAAAAATCTGCACACTGTACAGTATTATATTGTCTTTGTATTGTTTGACTGCTGAGGAAACAACAACTGTTAAAGGAAATGCTGCTAGATTAATTTAATTTATATATTTTAAAAATGCTTTGACTTTAAAATTTAAGTCTAAGGACAAGTTACTGGGGAAAAGGATTTCTATTTTTGTTTCCACAGAAAATAAAAAGCTATGGACTCCTTCCAGACTAATGTGGTTTGAGCAAGCCAGACCCCCTGAAACAGTGTCCCAGGTGATCCAACATTCAAAACAGCTTGGACAAGACAGCCTTGCACACTACAGCCAGGACTTCTGCATCTTATTAGGATCCCCATAACAGCGCCCCCTGTCAGCAGGAACTAGTTTGGATACAACAACGCCCCAATTCCCAAATATTGTTTATAAATGTTTGTTATCATTTAAATGATTTTGGTTATAAATGGTTAATGACCACAACCAATCTCTTTTTAAAGGTAAAAGGAGATTATGGTATAGATATGATTACTTTGTTTTGGAATGGATTTTCATTTATTGATACAAATTTGAATTCAATTTTGTGATATGTATGTTTCTCTTCTTGTTTAGGTATTGTGTTCATAAAGTTCATTTAGAAATGTAATGTCTAAATTATTACAGATATTAGATAATTACCTATGATAGTCAAAATTTAGAGTTAAGTTACTTAGGTTTTCAAGATGTATTTGAGATGGATAGAAATTCTTCAAACCTTTCAAAGACCTGCAGAATATGGCATTTAAAATGGTTTAGGGTTTGTCTTGACAGTGAGACATAAATACTCCTGGCAACACCACCTGTGTCAGAAAGGAAGATGGACATCAAAGAAACTCGCTATGGAGTTTACTTCCAATATAGCAAGACTAGCCATTTGGACAAGATATTGCTCTTATCTGGACTGTTTGACTTTATGCTGTATAAACTGGACATTCATGACCCACAGAAAAGTGACTATTGATACAAGATAGACATTGCTACAGGATTCCTGCTTCATTGAAGGGTCTGTCAGACAGTCTACAGGACACAGAGAAAAGTAACTGACAAACTGCCAATACAAGAAGACAGTTTAAAATTTCCTGCTTTGCTAAGGTGTCTGCCAGACAAACTTTGGCCTATGGGCTGAAGATGGAAGATTACAGAAGAACTTCAGGTGACTAACAGGCAGTGAGTTGTCTCTGTCATTTCTAGAGTTTATATACTATCCTTCTGTGGTCTTTGAAGGAGTTGAAGACAGATAGTTATGGTTATAGTTTCCCTTAGTTAGGATTAAAGACGTTACATATAGGACTTTAGACTCACAAATATAGGATAGATGATAGAATATTTTCTTTAAATCTTAGTAAATGTTAATGGACTAAATATTGTTAACTGTGATTCTTACTTGATAACTGTTGTGTGATATATTTTGCTATGTTAAGGTTAAAACCCTTCTTTTTATTTAGACAGAAAAGAGGAGATGATGGGAGATGTCATTCTCTATATATGTTTCTCATACTGGTTAATGAATAAAGCACTGTTGGCCAATAGGAAAGCAAAATAAGAGGGACTAGGACACAAGGAAGAAAGAGGAAGTAGTAAGGAGGAGTCAAGATGGAGAGTCTGGAGAGAGCTGGAAGCCAGCCGGCTCTCGGAGGGTAAGAGGAGACCATGTGGAAATCCATAGATTAGCAAAAATGGGTTAATGCTTAAGACAGAGCTAGCCGATAAGAAACAAGTAATGGGCCAACAGCATTATATAAAATACAGAGTCTCTGTGTGTTAATTGGGGCAGGCACAGTGGCGGGACAAGACCAGCAGTGGTGGAAGGAAAAAACTTACTCTTACATTGTAGTTATCAAGAAAGAATAATATAATTTTATTTAGACAAATTTTATAAATAACCATTCACAGTTTTATAGTGATACCTATTAATTTAATTATCAAGTCTATCAACTACAACACTAAAAACCCTTCCATAAGCTTTATAAACCAGGAACAACTGAGTGAAATGCTTAACCATATGCTCGTTTTCAATAGGAAATAATTTCTCAAATATTTTTACTATCATACAATGCCATTTAACTCTATGGTAGTATTACAATTATATTAAAGTATTTTAATTTAAAAGTATTACACTTAATAGTAACTAGTGAATATCATGTAAGCCCTTAATGATTGGAAAGTATTTTGAGAAACAAGTCGAATATGGCAACATGTAACCTCAGATTCATTAGAAAATAATTGTCTTCTGATATAGTAAAACAAATCTATAAAATATGTAATTGTTTAAATAGAAAATATCAGGAACAAATAAAAATTAGGTAGATTATCTTAAGGGCCCATTATTATGAAGAAAATATTTTTTTCTGAGTTGAGAAGGGGCTAGGAGAAAGAGAAGGTGAAGAGAGGAAAGCACTTGGGAATAGGAAGATTGAGTCAAGGGAGGAATAGACAAGAGAAAAAAAGAGAAAGTGAGAGATATCATAAAATAGGGAGCCATTATAGGTTTCAAGAGAAAACTGACTCTAGAGAAATGTCCAGAGACCCACAAGACTGACCCCAACTAACAATCTGAGCAACAGTGGAAAGGCTATCATAAATGCCCTTCCCTGATAATGAGATTGATGCCTAACTTATCCACCATTATAGAGCCCTCATCTAGTAGCTGATGGAAACAGAAGTAGACACCCACAGCTAAACACTGAGCCAAACTCCTGGAATCCAAATGCAGAGAGAGAGGACAACACCAGGCTACAGAAACACACAGAGACAGCTGACCCGAACAAGAAGGAGCTAATGGGCCCTGAGACTGATAGCTGGGAATACAGCATTGAACAGACTCAGACCCCCTGAATATGGGTCTCAGTTAGAAGGCCTGGACAGTCTAAGGGACCCCTGACAGCAGAACCAGGATGTATCCCTGGTACACGAAAGGACTTTGGGAGCACATTCCTCATGGAGGGTTACTCCCTTAACCTAGAGGCA
This sequence comes from Phodopus roborovskii, assembly GCF_943737965.1. Lineage (NCBI taxonomy): Eukaryota > Metazoa > Chordata > Mammalia > Rodentia > Cricetidae > Phodopus > Phodopus roborovskii. The sequence goes on from NW_026126447.1 coordinate 14,658,791, forward strand.
TAAGGGAAGGCCTAGTCCATACTCCAAAGGACTTTGAAGATTTAGATGACCCCTCCAAGAGTGCATCACCCTACATGTGGAGTTGAGGGGGAGATGGGATGGGAGGGTGGTCGAGGGCCATGGGAGGGTGGAAGAGAGGTTGGGAAGGAAGGATGGAGAGGGAACTGGGATCAATATGTAAAATAAGAAAAATAAATAAATTTTAAAAAGCAAAAAAAATGAAAATATTTTTGTTATCAACCAGATATGATATTCTGTCATTGTACTGTTATTTCTATCGTTGTATATATATACTATATTGTTGTTAGGACTGAAATAGATTCTGTTGCTAAGATAAACTCTCAGAGGAGTTCAAGACTGATTATTTTAATAGATATCTTTATTTCTGCTTTGGTGTAGTTCATATGATTCTACAAAAAGCAATGTTAGAAGCAAAAGGAGGTGGAATTTACTTTCAGTTCATCTACCTACCACCTGCACCATATGGATCTATCTACTATGATGAACCTTTTTGATGGTCATTCAACAATTTCCTAGACTTTCTTCGTCATTACCTACAGGCAGATACCTTTGAGCTTTACTAGCCTGCCAAGAATTCCCTTCATTTCTTTACTTGATCCATTACCAGTCTCTGGGTCTAGATTTGAGTTATGACTGTGTCCAGTCAGTCCAATGCCAATTAAGCCACACGTGAAATGCTGAAGGGTTATAGATGTTCTATGCTAACCATCAGTATGAGTGCCTTGATCTCATTCTGTCAATATGTTCTGCCAAACTTGGTCATCATGCTTGTAAGTCACCATTCTGTCTACTTTATTGCCTCTTCCTCTCAGTTAACATGGAGAATAGATATGCTTCCCTGGGGCTCTTGGCTGTCAGTCTTGGCAAATCCTACAATGCACTACTTCATCATAATCAGGCAGTGGTTCAAACAGCACACTTCTTAAATGTTTTGGTAAAGCATTCTTTCAGAGACTATCCAAAAGTTTCAAATGTAACTCAAAATAAAAAAAAAAAAAAAAACAAAAACAAAAACACAAAAACAAAAAAAATCAACTTTCGTACCTCTCTCATTAACATGTCATTGATTTCATTACTACATACGTGCATTTTCTTTAACACATACTATTTATGACTCTCCCAAAGATGCTCTTGTATCTGCACTCAATTTTCTGCTTTAAATTTTTGTATTTATTAGTATTTCTATATACGAGTGTTTTCTTAGGTGTATGTAAATGCATCATGTATATGCAGAGCCAATAGAAGTCAAAGGTGACTTCTGATCCTCTGAAACTGGAGTTAAATATAGTTGGGAGCAAAGTGTTCTTAACCTCAGAGCCATCTCTCTAAGCCCTGTCCTTAAAACTTAGTGGCTTTTTCTAATATATAACTTATAAATGGCAAAATTTATCCTTTTAAAGTTAAAATTCCATTGTTATTATTCACAGTTATATAGTTTTTACCACATTTATTTCCAGAACATTTACTCACCTTAAAAGAAACCCATACCTACTTGAAGTTACTTCTGATTTGCTTTGGTTACTATTTTCATTTCTGTTGAAAAATACCTGAGTGATCAAATTTAAAGACAGAAGGAATAAATGAAGGAAGGACAGAAAGAAGGAAGGATTTTTTTTTTTTTTTTGCTTTCTAATATATACTTTTCCCAGTTCCCCATCTCTTGTCATTCTCCAGAAAACCTAAATAGTATTATCTACTGGCTATTTGCATAGATTGGTCAAGGGGAAATAGGAACCTTCACAGACAGAACATATGAAAATAAAGACAAACCTTAGCCCACTACAGGTCATGAATAGACAGGGGCTACATTCATCTTCTGGGGAAGCCTTTTCCTAGTATCATCTCACACTAGATTATGTAAACTACCCCCACCTTATTTCCCATCTTCATTCCTATTGGTTCCCTTGGGTTATCAATAATTTTTTAAATATATTCTACTCCATTATTTTTATTGAATTTGTTAACATTTCTAGAAGTGCCCTTACATGTGTGGTGTCACAACACAAAATTTCAGCAAGCAGTGATAACCAGTGATCAGCCTCCTCCAAGGGAACCATTTGACTCATAGCTAGAAATAGACTATGATCATTCTACTGGGATCTTAAACTGCAATTTCCAACACAGGTTAACCATATCTTCTTAGATCCAGAAAGGAATATATAAAAGCAGTAAAATTTAATAGGATACTTTATGTACTTTAATAATGCATTTAAGACATAATTCTAGTTTTAAAAAAATTGTATTAGCAATGAAAGAAAGAGTGCATTACATTTTTTCTGCATATTCCATTTCTATCACACAGATTTTCTAATGTCTTTGCCAATAAATTTTAGAAATTCTGTGTTAAACAATGAGGACTATTATGATCTCAGGAGCCATCTTTTTAAAAGCAGCATCAATAGTTCATTTGCACATCTTTCCTTTCTTTTTCATGTAACTGGTAAGTAGCACAAGATACTTCTAGGAAATCAGATTAGCAGTCACATCATACTTTCAAAGAAAACACCTGTGCCTTTTCTTGTTAATCTATAAAACTAGATTTCTTTACATGGAGTCCTTCAGTTGTTATCAAGAGAAATTTACCCTACAATCCAACAATGAAATTCATCTTCACAGACACTACTAGTTTTGCTATATCACATTACTTATAGGATTAAGCAGTAAAATTAGGCTTTGTTTGAACAGTATCCTGACAAACTTTAAAATCAAAATGATATAAGATACTATCATGGAAATCCTATATCAGGGCTGGGTTAAGTTCTAAAACTGGCTTTCCTTTCCTCTTAAACAAAATTCTAGTCTTTATATAACTCCTTTCATCATTGTAGTAGGATCCTAGCCCATGTTGGTTGGTATTGCAGGATATTTGATCACACTGTGAAAAGATGTCTCTGTTTTACCTCACCTGCCTAAGACTGTTTCTGACTAGATTAGGAAAGAACTGATTGGCCAATAGGTAGGCAGGCAAGGGTAGACTGGACATCGAGGGAGAAAGAGAGGAACTCTGGGGAGGAATCACAGAGGCAAGGGGTTTACTAGAAATATGTGAAGGAAATAGGTCATATAGCATGGACGAGAGGAAACGAGCCACATGTCAGAACATAGATTAATATAAATGGGTTAATTTAAGTTATAAGAGCTATGTGAGAAAAAAAAAAACTTAAGCTTAGGCCAAGCTTGCATACTTAATAAGATGCCTCTGTGTCATTGTTTAGAAGCTGACAGTCCAAAGAAAGTCTGACTACAATTGGCATCCAAAGGGGAGGCACATATATCCAAGCATAGGACCTGTGAGCAGCTGGCAAGATACCTAGTGGGACAGAAAAGCCTGCTACAGCTTGACCCAGCAACTTTTCATTGCTGAGGTGGATAAATGTGGCTCCTGGCCACTGCCCCTGAGCCAGTGTCCCTGATCATAAGGCTTTGCTCTCTTTGACCTGAGGTGGGCAAAGCCAACTGCCAGTGACATGTGTGAAACATAGCCACAAAAGGAGCCTGACACCATGCACAAGGGCTTTGCAACATTTTTGCAAAGCTTCCTAGTACCACTGCCTGTAGAAGGCCAGGTCCAGACTGAGAAAACCTGTACAGCATGCTTGAAAATAAGCTTAGGTTTTAAAGAAAGAAAAGAAAATGCGTATAGACTATCATAAAAATATAGTTTGAAAATAATAAAGTGAACTCTTCAAAGAGAATAAAACAATACAAAAAGAATAAGCCTCATAAGGATAGGAAATATCATAATGCACAACAACTAGATGAATAAAAAGCAACAACTACAGGGAGATATTGGATAATAAGAAAAAAATACTAAATTAAACCAGCCTATATATTTTAACAATGCCCTAACTTCAGAATGTAAATGAAGAAATGTGTTAATGGTGGGGGAAAGTTATGCCTTTGTTTCTAAAACAAAAAGCTATGGATTCCTTTAAAATTAATAAAGACCAGATTTAACTCAGGGAGACCTCCTAAAAATCTTGGGCTGCAAAAATGAAGGAAGAATCCAAGAAAAACTATAAGACAGATGACATATAAGCAGAATCCTCTACATGGGAACATCTCTGAGACTGGATGAGACATGATAAATTTGTTTGCTACAGAATGTGACTAATTATTACATGCATGCAATATTTTCATATGGCATATGTAGAGATTTATATAACAGTTTGTATATGCAATCCAAATGGATGAATAATGTCTTTTATCTGTGCAAACAAAGAACAAGGAATTATCTTTATCTGACTTTTGCACACCACACATTTCGTATAATGTTAATACAAATATGTACCTCTAAAAGTTTATGTCTTTTCAGAACAAAAAAAAAAAAAAAAAAAAGGATCAGATACTGATAAAGACAAGTATCCCAGGTGACCTAGCCTCTAGGAATGCCTCTGTTGCAGTTTCCTCAAAAATTATCATCCAGAAAAACTTCAAAGTGGTTAGTAGTTAAGATGGTCCAGACTCACAGATTACTACAACCAGGAATTCTGATAATCCTTGAACCTTCCCATCATACAGAGATTGAACAACAAATGGTACAACTATCTCTCCCTGGACTTGACTATTACCAATTTTCTCAGATTATCCTAAAGATGCCATTGTCCCTGGAAAACAGGAAGTAATTTTAGAATTACTTCCATATTCCAAAGAGTTTGGGTCACTTGGTGAATTAATGCATGGATTAAATGACCATCCTGCTTTTCTATAACTTTCGCTGAAACTAAGCAAGAAATAAACACATGCTTTGATTTAGCAAATATTCACTTTTCATCTATATGTGAGGTAAGCTAGCCTAACTTCAATGACAGAAATAATATTATCAAATCCTTTTAAATGAAATCAAACATTTATAGACAATATTTGGGAATTTGGGCGTCGTTCTTTCCAAACTACTTCCTACTGGTAAGGGGAGCTGTCATGGGGGATTCTAAGAAGTTGCAGAAATCCTGGCTGTAGTCTGTAAGGCTGCTTTGTCCAGCTGTTTTGAATGTAGGATCACCTGGTACTCTGTTTCAGGTGGTCTGGCTTGATCAAATCACATTAGTCTGGAAGGAATCCACATCTTTTCATTTTCTGTGAAAACAAAAATAGAAATCCTTTTCCCCAGTAACTTGTCCTTGAACTTAAATTTTGGAGTCAAAGTATTTTTTTTATTTAATTTATTATTTTACATGTTGATCCCAGTTCCCTCTCCCTCCCTCCCTCGATATTTTCATTAGGTATAGTGGGGTCACTTGATCCCAAGTTCTATAAATACCACATTTGTAGTGCCTGATTCATAGGTTTCAAAAGCAAGTCTGTTTCACAAATACATTTAATAATTAATTTAATCACAAAAAAGTTGTATCAATTCTTCTAGGTTCTAAGAGAAAGCAAATCTCATAAATATTTCTGTCTCATTGATCTTGGGGACTAGTAAAAGAGTCTTTAATAAAATAATGGTTTACATAAATGAATATTTATAAATGCAAATGATGCTTTTGGGAAATGAATATGAAGCACTATAAGTGAATTTTGCTTGGTCTTGTGGGAGGCTTTCTTTTTTCAAGCAATATTTGGACTCAACTCAGTAGGAGGAATTGAATTAAATTGGGGAAATGGAGGTGGAAGCTTTTGTCCCAAGTAGTTCAAACCCAATGCAAAGACATTGTGCTATACAGAGTTTTCTGAAGAAACAGAGCATGTGATAGAATAAAAATATGTGTGAGCCGAGCTTTGGTGGTGCATGCCTTTTATTCTGGCACTCAGGAGGCAGGGGCAGGTGAATCTCTGAGTTAGAGCCCAGTCTGGTCTACAGAGCTAGTTTAGGGCCAAGTTCCAAAACAATACAGAGAAACCCTATCTCAAAAAAAGAAAAAGAATAAAAAGAAAGCAAAAGAAATGAAAAGAAAATATGTGTTCTTATATGTATATCTGTATGTACATATATGCATGTATGTGTATGTAAATGTTATATGTGTATGTATGTATTCATAGTGTATGTGATATGGCCAATCCAATGATGGCTATTGTACAACAGAAAGGTTAGTAATTTGGTATTGTCTCAGTTCAACCCCAGTTGTCCTAATCTGGTTATAAAGACCTAGAGGAGGATGTCTGGAGAGCTACCAGTCTTTAGTCTACTTTGGAAGACTGAATATTGGCAAAGGAATTATGCAGCAACAAGTTGGATGAAATTAGCAGTGACAGTGAGGCAAGCAGACAAAAGGTTGTTTCCTTTCTTCCATGTCCTTATATCTGAGATTCTACAAATGGTGCAAGCTACCTCTAAAATGGGTCTTCCTGATTCCAATAGTCTTGTCAAAAAATTTTTCACAGGAGTTTCTAGCAACTTGTGTCTGATTCCAGACACAGTCAAATGACAACCAATTTTTGCCATCATAGATATATGGAAGATATTGTCAGGCCACTGGGTCTGAAGCAGAATAAGCCGTGGAGTGTTAGATCAAGTCAGAAAAACTGGGAATAAGACCAGGTGAGACTTCATGACAATCTTCTCCTTTATCACCCACTTCTTTGGTAATAGTGACCTGCTTTCTACAATATATTAAATATTGACTTTTTTTCAGAAACTGCCATTGATTTCATCATCATTATTAAACACCCCATCCTTGTAGCTCTTTCTTATCCATTGGAAAATTAATTGATAATCTTTCATGTATCTTTGAAAATGTGACATGTTGTGTTTTCTAAACATTGACATAACAATGGATACAATCAAGTCTGCTTTTCCCAGGCTGTCATATTATAAGAAGTGAAATTGATTTTCCCCTTTCTTGTAAACCTAGTGGCTACCTTGTGTAGTATGTAGCAAAAGTGATGCTACACTTTAAAGGCTTTTTCAGAAAAGGTAATGCAGGTTCTATCTGGTATACTCTCTTGTGATGATTTCCTCACAATAAAGTTATTATGTTATGTCATGTTGTGTTGAATACTATCCTGTCATGTTTCACATCACATAGATAGGGTTTCCACCAGCAGTCATCACAACTGTCATGTATCTGAAAAAGGAAAACCTACAGAAGACTCAATCTCTCTATTTTAATTTAATTAAATAAAGACAAATGATTTCCAGTGAGTCCTTCTGAACTGAAGACATATGGGCAGAATAAATGTCACTGTTTTCTTTGTCCAGATTTTTAGATATAATTAGATAACCTGAACAAATAAATAATCTGTTTCTACTCTCTTTCTCTATCACTTTTTCTTTTTCTCTTTCTGTGCATGTGTGTGTGTGTGTGTATGTGTGTGTACATTGAATACATTTAGAAAGTTGTCTTCAGTGTTTACTTCTCTCCCACCACATGTGATTTCTGTTGCTCAGTAGTTTTCTAAAAGAGAGTGGCTCCCTTAATAGAAGACTTGCTTATAAAACCAGAAAAAAAAACCCAAAACATTAAGAAAAGTTACTTTTGATCAATTTTGTAAATGATAGACAAAGAAAAGATCATTTTACAAGAGGAAAAATGTGGCAAAAATGAAAACCAAATATAATTAACTTGTTTTTGAATACTTAAAACAGTGGTGTTAAATGTCTGTTTTCGAACTTTCAGTGATTGGGCATTTGCTATAGGCTTTGTCCACTAATCTTTCAAATGTTTGAAAGAACATTTATACTTATAGAAAAAGTTTTAATGGATGGTTAAGTCTTAATATAGGGGTGATCTCAGTGGGTGCAGTTGATGCTGACTATTAGTTACCTGGCAGGGACACCAAAATAAAGGAAAATGCAGCATAAATTGTGCTTACAGACACAATATTGTCAAATGTTGTCTGTGCATCACCTTCTTGGTCTAGGCTGATTAACTGCTGACATAATTAATTATTCACCTCATACTTGGTTCTGTTTTAAACTACTTACCTGGTGTAACTCCACTTTTAAAACAATATTTTGGTGATTTTCATTTCAAATGCTTCTATCACATTGTGAAACAAAAACACACAGAACATCAGAAAGGTTATTCATCTTTTTTAAGGCCTTCCTAATTGGTCTTGAGAGCTGTTATTTGAACATTAACCATCTGTCTTTGCACCATTCTTGTCATCCCTGTGCTAAAGGACTGTAGAGTGTGCAATACAAGGGCAGTCTGTTAAGAATCACAGTTGTCATAATCATCCAGGATATGGCCCCAATCCTTATGGCCTACTTTCACGCTTTATCCTATTTGATGCATAGACTAGGCTCAGTTAACATAGAAAAGTGACTGTTTAATAATCCTGCTCTGTTTTTCTATCCTGTCAATGTTTGGTAAATTGTTACACACAACAACTTGCTGTTCCTTCTTTCCGTTTCTCAACATCATGTCTGCTACACCTAAGTAGTGGCTTCTTGGGGATATTTACCTGATCTAGCCTTGTTATGAATTTTAATCTTTATGAAGCATTTTTGTCATCCCTCTTGTATTTACTGCAAGGCTTCTAGCCTAAGTTTCCTGCAAACAAGACTTAGACAATTCCTGTCTCCACAAAATAACTGATATGAAGCCATAAGCAACTTAGTCATGCCCATTTGAATTGCACGGGCTTCATTATTCTCTGGCTATTTACAATGCCACCAACTTTCTAAGCAAACTTTCAGGACCACTGTCATCACAAATATGATTTAAACACATTAGCATAGTGTGATGTTTTAAGTATACATTATGAGAAAATTGACCTCTGAAATTGTTTTATACAGTAAAAGGTAAATGACAATGAGCTTTCCAATAATCCAAATATATGACCAAAGATAAAATTAGCAAAGGCCAAGCAGAATCATTTAGAAAGCTGAAGGTTATGATGTTATCTAATTAATCTGAAGTGTTCTTGACATTCAGACAAAATAATTCAATCAGAAAGGAAAAAGATGTGTTTGGTGTTTTGAGATTGAGTTCTTTTTCCCTGTTCATCATAATTAGGTACATGTAATCAAACACATTCTTCAAAATAGAGATGTCACAGTACACTTCTTAAAATAGCATGATAAACACTCATCCCACCACTAATATATTTGTTTTGTGTGCCCTGAACCACAGACTAATACATCTCTATGGTAAATGCTTCATGACAAGGACATTTTCCTCTCTTGGTATTTGAATTCTCCCAACAACATCTAATTCTATGGGAGCACAGGACTTACCTGAACAGTCATCAATCTTGTACTTTCTTTTCACTTTTAGTATGTGAGGAATTTTAATCAGCCCTCCCTGTTCACTGTGATCAGTTCCATTTAATAATCTCTCTGTGTGCACCTCTTAGTCTTTCTCCTTCCCTCCCCCACTATCTCAACCACAAAATCAATGATCTTTTGTAATCAGAATGTGTATTATATTATTCATTTCATTCCATTAAGACATTGTATTCATCTGATGAAATCCATGACATACAAGAAAATCCCTAATTCACAAAACCTGAAACTGTCTCCTGCTATATTGACACCGAAACACATATGCTAACATTTATATAAACCAATTACTTTCCTATGAAGAAAATCACTCCCAAGGACAATAAAATACTTCTATGGCTAAACCCTTCCAGAGCAGGAGTGTTTGAGTCTGTGTTCTCTACAGTTGTATGAGCCAGGTAGAACAACTAGGGAGTGATTTAGTTTAAGCACAGATATAAGATAGATGCAGCTTTCACCGATTTTCTCTGAAGTATTGCCCTGCAATGCATAGCCACATATTTCCATCACTTTAGAGTTATTAGCTAATTCAATTCAAGCAAGTTAGGTTTGCATTATAGTATGTAATAGTCAGACTTTTTAAGCAAAATATCTCATCAGACATCAGTTTTTTTTGTTTTTTTTTATGCATATAGAGTATTTTTTATTTAATTTTATATAACAAAGTCCAATTAAATGAAAACAAACATTTATACACAATATTTGGGAATTTGGGCGTCGTTCTTTCCAAACTACTTCCTGCTGGTAAGGGGCGCTGTCTTGGGGGATTCGAAGAAGATTCAGATATTCTAGCTGTAGTCTGTAGGGCTGTTTTGTCCAGCTGTTTGGAATGTAGGATCAGCTTGTACTCTGTTTCAGGCGGTCTGGTGTGATCAAACCACATTAGTCTGGAAGGAATCCACATCTTTTCATTTTCTGTGGAAACAAAAATAGAAATACTTTTCCCCAGGAACTTGTTCTTCAACTTAAATTTTGGAGTCAAAGCGTTTTTTTTTTTTTTTTTTTTTTTTTTTTTATTATTTTACATGTCGATCCCAGTTCCCTCTCCCTCCCTCCCTCCCTCCCCCCAAGCCCTCCCTCCCTCCTTCCCTCCCTTTTGCCCTCTCTACCCTCTCCCATGCACTCTAAACACCCTCCCCTCCCAACCCCCCACCACAATACAATATGTAGGGGAATGCCATCCAGTTGGGGTCATGTAGATCTGACAGGTCCTGTGAAGTAGGGACTAGGGCTTCTCTCCTATCTCTAGAATAAGGCAGTTAACCCTCCATGGGGGATATGTTTGCAAAGTCCTTTTGTGCACCAGGGATACATCCTGGCTCCACTGTCTGAGGTCTCTTAGGCTGCTCAGACCTTCTGGCTGAGACCCATATTCAGGGGGGTCCGAGTCAGACCCCTGTTGGCTTCCCAGCTATCAGTCTAGTGGCCCTTAGCTCCTCCTTGTTCAGGTAAGCTGTCTCTATGTACTTCTACCGCATGGTCTTGTCCTCTCCATCTGCTTCTGGGTTCTAGTTTGACTCAGTGTTTATGTATGGGTGTTTGCTCATGTTTTCAACAGGCATTAGTTGAGGACTCCATGGAGAAGTTAGTTGTTGATCTCACTCTCCGGGAAGGGCATTTATGATAGCCTTTCCACGGAAGCTGAGATTGTTAGTTGGGAGCAGTCTTGTAGTTCCCTCGACTTTTCTTTGTGTTCAACTTTATCTTCAAACCAATATTGGCTCCCTCTTTTATGTTCTCTCTCTCTGTCTCTGTCTCTCTCTCTCTTTCCTATTTTCCATTCCTAACCAGGCTCAATCCTCCTGGTCGCACATGCCTTCCTCTCCTCCCTCTCATTTTCTCCTACTTCTCTCTCCATTAGCTGTCTTCCCCCACTATACCTGAGGTCTGGGGGACTTGTCCCTTCCCAGTTCTGTGAGGGACTTTATATGAATCTCTTAGAATACAACTTGTATCCTAGTTCCTCTGGTAATGTGAATTATAGGCTGGTGATCATTTGATCTAGGTCTAAAATCCATATATGAGTGAGTACATACTGTGTTCCTCTTTTTGTGACTGGGTTACCTCATTCAGGATGGTTTCTTCAAGTGCCATCCACTTGCCTGCGAATTTCAAGATACCATTATTTTTTTTCTGCAGAGTAGTATTCCATTGTGTAGATGTGCCATATCTTCATTAACCATTCTTCAATTGAAGGGCATCTAGGTTGCTTCCAGGTTCTTGCTATTACAAATAGTGCTGCTATGAACATAGTTGAACAGATGTCTTTATTGCATTGATGTGAATCCTTTGGGTATATGCCTAAGAGGGGGATTGCCGGGTCCTGTGGTAAACTAATTCCCATTTTCCTGAGGAACCGCCATACTGATCTCCAAAGTGGCTGTATGAGTTTGCACTCCCACCAGCAGTGGAGGAGTGTTCCACTTTCTCCACATCCTCTCCAACATAAGTCATCACTGGTGTTTCTAATTTTAGCCATTCTGACAGGGGTAAGATGGTATCTCAAAGTTGTTTTGATTTGCATTTCCCTGATAGCTAAGGATGTGGAGCATTTTCTTAAGTGTCTTTCAGCCTTTTTGATTTCCTCCATTGAGAATTCTTTCTTCAGTTCTGTACCCATTTTTTAATAGGGTTATTTGGTGTTTTGTTGACTAGTTTCTTGAGTTCTTTGTATATTTTGGAGATCAGCCCTTTGTCGGATATAGGATTAGTGAAAATCTTTTCCCAGTCAGTGGGCTGCCGTTTGGTCTTGTCAACTGTGTCCTTTGCCTTACAGAAGCTTCTAAGTTTGAAGAGGTCCCATTTATTAATTGTTTCTTTCAGTGTCTGTGCCCCTGGAGTTATGTTCAAGAAGCGGTCTCCTATACCAATTTGTTCAAGGGTACCTCCTACTTTCTCTTCTAAGAGGTTCAATGTGGCTGGATTGATGTTAAGGTTTTGATCCATTTGGACTTGAGTTTTGTGCATGGCGACAGACATGGGTCTATCTGCAGTCTTCTACACACCCTCATCCAATTGTGCCAGCACCATTTGTTGAAGATGCTGTCTTTGCCCCATTGTATAATTTTAGCTGTTTTGTCGAAAATCAGGTGTTCATAGGTGCGTGGATTAATATCAGGATTTTCAATTCGATTCAGTTTTATAATTCATTTTTTGGATGCTGATATGTTTGAAAATTTGACCACTTCAAATATGCTTCAAAACAGTGAGAAGTTTTCATATTCTTGCCCCCAAAATGCATGTAGACAGTCTGAGAACATAGCTACACAGCTTCTGGAGGATGGCCATTGAAGACACTCCATGTGAGAAAAGACTTCCATCTGCCACTATCTGCCACCTCTTCCTAAACCGCATTTTCTTCCTTCAGCATTCATCTGCCTTCTTCCCTCTGCTTCTAACCACTGATCATGGCTGGCCCTTAACCTGACATTTGTGACCACTACAGATTCTCATAATTGATTGGAATTGCTAGTCTAATATTTCAATTGCCTTTCGAAAGCTAATAACTCCAATGAAAGCTTTGGCAATTTAACTACAGACCTAGACCATAGTATTGGGCATCAAGATTTTTTTCTTGAATTTTTAAAACAATTATTTTAAATTTTATGCTGAGCCTCTTGTGTGCTATGGAATTACTCCACCAGCAACCATTAGCTGACTCAACTTTCTAAATTTAAATAAGGATGAAACATCTTTTCATTAGATATGATTAATTGTACAAATTTTAGTTTATATTTATGGAATTATTGCAGATGGATGGCTATTCCTTTATTCTATCCACATAGATGCAATAAATGGCTGAGAGTGCATCCTTCCTAATCTTAGTGACTGTGAAATTTAAGACGATAAGCTGGGCCTCAAACTGAGAAGCTTTTATCTTTAAGCCCTAAATACAATTTTCTGGCTCACGCTTTCAACATCATACTCTGCATGTTCTAAGTGTTCAAGAACTCCAGACACATAGCTCTTGAACTTCAAGCATTGGTGTGAGAACCCAGGTTCTTCATCCTTTGGTGTCTTTCTCAAACAATTCTAACTGCTGTGGTTCATGGTCCTAATAATCTTAGCTCCCACCTTCAGCTCCTCTTCACAGCCTCTCCTCTTTCATTGTCTCATTTCTTTATTACTTCTCATCTTCTCTATACCCATGCCATCCTTCTTACTCACTTGAAGATGCTTCCCTGGAATATTTTCTGGTTTTTCCAGCCATTTTCTAGGCTTAAACTCTGAGGCCTGACAATCTGAGATTTTAGATCTCAGTGATTCTTGAAGTTCTCACTTGTTTCTCAATGTTTCATTTCTGAGCTTTAGGAATTGGGACCCTGATTTCCACTGACCACTCAACTATCCCCCAACCTACATTGCCCCTGCCAGGACTAGATACCCCAAGAGCTGCCAGCATTTTAGCATCAAGCTCATAAAGCTCTACCTATGACAAAGACCAGAAGGTCAAATACCACTGAGAAGCAGCCTCTAATGTAGCCTAAATTTTGAAAAAGTGAGGAGTTAGCCTATGGGAAATCTGTCAGATTAAAAGTAGAAGAGTGACAGCAATTTGCACTTATAGCTAGCAAAGGGTTGTAGTCGACCTGTGCTGCAATTACAATTCTAGCGATTGCAAAATAATATAGTTCTACCAATCATTGCCCTGATTTAAGAACCAATCACAAGTGCAGCCTCTTTGTCTTTGTTTTCTTGTAATTCATTGATTCATTTTGGACTTAACCCAAGGCTTTGGATTTAATTCAAGACAGTGGACTAAAGCTCAGTTGCTGAGAGCTTCTAGTAGCAATTACTTTAACAGAGGTCATTATGAATGTACAACAGATGACAATTAATAATTAAGGTGTCAACCCGCCAGATGAATAACTCTCTGACAGAGAAATCCTCATCAAGCAAGGCTTATAGTGTTGAAAGCTGTGAAAACTGGTTGCTTCTGAATGTAATTTTTCTCATGTGCCTATATCCCTTCCCTAATAACAGCTATGGGTAATTTTCGTCCTGCTTGTGTGTTTATCTTGTGAAACAGGGTATACTGTTGTGTACACCTATAGCTGTGGATAATCAGGAAGATGATTTCTGCTTAAGTGTATCATTCCAATGAATATAAATAATATTAGGATATTTTTATTACTCATACTGACATAGGAGAGAAATAGTATCCTCAGTCACACAGACAACTAATACAGGTCTTCAGAACAAATTCAAAGCAAACTGGTTCCCCATGGAGACAAATAAACAAGGTCAAATTCCCAGGTGTTTATTGCTGATTCAAGGTCAGGCTTGAAGCAACCGTGGTAGACATAACACCCTGCAGTAAAGGACTTTCTGTACATACTCCTAACCTCAAGGTTCAGCCACCTAATTGTTTATTATTTAAGTTCTGAATTTAAATATCATTTTCTGTCCGGGTTCCTGACCACTTAGAGCTCATGTGACAAGCATTAAATGTGACATCACTATCCTGGGGAAAAAACATGTTATTAGTATAGTTCTGTTTCTTATTGTTTACACCATAAATGTTATGTGTATTTGTATTTGTGCAGAGGCTTTTCTGTAGAAGGAGAGAGATGTGAGCAAAGTAAGTATGTGCACTGAAAAGGAGATGTAACTGAGTGTACAGAAGAAGTGTGAGAGATAGACAGAGAAGTGTTATGTAGCTGTATGGGAAGAGACATAGCTGTGTGGAGATGAAGAAATTTTCTGAAAGAGATTTGTTTTTTTAGATGAAATAAAAGAGAAAGTTAAGATCAGGAAAGTGTGTGTTTACTCCTTCTTTCTTAAGTTACTATCAGAAAATGTATGTGTGTTTCCTTACTTACCCTCAGATAGAAATGTCTAGTCTTTGGCTAGAGAAGAAATTTTTTATAAGCCCACTACTTTGAAGACATTCTTTCTGCTACCCTGGGTGCAGGGCTAGGAGTTGGCCCTGGGCAGCAGTATGCAATGTTTAAACATATCCAAGATATTCTCCCTCCTACGCATACACACTTAGCTTCAAGGTCCCAAGAATCTCCTTTAGAAGGCACAATGGTAAGTCTGAAGAAGTTTCTAAAAAAGGTATTTTCCTTCCTCCTGACCTACGTGTAGACTTAGCCATAAACAAGCTCCTCTGGTGAAATGACATATGAGATCATGTAGAGGTTACCCAGGCTTCACCTTGCTAAAGTGTACTGACCCAGTATTGATGGAAGTAGCAGAAGTAAGTAAAACAAGTATGCTAAAGGAGGTGCTATGTATTGGTAGGTAGCAGCAAGTTTCCAGTGCTCTTTGAAGCTAGAATAGGTCCCTTGAAGTATCTGTGAAATGCCAAAATGGCTAGGTTATGAAAGTAGCCTATAAACCAACTGTAAAGAAATGGATTGTTTTGAGAAGTTTTCTGTTCCCTGTTGGAGTAAATATGTATAACAGACTTTCTTGACTGCCAGCCCCAATCATGACATGGAGAAATATTATTAGTTATGAATTCTTGGCCTTAGTTTAGGATTGCCTCACTTATTATTATTACTTGCATTAACCTATTTCTCTTCATCTACATTTTGCTTTGGGGCTTTTTACCATTTTCTTTTCATTCTGTACATCCTACCTTGTTTCCTCCATGCCTACCTGGCTACAAGCTGCCTTGCTTGCTGGCCCCAGCTTCTCTCTTTATCCCTCATTCTCTTTTGAACCTAGATTCCTCCTTCTACTTATTCTTTCCACCCAACAGCCCTATCTATCCCTCTACTGCCTAGATATTGGCTGTTCAGCATTTTGATAGACCAATCAGGTGCCTTAGGTAGGCAAGATAAAACAAATGAAACTCATCTTTGCCTAAATAAGCAAAAGCATCATAAACAAATGTAACAAATCTTTGTCTGATTAAACAAACATTCCACAACAAAGATAACTGCAGAAGATTGGAAGAATGTCTGAAGGCAAGTCTCACAGACTTCAATGTCTACTTTTATTATTAGATGATTTATGTAGCAGGGAGAACCATAAAAGTTCGAGTAAGGGAAATACAGTCAAAGTAATGAAAGCACTGAAATTACGACAGGCAAAGAAAAACCAGCAGACAATAAAATTTATAATAGTTTCAAGACCCATGAAATACCTAGCAGTAAAAACAATAATGTAACTGAAAAGCATATACAAAAAATTATCAAAATATTGAATAAATATTTGAAGAAGCCATTAGTAGATGGACTGCCCTCCCATATTCATGGGTAAGCAAAAACAATTTAATGAAAGTAGAAATAGTACTAAAAGCAATCTATGGATATGCTGCAATAACTTTTAAAATGTCCATGTTATTCACATAAATAGGCAGTGAATTCTAGGATTTATGTAAAAACAAGAAAAGGTTTTAGATACCCAAAGCAGTCCATCATAACACAATATTTTTTTAAGAACCACAATAGCTGATTTCTAAATGCACTACAGAACCAAATTATAAAAAAAAAATCTGGTACTAGCACAAAGACAGACATGTATACCAATGGAAAAAAAAAAATAAAGAATACAAAAATTATGAACTCAATCAGATACCCACAGCTAAACACTGAGCAGAACTCCTGGAATAGAGTTGCAGACAGGGGGGAGTGATGAGCAAAGGGTCAAGACCAGGCTGGAGAAACCCACAAAATAACTGACCTGAACAAGGGAGAGTTCATGGCCTCCAGACTGAGAGCTGGAAAACCAGCATAGGACCAACCCAGACCCCCCTGAACATGGGTCTCAGTAAGAAGGCCTGGGCAGTCTATCAGACTTCTGATAGTGAAATCAGGATGTATCACTTATGCACGAAAGGACTTTGGGAGCACGTTTCCCATGGAGAGACCCTTTGTTTCTTCCTTTTATATCTCTCAAATCCTGGGGTTAAAAGGCATTGGATCCCTTGTGTTGAGATCACCTTTGTGTGAGCTGTTTCTCTTTTAGATTGGATCAATTTCATGTAGCTCATTGTGGCCTTGAACTGATAGAGATTCATCTGTCTGTCTCTTAAATCCTAGGATTGAATGTGTGTGTCACTGCTGCCTGGCTCTAAAGCTTGCTAGTATGGTTTCTGGGATTAAAGATATGTATTTACACTCCCTGGTTCTGTGTCCTGTAGCTAGCTTTGCTTTATGTACTCTCAGATAAGCTTTAGTAATTTAATAATTGTTTAATAAATAATATATCACCACATTAAATTCTAACTCAGAAGCCTCTGAGACCAGTTTCTGAAGTGCATGATATCTTCTACAGTAGATTACCTAGAACAATAGCAATAGATGCTCATAGTTTAGAAATCTCTTGAATAACCCTGACTGACAACTAAAAATAAGGCTGATATTGGGATTTTCTTGAGATGGTTGATGGCTTTTTGACAGAAGACTGTAACCACAAGTGGAAAAAAAAAGTATACTTTATTTTTTCTAATAAAAACTTTTTCTAATAAACATTTTTCTAATATGTGTATATGTGTGTGTATGCATACATGAATGTATGTATTATTATTGGTTGATAGTGAGAAGTATGATTTTTAGGAGTTTTTCATATATCATGAACTGTTATTTGTAGGCTCCTTTGCCCCCTCCTTCTGTATTCACCTAGACCTCCTCTTCAAATTAATAAACCTCACCAATTTTACCCTTCAAATTATGTTTACCTGATAATCCCCATGCTATTGTACCCTAATATCCTGCATTCCCATATCTTTAATTAATTTACTTTCCTAGATGCTATATATACTGAAATCTGAAAATTTGTACCTAAGAATCACAGATCAGAGAGAATGCATAACATTTGTCTTTCTGGCACTGGTTTACCACACTTAACATGATCATTAATTTACCTGCAAAGATCATTGCTCTATTTACTTTAAAGATGAAGAGTATGTGAATCATATTTCCATACACTTTAGGTCAGTTGAACTATATTTAGGTTATTTCCATTCCCTTGCAATTGTGAGAAAGAGCAGCAATGAAAATGACTGAGCAAGTATTTATGGCATAGGATCTGCAATTCGAGGGACATATTCCAAGAAGTGGATTAGCTCTGTCGTGTGATAGATTTTCTGTTTTAGCTTTTTGGAGTTTCTCCACAATATTTTCCAGAATAGCTGGACCAGTTTGAAATCCCATCAACAGGGTGTGAGGATTCACTTTCCACATACACTCTTCATCATTTATTATTAATTTTGTTTTTGGTCTCCATTCTAACTTGGTTAAGACAAAATTTTAAATTTTTTTTTATTTCCATATCTCTAATTTCTAGAAAAATGACCATTTTAAAGTTACTTTAACTATTTTTATTTCTTTTGAGAACTCCCTTTTCAGACCCCAAGCCCACTCTTGAATGGATTATTTCTTTATTGTTATGTTTTTCTTAATTCTTTGTATATGCTAGAAAATATCCCTATGTCAAATTCTTAGTTACTCTGTGGTTTTCTTCACACTTGATCATTGTCAATTTATCTGTGCAAAATTATTTTAGTTTTATGAAGTTCCAGTTGTGACTTCTTTTAACCTTAATTCTTGGACAAATAGAGTACTGTTCAGAAAGTCCATTCCTACATCTACATCATGTAGGATATTGTCTATGTTGTCTTCTCACAGGTTTAGTGCTTCTCATTTGAGTTTTTCTTCTGTGTAGTGTTTCTCTGCAAGATGATAGATATGAATCATATTTCATTCATGTACTATGTGGGTATGCAATTTTCTCAGAGCATTTGCTAAAGATATTATTTCTTTTAAGCTGATGTTTCTGGTATCTTTGTCAGATATAAAATGGCTGAAGTTACATGAACTCTTTTTTGCCTCTTCTATTTTGCTCCATTGGTCTGTATGCCTGTTTTCATGCCAGAACTACACTGTTTTTATTACTTTTATTACTATCTTAAGATTTGGAATAATAATCTCTCAAGCATTGCTTTTTGCTCAGGGTTGTTTTGGTGATCTTAGATTATGTGTGGTTCCATATGAATTTTACCTCTTATTTTGAAAAATTCTACAATGAATACCAACTAAATTTTGAGTGGGGTTGCAAAAACTCAGTAGGTGACATTTTGTAAAAGTGTCATTTTTATGGTCATAGAATGCCATTCCATTTTCTAGCACCTTTCTCCAGCTCTTTCTTTTGAAATTAAACTTTTTAATTTAGAGGTTGTTCACCTCTTTAGTTTGGTTTACTCCTAGGCATTTTATTTTCTTTGAGGCACTTGTGAATTGGAGTGTCTCCATAATCTCTTCTCTGTATGTCTCTTGATGGGTAGAGAAATGATGTTGATAATTTCTGTAAGTTGATTTTGTCTCTTGCCACTTTGTATGAATTATTTTTTTTTAGAATTTTTCTGGTAGAATTTTGGGAACCTTCTAATTATAACATTGCGACATCTACAAAAAGGGATAGTTCGACTTCTTTTTTATTGTGTATAATTCTTCAAATTCCTTCTCTTGTCTTATTGCACAAGCAGTTTTGAAAATGAGTAGGAAGAGTGGAGATCCATGTCTCATTTGTGACTTCAGTAGTATTGCTTCAAATTTTTCTCCACTTATGATGATATTAGCTATAAGTTTCTGTGTATAGCATTTATTATGTTGAGTTATCTTCCAGTCAAATTCTTTCTATGACTTTTATCAGGAAAACATGGCTAGTTTTATCAGACTTTTTCTCAAATAATATGATCATTTGATTTTTATATTTAAGTCCATTTATGTGTTTTAGTACATTTATTGACTTTCATATGCTGAAATATCCCTTCATCTCCAGAAAAAAAGGACAATTTGGTCACAGTGGATAGTCTTTTTGATATGTGTATTCAGTTTGCAACTCTTTTGTTGAGTTTTACATCTATGTTCATCAGACCTATTAACTTATAGTTTGTTTTTATGTACTAATATCTGGATTGATAATTACAGTACTATTGAATGCATAGAAAGAGTTTTTGAGTGTTCTGTTTCTTTGTTAAGAATAATTTAAAAATTAGTTATAAATCATTTAGAAACACTTAGAGAATTCTATTATGTATTGATATTGGTCTGGCTATTTTAGTCAAAAAAATTATTACTATTTAATTGCTTCATTTATTATAAGTCTGTTTAGGTTCTTGATCTATTCTTGACTTAAGAGTATTAATTTGATTGAATCCATAAATTAATACATTTCTTTAAGATTTTCTAAAACATGAGTAGGCTTTTAAAACATCCCCTTATAATATTCTGAATTGTGTTAGTGTCTATTGTGATGCTTTTTTCTGTTCTTTAGTGACTCTATATTTGAGCTCTGTCTTTCATTTGGCCAGTTGGACCAAATGCTTGTCAGTCTTCTTTACTGTCTTGAAGAGCCAGCTCTTGGGGTTTGCTTTGTTCTTCTTTTCCAAATGTTTTAGTTGTATCACTAAGTAATTTACTTGTGTTCTTTCTGGTACATTAAAGTGATTGGGAATGCTTTTCTGTATGTATGTTTGTCTTATTGGTTGATGAATCAAACTCTGACTGGTCAAGCAAGATGATGGTTAGTACTAGTAAACCAAGATTATGGGAAGTGTAGGCAGAGAGGAATCATCATGTGATCCCAGGAAGTGATGTAGCTGGGCAGAAATCTGCCACTAGCTAACCATAGAGGTCTGGAGGTCTACACAGACAGGCATGAAGCAACATAGCTGGGCAGAATCAGAATATAAGCAGGGACAAACAGAAAATATCTCTCTTCTCTGCTTAGAAGTTGAGCAGTTACTTTGTAACTGCCAGAGGAATAACACTATGCTGAGCCACAACCTCATGGCAACACACAGATTGATAGGAATGGGTTAATAACACAGAGATAGCTAATAAGAAATACTAGTAACTGGCCAACAGGTTAATAACTCATATAGTGTCCGAGTGTTCACTTGGGGCTGAAGCAATGGCAGGGCCTGCCAGGACAGAAAGCTAACATTACATTTAAGTATACACTTAGAAATATTAATTTCCCCCATAGAAAGGCTTTGATGTGCCCCATAGGTTTGGCAATTCTTTTTAATTCTTCATTGACCTATTCATTATTTATTAATGGATTATTAAATTCCATGACTTTTTGTAGTTACTAGAGATTTGTTTGCTGTTGGTTTAAGTTTTATTGCATTGAATTGTGTTGTCTTCCTGAACTTGTTAAGATTTGCTTTCTGCTCCAGAATGTAGCTCATTTTATAGAAGCTTCTGTGGTATTCAGAGTAGAATGTTTACTATTTGGTGTTTGAATGGAATATTCTGTAGATAGCTGTTAAGTTCATTTGAATTGTGATGTCATTTAATTTTTATATTTCCCTATTTTGGTCAGTGTGTCTTGTCTATTGGGAAAAAAATGGAGTACTGGAATTAATTACTATTTTTGGATTGATGTTAATCTGTGTCTTTCATTCCAGTTGCACAGTGTAACTTGCCTATTGAAATTACTTTTATCCTTTTTAATTTTAATATTTTTGATTGAAATAGAATTTCATCTTTCTCTCTCCTCTCTTTCCTCCCTTTAGGCTCTCCCAGTTACCTTCTTTTAAATGCCTATCCTCTCTTGAGTTGATAGCCTCTTTTTTGTACGCATGTATGTTCTGGTCCCATCAGTAGAACTATAGGAAATTAATGATTTCTTGGAGAATAAGAATTAGCCTCTCCCATAGATAAGCCAGCCTTATTGGTCAACCATAAAAAAAATCATATATACTCTATAAATGGACTTATTAAATACTCCTTATAAAATTGAATTCACCAAAGTTTGGTCTGTATGTGTTTTGTATTGTAATGTCTTACTGTTAATTGTTATATTTGTTTAGAATGTATTGTTACTCATCCTTTTGATTGTATTTTAGTTTGAAGTATATTTTGTCAGATACTAAGATAGTAATACATGCTTGCTTTCTGAGCATATTTGATTAGCATACATTTGAATAGAATACTATCACTCTAATATAGTACCTACATTTAAAGCTGAGTTTCTTGTAGACAACAAATAGACAAAGTTTGTCTTTATTCAATCAGCTAGCCAAAGTATTTTTGTTTCTGATATTTTTTAAAACTGGGCAAGCAATATGTAAGTTATTATTAAAAAGTGTGTATTAGTCACATTTACTGAACTGTTGTTGAATCTGTTATCAGGGAATATTATGTTTTAAAAATTATAGTGTCATTTGTTTTCTTTCTACAACCACTTGTCTATGTTGAGTCCTGTATGCAGTCCAAAATATTACTTAATATATTTTGTTTAAGCTCGGTCTGCTAGTTACAAATAGGTTGTTTATATCTTGGCGATCTTTTCTTTCTCCTCTGGCTGCAGCCACCTACTTTTTGACAAAAATATCAAAAACTTATATGGGAAAAGGAAAGATAGCCTCTTCAATAAAGGTTGCTAGAAAACCTAGAGTTCCATGAGCAGAATTTAATTGTATCCGTATATTTTAACCTGCCTCAAGATTAATTCAAAATTGAATTATTTGAAGAACTTAATTGAAGACATGAAACTGCTAGAGGAAAATAAAGGAAAAACACTTTGAAATACAGGCATAGGCAATAATTTTCTGAAAAAGCTCCCAGTAGCATAGGAAATAACTCAAAAAGTGCCCCCAACAACCATGCCCACACAGGTCAATCTAATGGGGGCATTTTCTCAACTAAAGTTACCTCTCAAATTCTCAAATGACTCTAGCTTGTGACAAAGAGACAATTTGACAAAAAAAGAAAAAACAAAAAAACTAACCAGGATATATCTCAGTTTCAGATGTTTTGAACAGATTTAAATAATTTCAAAGTCTACTATGATTTCTCTTCATGGGAAAGTTTATTATTATTTATCATTTCAGGTGAATTCAATATGTCTTATTCAGTATCCAGGAAACATTTTTTTTCTTTTCACCTGCTTATAACTAAAATTAATGTATTCTACAAAAACAATAAATCATATATTTAAATATTAAAAAAGGAAATAACTCAAAAATGTAACTATATGAAATTTAATAGTTCTGTCCTTCAATGGGTACTAACTTCGGAATGAAGAGACATCTCTCTGAATGAAAAAAAAAGTCTTTGTTACCTGTTTCTGAAACATTAGTATCACAAATACATAAAGTACTCAACTCTGTGTGGAAAAGATGATTTGGTGACTAAAAGTACTGCTATGTAACCATAAGGACCAGAGTTCATATCCAGCACAAAAATAACAATGTAACTCTCATACACCTATGAGTCTGTCTCTGAAAGGGAGATACAGGTGGTTCACGAGACCTTACTGAATTCTCACTCTCACTTAGCTTAGAAAATGTGAAAGTCTGGTTCAGACAGGGAAAATGTCCTCTAATAAATCAGTATATGCTGAAGAACTCCTGAGACAATCAGTTTTGTGAATTGAGCAACTAATGGATTTTTGGAATTTCCATTCAGAGCCAGCCATTGTTGAATTAGCTGAAATGCAGGCCTGTAAATCAATTCTAAAGAATCCCCTTATCATCTATCTATCTATCTATCTATCTATCTATCTATCATCTATTTATCATTTATCCATATTAATTCCACAAATTCTCTTACTCTAGAGAAACCTCACTAATACATCATATACAAAGCAGTAACTGAATTTTATTTTCTATAGGCTATTTTAGGTGTTAGGGAAAGGACTAGATAGGCTTGGTAACATTTAAACTGGCAAGTGCATGATGGATGATAACAAGCCATAGCAAAATGCAAAAGGAGGCAGAAACAGGAGAATCCACTTAAGAGCTATCTAGTAATTGACTAAATGCTATTGGTTTCAAGCAGTTTATTTCTCCATCTAGCTGTGGCTGAAGGAAACAGAAATACTGATAGCACATTCACTCTTTATACATAAGTGTAATTTAGATCTAGACATGAACACTGAGAGCTATGGGCTCTTCAGGCCCTTCAGATTGGGAAGAGGGAGTCAGATTGACTGACACCCATGATTGTATTTGATTTTTCAAAGATAGGTAAATCCAAGTATATTGAATTCATGCAAAAATTGACCGAAAGCTCAAGGCTGATGCATTCCCGTAGTTTGCTGTTATGTAAAACATAGTTAAATGAAATATCTACTTCAGTAGATAGATGTAAAGGTTAAAACAGACAACTCAAGTGAATTACTCACCATAAGTGCTGGAATGTAATAAATACTCTAATTTAGCTACAAAATGCAATTAGATACCCTAAATCAACTTCAGTATGAAATTCAAAGTTCTCAATAGTTGAGACTCTGTTCCAAATAAAGCTATACTATCAAATTAAACATTTGGCGCAATATCCATAATCCATTGACATCTGGGCTTCTCTTGCTATAGAAACTTTCTCCAAGTGGATGTGTTTTTTCCTGAATACTTCATTCTTTTTATTTTTCAGAATCATCTATCCCCCCCCCACTACAAAATCTCTTATTTAGGTTTAGAAAAAAAAAACCCTGTTTTGAGAAGCAAGGACTCAGCAGGATACTTCACACCAGTTTTAGAAATAATAATTTATAATACTTGGGAGGATCAACTTTTTATTTTGTTCAAACAAATAAATTTTAATATGCACTCATATCCCCAGAGGAACATTCTTCAGACAGGACACCTACGACAAAGCTGAATATATTTAGGTCCTGCATAGTTTCTCATCATTCAGTTGTGGAAGACATAATCCAATTAGAGCGTAAAATGGGCTTAATTACTTAGCTCAGATCAAAGAACAAGAAGATGGCAAAGAATCTAATTAAAATTAATAATATAATGGGTATCTTTATCTGAGCCTAATCTATCCCATTTCATCTTAATTTAAACTCAGCTCTTAAATTCACAACAGGAGCCCATCATTGTCAGTGTTTTGAAATCTGATCAGCCTGTGGCACATCCTTTTGGTACATCCATGTACCTGCTGCTAGGTTCTAAGTAAAAGATTTATTCCCTTCAACAAAGACAGGTCAGTGAGTTCACTCCGCTATACATTTGTATTACATTTGTTTAGTCTCCTAACCCTTATTTTGGCCTGATTAATATTCTTCAGATGCTATTGAGTAGTGCAAATGATCTATAAAATGCACACAGCCACAGGCCATGTTTATATTGAATGAGAGCAGTGAGAAAGTTAATCAAGGACTCTCATGAATGCTTCGAAACTTCATTTAGAGTATGTTACAAACTACTATTTATTTTTATGTTTGCACTGTATCGATCCCCTAATAAAGTCTAAGGAATGCTTTAAAAAATTTTTTTATAATGCTTGATAAAAACTACCTAGTTAACTTACGGATTTAACAACCTCCATCTTTAACATCTTATAAATGTGTTTGACACAGGAATTACACATAAGTGCAAGCAGATCACATTTATGTTTTATAGTTATATGATTTAAATTCAGACCATCTATAAGCTCAGGGAAAGTATCATTTCTATCTATTGTTAAAACTGCCTTAAAAACATTCTGAGACAGAGGAGAGGGTTTCAGCTTTGTCAAAGGCCAGAGGCTAGCTCTACCAATTCTTGAATACTTTAAGAATACTTTAAGAATGTTGATTTCCAAGAATTTATTGTAAGCACCATTCAATGTGCTTTCTTTGTTCTTCTTCTTTTTTTTTTTTTTTTTTTAAATGAACTGGCAAATCTTTCAGTGGTAGTCCATTTGCTTTCTTGAATGACAGCTGATAGACATTCCTTCATGCCAGGGTACCTTGAGCTGTGAACTGTCAATCAAGTAGTACCATTTTTATTGTCTGTATATATTTAGTTTACGTGACATTGGTAAGGACAATTGTTTAAAAAGTATATTATATACTTTGAACATTTTCAACCCCTATACCTTCTTTTATGATGTGAGATATCTTTTCATACACTGTGAATATATGTTACTTTTATTGGTTGATGGATAAAGCTGCTTTGGCATATGGGCAGAATATAGCTAGGCAGGAAATTCAAGCAAAGATACAGGAAGAATGAAAGCAGAGTAAGCAGAGACACCATTTGGTTACCCAATGAACAACATGCCAACAGACTGGGAGTGACACAGCCATGTGGCAATGCTGAGATTAATAGAAGTGGGTTAATTTAAATATAAGAGCTAACTAGTAATAAACCTGAATCACAGACCAAACTTTTGTAATTAGTATTAAGCCCCTGAGTTGTTATTTTAAAAGTGGCTGTGGAACCAGTTAGGACAAAAAGCCTCTGGGTATACCTTTCTTCTGTTCATCTATTTCCTTTACTTAAGACCCTTCTGTTCCCTTGTCTTATATGTGTCTGTATATTTATATATCCAATCTAGGATTTGTGAGTGACATAAAATGTGTGCTATTTTTTATGAATCTTATGTATTTTTATTAATAAGATGATTTCCAGGTTCCTAAGTTATATAGCAAAGAACATAATTTTGTTCTTTTGTGGCAGAATAAAACTCTTGATTCATTCATCTATTGAAGTACACCAAGGTTGGTCTCATAAATTGGCCATGGCGATTGGTGTAGTAATAAATATGGATGCACACATGTCTTTATGGTACATTTTCTTAAAGTTTTTGGTATAATTGTTCTACTTTTAGATTTTTTGCAGAATCTCTATTTGAGTTGCTATAGTGGCTGGACCAGTTTACATGTCACCAAGAGTATATATACTGAGTGTTTCTCTGCATCTTTTCTGGAATTGGTTGTTGTTTGTTGTTAGTCATTGTCTTTGTTGCTGGGATGAAATGGAGATCAATATGGCTTTAAAGTTACATTTCCCCATTGATGATTGCCATTGAAAATAGTTTTGCATTTTTAATCATATATTTTTATTTCATCTTTTGGGAACTTTCTTTTACTGATTGGGATATTGAGGTTTGTTTTTTTTTCAGTAGGAGGTTTAATGATCATTTAAGATTTATGTATTTGTGTGTGTGTGTGTGTGTGTGTGTGTGTGTGTGTGTGTGTGTATGCAATATGTTGCATACCCTTAGAGTGTGTGTGTGTGTATGCAATATGTTGCATACTGTTAGAGTATACACAATGCCACAAAAGGATGTCAGGTATCTTCCTTTTTTATTTTCTGCTGATTTATGGGGTGGGAAAGCTTTCTTCTATGATTTTGTTGAATATATTTTATGCACCTTTGAGTTGGGTTCCTTTTCTTTCTTCTATACCTATTACTCTTAGGTTTGACCTTTTCATGATGTCCCATATTTCCTGGATATTTTGTGTTAGGGTTTTGTTGTGCTTAAGATTTTCTTTAGTTGATCAATCTATTTCTCCTATCTTCAAAGTCTGGGATTGTTTCTTCCATCTCTTGTCTGTTGGTTATGCTTGCATAAGCAGTTCTTTCCCATTTACCTAAGACTGTGTGTTTTTTTTTTTTGTTGTTGTTGTTGTTTGTTTGTTTGTTTTGGTTTTTGTTTGTTTGTTTGTTTTTGTCTCTCAGTTTTCAAACCTTGCACTGTTTGACTTGTTTCTTACAATTTTTCTTACAATTTAAAGAATTTTTCCATTCTTTAAATGATTTTCTCATTTCCTCTTTTAGGGTGTCTATCATCTTCATGAAGTTTTCTTTAGGGTCATTCTCTTCTGCTTCATCTGTGTTGTGGAGTTACGGTCTTGCTAGTGTGGAATCCCTAGGCTGTGGTGGCACAATATTGACCTTCCTTTTGTTGACTAAGTTCTTATACTGTGGTCTACCCATCCTTTCTTCTGGTAGGGGGTCTTTCCCTCTCCTTGTGGGTACAGGACCAAGGTGTTCTTCTTGTGGGTTTAAACAGGACCAGTACTTGATGGAACCAGAACATTGGCAGACTCTGCATGGACTGGTCCACTGGGACAGGTCCCTCTTTGTGCACACAAATCCTTGGCCTCAGGAGGCTCCCAGCAGGGCCCAGGAAGGCAGGCTGGAAATAGGCCCAAGATTACCTCCTCCCATGTTTGGAGGTGGTACTAGAATCCTGGTAGACCCTGGATGGACTGGTCCACTGGACAGGTTCCCCTACAAACAGTCCTCAGTCCTCAGGAGACTCTGAGCAGGGCCCTGGATGTAGATTTTTGAGAAAACTAACTGAGTCATTCTGAGAGAATGAATCATTTGTGCTACTTGTCTTATCTTTATTTATGTCCAGTCCATATGTTCTAAAAACATACAAACTTTTAAAAGTAACATACATATCTGTATTAGTACAAGTATGGAATGTTCAGTGTGCACAAGTCAGTCAACACAATGATTTGTTTAATATTTGAGGAGGTAAAAGCATATGTCAACTTTATATGTCTATTAGCACTGTACAACCAAACTGCTATGAGACTATGTATTCAACAAAATTTATCATGTCTCATCCAGTCTCAGATTTTTTGCTGTGTAAAGGGATTAGCATGTATGTCACCTGTCCTTTAGTCTATCCTGGTTTCCTCCCTCACATCTGCAACCAAGATCTACAGAAGGTCTCTCCAGGTCAAACCTTCTCTTTATTAAATTTGAAGGAATCTATATGAAAGCAAAAGTACAACATCTCCCCAATGCAACACATTTCCCAACTTTCATTCCGAATATAAGACATCCCTAAAGTATACAGGCAATTTTAATTCGGCAGTTCTTTCCATAATTCAGTAACTTCCAACTGCTCCTATTCACTCATTACAGTTTAAAAGTTCAAATCAGCATTTAAAAAATTAAAAAACAACAAAGCAACATGAAGGATCCAGGTACCCTGTGTATTTCCCATCCTTACATTTTCTTTTAATTATTACTACTTTAATCTTTCTTTTAAAGACTTTACTTTTGTCAGAGTTTTTCTTAATTATCCTTAATTTATTTGCTTTCATAAAACTATGACTTGGTGTGGCAGGTCTTCTGAGCATGGACTGCGGGAGCCTAGAGGCTAGCTAGTATTGCCCTTAACAACCATATGTTAATAGAAAGGCCATAAGTTTCTTTTGCCAGATATACGTAGAATGACTCTTTTTTTTTTTAGCAAGCATGAATTTCTCAATTGAAGCTTCTTTTAGTAGGAAAATAAAACTTTTAACTCACAGACACAGTCCACAGAGAGACTGAGAAATTTCTTTATCCTTTTATAGTACATCATTACAGAATATAACAGTTTCTTATATAACTGAGTTTATCAAAATAGCCTAAGCTAACCAAAGTTAGCAAAGAGAAGGAGTCTAGACATACAGTCTTAATCATGAATACTCTTGTGATCTCAATGCAAAAAAAAAAAAAAATAGGACAGTCAAGTGGTTCTAGGCTATGTTACCCCTGTAAATAAAGATTTTCAGCTCCGCTAGGGTAGAGACATTTAGTTTGAAAAGTGCAACATAAGACAAGAACATGCTGTTTGCAGGTGTTTTGTGTTTGGTGCCCATAGCTGTTGCTTCAATGTTGAGCTTTTTGTTTATTTCTAAGTTAAAAAATTAATAACATAAAATATTTTATAACCATAAAATGTCCAGTAGCATTATAAATTTAGTTCTTTAAAAGAATCCACTTAGAGGAGAACAAGAAAAAATATACCATAATAGAGGGAGCCATTATAGATTTAATGAAAAATCTGGCACTAGGGAAATGCCCAGAGATCTACAAGGATGAACCCAACTAACAATCTAAGCAATAGTAGAAAGGCTACCTTTAATGCCCTTCCCTGATAATGAGATTGATGACTTCCTTGTATGCCATCCTAGAGACTTCCTAGAGTAGCTGATGGAAGCAGAAGCAGCTAAACACTGAGCCGAACTCCTGGAATCCACTTGTAGAGAGGGAGGAGTAATGAGCAAAGGGCTCAAGACCAGGCTGGAAAAACCCATAGAAACTGCTGACATGAACAAGGGGGAGCTCATGGATTCCAGGCAGAGAGCTAATAAATCAGCACAGGACAGACCCAGCTCACCTGAACATGGGAGTTAGTTAGGAGGACTGGGCAGTCTAAGGGGCTTCTAGTCATGGATCAGTGTTTATCCCTAGTATAAGAATGGACTTTGCAAGCCCATCCCATATACAGAGACACATTCTCAGCCTAAACACATAGGGAAGGCCTTAGGCCCTGCCCCAAATGATATGACAGACTTTGAAGATTCCCCATGGAAGTCTTTATCCTCCCTGGGGAGGAGAAAGGGGATGGGCTGGGGTTTGGTGTGGGTGATAGGAGAGGATGGGTGGGTAAGGGAACTGGGATTGAGATGTAAAACAACCTTGGTTCAAATTTAAATAAAAAAAGGAAATAATTCAAATTATTAAAAAAATGACATTTATCTGCCTGGAAGAAAATATCATTTGTAATTTTTTTTTCAAAAATCCAAACTTTCTGTTTAAAAACTGTTTAAAATCTCTCAACTGCAATATCCTGCAATATCAAAAATAAAGTATCCTCTTTTACTTCAAGAGAAGAAACAGGGCATAACCACAATCTGCATAAGGAAAAACTAAGTTTCAATAGTACAACCCAAAGCTGAATGTCTGGTATTCATTCATCCATTTTGTTTTCTGGAGAAGCTTGGATCACCTCTTTGTTCCCACACTCAGCAGCGTGTACATCACCAGCCTTCTGGATCTCAGCCTGCTCCATTTCATTATGGCTGGTACTTCTGGGATCATCACAAAGTGTCAGCATTTCCAAACTGCTGAAATCCACCATTGCAATGGGCTCACCTTAGGAACTCTAGTTGTCACACACTTATAAACCTCAACTGTTGCCCCGGATTCTTTCATGTCTTTAAAACCACTATCACCAGGGTGACTCTTAAATAACAAAGTTTAGTGCCAAAAAAGTACATTTTCACATATAAAAGCACAGATGTTTGGCTTTAATACCTTATTAAGTCCCATCTTTTAAATCCTACCTTTCTTGAACATTGTTTTCAGGATATGACAGGAATTACCACATAAAATATTGACACCAATCATAAATATCTTGGTGACTTGTAATTGGTTTCTTGGTAGGCCGACTCTATGTGGTAACCTTTAATCAAGATGATGGTGTAGTCACATGACATTCATCTTCTCCAACCTTAGTAAAATTGACTGTCAATGTGGTTGA
Organism: Phodopus roborovskii; assembly: GCF_943737965.1. Classification (NCBI taxonomy): domain Eukaryota; kingdom Metazoa; phylum Chordata; class Mammalia; order Rodentia; family Cricetidae; genus Phodopus; species Phodopus roborovskii. The sequence goes on from NW_026126447.1 coordinate 14,689,934, forward strand.
CCATATATGATGAAGTGACAGGACATCTACCCTCTTCAACTCTAGCAAAGTTGGCTGCCAGATATGTGGCTGCACTAAGATGCTGAAATCAGATTACATCCACGTTCTCCAACCTTAGCAAAGGTGAAAACCAGCCATGTGGCTGCCTAAAGATGGTGATAATCCAAGATGGAATCATGCCACATACATAGTTGATAGATTTTTAACTATCAACACCCATTGCTATTAGTTTTAAGTTAACTTTTTTCTCTTTTTTAGATTTTAGAGATTTTTAAACATATCCAATAAAATAAACTTATAAAACTTGAGGTACAGAATGGTCACATAAACCAACTTTATTTATCTATTTTGGTTGTTTTGCTTTGCTTTCTTTTCCTTGTCAACTGTGTTAGGTGGTTCAGACTAACACGGGACATAAAGGGAGCTTTTAAATAAGCAAGCTTGGGTCTAGTGAAGGAAGAGTTATAATACAAAGCTAGAGTGAGGTTTCTAATAAAGAAAAACATAAAATAATGTTTATGTTATCTACACCAAAAGAGATACCCACACTCCTGCTAACCTAAATCTACTGACTACAGGGCTCAGAAGTAAATTTGGAGCTCTGGTCATAAATGCAGCCATGCGGTCACTGGGGAGTAACAAACAAAAACAGCAAAAATATCTGACCTATTTCTGTCTTAGGTCCATAATTGTAACAAAACTTATGAACACACCAGAAAACACAGACAAAACTTTCCAACAAATCAGAAAGACACAACTTTTGAGAAAAACAGACAGACAAAACTTTCAACAAGACAAACAATGCAAAAGGAAAAATAAGCCTTGTGGATACAACAGAAAACACAAAGAGTCGAAACTTTTCAGCAAACCAGCATACACCATTTTCTTGAGAAATTGACAAAACTTTTCAAGAAGACAAAATTTTCTGTGAGAAACAAACAAAAACTTTCCAACAAGATCCAGGTCCAGAACCAGATAGGTGAGCCATGTCTTACTAATATGCCCTAGAGACTATTGGGGTCCTGTTGAACCCCCTCCATGTCCTAGATAGGGATCCCACAAACAGAACTGACTATGACTCACAAGGGAGCCTGAGTAGATGTTTGATGCATTTATCAGCATGGCAGTATACTCTAATAAGTCTCCAAACTGAAGGCAGCCCTGGAGCCTTGGAACTCCTCAAAGCATGTGGTGGCCCCTCAGCCCTGGAATTCCAGAATAAAGGTTCAGCTTTATAATTTGAGTGGGTTGTCTGAATCTCACTGGGCCTCCAGAATATGTTAATCACTGTCATAGAAAATAAGATCACTATTACAGTTTAAAGCCAATATGAAGCAAACTTTAATGTCATACTGGCCAGGTAGGTGAGTTATGGAAAGCTTCATACCCATTTTCCTGGGAAATGACTCAGAATCATGGTTTTCAGTGGCTTAAGAAGAAAAACCAATAATTCATTGCATTTTATAGTCCAATCAGGAGAAAGCATACACATCCTGATGTACCTCCAACCTGCATGCAATCAGGGACAAGTGTACATCATGATATGTTTCCTGCCTGTGAACCTCCCACCCACATGAGGTCAAGCACATCTGGTGCAGATGAGTCAAACAAATCTTTTTAGTGAAATAAAAGACATGTGGCTTTTTATCTCCCATAAACATAGCCTCCAGCATTTCAGGAACTGCCTTTGAGGAAGAAGCTTGCATATCAGAGACAGTTTCATTTCATGTATCTCTAAGGCATAGTAACTAAAGCTTAAAATGTAACTTTGGCTCATAGATTAGGAGTGACTGCCTTTTTGGAGAAGGTGTATTACTGGATGCGAGTTTCTAGAATTTAATGATATGTCATCTTGTGCTCATTTTCTCTACTTTCTTCTTGAAGTTTGGGATGTAAGCTTTCAGCTTAATTCTAATTTCTACACCTACCATGTGCAATGCAATTGTGAACTCTATACTATTAGAACCACAAGCATATATTAACTCCATTATAAGTTACTTTTGTTATGGCCTTTTATTATAGCAGTTGAAAAGTAATTACAAACAATATTTTTAGTGAAAATGAAATTTTAATTGAATTAAATGTTTTTATTCAGATAAATGTTATATATCATTTACAGAGGCATGTAATCTTTTCGAGCATTGAGGTATGTCTTATTCAATTTGTAATTACAATAATTAACTTAATCATTAGTCAAGGAACCTGTTGTTTGTTCAAAAAGTAGACGAACCAACACAAGCACTTTTGCTACACAACAGCCTTAAATACATTATCAAGCACTCAGGTACAGTTTGGGCAATAAAATTTTATTTAGAAATTATATCATTTTAAGATAAATAGAATATTTATTAAGATATATTATTAATTTATTAAACAGAATGAGAAAATACAATAAAATGGCTTCTCCTCCTTGGAGAATTTCAACAACTATCCTTGCTTCATAAATGTCATTTTGGAGACTGGTTCCAAAAGCATTATGTTACATCCACTGCTATACAATACTTTAACTTCAACATCCAGAGCAAGCTGTGGATGTCAACAGGATCAGTCTGTAGAACTGGATGAATTTTCACATTTATAGAACCATAATGAGGTTTTTTTAAGTTTTTTCCTCTCCTTCTTCCTCTTTGCAAGTTTGCTCACAGGCAATTAACATTACACTCAATTTTCACAGATACCTTATATCATAACTTCCTACACCAGAGCTGTGACAAGCACAATAGTGAATGCACACAGAACAACTAATGCCCATTCCATCCTCAATCTTTAGTTTTCTCTTACTTCTATATAATGATAAAACCTAAATTTGATAAATCTCTTAAACTCAGGAAAGCAATATCTCTCCCTTTAATGATCTGAATGGTTCATTCTTTATGTCATATTTCCTCTTAACAAATTTAATTTCTTAAACATGCTTATCTTGCTGTATTATGGAGTGTTTGTGCAATTTTTTGTTGAAACTCTGATCCTTATGCCTAAAGTTAATATGACACGTTTATATTTTCTTCTTCATACAAGCACAATACATGTCTTCAGGAATTCCTATTTCCAGATTGACATGAAACATTCCCCTATGGTTTCAGGGAACTGTCTTCTATCTTTGGATATTTTTCATATAGTCATCACACTGATAGTCAGTCTCTCTCTCTCTCTCTCTCTCTCTCTCTCTCTCTCTCTCTCTCTCTCTCTCTCTCTCTCTCTTTGCCCCCTCCCACTTTCTCCTCATCTAAGGGTGGAAGCAGTAGTTTAGTTTACTACAGTAAATATACCCACTCCAAAAGTGTTGTGAGTAAATATAGACTAAGAAACTACTGGATATTCATTTAAAATCTGCAATATAAAGTCTTTTACAGCAGCACAAGATGTGAAATATCTGAAAGCCAATGCTTTTTTTTCAGCTTCGATAAGAAAATGAAGTAGTTTGTGTTAATGTCCTTTAGTTAGAAAATTTCAATATAAAAATATTAAGTCATACTGTTTGATAAACTCATTTTTTATAATTTAATCATCTTTTGTGACATTATGTAATATGTTATGGCTTTTATATTAAAATAATTTATCTCTCACTTTCCCTAGCCTGCTTTTAAACCAGTGACAAAAAATGTACAGCCTGTCCTTGAGGCTTTGCATAACTTGACTAATAAAACACTTGCAATTGTCATTTTGACAATTGGACTTAATTAAAATGGTCACATACTATATTATTATTGTCTTATTTCATTGTGGTTCAGATTTTAGATGCCATATGGAGAGTAATTGTTAGATGATTTGTTTCAATGCATTTTCTCTAAACAGTTCCTATCAGGTTTTGAAAACTCAGAATATTTCATATCTGATTTTATGTTCTCACAGCCACCCATTTCTTACTACTTTTTTTTTGTTGTTGTTGTTGTTAAAATGTGTTCTATTACTTTACTAGCAGGTTCTTGTTGATTTTTCCTACTGATAAAACAGACAAATAGCCTTCTATTTCCTTCATAGATAGCTGGCCTTTCTAAGTAGTAACTGAGTAGTAACTAAGTAACTGAAATTCTGCTATCAACCACTTAATGGGCATGAATTCTTCTTTATGATACTTCACTATCTCTTCTCATTATGCAATAACTTCTGATAATTTATACAAACTTTCATAGTTCAAAAATATATTTCAGTTGAATTTTGGGAGGTATATGTCACATTACTGATATTCTGCAATGCTTCTACAAAATATTTTACACTAAGAAATGTAAATTTAATATTTGTTACACTTTATTCTTAGATTTGATCCAGTGTATACAATGTAGGGTTATGTAGAGGGTAGATGGAAAGACTTCATGATAATCTGTTTCTCTGCTTAATAATGTGAAATTTCCTGTAGTAAGCTAGAAAAAATATGTACCGTTTGGTATTGTACCATTTTCAAACTGCTCGTTATATGGACCAGGTAGAGGTTAAAAATACAACACAATTAGCCAGAAAAACAAAAAGTGTCATCTATGAAAAGGGGTTATATCTTAAGTTACTAGTTTGTCAGTTCCTTATAGATAGTTATGTTAAATGTAACCAAGATTGGAGTTCTGAGCTCCTCTAAATAAATTTTGGATTAAGAATTAGAGAAAGTTATAATTCCAAGACTTATCTCTCTAAAGTAGTAAAAGCAGCCAATAATTACTGGAAAGAGTAACCTCCAGTCATATGTCTGTGCAGAACCACCTTGACTCACCAAACTTTAGTAGATTGTTTCTTTGGCCTGTTGTAAATCCTCTTTCTGAGGTAAATAGATGATTGCTCACATCTCCCCAGAAAATGTCAATCATTGTACAATTAATATATAACATATGTTCTACTTCCTACTCAAAAATAATAAACTATGACTCTGGTATTTTAAATGAAATTAATTATTGCTGACTCTACTAAAATTATTCATTGTTAATATGTCTAATATCACACAGCTATCTCTTTAATGTAATTTTAATGAGTTTCTTGAGAATATAGATGGTTTAAACAGTGTTGAATTTGAAATACTGTAAAATCTCCAGCATTTAACATATATTCAATGATATTTAAAAGGAATCAGCATGATTTGGCCAGTTACTATCATTTTCCTATTTTGTGCTAAAAATTTGTTTTATTAATTACTATACTTGTGAAATAATGGTACAGCATAGCGACACATCTTTTTGGAACGCAACCTCTATGGACACCTATGTATGCAAATTATGATATGTAATACATGTAAACTAAACTCCTTATTAAAAACTGGAAACCCAACAACTGTTTCATTGTAGAAAACATTTTGTATGCTGCAGAATCCTCAACAATGACTTGCTCTGCTTTTATCTGTCGTACCTGAACCTTTACTCCATATTTCCTCCCTAGATAAAACTTTGTAAAACATTATTTCCAATTTCTTAATGTCAAAATGATGTTTTTATTCTGAGTTTTCCATTATACATGCAAATTAATACCATTAGTGTTCATTTAAGTAAATGGGTAATTTATTAAATTATGGAATTTATTTCTTATACTAAATGATGGAATCTGCTAATCCATAGGTCTTCTCATTAATGACTTTCCCAATGCTTGTCGCTTACCTAGAAAAAGCAACTAGTAACTGTTAATGCCTTGATTAAATAGATAATTTTGAGTTTCAAAAAAATGATTCACATGTAGACAATGAATTTGTAATTAAAATATTGTATCTTGGTAAATTGTTCAAAGTAAACATATAGTCATGAAATGAGAGAAGATTAAAAATGTATTAGAAACCATTTATCAAAATTAAAAACAGATAAGTAAAAAAATAAACATAGGTGATATAAAATTGCTTTCATAACCACATATATACTTAGAGAAATCTAGAAGGAATATCTATTTTGAAAATTTTCCAATGTAAAGAGTCATTTAACATCCTACAAACTGCTTGAAAAATCAAAGGTGCAAGACTGACCAGGAATTTGATTTGTGTTTTAGTGAAGGAAACCTGTGCTCTAACTAATTAGAAAACATTTTAATTTTCACCAGACATCTGGAAAATGTGCTCTTGAACACCATTTTTAAATATCCAATATATTCTTACAGTTAAAATTTTGGTTGTTCTGAGAGAACAAATGTCCATTCATACTTACGTTTATATATCATTTGCATTTTGAAGAAGATAGATACTTCCCTTTGAAAATAATTATAGTTTGAATGAGGCAGTCGATGCTATTGACTTGCTTTGATACCAACTTGCTTCAAGTGTATTATGCAATTGCTCTTGGCACCTATCTGCAGCTGAATTTATATGCACTGTTAAGCATCCAATCATCAGGACAGCTCCTGCTACCCCTGCCATCAGAAAACTGTATTTCCCTCTCTTCGCATTTAGTATGTGCTTTAAAACTCACATTTATTCAAGCTTGCTCAGGCCAAGTTTTATATCTCTTCTTAGTGCTGCACTGATTATTCACCCATGTAACTACACTGAGAATTAGTATCAAAATGGAAATATGAGGACATACCATAATAAAGATGTTATGAATACTCAAATCTTCAGATCTGAAACTTTCTACTTTAAGAGTGTAGCACATAAATGTCAGAGAAAAGCACTAACCCTTAGATTTATGAAGAGAACTCTAATGCCATCCGGTGGGAAGTGAAGGAAATTTTATTTTCCTTTCACTAGTGCAGTTATATTTGATGGCATGCAGACTAAAATGACAAAGGTATATTAAGATTTCATAAGTACACTGCCACAGTACAAACATGTAGTGCTGTAATATGTATTTCATATGAAAATCATATAATATATACATACCTGATTTTAAATATACATACATACATATACTTAGAAGACTACATATTTAAAAAGATAAATCAAAGAATGGCTAAATCCTAATGACAGTTTAAAAAGTGAATATCTACAATTAATTAAATGATTTCTCCTTTCCAAAAGAACCTGACAAACCACAGATTTGGCAATGATTTTTTTTAACTTTAAATGGAGGTGGATTATCTAGGTGTCTATTTCTGTTTTTTTCTAGTAAAGCTATATGTATTCAAAAATAGATACATTTATTACAGGGTATGGACAAGAAAGATACTTATGTGCTATAAATTCTTAAAACTTTGTCATTTCTATAGCCTAAGTTGCAAGAACCTATTGGACACTGATGTGTTAGGTACTGGAAACACATAAATTACATTCAAAAATTGTCACTAAGGAGTCCACACTATCATACAAAGACACCTAGAGGAAGTAAGTACCATGGTGGCAGGTTAGGTTATGCTACATGCAGGCCACCACAGGCAAAACAACAAACTCAGGCCAGGTGGAGGCACAAGGCACTAAATCAAGTGTCACCAAAGGATATATTTGCTGAAAAAAATTTTAATAACCAAAAGTTCTAAAGTTATAGATTGTCAAAAGTACAGATAGGAGAAAGCCAATCAAAACAAATTTTAGTAGCCTGCTGGAAGGTATATATTTGTTATGAAAGTAGAAACAGGACAAAGCCAAAATCTCTTTAGATAGAGGACACATCCTCTATGAAATAGATGCTTCACCATATTATAATAATCTCTAAGGACCATGATTTCTATCACAGCCAATGACCATTTTCCATATTGGCTCTTTCAATTTCTGGGATAAATTAAATGTCAAACAAGTTGAATCAAAGACTTAAAAGCTTTTATATTAACAGTGTCTTTCTAGAACTCATGGGAGCAAAGTGGTGATGCCTTTTCCTGGGGAAAACTAATCTCAAATCAGAGCAAGGAAAGAAATGAGTTCTCCTTCACTAATCACTTTCCAATTTCAACAGCCCCACAAACAACTTATTCTATAATTGTGAGACTTACAAAAAATATTACTGACTGTGAAAATTTCTACTCTTGAATCATAGATCACATTTGGGAAATGTCTTGTCTTTGGTGTGAGCATCATGTGGCATCTAACTTAAAAACTGAATATTCAAATTTTCCATAAAGAATGATGTTAATAAATGATACTTTCTATAAGTAGTGGGAAAATACAACCCTTTGAATAATTATCTGTGTTTTAACTGTCATATAGGACATGTAGAGTTAGGGAATTAGCTCAATGGTTAAAGCACTTGTTGCAAAAACAAGACCAGGGTTTGTATTCCTGGAATCCATATGAATGTCCAGTGAGAATGGTGACCAACTTGAAATTTGAGCTTCTGAAGAAGGAAATGGGATCCCTTAAAGCAAGTAGTTTAGGGTGTGAGTGAGAACCTCAACCTCAAAGAATGAGGTAGAGGAGCAATCAACAAAGATCTTCCCTGATATCATCCTCAGGTCTCCACACACATACAAACACAAGTGTGCCCACATGAATACCACATACACATGAAAAGGAAAACAAAGTTATAAATCATACACATTCACACACACACAGAAGAGAGAGACAGAAAGAAACACAGAGAAACAAAGAAAGAAAACAAAAATAGAAACTTAACTTCATTACAACAAAAAAGAATGGGAGCATAGTTCTCACATTTTCCAATCTAACTACATGTATTACTCAATTTTCTTTTGCTATAAAAGACAAAATTTCATCTCAAGATATGGCAAATTAAGCTGGGTATAGTAGCACATGACCTTAATCTCAGAGTTTGTGAGTCAGAGGCAGTCTGATGTCTGTAAGATAAAGGCAAGCCTGCTCTATAGAGTAGGACAGTCAAAGCAATATAGCTAGACCCTGTGTCTAAAACAAATACACACACACACACACACACACACACACACACACACACACAGAAACAATAGTAAAAGAAAATGGAAACTTATTGATAGTTTCAATCAAAGGGAATATTAGCAGCCTATTCAATATAAAATAAAAAGTTAACCATAAAAACTCAAAGAATAAATGCTTTCTATGTTGTTGATGCTACAATAACAGCTGCACATGGTATATTCTTATATTGAAAAACTTGTATTACTACATATAGAGGGATAATGGTAACCAATTTTTCTAGAGGCACAAATGCAATAGCAACTATATTTAGAATAACTAGCCTTCTTACTGCCCTCTAACAGAAGCAAATGGAAGGTACTCAGCCTTAGTTAATGGTATGTTCTTGTCTTATTTAATTTTCTATTGCTGTGACAAGACACCATGATCAAAGCCACATAAAAGGAATCATTTAATTTTGAGGATTAGTGTTCCAGAGTGTTAGAACCCATGACATGGAAGGCATCATAACAGAAGATAGTCAGCCATGGTGCTAGAGTAGTAGCAGAGAGCTTACATCTGATCTACAAATAGGATGCAGAAAGAAAGCCAAATAGAATGGAGTAGCTCTTGTTATCTCAATATCCACCAGCAGTCCCACACTTTTGCCAAAAAAAGGCACACCTTCTAATCCTTCCCAAACAGTTTCACCATCTTCAGAAACAAGCATTCAAACATATGGGTACCATTCTCATTCAAACCACCACAATTTCGTAAAGATTCAAGGTATGAATTAGGATAGTCTCTTTCCTGTCTTTATGGGAACATCAGATGTTCCCATTATATACCTAATGTGTTTTTCTCAGGTTTCCATTTTATAAAATAGAAATTACTACTACTAGTAGCCTAAGTGTGAAAATCCTATGCAAATGAGTAATTTTCCCTAGTAATAAATGTTGCAGGCATGCAAATGTTAACGCTTTGAGCATTTCCATTATTTCTTTTCCAAGGGAACCTTCTAGAGATAGCTTTTGTCCAAAAGTTGTGGAAACTTCTGACAAGTAGGAAAGATTGCTTGACCTTTTAGTGATTTTATTGTCTCCAGAGGAAATTTCTTAACAGCCTTCTGTGAAAAACTGTCCTGGTTATAGGAGGTTAAATTTATACACCTCACTAAGGTAGAGACCCAATTATCTGGAAGTAGATTTTCAACTAAGAAAAGCTGCCTAGGAACTAACACAAGCAGGTTGTGAACCTTCAAAGTAACAGAAGAATTCAATGTTACCTATTTCTTTTTTAATTTTTTATTTTGTTTTCTAGATGGGGCTCTCACTATGTAGATCAGTTTTTCCTAAACTCACAGAGATATCGATCTGCCTTTGTTACCCACATGCTGTGACTATAAGCAACCACCACCAAATTTGGCTTTAACCTATTTATTTACTTATTTCTCCCTTATATTTCTTCTTTCATGACTGTTGGATATATGTGGCATGGGGTGTTTTCTAAATATATAAATACAACCTGCTCAGTACATAGTGATACATACATACATATATATGTTTTTAGTGCTGACCATTTAGTATTGGATAACTACTTGCTGTGCTCTACCCATGAGAACACTGTTTCTCCTGATTTCAGCCACCTTAGTTGCCTATAGAACTTTGTCTAGGGTAGAAGCCTCATGAGTGCTTCCTCTTCCATGTCAGCATGTTTACTGGTATCACCTTTGTTCAGGCCATGCTTTGGCAGCCATGTAGCTTTGATTGTGAGGGTGTGGATTTCTCACATTTCTTGGAGACATAAACTCATGGCAAAATTCATGTTTGTCTGTCTTGTATGATTTTTACATTCCAGGGCCTTAAATGCAGGAGCAGTTGGGCTGCAGATTTTTCAGTTGGGACTGGATTCTACAATGCTGTTCTTTGATCATTCATGACTTCCTATAATAGTTCACCTTTATTGTAAAGAGGAATTCCCTAAGAACTATGTTTATATGTGGATGTAATGCTAAATATTTATTATGTAGTTAGGGACTATGTTGGTTTAAAATGGGGGTAGTTGTAGATTCTTCAAGATCTGTGACTTCACTGGAATTAGGAAATTGGCTAGATTTCCAGTACTAAGTGTGGTTTCCCTCTTGTTGACTGAATCTTAAGTACAGTTAGAGAGAGCTCCTGTTAATCTCCAAGGCACATGACCACTATCTTACCTTTATTGTTATTGTGACATGTTGGACATTGTTATCGTTTATAGACATTATAGCAGAGAAGGAATGTTGGTTGCTTCCCTCCTTTATAAGCTTACATGGCAGTTTCTGGTACCATGAAAGCTAGTTCTAGGAGAGGAGACTTCCAGGTCAGATTGACAGTTGACATTCTGATCCTCAGCGTAATCTTACTATCCCCTCTTCCATCCCATGAGCCTTAAAGCAAGCAAGGGTTGTGTTAGAGAAGTACCAACTAAGATGAAACACTGTGATCATTTAGAGTTTTTATATTTTTAGCATATGTGAGTCTCTGTAATATCTTTATCTGTTACTAACAAATTTCTTTTTGTTTTGAGGTAAGAGCTACACTTATCTGTAGGCATAGGGATAAACATTTAGAATAAAATTAAAAATTATATTGGCTTAAGAAAATAGCAGTAGTATGTTAATCTCTAGGGTTCATGACCTCGCCAGTCATGATTAGTTGTATAAATTTATGGTACTAGAGGCATGAAATCCCCAAACTCTCAAGTCCAGTTAAAAATCTAAGGTTAGCTAAACACTGAGACAAACATCTGGAATCCTGTTGAAGAGAGGAAGGAGTGATGAGCAAAGGGGTCAAGACCAGACTACAGAAACCCACAGAGACAGCTGACCTGAACAAGAGGTAGCTCATGGGCCCCAGATTGATAGCTATGAAGTTACCATTGAACCGACTCAGACCCCCTGAACATGGGTCTCAATTAGAAAGCTTGGACAGTCAATGGGACCTCTGACAGTGGAACCAGGATGCATCCCTGGTGCATGAAGACAGGAGGGAGGGCCTAAGCCAAATGACTTGGCAGATTTTGATGATCCCTCCTGGATGGCCTCATCCTCCCCATGCAGTTGGTGGGGCATGGGAGGATGGTAGGGAGAGGGAACTGGGATCGATATGTAAAACAAGAAAAATAATAATAATTTTTAAAATGAAAAAAAAAAAAGCTGTGGTTACCTCCAAAATGAAGGTGCCATTATCTTCCAATCTATTGGAGATATTTTGCCATGTTAGTCATTATTGTGGTTTATAGACTTTACCTCTGAATAGTACTACTGATACCTTTTCTCCCTGGGCAATATCTCCTGGCACTATAAGAACAAGTCTTCAGAAAGGAAGATTCCAGGCCAACTCTCACTCAATTTCCCCAAGTCCCATATCTGAAATCTATGGCATCTTCAGCACTAGAGACTTACATTAAAGTTCTTGGAGACAACAAAGGGCAAACATAACTATTTATTGTTTGGGGAATCTCTTTAACTACCCTGTCCAACAATGTGACTGGAGGTTTATATCCATAGCACTGGAGTTTTTGTTATTGCTCCTTAGGGAAGAATTATCACTGCACATGACATAAATCTATTTAAATACACACACACACACACACACACACACACACACACACAGTTAAAGTATGCTTACAAAGTAACATTACCTTTTGTTTTTCCCTCTGCCCCTCTTCCTCTGTGTTACTTCCCTATTGCGGTAAATAAGGATCAGGATAAACAAATAAGCCGAATAGATGTTTATTCAGGGAGAAATAACTTACAACCTAGACAGATGAACACCAGGAAATTCAACCCGATCCTCTCTTCTTTTTATTTAAACAGAAAAGAGGAGATGATGGGAGATGCCATTATGTATATATGTTTCTCATACTGGTTAATAATAAAGCACTGTTGGCCAATAGGAAAGGAAGATAGGAGGGACTAGGAGACAAGGAGGAAATAGGAAGTAGGAGGGAGGAGTCAAGATGGAGAGACTGGGGAGACCAGATGCCTGCCCCACTCCCCGGTAAGGAGGCCACGTGGAAATACATAGATCAACAGAAATGGGTTAATAATTAAAGGCAGAGCTAGCCGATAAGAAACAAGTAACTGGGCCAACAGTATTGTATCAAATACAGAGTCTCTGTGTGTTATTTGGGGCTGGCGCGGCAGCGGGACAATACCAGGCGGTGGGCAGAAAAACTGAACTCCTTACAAATGGCGCCCACGTGGTTAATAAGAACTTCCACTTAAAATTTAACAAAAGCTTAAAAACAGGTTTTAGAAACAAAAGAACAGAGACAAGCAAGGTTTCTTGGTAGCAGCATTTTTCTCAGTTGAACTCTGCTTTGCTAGAGACAAGCAGATATTCGCGCGGCTCCTTTAAGGGAAGATTCCTTACTTTGAATAAGCGGGGGGGGGGGGGGACGCACAGCTTTTAAATAACTCTGCTAACAATTTATTGGTGTGTATGAGAGATGGCAATGGCAGTGACCACATCTCCAAGCCGGCAGCATGCAGATCAAGGCAGTGAGCGCAGCTTTCAGTGCTGGCGGTAAAAGTACCCGCCACCATCTTTGGTAAACCGCGGCAGAAACAAAGACTTTCATTTTAACAATGTTGTTGTTTAACAGATAAAGACTCATGGCCAGAAAAAGATAAAGATTTACAGTAAAGACAGATTCATATTAAGAAAAACCTCTAAAGGTTTACAGTGTGTTTTAAAATATACGTAGACATGAAAAAAAATGGTTTTAAATAGACAAAGAGGAACTGGGTGTGGTGGCACACGCCTTTAATCCCAGCACTCAGGAGACAGAGGCAAGCAGATCTCTGTGATTTCAAAGTAAACCTGGTATGCAGAGTGAATTCCAGGACAGATAAGAGTTACACAGAGAAACCCTGTCTCAAAAAATAAAAAGTAAAAGAAACAGAGTAATAATAAAGCCACATAAAGATGAAAAGCTCAGAGAGAATCTGGTTACTGTATACTATTGTGTTGTCTCTGCATTCTTTGACTACTGAGAAAATAACAGCAATTGATAAAGGAAATGTTGCTGGATTAATTCAATGTATATATTTTAAAAATGCTTTGACTCCAACATTTAAGCTCAAGGACAAGTTACTGGGGAAAAGGATTTCTATTTTTGTTTCCACAGAAAATGAAAAGCTGTGGATTCCTTGCAGACTAATGTGGTTTGAGCAAGCCAGACCCCCTGAAACAGAGTTCCTGATGATCCAACATTCAAAACAGCTTGAACAAGGCAGACTTGCAGACTACAGCCAGGATTTCTGCATCTTCTTAGGATCCCCATGACAGCGCCCCTATCAGCAGGAAGTAGTTTGGAAAGAACGACGCCAAATTCCCAAACATTGTTTATAAATGTTTGTTTTCATTTAAATGGACTTGGTTATAAATGGGTAATGATCACAGCCAATTATTTTTAAAGGTAAAAAGGGAATTATGGTATTGATATGATTACTTTTGGAATGGATTTTCATTTATTGATACAATTTAATGTCAATTTTGTGAGATGTGTATTTCTCCTCTTGTTTAGGTATTGTGTTTATATAGAAATATAATGTAGTACAGATTATAGATAATTACCTATGATAGTCAAAGCTTAGAGTTAAGTTAGTTAGGTTTTTCAAGATACACAGAGATGTATTTGAGATAGATAGGAATTCTTCAAACCTTTCAAAGACCTACAGAATATGGCATTTAAAGTGGTTTAGGGTTTTTGTGACAGTGAGACATAATTGCTCTTGGCAATACCACCTGCACCAGAAAGGAAGATGGACATCGAAGAAATGCATTATGAAGTTTGCTTCCAATATGGCAAGACTAGCCATTTGGACAAGACACTGCTCTTGTCTGGACTGTTTGACTTTGTGATGTATAAACTGGACATGCAGGACCCACAGGAAAGTGACTGCTGATTCAAGATGGACATTGCTACAGAGTTCCTGCTTCATGGAAGAGTCTGCGAGACAGTATTCAGGACACAGAGAAAAGTGACTGATAAACTGCCAATACAAGAAGACAGTTTAAAGTTTCCTGTTTGCTGAAGAGTCTGCCAGACACACTATGGCTTATGGGCTGAAGATGAAAGATTACAGAAGAACTTCAGGTGCCTGACAAGGCAAGATGTCTCTGTCATTTCTAGAGTTTATAGACTATCCTTCTGTGGTCTTTGAAGGAGTTGAAGACAGATAGTTATGGTTATAGTTTTCCTTAGTATTAAAGATAAGATACATAGACTTTAGACACACAAAGATAGGATAGATGATGGAATATTTTCTTCAAATCTTGCTAAATGTTAATGGACTAAATAGTGTTAACTGTGATTCTTATTTGATAACTGTTATGTGATATATTTTGCTATGTTAAGGTTAAAACCCTTCTTTTTATTTAGACAGAAAAGAGGAGATGATGGGAGATGTCATTCTGTATATGTTTCTCATACTGGTTAATAATAAAGCACTGTTGGCCAATAGGAAAGGAAGATAGGAGGGACTAGGAGACAAGGAGGAAATAGGAAGTAGTAAGGAGGAGTCAAGATGGAGAGTCTGGAAAAAGCAGTATGTTGCCGGCTCCCCGGTAAGAGAAATACATAGATCAGCAGAAATGGGTTAATAATTAAGATAGAGCTAGCCGATAAGAAACTAGTAACTGGCAAACAGGATAATATCAAATACAGAGTCTCAGTGTGTTATTTGGGGATGGCGTGGCGGCGGGACAAGACCAGGGCAGTGGGCAGAGAAACAGTACTTGTTACACTTCCCCATCACTCCCTAGTTAAATTCCCCACATTTCCCCCATTTAACCCTGTGTAGCACCTGTATTCAATTTTTGATAGAAATTTTGACCTAAGAATATATACACAAAAATATCTGTAAACTAGATAAAAAATAATCTGTCAAGGAAACCAAAGTTTCTTTTTTGTGTCCAGGCTTGTTCAATAAATAATTACATGGATTTGGAAGATCTATTCGCCATAACTTTTAACCAACCTTCTTGTTCAGTGATAGCCTTGCTCCCTTACAGCAGGGATATAGCAAGTAGAGATATTATACCACCCATTACACTAAATAACCAGGGATAAAAAGAATAACCACCATGCTGACTAAGAAGGTAAAGTTTCCATGACCTCTCAACCTACAACCCTGCTAGCTCCAATATTCTTAATAGTGATAACAGATGTTTCTGATAAGTTATCATATGTTACTGTGCATATAACCAATTTTCCTTTGGGCACATCTTCATTTTGGAGAATAACTATGAGTATACTATATGAAAATAACTTTCTATGGAACCCAAGAGTTTCTATTTAGCAGATGTAGGTGTTGCAAATTATGACAACACAGTTAATAATCCTTTCCTCTTGCCTGGATTGGTCTGGTATATAGCAGATGTAAGTTTTTATTGTGTAGGACAGATGATAGGTCCAACAATAAAAATAAAAGATGGAAAGACAGATACAAGTGTAAAAGTTAATGATTATCCACATACAATGATGTGTTTTCCAATCAGATAACAGCATACAAAGTTGAGAACATAGAATTGTGATTTTTTTTTTTTAGGTGCATCATTAGGAAAATGATAAAGAAGATGGTGAACAATTGTGAATAGCAAAGTAGTTTGGGAATATTATGGATGTGGTCTAACAGTGGTCTCAAACAGTGACAAAAAAGCTATGAATGGTCAGGTCTCTTTCCTTTGCAATTTTTTTGGTGTTGAACACAAGCTTGCCTTCAGCAATATATATCTTCTTCATTTTCACTGACATTCTTCATAAACCAGTGAATGGTAGCAGTGATATTTTTGGAATAGACAAACACATCATTCATGAGCTGTAAAACTATTACCATGGAATCAGTGAGTATAAACTTTGCATATATAATATTAATTTACATAAATCTGAATTCCTCATACTGAAAATCAAAATACTGGTCTCTCGTGGGCTTTCCAAGTATAAAGATTGCCTGTCTTGTTGTAGCAGCTATCTATCTTAATCACACATTACATGCATGTGTGCACACATGCTAGACTGTGCCAAGAGGTGAACAAAACAGATTAATTCTACTAAATTACTTAGATATAGCTAGACTATGCTTCACAATGTAAGCTGGCTTAACTATTTCAGCTTCTAGAATCAAAACCATGGGGGATGCTGACAGTTCCTCCTGAGGACCAGTATTAGGACTATAGTAGCTGTTTGCTGTCTTGTGTGGTTTTACTACCTAGAGCTGTATTGTTAAATGTTTGTTTTTATTTTTCTTTTTTATAAGTTAAGAAAAACTGATTACTCTTTACATATTAGCTTTTAATATTGGCTCTTTTCCATATTTTGAGTCATCCTTATCATTGTAGTCATGGGACAGGAAGATTAATCAGTAAATACCTCGTAGCACTTCAAAAGGTTACTTTGTAAACAGAAACTCATAATTTACAAAAAAGACTGGTTGCTCTTGATAACTGGATGAGAAGGTGTTGGGTTTTCTTTCCTTCTATATTAATCTTCCAAATCAGAGTAAGTCTACTTCTACTTAGGAGTTGGCTTACACAGCCCAAATGTACTTTTTCCACTTTTGTTATCCTTTGAGGATGAAGGCCATATATTCCAGGGTTTGTACTGCACTGCCAGCTGGCTTTTAGTTCAACTCACTGGCAAGAATGAACACTGTGAAACATAAGCCTGGAAGCAAACTTTGAAGTAGGTCTCCTTGCTCTGGAGGGCAAATATCAAAGCTGATTTAGTTGGCAACCCAAAGGTATAAAATTTCACAAGGTTCCCACATATGGGTGAGTTCTAGTTTGTGTGATGTCTGTTACCTCCTTTGGGCTGAAAGAAAAGTACAGAGGTGACTGGCAAATATCATTAGTATAAACCTATGTTAATGTTTATTAAAAGTTGATGTTAAAAAAATCTCCCATTTCCTCTCTTTAAGTCTCCAGGCATTTCAAGTTTTGATAAAATAAGCAAATTAATCCTGAAGTTATGCCGTGTTCGAAGAATTCTGTCATGAGTAAACCAGTTTTCCATCAGGATTATGGATCTAGGAACTACAATAACGTAGCCAATGTACTTTCTTCTCTGACAAGGAGATATATCAGGCTTGCATATTAGAAATGAGACTAGAAATTGAAAAGAGCAGCAAATTTTGTTTTCTTGAAATTATTTTCTGATTTTCTTCTTGTGTGTTTTTATCTCATTTCCTAAGTAGCAACCCATTTTATTTTTATTTATCTCTTAATTGAGTTGTGATATGATTACATAAAAGAGGCAAAACAATAAAACTAATCATGAAGTGAGGCAATAACAAGCAGACAATAACATCACCAAATAATACTTATTTTAAAATGTATTTTTTATAGAAAAAAATACTATTAAGCTTGAGATTGCCATATGGCCCTTAATTTAAAATGTGTCCACTTATCTTGTATATATAGTTATAACACTTTGAAGACATTGGCTTTAGTTTGTTTTTCATTTCTCTGTAGTTATATATAAAACAGAAACTGGTTAACAAAGAAATATATATATTTCCTCCAGAGGAGGCATGAACAAATGTCTATTCACTCCAGATAGAGCACTGATAACAGACGAAAATCAAGAATTTTGATAAAGTCCAAATTAAAGAACCGATAAGTTTATTGAACTACCTTACTGAATATAGGTGAAGAGTTATTGAAAACAGCAAAGCCACTGGAACATAACACCCCATCATGGATGATGGCCTCATAGAAATTGCCCACAGAGTCTTACTCTCTGTGAACCTTCTACTATTAACATAGTCTAGAATCTCCTATGAGTACTTGCAAATGGGGGAGTGTGAAAGCTAATAATAGTTATGAGAGAGCCTTTGGAGACACTTCTCTTTCCTTATACTAGGAAGAGGCAATAGCTCTATCACTATTCCCATTGATCTATCCAGCTATCTCTGTACACTTTGTTATTTGGTTGCCATAGACACTGTAATTCCTACTATAAAAGAGCAATGAATGGTCTTTTTTATCCACCAGAAATCAGCTATATTACAGTATGTGTTTCTTTTCAACTTCAGACAATCACATCCAGAAGACAGACTATTCAGCAAATGTTCAATGGATGTTTTCCAACCATGTATCATATATTGTACTATATTTTATTTTTGTTAAACTTTATTATACAAAACACTAAAAGTAAATAAATAGACCCAAAGTGTATGCAACTAATTAAATTATATATAATAACAATTTGAAATATAAGTTGTACATCTTTATTTATATTAAATTCTTACACATATATTTTACACTGAATCAACATTTGATGTGTTCTTGTTTGTTTTCTCTGTTGCTACAATAAAAATTTCTTACTAAGCACACCTTGTGAAGTAAATGAATTATTTTAGCTTATGGTTAACTATTTAGGGAATATAATACATTCTACTTTTGAGGGAAGCCAGGGCAGGACTTCTAGCAGAAACACAGAGGAATATTCTTTTCACTGGCTTGTTTCTTTCATGCTCAGTTATATTTCTTATACAGCCCTACAGTACCTGCCTAGAGGTGTTACCATCCACAGTGGACTTAGCCCTCTACACCAATTAGTAATGATGAAAATGCCTACATAGATATGCCCACAAGCCAATAAGATGAGAGGCAATTCCTCCACTGTTCTTTCTTCCCAGGCATGTCAAGTTGAAAACCAAAATTAGGGAAGTCAAAGTGATGTAGGCATGGGTTAGAAACTGGTCAGGCAGTCTTAGGCAGAAAAACCTAAATCTTTATCCTTTGCCAGCATCCAGAAATGTTTTTGGTATTGTTTTGTCCAGACATATTTGGGGGTTCGAGTTTCTGCTCTGGATTTGGTGTGCGTGCTTGTGTGTGTGTGTGTGTGTGTTTATTCTTCTTTCACACAGTTTCTCTGAAGCTCAGTGTTCTGCTGCCATAGGCACTGTTTGGATCATCCAACTGAACTGAACCTGACCAACTTGTCACCCATGCTCAGAACAGATTATTTCCTAGGCCCTATAAAAATAATAAATAGAAGATAAAACCTGATGGAACACACTTTCTTTTTTTGAATGGTTCTTACTGCACAGAAGCTCTGCTTCCTTCCTGTTTGACAAGCTCTCACTAAGAACCTAAAATGAACTCTATTCCAAAAGTCACTGTTAATGTTGTCTGGACACGACCTTTTTTTGAGCCTATGAGACAAAATCCCCAGAAACCCCAGGACCAGGTGGCTTTGATAGCCACTGATTTGTCTAGAACACAAACCCCTTGAGTGCTTTCCCCTTTGACGTAAGCAAGGGTCCACATTCTCTCAAGGACTCTGCTTCCAACCCTATATATAGTTAAAGAACAAGCATATAGCTGCAAGGTACGTTTTTTGGACGCTTGGATTGTAAGTATCCAATGAAGCACAGGTGAATTAAAGGTTTACCATGTAACAAGGAATGTTTTCTTCTTCCAATCTTATTTTATTGCTGTTTCTAGTTAAACAGTATCCCTTTTCTTTTATGTTAAAGACTTATTATTTTTCCATCTACTTAGAAAACATTATCATTTTTGTTGGAACAAATAAGGTATTTTTCTTTGGTCTACAGCATTGATATGTGTTGAAAACCCCAGAGAAAATGGCATGTTGCTTCTGAGATGGGTCTGCAATCTCCATGTGATAATTTTATGTTGTTTTATTGTCATTGATGTAATGATTGTTTGTATTGCTGTGTTCTCCTCACCTGCCAATTAGAAAAGAAATATTAGATTCATAATGATTCTAATCTTCCTAGCCTGGGGATGTTTTAATCTTTATTTGTTTTCTTTTTATCCAGTGTGGCATTTCCCTCATAGGTTTAGTCATCATTTTTAAAGTGCAATAGAAAATTTTAAGCCTCTATTTTTTTCTCAAAGAAATGAACTAAATTTCTCTAAACCCTGTTAGACAAATCTTTATCCTGCATTAAGTTCTATCTAAAGGGATTGAACTCTATACAGAGATTGAAAGTTTAGTACCTCCTGATAGGGCTCAGAACATTAACGATTGCAGCTTATCATAAATTTCACATAACATGGTCAAAGATCATACTGATTTTATGTGGAAGAAATGTAACATTAGTTTTATCATTCAAAGCTCTGCTTCTGTGGCTTACCTGAGCCCAAAGAGTGGTAAAATGCTACTCCACAGAGACCAGAATGGAAAGTGCTCAGGATTTGAAGGTTTGTTTATATTTGAGGATATATTTCTATTACTGAAACAGCCATATATCAAATCAGCATTGAAATGCACAGAAACTACAAATGTTTAGGTTGTATTCAAATTTTTTGTTATGCATTTTGCATCAGAAGTTGTGAAAAACACCAGAATTAATGCACATGTATACCCTCCCTCCATGAGGTAACAGTGAGTGTTGTTATACTTGATGAAAAATTAAAAAAAGCTTTCCATGGTCTCCAGTAATATTTAAGAGATTCTAAGGACTAAAACTTATAGAAGATAGAATTCCCTGTTGGTATACAGCATGCTGCATTCTATTCCATAGTTCCTCACACCAAGATTGGGAAGCCTAAAAACAAATTCTATTGCTGTGTCTTTGACTAAGTAAAAATAAGGAAACCTTTAAGAAGTCAGTAATAGAAAGGGGAGTGGCAACATATTTACTATTCTGCTGCTGGGATAAAAAACAAGATAACAACAACAGAATCACATGACCAAGGAAACTTAAAAAAGAAAACATTTATCAGAGGCTTGTTCACAGTTTTAGAGAATTAATCCTTGTCAATCATGGCAGTAGGCAAGCAGACATCATGATAGAGCAGTATGTGAATGCTTACATTTGTTCTATAAGCACAAGATACAGAAGGAGAACTAAGTGGGAATGGAATGGGCTAACTCCCAGTGACCCACCTCTTCCCAAAACCAGACTGCCTAATCCTTCCCAAACAGTTCCAGAAATTGAGGTTCAAGTATTCAAATATATAAACGCATGAGAGCTAGTCTCATTCAAAGCAACATACCACACACACACACACACACACACACACACACACACACACACACACACGCAGAGAGAGACTACAAAATAAATATAAACATACAAATAAAGACGAGTGATTTCATTTTTAACTAGAATGGCTAAATGAAGTCTCAAAATCTCACTAGTAGCAAAGGAAGAAGGGAAAAGCCAAATACAATGGCCAAAGATATCCCGAACTTACATCTTCATTTGGTGTGCCATCATGCAAGAGAAATGACCGCTCCAGAAAGTGAATATGTATAAGTAAGGTTTTCTCTTCAATATTCCAAACAACATTCAAAGCTCAAGAGGAACTCTATGCTGTATTTGGAGGGAAGAAGTTAGTATACTACTAACCTTTTGTACTTCATCCTTAACTATTCCCTATATTTTCCAATATAAATATCATTATTTTTCTTCTTATAATCATTACACAAAAAATGTTACATAAAATATTAAGACTGTTCAGCTTTTATTACCTAAGATTATGACATCTACTCAAAATATGTGCTTGTTTTCCCCCTTATAAATAGAAACAAAACTTTAAGAAAACATTTCTTTTTCTTTTTTTTCCCCCTGGTGCACAAAAGGACCTTGCTAACACATCCCCCATGGAGGGATAACTGCCTTAACCTAGAGACAGGAGAAAAGCCCTAGTCCCTACTTCACATGACCCCAACTGGATGGCATTCCCCTACATATGGAATTGGGGTGGGGGGATGGGAGGGGAGGGTGGTTAGGGTGCATGTGAGAGGGCAGAGAGGGTAAAAGGGAGGGAAGGAAGGGGAGGGAGAGAGGGGTGGAGAGGGAACTGGGATCGACATGTAAAATAATAAATTAAATTTAAAAAAAATGCTTTAACTCCAAAATTTAAGTTCAAGGACATGTTACTGGGGAAAAGGATTTTTACTTTTGTTTCCATGGAAAATGAAAAGCTGTGGATTCCTTTCAGACTAATGTGGTTTGATCAAGCCAGACTGCCTGAAACAGTACCAAGTGATCCTACATTCAAAACAGCTGGACAAAGCAGCCTTTCAGACTACAGCCAGGATTTCTGCATCTTCTTAGAATCCCCCATGACAGTGCCCCTTACCAGCAGGAAGTAGTTTGAAAAGAACAATGCCCAAATTCCTAAATATTGTCTATAAATGTTTGTTTTCATTTAAATGGACTTGGCTATATAAAATAAATAAAAAGAAAGAAAGAAAAGAAAACTTTTCTTTTTTTAATCAAATATTGTTTGAATGAAAGGAATTGTGTTGACAATCTGCATATTAGAATTGACTCAATGAACAAGAATTAAGGATCAGAAAGATGAAGAACTACTACTGAGTTCAGGCTGTGTCCTGCACAAATTACAGCATACAAGATAAAATAATTTTTCAGACTATATAATGACCTGAGTGACTGACAGCATTTGACTTCATCGAGGGGACAGAGGATGGCTCTGTAACTTGGTGGAACTGTTAATGCTA
Organism: Phodopus roborovskii; assembly: GCF_943737965.1. Taxonomy (NCBI): domain Eukaryota; kingdom Metazoa; phylum Chordata; class Mammalia; order Rodentia; family Cricetidae; genus Phodopus; species Phodopus roborovskii. The sequence continues at coordinate 14,713,083 of NW_026126447.1, forward strand.
CATGTTTCTGTCACTGCTTCCTAAGTACAAACTGATAAGAGACCAATAGTTTTAGAAAAGTTGTCCCTCAACAAATTTATAATTGTAAATCTGGCCTATTAAACACATATGTATGTTAAAATTTCTTACAGAAACTAAGGCCAATAAATTGGGCATATCAAACTGATGAAAAGGACTAATTTCCTCACCTGACACCAGAAAGAGGAGGTCAAATAACATTGAAAAAATGGTGAGTAAATCCAACAAGTCTGTCATATGACTACTCTGCATGTGAATCATGGACTTCCCAGTAGAACAATCCTGGCTGTCCTAGAGATTTCAGTTCAGTTCAGCTTGGGACTTAGTGTTGACACAGCCTACTTAAGTTGATGTCCACCCATATGTCCATTTTTCTATCTAGACCTATTATTCACAATATGCCAATTTGATATAGCTATACTCCTCTCCAGCCTTCAAGTCTCACTCGATTGGCTCAAGTGTGACCTTGCAGCTAATTCTAGCAGCAGAGGTAGAAGATGCCCATCCTGGATGTGTTACCATATTCTTACAAAGACTCCATTTACATTCCTATGAGTTTATTCCTAAAAATTGTTCATGAAATCCTTGAACTCTGCTGTATGCTCTTTTATTCATTTGACACAACTCTACCATTTTGTAGCCTCCACATAAGCACTGATATACATAGTTTATATATAGATTTAAGGTGATATTAATGTTAATATTGGTCATAAAGGAATCTGTTCTTCCCAACCAGAGTTACCAAAGAAAGTAGAACTACTTGGCATATTGCTGCCAATAAAATCAGTGTACCTTGTGAATTTGTGATTGCTTAATAAGGTATAGCATTGTAGAAAGGCACAGCCATGTCATGCATTTCTGACATGGAACACTCATGACAACATCTTTGGGAAGGAACTAGTTCATTTTGGAGGAGACTGATGTTATGTAAATGTAATTATACCCAGAGATCAGAAAATAATTCATCAATAGACGATGACATGCTTTGAAAGATGGTGCAAACAATAAAAATGTGCAATTACAGACTCAGGATGGACTAAAGCAATGATTTCTAAAGGTAAAACACATAGAGAAGAATTTAATGTATGAAGAAAATGAATCTGTAATTAGATGTAATGGTAAAGGACTATATTCTCAGCTACTCTGAACCTGAGTCAGAAGGTTGAAGGCCTTCCTGGTGTAGAAAAACAGTTCTAGGACAGAGTGGACAATCTAAGTGATACCATAAAATTTGTAAAAGAAAAGAAGAAATAGAAAGAAGGTGAGTTGTATTGGCATTTAGCTTAGCTACCATGTGCTTGCCCAGCATTTATGAATATCTAGATTCAATCAGCAGGGAATTCTTGAAAGAAAAAAAAAGTCTATTACATCAAACATGACATTTGCTCCCAGTTAAAGCAACTTTCTTTATTTGAATATAATAACCCTAGGAAACCCATGAGAGAATAGGGGAACAGTAGAAGGGTGAAGCTGAGAGAGAAGTGAAATAAAACAGAAGTAAGATAGAATCCATTATTAATATCATCCCAGACCATGCTTTGCACCCTCTGATCTAGAGTGACTCCTGATGTTATCTGACCAGGTTACCACATTGGATACACTGTTCTTCTGTGCAGTGTTGTCCTTTTCTCTTAGAGTCTTGTAATACCCCTCCAGTTATGGATGGGAAAGCTGAGCTTCCAAAGCATTTAACCAGATCACACAGTGGGAAATGGCAGAACTGTTTGTAATTGGAAGCACTGAACTAAGATTCTTATAGTGCTTTGTTTTTAATTTTATCTTCATCAAATTATAATTCCTAATTAAAAGAGAGAAAATGTTTTGTGTGATTACAACTTTAGAGCCAAGTTAAATTGGTTAGTTCATTCTAGTAGATGATAATTATGTCCTTCACAGAAAATAGAACACTTATTTTTCACAAAAGGAAGACTTTCATGTTAGATATTTCCTGTGATAAGTAATGCTGAATTATCTCTCAAAATGAAGAGGCAAGAAGTGAAGGAAGCCACTTAAAAGAGGCAGAATGTTCATAGGATCCATATGCAAGGGGAAATGTAGAAGTTAGTGGTTTTGTATTACTCAGGCCCAAGAATTCACTGTTACATGCAGCTGTGCCTTTCATACCCTGTTAAGCAAGAGCTGAGGAACAGTGTTCCCTAGGGCATTAACTTCCTGACAAAAAAAAAAAAAAAAAAAAGGAGACCTGAACTTAACTTATTGCTAACCAGCTAGAGACTACTTACCTATCAAGAAAACAGAAAATGTGCTTTGTGTGGTTTTTTTTTTTTATTATGTATCCATACTAAAACAAAAGAGGCAAGGGTCCAAGGATACACAATCATGCCTAGAACAGACATTTGGATTGGATAAATGTAGTGAGAATCTACCCTGCAGGCACCTGTTGCGTTGAGGCTTGGGGACAGGTTCAGGAGTGACCTGGGGGAACTAGGTCTGGGGTCCCAGACCCCAGCACTGTCTCTTGCTTACTGGTTGGAGACAGACAACATCCAGAGGCATCCTTGGGACGGGAACCTGCTGGCAATCATCTCTTTCTGGCGTTAGTGATTTCACCCTGAATAAACATCCATCAGCCTATTTGTCTTCCCAGATTCTTATTTAACCATGATGTCTGGTGTCAGAAGTGGGATATAGATTTTCAAGGGATCTGGGGAATTATGTTTCACCCAGGCACAACTGTGAGAGTTATAAATGTCTATGAATCTTTCCAGCCTCCTGATCATCCTTTTTGGAATATAAATGCTAATATTTCTATGTCATTACGTAGTAGAAGCATGCTATTGTGTATTTATTTCATCAGTACTGACAGCTAAGAGTTTTCACTGTGTTTCTGAAAAGACTTTGGACTTTTGAATATAACTGGAACTATTAAGACAATGAAGACATAACCCATCACATCCATCTACAGGGGCTTGCTCAGTGAGTCACTCTGACTATCTCTACCCACAGATTTTTGCAACATCGAGATCTAGCCTATGTCCTACCTACAGATTTAATTGCCCAGATTAGTATGGCCAGCTATGCTTATGCCAAAATTTAGCTGTATGATAATTCCAGGACCCTTACTTACCACTACCCACAGATCCATTCTGGGCCATACATAACCTCTCCAAACAGCAAGATTTCCATCTTTCTCCAGGGTTTAGCCTAAATGCCAACACTCAAAGAAAGATCCTTTCTGTACCAAATAAAACATCTCTACTTAACCAAAGTCCCACATATTTCTTCAGTCTAATCTGGTGACCCTCTTTATGCCAGAACCCTTTCCGATATGCTAGATCTAGCCTGGGTCCCATATTCAGTACCATGGCCTAAATCTAGCTGCACCTGCTTAACTGTAACAGATGTATGGATTGCAAGGTTCAGGAAGCCTTACCAGGGCAGACTTTGAAGAAGAATGTAGGAAGGCTGGCTGTACAGAAAGGTTGGATGTACTGAAGATGGGGCCTGTTGGTGATAACATGTTCTATTTACATTTTAATATTTAAAAGATCATTTGCTAATCAATTCCCCATTGCCATAATGAAATACCTGACACAATTATTTATAAGGATAAATGGGTTGTTCTGGTTCCTGGGTGCTTGGAGTCCCAGGACAAATTACTGCATTTGCTTTGGCCCTGGGAAGGCATCATAGTACTGCAGAAGCATTTAGAAGAGCATACTACTCTCCTCATAAATCAGGAAGTGAAGCATGAGGCAGGATGGAACAAAGGATCAAAAATCTACTCTATAGCAATTCGGCAATGACATGAAGTCTTTTATTACTTCCAATCTTACATATGTCCACAGAACACCTTTCTTGCGGGTCTTTAGGCAACATTCAGTATCCATGCTGTAGCAAAATTCTAGACTATTGTATTTGTGTCTATGAATGGGTGGCATACTGTCCTCTGAGAAGTAAATATTTAAGGACAATGTAGCCATTTAATCTTTTTTTTTTTCATTTTGTGAAACCTGATATATAATAAAGAAGTCCCTTGTCCATATTTTTTGGCATATGTATAATTTAAAGTGGAAAGTCACATAATGAGACTCATGTCTACAGCAAATGTATTTCCTACCAGGCTACAGAGTTGCATGCACATAAAAGAAAAAAGAAAATAGTCAGAGAAATCATTGATACTTTGCATGATTATTTGCTCAGACACATGTTAGTGTCTGCATTATAAATTTTGTTTCATACTGTTTAGCAGCTCTTTGAAGGTTCCCTTAATTATATATGGCATATTTTATTTAAACAATATTCTTATATTCCCAGAATTTCAATATCTACCTGCACCGGTGATAATTTCATGTTTTAGCAAATATATCAGTTATTGCAGTTCAGAAAAAGAAATATTTTTAAAACCAAAAATATGTAAAGAGAAATTGCTTTTCCCAAATATACAGAATTATGAGACATATCTTTATTTTATGCAATACTTCTATAGAATCATTTGTTACTAACACTCTCCCCTACATCCCTCAAATCTTACACACTGAATATCAGTATAACAGAAATACCCAGAGAATATTGAGATTTAGAGAGAAAATAGTTTCATCATCTCAAAACATTAAAACAGTTGGTTCTATAAAATTAATTATCTATCTACAAAATTATAGAGAATCAAAAAGTAGAAAAAATCATTTTAAAAAAACTTAAAATTCAGACCAATGAGATGAGTGAGTAGGAAAAGACCTTGCTACCAAGCCCTGAAGATCAGGGCTTATATGATTCAATGATCCCCATAGTTTGGAAGGGGAGGAATTGATTCCATAAAATTCTGTCTGACATCTTCCCACTCTAAATAAATTGATAAGTAAATATACAAAATATATAAAATGTCAAATTGAGCTTAAATATTACAAACTCTGGTCTTTTAAAGTTCCACTAACTTCCAATATTATAGAAAACTGGATTTTTCTCAAATCATGTAGTAGATAAGCTGGCCTTCCAGGCACTTGTTTGCATGATTACATCAGTGAAAGATTTGACAAATTTTAAATATAAGGGAAGAAATGTTGAAGTGGAGTTGGGAAATTGATTTTGTGTGGGGAGCTTAAATCCATAGATATTTGAGGAAAGGAAAAAGAAAAATGAAGCTGGGGGGGAGGGGATGGCATGAATTTCCAGTTCTCACAGTTTGTTTATACTGAATTCCAAAGAACTATAGCACTGTACAACCAAGAATGAGGCAGACCAGAAAAAAAATAGTTATTTAAACTGGAAAAATATGGATACCTGCATGAATGTGAGAATCATCTTGACATCCGAGACATACCCAGAGATACAGTGGGAAAAAAAGGAAATTGAATGTGAATATTAGTATCTGTAGACAAATACGTTACTGGAATTTCAATGTTGATGTCATTTTTACCCAAGTTAGTGAGACTAAAAGCATTTGCATCACTCTTACATACTGCATATGTGAATTTAAGAAAAGTCAAAACTGTGAATGACCTAATATAATACCCCTTCAAACTTTCCCTTTTTAGAGCTTAAAAACTAAGAGCCAATATATTGTTGAGTTTCTGGATTGTCATACTTCATTCATACTTTTCTCATTTTTTACCTTTTCCTTTTTCCTAACAATTCAATCCTTGACAAATATAAACAATGCTCAAATGTACTCATACACACAGTAAAAGGCAAATTCCATTTCAACAAGGAATTTGAGCTGATGGCATAGAGCCCCATCACTGGTATCTAAGATAGGAGATCATGACATTTAGTACTATTAAATACAAAATGGATGGATGAATGTACAAAAATCTCACAAAAGCATTGTAGCAAAACATCTTGAAAATATTTTAAACTATTTTGTTTTTGATATTATAATACATCATGGTAGATCTTTAGCATCTACAAAACAACTCCCAGAACCTAAGGCTAAGTAATCTTTGTAGAAGAAGGCACAAAAATATTTTAAGACCTAGAAGATCAAGGGGGTTGCTATAACATTGTTTTTCTTAGGAATGTCAGAAGCTACACCCATAAAGTCTCATCAACCTGATTGCTTAAACATGGTCTGAGGAAGGACAAAAACAATTGATATGCTAATGTGGAAATTTTATCATAATGTGTTGTCTCTGAAATGAGATAATTTTAATACATTTTTCATATAAATATTTTAACTAATTATGTACATATATAGTTTGTACATAGTTGATACTGAAAAAATAAAAGGTGTGTGTGTGGTGTATGAATAAGGTGTATGTTCAAATTATGTGCTTGTGCTTGTGTACATATATGGAGGCCAGAGGACAACATCAGGTGTCCTGCTTTGTCACTTTCTGCCTTATTCTTGAGAAATAGAGCTAGACTTGTGGCCAGGAAGCCTCAGCAATCCTCCTTTGCCCCCTCTCTCTGCCCCCTTTTCTGTATTACACGTGCACATATGGCAACACTCAAAACTTTATATTGGTGCTTGGGATTTGGACTCTGACCCTTATGGCTTCACAACAACCACTTTTATCCTTGTGAGTATAACCCTAAATCTTCAGGCAATTTCATGATTCTGTTCAGGCTAATGACATTATTAGGGAGTAGTAATATCATGAGAATCTTTAGCCAAATAGAGCCATAATTTCTTTCCTGTTTGATAAGAGGGAAAAAATATAATCTTTGGAAGCCTCTTTTCTTTTGCAAAACAATACTACTTTGGTTACATTAGGATAAGATAATTTTTACATATTGATTATAAAATTATATCATAAATAATGCTAATGTGAAAATAGTGTACAGTAATGCAGTATTTTTGTTTGAAATTATATTTATTTTAATTTTGTGTGTATGAGTATTCCCCTGAGTGCATATGTGTGCACCACATGCATTCCTGATATCACAGAGGTCAAAAGAAGGGCCCTTCTATGTTTACTGTGCTCTGCTGGTTTTTAGAAGTATTTTCAAGATGCTATCACAGAAATTTGCTTCTTTTACTGAATCTAGTTTCTTTACTTTTTTGCTCAAGTAGAGATCATGAGATAAATTTCTGATATATTTCCTAAATTCTTATTTCCATAAAAATATTTCATAGGAGCAGCTGAGACATTCAGGCACTCACCCAAAAGGAAGGTGTTGATTCACTATATATTTATCCATTTCTCTTGTCTAAAGCTTTACACTTTATAATAGACATGTATTATCTCATATAATTTCTACACATCAGAAATAACCAAAACATACAGACTCCCTATATGGCTTTACTTAGGGTCTCTCATCACATTGCCTGTCATCAAACTGTCAGGCTAAAGCTAAAAGCTCCATTTTAAAAGTTTTCCTATAGGTTTGTTAGACAACCTCAATGTCTCATTGACTAATGGCTACAGAACTCAGTTCTTTTTTTATTAATTTATTTTTTATTTTTATTTTACATATAGATCCCAGTTCCCTCTCCCATCCTTCCTGCTTCCTTCCCTGCCTCTTTTTCTCTCTCCCACCCTCACATGCACCCCTACCACCCTCCACTCCCATCTCCCCCACACTCCACATGTAGGGCAATGCCCTCCAAAAGGGGTCATCCTAGAAACCCCTCAATTGAAGAAGGGATAAAGAAGATGTGGCACATATACACAATGGAATACTACTCTGCATAAAAACAATGGAATCTTGAAATTCTCAGGCAAGTGGATGGAACTTGAAGAAACCATCCTTAATGAGGTAACCAATCACAAAAAAGAAGAACATGGTATGTACTCACTCATATATGAATTTTTGACATAGAGTAAAGGATCACCAGCCTATAATTCATACCGCCAGAGGAATTAGGATACACAAAGGATTCTAAGAGATTCCTATAAGGTCCCTCACAGAAGGGGGAAGGGACAATTTCTCCAGAGCACATGGGGAGTGGAAGAGGGCAGTGAGTGGAGAGGGAACTAGGAGAAAGAGAAGAGGAGGAGAGGAAAGCATGTGGGACTAAGAAGATTGAGTCAGGGGAGGAATAGAAGAGAGAAAAGAGAAAGAGAAAGAGAGAGAGAGAGAGAGAGAGAGAGAGAGAGAGAGAGAGAGAGCATAAAAGAGAGAACCATTATAGGTTTGAACACAACTCAGTTTTTTGTCACACATTTCTTCCACAGAACTTGATCATGAAACCATGACACTTACTATGAAGCAAATAACCAAAGAAAATAGAGATATCAATTGTGTGAGGAATGAAAGTGAGAACTTGAGAGTGAGTCAACACTGTTTCATAACCTAGGCTAAGCAGTAGCACCTTCATTTCTGCTAGATGCTGTGAATCTCAGATAATCTTTGAACAATACAAAACAAATTAAATAACAATGCAAATAATAGGAGGCAGAAATTTTGTAGGGTAATCTTGAATACCGTTGATAATTTCATAACTCAAGCTTACTATGTTAGCTAGACACTGCTATGTAGCAAATTACCCCCAAAATTTAGTGGCTGGAATTGCAATATTTGATATTGAACAATTTAAGTTTGGTGTTTTTGGCCACAATGTATGTGAATTCTCAACCTTGGAGTCACTAAAGAAGTTGATGGTAACTTAAATTCCCACAGAAAAAGAAATTTGCTTTCAAGTTGAGACACATTGTTGTGGGTAATATTTGATTCCATACAACTTGTTGAACTAAGGTTTTGTCTTCTTACAGGCTGAGGACTGATCATATTCTTTATTTCTTTTCTATACCATGTGAGTCTGTCCATGTATGGTAACAGAGCATCCAAGAGTAAATGTCAGCTAAACTAAACTCCTGATCTGCCATAACTAAACCATTGAAGTGGTACCCATTACATCCTATATTATAATGATAAAAACAAGTGATAACTTCTCTTGACTCCTCATGTAGAGGAATATGTGCACAAATACTTGGAGATGGGCTCTTGGATGGGTCTCAGTAGAGCAAGATGTTTGTTTTTTAATGGGTCTCAGTAGAGCAGGATATTTGTTGGTTTTTTATAATATTTTTTTATTTAACATATCAATCCCAGTTCTCTCTCCCTCCCATCCTCCCATGACACCATAGACCCCCCCATCCCATCCACCATCCCAGAGAGGGGAGGTGAGGCCTTCCAAGAGGGGTCATTAAAGTCTATCAAGTCATTTGGAGTAGGGCCTAGGCCCTCCTTTATGTCTCTAAGCTAAGGGAGTATTCCCCCATGGGGAACGGGCTCCTGAAGTCTGTTGCTTCAGTATGGATACACCTTGCTTCCATTACCAGAGGTACCATACACTTCCCAGGCCTCCTAAATGAGACCCAAATTGGGGGAGCAGGGCTGGTTCTGTCTTATGCTGGTTTCCCAGCTATCAGGCTGGGGTTCATGAGCTCCCACTTGTTCTTGTTAGCTGCTTCCATGGGTTTCACCAGCCTAGTCTTGACCATTTTGTTCACTACTTCTCCCTCTCTGTAACCGGATTCCAGTTCAGCTCAGTGTTCGCTGTGGGTGTCTGCTGCTGCTTCTATCAGCTACTGGATAAGGGCTCTAGGATGGCATACAAGGTAGTCATCAATCTCATTATTTGGGAAGGACATTTAAGGTAGCCTCTCCACTATTGCTTAAGTTGTTAGTTGGGGTCATCCTTATAGGTTTCTGGACATTTCCCTAGTGAGATTTCTCTTTCAGTCTACAATGGCTCTCTCTAATATGGTACCTCTTTTGTTGTTCTTTCCTATTCTTCCCCTGACTAAATGTTCTTGCTCCCTCATGTTCTCCTCTCTCCTCCTTTTCTCACCTTCTCTTTCTCCTAACTTCTTTACCCACCCCCCTCGCCCTACTTGTTCCCTATTTGCTCAAAGAGCTCTTGACCCTTTCCCCTTCTGTGAGGGACCATGTATGTCTCACTTAGGGTCCTCCTTGTTTCCTATCTTCTTTAGCACTGTGGAATGTAGGCTGGTGATCCTTTGCTCTATGTCTAAAATCCATATATGAGTGAGTACATACCATGTTTGTCGTTTTGTGAATTACCTCACTCAGCATGGTGTCTTCTAGTTCCATCCATTTGCCTGCAAATTTCATGATTCCATTGTTCCCCCCCCCACTGAGTAGTGCTCCACTGTGCAAATGTACCACATTTTCTTTATCCAGTCTTCAGTTGATGGCATGTAGTTTCTTCTGGGTTCTGGCTATTACAAATAATGTTACTATGAATATAGTTGAACAGATGACTTTGTTGCATGAATGTGCATCCTTTGGGTATATGCCTAAGAGTGGAATTGCTGGATCTTGTGGTAGACTGATTCCCATTTTCCCAAGGAACTAATATACTTTTTTTCAAAGTGGCTGTATGAGTTTGCACTCCCATGAGCAGTGGAGGAGTGTCCCCCTTTCTCCATATCCTCTCCAGCATAAACTTTCATTGGTATTTTTTATTTCAGCCATTGTGACAGGTATAAGATAGTATCTCAGAGTTGTTTTGATTTACATTTTCCTGATTGCAAAGGATGTTGAGCACTTTCTTAAGTGTCTTTCAGCCATTTTAGATTCTTCTATTGAGAATCCTCAATTTAGTTTTATACCCCACATTATAATTGGATTATTTGGTGTTTTGGTGAATAGTTTCATGAGTTCTTTGAATATTTTTGAGATTATCCCTCTGTCAGATGTGGGGTTGGTGATGATATCTTCCCATTCTGTGGGCAGAGCAGGATATTTGTACTTCATGCTACAAAGACTTCTCAGAAAATGTAGCTGCCAACACAAGATGACTATGCAATGGTTGAAACTTGCCACTGGTGAACTAAAAAGCAAATTTGCAGAAGGAAAAATCTTATCAATCCTCCAAAGTTCACTTGTTGAATACTTAATTAAGGTAAGTTTTCTGGCCCAGAAGATCCTGCTGCCACTTCAGCCCCAAAAGAATACACAGACACTATATTAATTATGAATCTGTTGGCGGGTCACTAGCATTTCTGATTGGCTAGCTGTGTTTTAAATATTAACTCATTTCTATCATTCTAAGTATTTTCACATGGTCTTCTATTACTGGAGAAAGGGTCTGGACCTCTTCTCCTTTGAGTCCTACATCTCAACTGTTGAGGGTATCTGCAGATAAGAGAGTGATTTCCTGTTTGTCTTTGCTTATATACTCTTTCTGCCCAGCTACATCACTTCCTGTCTGTACAGACCTCCAGACCTCTATGATTAGCTAGTGGCAGTTTCTCCTCAGTTATGTCACTTCCTGGGATCTTATAACAACTCCTCTCTGCCTACATATCCCAGAATCCTCCTCATATCCTAGCCCCAACTATCTTGCTATCCTATTTGCCAATGGTGTTTTATTCATCAACCAATAAGACAAACATATACAAAGAAGAACATTCCCATCATCTCTTTTCTGTCTAAATAAAAAGGGTTTTAACTTAAACATAGTCAATTTATATATAACAAAACAGTTATCTATCAAGAACTATAGTTAACAATATTTGGCCCATTAACATAATTAAGAATTAAAGAAAATATTCTATCATCTATCTTAACTTTGTGATTCTAAAGTCTTATATGTAACTTATCTTTTATCCTAAGTAAGGAAATCTATAATCAGGGTTTCTCTGTGTAACTTTTGCATGTACTTGAATTTACTCTGTACACCAGGCTAGCCTTGAAATTGTGGAGATTTACTTGCCTTTACCTCCTGAGTGCTAGAATTAAAGGTGTGTGCCACCATACCCAGCTACTCTATTTCTTTTTTTTTTAATTATTACTATAATGTTTCATTTCTCAAACCATCCTACATATAATTTTAAACACACTATAGACCTATTAGAGTTTTACATCATCTGAATCTGTCTTATTGTAAATCCCTATCTTTTTCTAGCCATGAGTCTTTTCTCTGTTCAACAACATTGCTAAAATTAAAGCTGGGGCTGCTTTAGCCACTGTCTTTCCAAGATGGTATGCTATGTTTACCACCAGCACTGAGAGCTGTGCTCACCACCTTGGTCTATGCTGACATCAAGCAGCATGCTGCTGGCTTGGAGATGTGGTCACTGTCACTGCTCACTCACACCATACAGTTGTTAGCAGGGCCTTTTAAAAGAGCCCTGGATTTTCTTCCATTTATGCTGAGTCGGGAAATCTCCTTTAAAGGAGCCATGCAAGTTTCTGTTTATATCTACCAAAACAGAGCCCAACTGAGAAAAATGCTGCTACCAAGTAGCAGTGCTTGTCTCTATTCTTTTGTTTCTAAAATCCTTTTTAAGCATTTGCCATTCTACATGGAAATTCATTCCATACGTTGCTGGTGCCATTGTGTTAAACTAGAATCTAAAAGTGGTTAGGTCATGAAGGCTTTATCTTCTAAATGGGTGAAGGTAATAACTAACATGTTTGTGATCAAGAAGTGGATGGTGGCCCTAAGCAAATTCTGCCCTCATTTCTTTCACTGTCTTTACATGTACTCTGTGAAGCGATTATACAGAGCTAGATCTCTCAACCAATGTTGCTGCCATGCAATTCCCAATCTCTGGAAAGTAGGTTAAGTACATTTCTGTTCATTATAAATTATTCAGTCTTGGGTAATTCTGTTAGAGAGTAAAATGAGACTGTGACATATGTATCAACCAAACATTTTAAAAATATGCAGTATATAGATATGATAATTATAAAATAACAGACATAAATGATTACTACTGCATACAATTGAGTATAATTAATACTTCAGAGGCCTGAACTATAGGACTAAAAAGTATTAACTATCAATTAAGGCTAATTGAGAGGCTAGTATGACTTCTCAGCAGTATGCAAGTCATATTGTCTGTAGCTAAAGGGCGAAAATCTATATTACAGCTCAGGCTCATGACGGAGACACAACAGTGACAGCTCCAAAGATGCTCAAGCCCCAAACCTAGGTAGATTTATGAAGCCAAGTTTAGCACCTTGATAGGACAATTATTTAACAGTGAAAGTGCTACTTGTGTCGAATAGCATTCAAAGAGGGCCTATTAATTATGTAACATAGAAAGTCTTGATATAATTGGTGGAATGTCTGAGCTGTTTCTTCTAAGGAGCAGCAATTCCATTGCCTGCTACTCCAGTAATGAGTTTTTACTTGTCTTGATAGTAATGAATGGTCCTGGCTTTCATAACACATTCAGTAACTCCTAACCCACAAGCACCAGATTTATTACTCAGAACTTACAAGTGAAAGGTGTATCATCATCTGAAACAAGATATTTTTCTCAAGAACGAAAATGGAACAGAAATTCAATGATGGAATTTCATCAAAGGCAAACAGTGTCAACTTTCATCATAATCTTTGCAGTGACTACTAACATTTAAGGCCCAGAAGGTAACTAATGTCAAGTTCATAGACCTTCATAAATGTTACCCTGCAAAATGACTACTTTTTGGGTCTCTGTGACCATGTCCTTAACACAAGATAATACAACTTTCACCATGAGCATTGTACAGAAGTCCATAAAAAAAAGTTCAAGTCTTAGTGTAAGAGTGAGGAAAAGTGTTGCTCAAATGTTCACTTGCTGAAAATAAGGGCATGTGTCAGAGGAAACTATCTTTGAGACAAGTTCTAGGAAATACTAAAACAAAAGTGAGCAAAGGTTACAGAATGCAGGGAAAGGTCAAAACTCTGAAGACTATGGATGTCAAACTTTATTGCTTGCCCACTTGGAAGATTTTTTTCACATTGTAAGAACTTCTATTTGCTACTTGTATTTTTTTTCTTTAATAGAAGAAAGATATGTGCAGAAATATGAGCTTCAATAATCAGTTCTTCCCATCTCATAGAAGCAGGCCCTGGAGCAATCCTCCATCTGTATTCTTTGAGTTGGGCAATGAGTCCCCTTGACACTCCTATGTTTACTCCTACCAGGTCAGAAAGTCTTAACCTCACCAGGGAGCCTTGCCCTCAGGCCTCTCCTCAGGATTTCTGGCTCAGGAATGCATGCAGTTGTACCTTGGGTCACTCTGCTCTTTTGGGCTCCTGTTTCTCATGAATCCTCCAACTCCTCTTTCCACTCCCAGCTAAGTACTGTTTTTCTGGTGAAGTAAATCAACCTGTGAAGAATTCCTGTTAAGATTTCCTGTGTGGTGTTGGTAAAAATTAAATACTTTGACAATTTCTGTAGTACAGTGATCTATATTACTCCTGGTTCTATCAGCTATTCTAATCACAACCATTCACACTGTTAATTGAATCACAATTCTGTCTGTCCTTGTTCCTATACAAAGCTCACATGCAGATTGATAAACATATATGGACTAATCATTACTGCTTAAAGAAATAAATATCCCCTGTGGGTGGTTTGTTTTTGTGACAAATTATGCAGCTAAGAGGCCTTTGAACTTGCTGTGTGACTGAGAATGACCTTGAATTACTGATCCTCCTGCCTCCACTTCTAAAAGACTATGAATATCGGCAAATCCCACACCACCTTGCAAAGAGAAAACCTAAGACAGGCATCTTATTTCTTATGTTATCTCTCCATTCTTCCCTCTCTGACAGGAGCAATATGAAAGGTCTTTTGTCTGTCCAATGAATGTCAGCAGTCCTTTGAATATGAGAAGAGCAGACTTTTGACTAGCTGCTTCATTGAAGACAACTCTTCCTGTGATTCTATTACTCTGTTAAAGTTTTCAAAAAAATAATTATTATTAACTAGGGTCTTTTTTGCTAATAGAATCTCATCATCTCTTTGTTCTTGAAAGTAGATACTCCAAAATCAATTAGTGAGAATAGTTACTGTATTATGAGTCTGGAGGGAATGCTTTGTTCTAGGGCTCTCATATAGGCTGTCATCTTCCAGTATTTCTGTCGTCTTATCTTCCATGTGCATCTGCCTTTGTGTTCACATTTCCTCCTTTTACAAGGACACAGGCCATATTGATTGGAAGCCATCTTACTCTTATATGACCTCATCCAAACTTAATTAGTTGCATTTATGATGACATTATCTGCTAAATGTCAAGTCTAGAGGCAGTAATGGTAAGAATTTCACAAAGAGAGTTTAACCCTTAAAATGATATTAAGATTTTGTTACTTTTAAAATTCTTATAATGAGAACGACAAAATATAGATTAAAGTATATGAGCTAAGTAAATAAATTTCTAGCTCTATTATTTTGAATCTCTAGATTCACATCCTTATAAAACTCCTAAAAACAAGAGTTAGGCAATTTAAATAGCATAAATTTTATTTAACTGATGAGGTTTGATTTGTGAATGACTTCAATAGGCTCATATGCTTTAATATGTTTTCTAGAGCAGGAGGTATTATTGTGGAAGGATGTGGAATCTTATTTATTTATTTATTTATTTATTTATTTATTTATTTATTTGAGAGTCCCAGCTGTCCTGGAACTCTGTAGACCAGGCAGGATTTGAAAGCAGAGATCTGCCTGCCTCTGCCTCCTTAGTGTTAGTATTAAGGTGTGTGCCATCCCTCCCAGGTAAGGTTATGGAATCTTTAGGAGCTACGTCTTTACTAAACAAGAGTGTCTCTAGAGGGAGCATAAGGTTTGATAGCCTGTCAGTAGTTTCTGTGCTCTATTAGAACCAGCTGCTTCATGATTCTGCCACCACATATTTCCACCATGAGGGACTATTCTTTCAAACTGCACATCAAAGTAAACACATCCTCTCTTAAATTGGCTTATTGCCAGGCATTTGGTAATTACCATGAGAAAAGTAACTCATCACAATATCTTTTTGTGGAGTCTGGGCTGTAAAACATATCAATCACTTAGCAGCTCAAAAAAAAAAATGCAAGTCAACAAATTACTTTGTAATTCTTGTATTTCGTTAGGTTAATTAATTTTCCAGTTTATTTTTATTTTGTACACATAACAATTATCCAGTAATTTCTAGAGCACATTGTGATGTTTTGATTCATGTGTATATTAGATATTGATCAAATCAGGGTAATTAGCACATCCATCAGCTGAAATGTTATTATTTATTTATGATGCATATTTTCAAAATCCTCTTATTCAGCTCTTTTGAGACTCACAAAGCCCCACTGTGCTGTGGAAAGTTAGCTTTCCATAAAAACATTAAAAAAAAACTATCTAGTTACTACATTAAAACAGATCAATGATGCTAACAGCAAAAAACATTCAGTATTAGCCAATGGATCTTCTATCTCTCAATAACAAAATCTAATGACCACTCATAGATTGTTTCTATATGACACCTGAAAAAGGCTACCATCACATCTTTTATTACTTCCAGGCTTTATTTAAACATTTGATGAGGGTTGATATTTTTACCCCTAATTAATTAAACATCTAATAATTTTTATGACATAAAATCATGTAAAAAAATTTGTAAAGTTAAAGTCACTTACAAGTGCAGTTTGATAATTAAAGGAATTAAAAAAAACAACAAAACAACAACAAAAACTATCCACTTTCATTCACACCTATTCCATGCAAATTGTATCAAGAAAATCAGGGACAGGCTGACAGACATCTGAGTTGAGTGTTATTAGATGAAGTAAAGTGTTGTTTTCAATTTAGTTGATATCTTAATGATACTGATCACACTTTCTTTGGGCTGAAAGTACCTGTAAATTAAACATCATTATGAGAAAGTCACTTTAGGCTCCTATCACATTACTTGAGAAAAGGGCTCTGTCTTTTCCCCTTTCGTGTGATGGGAGATACCATTAAGTATATATGTTTGTTTAAATTCATTCTGATACTAGACATATTATCTATCATAAACCACCATTTTATTTCCTAACTTCTCTGCTACACAAAATTGATTCATTTGAAACACTTCAGTCAACATGTTTTCTGGAATGTTGTTCTTAGCATGATGAGAAGTGAACCAAATCTAGCTTGTTTCTATGTAGGCTCAAACAAGCATATTGGCTTAAAAATAGTGTGCTTGCCAAACTACATATCATGAGTAGCTAGAATATTATTGAGCTAATATCCTCTATGTGACTTTTTTGTGTGGATACTATAGACAGAACTGAATTAATAATGATATTTCC
This sequence comes from Phodopus roborovskii, assembly GCF_943737965.1. NCBI lineage: Eukaryota > Metazoa > Chordata > Mammalia > Rodentia > Cricetidae > Phodopus > Phodopus roborovskii. The sequence goes on from NW_026126447.1 coordinate 14,730,019, forward strand.
CATTCATGAAAAGCTGTTTTACATTCAGCTTTATGGGTTGTTCTTTATTCCTTAAAATAAGCCAAATGAAGTAGTTCTTTAATTAAATAAGCAACAACTTACTTAGTAGGTGTCTGTAAATAAGCTAACAATGTGCAAACTAATTAGTTTGTATACATGAAATATTTAAAGGTAGATATGATATTAGGCCAGTTAAAGATTTCCATACATTTCCATGTGATGTTTTCATTTATAATATTCTCTGTTTCTATGGAATGTACAAGCCATTCCTGTAGATGTCCCAGAGATTATTTGAGGTATAATATCCTATGAATCATAATCTGGAGGATAAGCAATATCTTTCTACACAATTAAAAGAGAGAGAGAGAGATGTCTTTCCCAGAATCTACACATAGTCTCCTCTTTTTCCTCATGAAAATACAATCATGTTCTCTCCTTCACAGGGATGAGTAATATATTTAAAGTAGTCTGATCTCCAGTACAACAAATGTGAGATTCTAAATTATCCAAGTAAATATCGAGAATAAGGCAAGGGACACAGTAGCTTTATAAATACTAAAGGTGAAATTAAACTAAATATTCAAGCAAAGAAAAAATGCATGAAGATAGATGATATGGTGATCTCCATACAGTACATGAAGAAATGGAGATTAAAAAAGGATACATTTTGCTTAAGCCAAGAGTCTGTAATTACTAAGAAATAATACTCTATAATAATATATATTTCTAGGATAAAAAAGGGTTTCATATACAAAACAACATACTTATATACTACATTACAAAATTAACTTGTACTTTGCTATATGAACTTGGATCAACCTCAGCATGTCTACTTATAGCTTTAAAATTTTATATTTGGTAAAATATCTAGACTATACCACTTTGTAGTCATTTCATAGTTTTTGCTAATTTTACTGTCTTACAGCCTCAGAGACATCAAGTTCCAGGTAATATCTACTATTTTCTTTTACTACCACAGCATTTCTACTGGTTCATAATTTTAAGGATACTAAAATGTGTCACATTGCCAATGAAAACCTTCTGGAATTTCAAAACACAAACAGGAAGCTGTTTGAAATACAAATGAGAAATTTATTTCATTAAGTCCTTCAAAACAGTTAAGCAACATTAAATTAAAAGCACACTTTTTTAAAGGTAACAATTAATGACATCCACTCTGCTTTGATGTTGAGAAACCCCAGAGAAAGGAACATCACTGTTTGATTAATGATAAGCAGATTGCTGAATGCAGGCACAACCAAGATGAAGTCGAACTTACTGTGGCCTGTCTCCAGCTTTAAGAATTGAGAACCTGTAACTACAACTAGCCCAAACAGTTATTGAAGGAAAAGCTTGAGGATTCCCATTCAGAGTTAAATCACCCTGTTGAAATGGGGAGCAACTCACTTTGGTTGCTTTTCCCATTCCTTGTCAGAAAATACCAAGAGCATTGAAAACACATGAGCAGATTTTTTTTTACCAGATTTCATGAATGGTTATAGGTGTTAAATTATTTTATTTAATATGTTTTCTAAGCTAGGAGTGGACACTCTTTTAATTCCAGCACTCCTGAGGTAGAGGCAGGAAGACTCTGAGCTTGAGGCCAGAATGATCTACACAGCAAGTCTCAGGATGTCCTGGAAGAGAACTATCTTCTAAAACAAATAAAAAAAAAAAGAGGGAAAAAGAAAACCCAAAGTTGTACACACACACACACACACACACACACACACACACACACACACACACATTCATCTAAGGAGTAGAAGAAATACTTCTGCCTTTAAAAAGCAAGCACATGCCCTTCAAAACTGCAAATGTTGTATGCAGATCAATGGATTTTTCCCTTCCTAAAGAAGCCCCATATACCTCTTCTCTGAGGACAGATATTCTTCATGGTGTACCTTCACATGAATTTTTACCCATGTTCTTGTTAGCAACCTTGCATCCATGTCCCTGCAAGGAAGCCAGATCAAGCTCACAGGCTCTCTAGGCTTGAGTTGGATGAAATAATTTCTTTGGGCTTTCCCTGGAGATATTTTTGTCCCCAAGAAAAGCCATTCAACCCCATGTCAGCAGATAAGCTGAACAAAGAGGACAACTCACTTTTTGTGTTTGCTCAGGTTTGGGAATAAAGAAAACTAGGATGCTTGGAAAAAAAAGGGGGGAGGACCACCTGCTTAAATTTATATCGCAACAATGTAGGGACTATAAGATATGGTCTTTATGGACACTTGTTTACCTCCTTAACTCCAGTTCCAAGTGATGTCCAGGGCCTTTATCCAGAATGGGAGTCTTCTTGTCCCACAAGCTCCATACTTATACAAGTGCAATCCTGGATACAATTATCCACTGGTTCCTCCCACACGTGTGGCAGCTTTACTGGAAAGAATACCTACTGAGATTTGTACTGGAATGCAATGGACAAACAACTCTGCCCAGAACCACTGCCTGCTGCACTTGGTTGAAAATGATAAACTTTTGTAAAGTGTTCCTATTTTAACCAATGCTTTGTGAGATGTGAAAAGGGGAAACAGCCTGCCTTTACCCAAGAGAGCCCTCTAACAGCCCACTTCTTCCTCGGCTTTCTTTAAGGAGTTCCTTAATATACTTTTCTCCTCTCTTTTGGGATTTTTTCTGTGTCATCTGTAGTATGTATGGAAGAAATAGCTTAGTGGATTCCAAACTGCAGGAAATACCTTTTCCTCATATCTTTAGAAAAGGATCTCTCACTATAGCAAATAATATTATCCCAATGAGGGACACATCACACAGAGAGTGGCTGCATAGTAAATGATAAGGAAACTCAGAGCCACAGAGTTCTGATAATCAAACAAATAATGCATCTAATGGTCAATGATTACCAGACAGCTGTAAAGGGTACGGTTTTTCCGCCTGCCGCCTGGTCTTGTCCTGCCGCAGCACCAGCCCCAAATAACGCACAGAGACTCTGTATTTGATATTATACTGTTGGCCAGGTACTAGTTTCTTATTGGCTAGCTCTGTCTTAAGTATTAACCCATTTCTGCTGATCTATGTATTTTCACATGGCCTTCTCTTACCGGGGAGGCGGCTGGCGTCCAGCTCTCTCCAGACTCTCCATCTTGACTCCTTCCTACTTCCTCTTTCCTCCTCATCTCCTAGTCCCTCCTATCTCCTTTCCTATTAGCCAACAGTGCTTTATTCATTAACCAGTATGAGAACATATACAGAATGGCATCTCCCATCAGACAGCTTTCTTGATTTTTGGCCTGATTTCTAATTCATCACTTTAAGGACAAAGAAAAATAGCTAAATATGCTCTCCATGCCAGCTGCTCAGTTCTAGAGTACCTGATTCTAATCAATCTGTCTTTAAATTGCTGGATCTATAAAAAAAAATATATTGGACATATTTAGAAACTGGTAAGATTATATTCAAAGGTGTCCATTGCTAGAAGTCAGGAGGATTTCCAAGCATTAGGATGAGCTTTAAAAAAAAAAATCTAGAAGACTTCAGAGGGGAGGTAGGGCAATGTGATTAGACTATCAGTGCTATGGAAATAAAAATCCTATTGACATCCTAGAAGACAGAGGCTGCAGTCAATTTGATATTGCATTTTAAAGATGTTCCTACCATGTTCTTAGAAAAAAATTTTTTCTCTGGTTGCACAACGTTTACTTCTTGAAGAAGCAGAGATAATTTCTAACTTCAGATTTTCTGGATATGTGTTCTAAGAAAAAGAAAGTCAGGAACCTGTCAAAAGGAGATACACTGAATGTTTAGTAAAGTCACAGGGACTTGGAGCTGTCTTGAACCCTCAATTGCCAGGCAGAGCAAAGTGCAGGACAGAGCTGAGGAGAGAGTACCTTTTCTTTTGTCTTTCTTTTCTTCCCTTTCCTTTCCTTTTCTCTTCTCTTCTCCTCTCCTCCCTTCCCCCTCCTCCCATAGCCTCTGCTCTTCTCTTTTTATTTCTCTTCCGAATTCTCTCCTCCTCTTTACCTCACTAGCCCGCAACTCCTGTCCTTCTCCCCATCTCTCCATCCCTTATTATCATATAGCTGTACTATCCTCATGTCTTTCAGTCTCCACTGCACACAAGTGATTGTGATGGCTTCGTAGCTACATCAAGATACAAGCAAGGGATTCTTGGTTTTCTTTTCAGTAGTTGCCAGTTTTAAAGAAGAATAAAATGTTTTATAAAGAATATCTTGATATATCACTTTAGGTATAATGACTATAGAACTTAAAAATGAATACAAGATGGGCTTTAGGACAAATTCTTCCTTTACTTAGTTCATAAAGAAGACCAATGAAATTATTTGGTGAGTAAAAGTGCTTGATATGAAGCCTAAAGATATGTTTGATCTCCAGAAAACACATAAAGGTGGAAAGTGAAATTTCTATGAAGTTGTTCTCTGACTTCTAAACATGTGGCATGGCACACGTGGCACTCCGTACACACATGGCACTCCATAAACACATGGCACTCATTACACACATGCACATAATAATGATGAAGTTTTAAGTAACAAAATTCATAAAATTTTAAGTCACAATTCATAAAGAAAGAACTCTGTTAAATTATAAATCAGGGAACATTGTTTCTATATATTTCTATTGGACACTTGTGAATTTCTTCCATTAACTTCTTGTTTTGTTTTGTTTCTTTAGTTAAAGGATGATTTGAATTTGTTACAGCCTAGGCTGGCTTCAAATTCATATCTTCTTGAATAATCCTCCTGAATGCTGAACTATAAGCAGGTATTTCCACAGGCGATAACTGTGAATTCTGATCCACATTTCTATGTTCACCCCCCCCACACACACACAGAGAGAGAGAGAGAGAGAGAGAGAGAGAGAGAGAGAGAGAGAGAGAGAGAGAGACAAATTGTAAAATAACAGTGACATGAAGATCATGCAGAGTAGCAACAGTGGATGATATAACTTTAAATGGGGTGCTAGGTTTTAGGGAGGAGGTAATATTTGAGCAATATGGTATGAGCCATGCAGCTATCTAGAATATTATCTGAAACCCTGAGTGTGTGTGCTGTTTAGAGGGGATAAAAAACCTTAACAACATGTATTAAGATTAGGAACATTAGAAAAGGAAGGGAGCTTGGGGACTTACTTTCAGCTCTTACATATGGTCCCTAACTACTCTAATTCAGCACAGATGAAATGGGTGGCATGGGAGAGGTGGGGTCACAGACAATGGAATGAAGATGAGTCAGTGGTCTGATAGGAAATGATTGACAAATGCAAGTGGAAATACTGAAAGCAAGAGAGGATGATTTTAAGCAAAATAATCACCACACAAATCGCATAGTGTTTCAGAGACATACAGAAGTAGAACACCGCGATTCTCTGAGTGTTAGTCTGTGACAGACGCCTCTAACCAACCACTAACCAGCAGGCAAATTCACACTGGTCAGCATGGGCTACATGAATCTTCTATGGGACTTTATAATACAGAGCCACACAAAGCCCCAGGTACATGTAGAACCTGTGCTGATTGTAAGCCGTCCAGCTCCTTCAATGACTTGGGGGCTGACCTCTGTGAAGGCCTCTTGTTATGACAGTTGTAAACAATGCTTTAAGCTCCTCTCTTCCCTCATGTTTCTCTAATCTTGATAAATTTTCAACAAGCCTTTTGAAAATTTTAAGCTTAATTCTGCTGAAATGAATCAGAGAAGAGCTGCCAAGAGAGAAACCTTTACAAAGAAAACACTTTGGGGTGGCTTATGTGGGATTATGTGCAAAGGGTAGTATAGATTCCTCTGGAAGGGACAGGATCAAAATTCTGCCAGAGCCTGAGGTGCTAAGCCCATTATGGCATTCTTTGTGCTACAATTAAAATAACAAAGTCAATCAATGCACTTTGGTCAATACTCCTCTGGGCTGTTAACAGGGAAAAATGTGAGCTTCTAAATGAAATATCTTGAGCTAGATAAGGTGCTCATTACACTGAGAGGAGCAATTTGCATGTTAGCACTAGAAAAAGATAGGGATTCTAAAACCCTCTTCACTCTTGTAGCCATCTTAATTATAAAGGATATAATCGTTGCCTCTTTTCTGTAAATTACATTTAGTAATTTTACATTTTTCCTCACCACTACCAGAAGGAAGAGATAAATGATTTTTTAAAAAATTGAAGTCAGCAAAGGATTTTTCCGATTGAAAATGTTGTCAGTTTTTCAGAGATACACAAGGCAATGGGGATAATAGAAGGTCTTATAAAATTCAGTAAAATCTCAAAGGTCAATAATAAACTGCAAGCCTCAGAAAAAGATAAAACTGCTTACAGCTATGTTCAAGGCCAAAAAGCCAAAAACTGTCCAAATAAAGTCACTGAGAAGAAAATATATTCACAGCAGCTGTCTCTCACCAGCCACCAGCGAAGATCTAATCTGTTCAGAGCAGAGGGAGAGGGCAGAGGGGGCGGGGAAAGCAGCCATGGCTGCTACTCTTGTAATCAGAGCCTAATTTTGTGCCATTATCTGTTTGATGGTTTAAGTGAAACAAAGAGACAGTGATCTGAAAATGAGCAAGAATGAAACAGACCAAGTGAGAGTGTAAGGGGATTAGCTCGGGTATGCATTGCCAGCAGACTTTCCTGTGATGATGGAGAAATGTAATTCTTAGTTACCAGCAACTGTCCCTATCCTGAAAGTCTAAAAGTCTAAACCTAGACTAAAATTGCTCTTTAAAATTAGGGAGGTTTTTTTTTTTTAATGAATTTAATTTCTACATGAGTAGACGGGGATTGTGGGCTTCCCTCAGTTATTCCCTCAGTATTCATCAACAGTGCTGCCCAATGAATGTTTTAGCTTGTCTGAAAAGGGGTCAAACTGCTTAATGAATAGATGAAAGTTTTCAATTAGATTTTACATGGGAGAACACCATACATGACAGAACATGAGAGAACCTTTAAACTTTTAAGCAAAATTTTCCGGAAGAGAAAAGAGGTTAAGATCAAAGCACATTTTTAAAATGTACGAGCGCCATCTGGTGTCAGAAATAAAAATATTCAGACTGAAGCCCTCAAGCTTTGTTGGCTCAGAACAGTGCAAGTAAGAGGTTATGTTATAATGAAGCAGTCATTCTTGAAATAGAATTCATGGCTAATACGAAGATGTGACTATTTACCGTTTGTCCTGGGGCTCTATGAACCTACAAGTGAGTCTGGCTGTGACAGTGTCCTCACCATTCTACCGTTTATATTTGAATACTTCACACTCAAAACCTGCATGTTTCGACTCAAGGATTCACAAGAGTGCCTCAGTTTTCCAGTCTTTTCAAGCGAAACGCCTCAAAATAGGAAAAGCATTTCCATGCATTGAGAAGCAATTTCTGCATAAAAATACAGCAGAAGCAGATGGGGAACACATTTTTAAAGAAGAAACTTGAGGATTATAATTCTAGTGTGCCAAGATGAAATTAGCAATATATTAAAAAGAGCTATCTAAGGAGTGGTAGTTAAGTGAAACTTGTACACCAGTCTATTAATAGAGCTTGAAAAACACTGCACTCTGTCTCCTGATCAGCAAGTGACTTTTCCCACACCCATAGGATAAGTCAGGAACTCACACAATGTTCATCTATCCTTAGGATATTTTAGCTACAAGGATCCTGATGGTTAGGAAGACCAATAGAGTAATCCAGCAATAATGGCACTTTCTACACAAGAGCAAACATCATTGTAGGTCAAAAGGCTTCAGGCTTTAAGTCTGGTTGGGTTGTTTTAATGACTCCTAAACAGCATTACATTTATTTCTAGAATAAATGCCCAATCCACCATTTTAGCGATGCTTCTCCTGTGCAAGTAGCTAAGTAGAATGCAACATACAATGCAGCCATAAAAACAGGAAAAGCAAGTAACCCTTCCCTGTCTGCTAGAAGAAGAAATCTATATAGAATAAGCTGTGTCTCTTCAGTTTATTTTTTTATTAAAATAGACTTCCATTGGAAACATTCAAACAGTAAAAAGTTTGTTCTCTGTAATAGCATATTTTAAACATCTAACAGGTAATTGAGTTTATCTCTTCAAAATAAAACTGTTTCACGAGATTTCAGCCAGTTGTTGGCACCTAATTTTCAAGCAATGGTGAGAAATTACACGTGCTTTCCATCTGCAGCCCTAAGCAATTATCCTTACCAGAGAGAAACAGGACAGAGAGACACTAGGGCACCAGGCACTTAGCTTCCTTGTATCCCAGGAGAGAGTTGAAAATGTGGCAGAATAAGGGACTGGCAGGACCCAGGTGTTTAAACACCTGACAACCTATTGTCTCCTGTGTGGAAGGCTGCCTTAGCACAGCAGGTGCAGAGGAGTGGGGGACTGTAATACAATACTTGTACCTAAAAAGCTTCCAATAAAGATAGTATGCACATCATGAATTTCCAGAGTCCTCCCAGGAGGAGATAGATCTTCACTTACAGGAAGCTGAGAACAAAATTTGTTCTGAAGCATAAGAATACTTGTTAGCCACACTGCACAAAACATCTACTGTATATAAGGGATCTTTTGCGAGCTAACAGACATAGCCAAAAAAAAAAAAAAAGTTAAGGTAGCAATTAACAAAATTACCGGAAATAGCTTCTTGGAGTATATAAATTTGCAGAACTGTAATATAAATTTTTAACTACGAAATAAGCATTAACTAAAAGCTTTTGTCTATTTTTTTTCCGCTTCTATATTCCTCAAACATAATGCCTGTACCTTAACACAAAAACATTTAATGGCTTGAATTTTATTAAGCCATTGTCAGTCATGTCACAAAATTACAGACTTTTCCATCACTTCACTTCTGAAAATTTGTAAATCTTAAAGATGTTTTGTTTAGTAATTTTTCTGTCTCCTGGAAGTAGGGTCTGTTGTAGGAGAGGTAGCCCTGAGGTCATAAGGGCAGGACAGCTAGCCCTGCCCCTCATTAGCTGCAACACTCAGGAGAGTGGTCTCTAAGCCATCCCTGAGCAACACAGTAGTGCTGACGCTGACACCCCAGGCCCATGCTAGGCAATGCAAAGTGTGAACTTGTCAAGGCAATGCAGGAGATCTCACCCTGGTGGTGAGAGGAAAAGGAACAACTACCCAGGCCCAGAATCAGGGTTATGAGTTGGCCCACCCCAATATCCACTGCATAAGTGATCTGCTGGAGCATATGGAGTTGCAATTGGCACCAATGCGAGGCACATACATCCCCATAAAGCCCGAGAAAGCTTAAAAAGGGCCGGCCCACACCAATGAAGATGGCAGTAGCCCTTGTTAAAGCTGCAGCCCCGCCCTCAGGAAGGCTGTTCCGGGTTAGAGAGGGTTGCCCTGAGCTGGAGCTGACTCCCAGGCCAGGTCCCCCAGAAGAAAGACTCAAAAAACTGAAGCTGGGTCGGGGCCGGACCTCAGACACTCGTCCTAGAGACCCCCTTCCTCTCCCATCCCAGATCAACTTAGCCGGTTCTAAGTCTGTGAGCAGTGAAGACTTGCTTCCAACAGGGATTGCCTTGGGAGGGCTCTTTGGTACTTGTGAGCTAGAAGCCACAATGAGCTGCTTGGCACTCCAACCTGAGCTGCCCACCTTGAGACTTAGCACTTCTTTCTGGCATCTTGGGGCTTCCCTACCCCCACACCCACCCACATTGATCAGCATATAGACAGAGCATCCTACTTTCCGTGGCTCCTACCACATGATATCTGTCTGGCCCTCTGAGCCATTCTATTCTGATGACTAGATGGATCATCACACACTGCTCCTGGGCCCTGGTCATGTTGGCCTCAAAAATCTGGGAAATATGTGTTTCCTAAACACCGTGCTACAGTGCTTGAGCAACACAAGGCCTCTCCAAGGCTTGTCTTGGAAAGGACTTCTGGCAAAAGGTGCCTAGAGGAGGCAGAGCCCAGGAACTCGCAGATGTGATTGGTGCCCTCAGGAACTGACAGGCAGGAGAGAAATCTCGTTACACCTGCAAACAATGTTTCATGCATGTTCATTCATGCATCCATTGAAATTCATAGGCCATCTCTATCAAGTCACTAAAGTAGAAGTCAGATGATTGAGATGATGAAGACGATCAGTAGAAGTAGATGTAGAACAAGACAGGAAAATGGGAGCTGAATAAGAGAAAAATATGCCATATTGTTGGAAACACAAAGGTCCTTGAGCACACATATCCAGGGGAATGAGAAATGTTAATTACACAGGGTTGTCTTTCAAAGGAGGAAATGCATGCATGCTTTCCAACCATTAGGCTTTGGGCTGGGTGCTGTTAATGACCTGGTGACTTTGCTACCTGTAGAGCCAAATCTCAACCAAATCTCTCAGAACGTTATTCTAGCGTTTTCCTCCCCTAGACCTTTAACTTTAGCTTTGTTTCTCAGGTGATAGAACCCAACCTTAGGGATGTCTTAGAGTTTCCATAATTGCTAAGAGACACCATGACCATGGCAACTTTTATAAAGGGAAATATTTAATTGTGTTGGTTTACCATTTCAGAGGTTTAGTCCACTATTATCATAGCAAGAAACATGACAGCACACAGGTGAAATGGTACTGGGGAAGGAGTTATGAGTTCTACATCTTGATCCACAGCAACAGGAAGCAAACTATGAACTAGGTGTAGCTTGAGCATATGTGATACCTCCAAGTGCACCCTACAGTGACATACTTCCTACAATAAAGCCACACCCTCTCCAATAGGACTACACCTCCTAATAATGCCACAACCTATGGGCCAAACATTCATACACGTGAATTTATGAGGGCCATTTCTATTCAAACCATCACAGGGGAGATGTCACATGTACTGTATAGCTTGCTGCCCTCTATGCTATACAGTCATAGGTTATACCAGATACTAGGCCCTTAAGCTATAAAACCCATCTTCCTGTTGACATGTTCTCTGAGTTGAGTGTCAATGTAATTACACCTCCTTGTGCATTACACCTCCTTGTGCATTGTGGCAATGTCTTCTCAATGGCATATATCTAAGAAGCTATAAATAAAAGAGAATCATAACTGTGATCACCAGAATAACATCTTCCTTAACAAAATTATATGACTCATTATTTAGAATGTTTTAAATTTAACAATTGTATTAGAATGAGGAGATATACTTGCTAAAGGCATGCTATTTGATGGGTTAATAACCAAGTTACATTAAAAGTCTTACTATACTAATAGTAGTAATAAAAATCGTTAGAAAACCTAATTATAACAATATAAATACTAAACTAAATATTAATGTTAATAAGGAAAATATTTACACACAGCAATGCCTTTCAGAGTCAGAAAAGTAATCAGTGCATATATTGAATATTAGGTAGTGCTACAGCAGTGGAAAGTAGTGTGAAGTTACTGGCTGTGGTTAAAGTGTATATTGTTAAACCGTGTTTGCACCTCAATGAGTGAAATTCCAATCTTGTGTGTTATTTCATCCAATTCTCTCATTTAAATATATTTTCATGAGCAAAAAGTACTAGGGGAAAATGGCAGCATTTTCAAATGTGCTCTATGATCTCTTCCCTGCATCAAATAGGAAACATGATAGAAGTGGCTCCTCTGTGCTATGGGTAAGTGCTTCTGAGGACTTACAAAATGAGATTTGCATTTAAAAGACTGTCAAACTATGAAGCTTTTCATCTGAATTAGGAGACTCTAGGACATAAATATCTGTTTTCCTTGTGAGGTTGTTGGCTCTGCACTGGGCAGTGATCTCTACATTTCATTGAGTCATACAAGACACTCACTTTCTCAAAGTCACTGCCTGTAACATGTTACAGTGGGTCAGACCTTCCCACCAAGCCTGAGGGTTTGATCCAATCACTGGACTCTATGTGACAGAAGAAGAGAGCTCTCATTGAAGATATGCTCACTGAATTAAATATATACACATAGAATGCCAAAACAGCATGACTAACAGCCTAGCATCAAACAAAAAGCATTAACTTTGTTTTTCAGTTTCTCAGTCTCTTTCAAAAGATCAATTGCATTTGAATGAAGAATAAATGTATCTGTATGGAAAAATCAGACATTAATGAAACTGAACTTAAGTATTTTTACATGCTAGTTTTGCATGACCTGTGTACGTGTATGATTTAAGAAAAGAGTATGGTGCAATGCAGTATTTTATGATATGCTATGAGTTACATATGTAAATAAGACTTGCTTGGTAGATATTTTAAAAAATTATGTCTGTCTTTCATTTTCTCCCTCATTAAAAGAATCTTTGACTTGGTTGGGTGCAATGGTGACGTATAACTTTAATCCCCAAAAAAGAAGGCAGATCACAGAGGTGAGTCCAAGTGCATCCTGGCCTACATAGCAAGTTGAAGGCTAGCCAGAACTCTATAGTGAGACATTGTATCAGAAATTAAACAAAATTTTTTATCCCTTTTATCCTTACTATAACTTCACTGGAGCTTTGCAGTTTCCTCAGAACTCTCCATATGTATATTATCGTATGGAGAGACCGTTTGTAGACACATAAGACAAGAAGTAACTCTTTTCTCATGTAGAGGATGGATTAGGCTGTTAAACTCTCAAGAGTGTTGGTAAATTCAAAGAAAAAAGAAGATCTAACAACATCTGTAACAAATTCCCTCATTTTAACAGACAATGAGAGAAACACCTTTATTAAACCTTTTACTTTTCCTTCATAAGCAGAAATTATATTTTCCCCAATTACAAAATGTGTTTTACTTTTATGTATGTTTGCTTGTGCTTTGCATGTGATCCTGGTGCCTGCATTGGGCAGAGGTCATCCAATCCCCTGGAATTCGCATTGCAGACAGTTGTGACCTGCCATATGGGTATAATGAAATGAGCATGAGTCCTTTTCATGAGCATCCACTGAGCCTTCTCTCCAGTCTCCAATGTCTTCATTTGCTAAAGGCATATTTTTTCAGATATTTTAATTAGCATGTGAAATAATGGACTTCACAGGGCATTCTCATGCATTTCACTATTGATCTTCCATCTCATATCCCTACCCTACATTCCTTTCCTCTTCCCTCTTTCTCTACTTTCTTACAAACCCTCCCCTCCCATGCCTGCTCCTGCTGGTCCTCATCTTCCTCCTAGTATCTATCTTCTGCTTTCATGCCATATACAACCCCCTTTTATTAAAAATAGATTCCATTCTCATACAACATATCCTGATTACAGTTTCCCCTTCCTCTACCTCTCCCAACTCCTCCCTACCACCATTTCCATTCATATCCACTCACATTTTGTCTCTCATTAGAAAAGAACCATGTTCTCTCTGTTTATGGTATGGCTCCCAGTTTACTGTTTTTAAAGGACGTGAGCATATGAAGACCTGGGTTTCTCATTCTTGTGCATTTCTTGGGCTCTTTTCCTTTTGTTCTTTTGCCTCATCTAGTCCAACGTCAATGTGATGGCTTTTGATTTATTTTGCATTTCATTATGCTTGCTGCTTCACATTTTTGCTTAGATCATTTACAGGGTATACTGGGTGATTTTGTGCGTCCATTTTGACAAGAGCTATATAGAGTCATTAGTGGAAGGAGCCTCAGCCAAGGAAATGCCTCCTTGAGACCTAGCTGTAAGACATTATCTAATTAATGGAGGAAGATCCAGCCCTTAGTGGGTGGTGCCATCCCTGGTCTGCTGGTTCTGGGTTCTATAAGAAAGTAGACTGAGCAAGCAATGGGAAGCAAGCAAATGAGCAGCCCCTCCATGTCCCCTGTATCACCTCCTTCTTCTGGGATTCTGCCTTGTTTGAGTTATCCTGACTTCCTTCAGTGATGAACCACAATGCTGGAGTGTAAGCCTTCTCTCCAACTTGGTTTTTGCTAATGGTGTTTTTGTCAAAGCAATAAAAACTCTAACTAAATAAAAGGGACTTGCTCTCCTAGAGTCCGGTATCACCTGTGGCTCTTGAATTTTTTCTGAGTACCCTTTCTTGGGATTTCTTCGGGATTTGATGAGGAAATAACATTCAGGACTGTGTATGCCAAGATCTGGTTGTCACTCTCTGTATTTGTTCCCATCTGCTGCAGGAGGAAGCTTCTCTGATGATGTCTGAATAAAGCACTGATGTATGAGTATAGCAAACTATCACTAGGAGTCATTTTGTCATTATTATTTTGTAAGGCCAGAAGTATTTGGTTTTAAACTAGGTACCTGTAATGGGAGATGTCATTCTATAAATATGTTTCTCTTATTGGTTAATGAATAAAGCCATGTTGGCCAATAGCAAAGCAAGATAGGTGGGACTAGGATGCAAGGAGGATTCTGGGAGAGTAGAGAGGAGTCAAGATGTAGGACATGAGAGAAGAGGTCTGGACCCTTTCTCTGGTAAGATAAGACCATGTGAAAACACATAGATAGAAATGGGTTAATATTTAAGATAGTGTTATCCAATAAGAAACTCAAGGAACAGGCCAACATCTTTATTATAAATATAGTCTCTGTGTGTTATTTTGGGACTGACACAGCTGTGGGACCAGGCTGGAGGGAAAGCGCTCATAACAAAATGGTACCTACAATGTGGGTACTAAGAACCTCCACTTAAACTTGACAAAAACTTAAAAAGGGATTTTAGAAACAAAAGAACAGAGACAAGTAAGTCTTCTTGGTAATAGCACTTTTTTGCTAGAGACAAGCAGAGACTCGCTTGGCTTCTTTAAAGGAGGTTTCCTGACTTGGCATAAGCAGAAAAAAACACAAGTCACTTTTAAGAGGCCCTGCTAACAACTGAATGATGTGTGATGTGTATAACAGCTGGCAGTGGAGGTAGAGGCAAAAAGATCTCTATGATTTCAAGGCCAGCCTGGTGTACAGAGTGAATTCCAGGACAGCCAATGTTACACAGAGGAACCTTGTCTCAAAAAAACAAAACAAAAGAAAAAATAGAGGTAAAAGAAATATAGAGCAATAAAAAAGCCACACAAAGTTGGAAAGTACAGAGAGAGTCTGGATATTATATGCTAGCTATTGTGTTGTCTTTACATTGCTCAATTGCTAAGAAAAGAACACAACTGCTAAAACACGCTTGATTATCAATGCAGCTGAATTAATCCAACTCCATATTTTTAAAATGCTTTGACTTCAAAATTTAATTCTAAAGACAAGTTACTGGGGAAAAGAATTTTTACTTTTGTTTCTACAGAAAAATGAAAAGCTGGGGATTCCTTCTAGACTAACATGGTTTGATCAAGCAACACCACCTGAAACAGTGTCCCAGGTGATCCAACATTCAAAACAGCTGGGACAAGACAGCCTTGCAGATTACAGCCAGGATTTCTATATCTTCTTAGGATTCCCATGGTATTACAGTGTCCACACTAGCAGGAAGCAGTTTGGAAATTCCCAAATAGTGTCTATAAATGTTTGTTTTCATCTAAATGGGGGCTGGTTATAAATGGCTAATGATTACACCCAATCTCATTTTAAAGTTAAAAAGGGGATTGTGGTATAGAAATTAGTACTTTGTTTTGGAATGGATTTTCATTTATTGATATAAATTTAAGGTCAATTTTGTAATATTATGCATATTTCTCCTCTTGTTTAAGTATTGTGTTTATATAGCTCATTAAAAATGTAATAAATAATTAAGTACAAATTATAGGTAGTTACCTATAATAGTCAAAACTTATAGTTTGGTTGGTTAGGTTTTATAGATATAGATATAGATATAGATATATTTCAAATGAATAGACATTCTTCAAACATTTCAAAGACCTACAGAAATTGGGATTTAAAATGGTTTAGGGATTTTCTTGACAATGACTCGTAACTGCTCCTGGCAATACCATCAAAGGAAGATGGATATCAAAGAAACTCATTGTGGAGTTTGATTCCAATATTGAAAGACTAGCCATTTGGAAAAGATAATGCTCTTGTCTCGACTGTTTAACTGTATGTTTTATAAAGTAGACATGCATGACCCACAGGAAAGTAACTGCTGAAACAAGAAGGACAGTGCTACAGGGTTTCTGCTTCATAGAAGAGTCTACCAGACATTCTACAGGACAAAGAAAAAGGTGACTGACAAACTGCCAATACAAGTGGACAGTTTAAAGTTCGCTGCTTTGCTGAAGACTCTACCAGACACACTATGGCCTATGGGCCAAATATGGATGTGCCAATTTACAGAAGAACTTTGGATATCTGTCCAGGTATCAAGATGTCTCTATCGTGTCATTTGGGGCAGGGTCTAGGCCCTCCCCCATATGTTTAGGCTGAGAAAGTACCCATCTATGTGTGATAGGCTCCCAAAGTCCATTCGTATAGTAGAGATAAATACTGATCCATTAGTAGGGTCTATGTAGACTGCCCAGTCCTCCAAAAACCCACATTCAGGGGGTCTGGGTTGGTCTTATGCTAGTTTCCCAGCTATCAGAGTGAGGTGCTTGAGCTACCCCTTGTTCAGGTCAGCTGATTCTGTGGGTTTCTCCAGCCTTGTCTTGACCCCTTTGCCTATCACTCCTCCCTCTCTGTAACTGGATTCCAGGAGTTCAACTAGTATTTAGTGGTGGGTGTCTGCCTATGCTTCCATCAGCTACTAGATGAAGGCTTTAGGATGACAAATAATGTAGTTATAAATCCTATTATTGTGGAAGGGCATTAAAGGTAGCCTCTCCACTATTACTTAAATGGTTAAAGGGTTCATCCTTGTAGATCTGTGCATTCCCCTAGTGCCAAATTTCTCCTTAAATCTATAATGGCTCCCTCCTTTGTGGTACTTTTTTAAATATAGCTGCCTGTTGAATAGATTTTTCTTTGAAATGAGAGTAAAATATTTTCAAATATTAGTCATGTATTTTCAATATGATAATAAGACACAAAATTATATATGAAATTACAGGAATCTTCTAAACTGAAAATTTAAAATATGCATTGCAGTTCTTAAAGCATGCCAACTTCCAATGGAAATGCTTTTTGTTGGCCTTATCATTTATAGACACAGAGTTGTATTATTAATATACAACTCAACATTTCATTAATTTTTTGTTTGGATAGATTCACCAAAGCAGTCTGAAATCAACTTTTAGATGTTTCTCTGGGCAGGTATATAAGGACATGTCTAGAAAATAATCTGAGGGGAAAAGGCTTCCACCACAGTGTATGGCAGCTTCATGCAGCAGCCTAGATATAAAGTAGTCTAAAGCAAAATCTTTGCTGCTTTACATGTCAGCCATTTTCTCTTGTTGAAGGCTACTGTGATTATCTTGTTATTGTTGGTATAGTAAGCATCTATCACTGACATCGAGTCCTGATTACTTGGACTTCAAATGTGAATTAAAATTAGTCAATCTCCAGAAATTCATAAGGCCTCAGCATCAGCTTTAGGACTTCCAAGGCACCAAGCCTAAAAGGCTGATCAGTTAGTGGGTTCTCAGCTCCTACATTTTATAAACAACCTTTGTTGGACTACCTAAATTTGATAAAAACCTTTTTATCAGTTATGTTCTTATGAATTACCCTAATATATTTTCTTTGCTGTTGTTTTAAGTGGGAAATAAAATATAAAGTGGCATTCTCTATCTGCTGGTACCATATCCATGAGTTCAACCTATAGGTGCAGTTTTTCATTGAGACCTCTGGATCCCCAAATAAACACACAAAGACTTATTATTAATTATAAATGCTTAGTCAATAGTTTAGCCTTGTTTCTGACTAGCTCTCACAAGTTAAATTAACTGTATTTCTTATCTACACTACCACATGTCAGTATCTTTTTTCAGTACCAAAATGTTCATCTCCTGCTTCTTGGTCTGCTGGCAACTCAGCCCTCCTTCATCCCAGTGTTCTCTCAGTATGGCTTTCCTGCCTAACATTTTCCTGCCTAGCTATTAGACAGCTGGCTCTTTATTAAACCAATGAGAGTAATACATATTCACAGCATGCTAAAGGATTATTACACAGTATCAACCATCAATGAGATAATAACATTTGAGGAAAAAAAATAGTCTGTGATGAACATTTGCAGGGTTTTTCTCTTGTTTCTGTTGTGCATACAATTATTTATTAGCATTTACATTATTAATTTAATGATTCCTTACCACTCTTCCATTAATGAATCTGCTTCCAATACAACTGTAAGCTACTATGGCAACTACTTTTCACATATAGAAAAAGAATCATGTCTTCTCTGAAGCTAACTCTTGTGGTTTACTTCCACTGCTCAGTTCTTCTTTACCTTTGTTCAAATCCAATGACTTCAGGCATGGCCAGAAGGTAAAGCTGCACTCTGTACTCTCAGCAGCATCTGGAGACGGTGAGGGTGTATTGGCTATGCACTGTGGTGTTCATACAGGCAGCTTTTGTGTTTGTCCCAGTTTTATGTTATTTTTATAGTTTCCACATAATGAAAGGTGCCAATTGGTGCCCCCACCTGTCTTGGATATTAACCAAGCATAAAATAAATCAAAACAGTTCTGCTCTCTTTTGAAAATTAGTATTCATTGCCAAAGAATAGGCATGCTAATATCATGTAAGTCATTAACTCTGCCAATGTGACTTTTGTACCACCTAAATTATAAGATTCATCATTTCCTGTCCTTGTGGACATTAATTATAATGGACACTTAGTTCAAAAACTTGAGAGTTTGTGGCACTGAGAACAATGCAAAAAAAAAAAAAAAACTTAGGAAGGTCTTGATACTGAATTTCATCAAGGCCAAGGGAGTGTTAGAGAACCACAGAATAAAGACAAAGTGGCAGGTTTTCTGCAATCTGGAAGTTATGAGACAAAAGAAAACCTAATTTCTACACTCCCTTATGAGACTGGATGAGCAAGCAAAGAAAAACAAACTGCAATGGCCTCCCCCTAAAATGTCAACTTACAGTTTACTGTCCTCAAAATCCAAACATAAGTAACTTGCAGTGCTGTTTTCTGTTTGTGTGCTTTAATAGCCACATGCATTTAATCTCAACCTGGATTAACACTGGTTCCTTGAACTTGAAAGGTGTGTGTGGTGTGTGTGTGTGTGTGTGTGTGTGTGTGTGTGTGTGTGTGTGTGTGTAAAAGACCCTTCCAATATCGTGCTAGCAATTCAGATTTGATATGTTTACTATGGAAGAGAAATGAATTGTAAATACTCTAAGACAATTTTCAATTTAACCCTCTGAGAAGGCAATTTCCTGGAAGAAACAAACGAATACACTCTGTCTAGACCTAATTCTTTCTCCTCCTTAGGGCTCAAGCACTCAAAGCATTTTCAGTAGCTTATGATAATTACAGCACTAGATCAATTTGGGTTCTGCCTACTCCTTTTGTCATCCCACATTCTGATATGATTGCTAACAAGCAATGTAAAGGCAGAAATGAGCTGACAGGAAGTCAGACAAGCAACTCACATTTTTAAAGCAGGCATTAGAAGAAACAAAGTGACAACAGGCATATGTCACTAGATTTAAAATGTGAGTGCTATGATGGGTAGGTACTTCTACTTCACATAAGGGAAATAACTATAAAAATAATGAAAGCAACTTTTTAATGCTAAAAACTAAATCAGGTACTTTTTATAGAGGAGCATGTGGTACTTATAATAATTGGTATATTCATAAACGTGTTAGTATATTATTTTTAAATTCTTGAAGGGGTTATGTTAGGGCTTGAGCTTAGGAATATATTCATGTAAGGCAAACACAATACCAAGCAATATGTTTCCAGATCATACTCAAAAACTTTACCTATATGTTTGCTATCATTATATTTAAATGTAATTTTTAACACATATTTCACCAGGAGCTAAAACCTCTGTCAGAATTACTGAAAGGGAAGAAGAAACCAGATTAACTTGTTTTTGGTTTTGATAGGAAATCAATCTGAGCAAGATTGAAAGAAAAATTTCCAAGGGGCCCTATTCATTTGAGAGCCCATGGTTCTCTTTCCAGAAACCATGTGCTCCCATGGTACAGGCAAATCCCTTATGATTCTTGCATGGTTAGTGCTAAGGAAAGCAGAACCCCAAGAAATTATATCAGAGCACTCTGTCTTACAATTCCTGCTCTAACAAGCATCTGTCCACATGGCTAAAGTATTATTAGGCTTCACTCCCTCCACACCAACATGTTCCACACGGGGGTTAAAAAAAAAAAAAAAAAAAAAAAAAAAAAAAAAACATAGAGCACTGGTGAGGAAATTTAGATTCAAGAATAACAGCAAATCTAGGATTGTAAACTGCCCTCTTAAGCCTTCCCACCACACCTACAGCCCTTCACTTAGTAGATTGTGTCCTCCTATCAAAGCAAGGCTTCCTAAAGAGGAAAAGAAAAGGGCTTGGTTTCACAAGCAGGAAGAGGCATGAAAGTCAGTATTAGAAATGGTGGGGCTGTTGGCATTATCAGATTATTTTTTTCCAAATTCTTGATAAGGAAGCTATGAGCTTTAACAAAAGAAAGTAGGAGGTAGAAAGGATGGGGGAGGAAGCTGGAAAGAAAGAAATCAGAAATAAATGAAAATGTCAGGAAGGAATGAAAGAAAAGTTCAGACAATATAAAGAAGCAATGAGTAATGGAAAGATATAATTTCTAAATGAATTTTAAATCAATAGTAGGGCTCAAAAAAAAAAAAAAACCAAACAAACAATAAAAGAAGGGTGTAGAGATGGCTCAGTAGATAAGAGCACTGATTACTTTTTCAGACCTGGGTCCAAGTGCCAGCACCACATGGCAGCTTACCACCATTTGTTATCTCTAGTCCAAAGGGATCTGATGCTCTTTCCTCTTTCTCTTTGGTACCAGGTACACATATAGTATATAGTCATTCAGTCAAAGCACCCATAAACATAAAATAAATAAGTAAAATATATACTAAAAGAAATTTAAAAAATACCTTTAATGGACTCATTAAAATATCAACAGCTACAGTTGGTACAGCATGTGATACTGGGAATTCCATAGAAAGAAATACAGAAAGAAGGCAGCAGGAATGCATAAAAGAATAATGGTCAATATTCTCTAATGTTAACATAAATTTAGAAAGCACTGACAGTCATTTCTGCATGTGCATAGTCACAATGCAGAAGTCACAGGTAAAGGATCAACCCTAAGAGATAATAGAAATAATATAAATATGGGATTATATCTTTATAAACACCATGTACTACTCATGAAAGCTCCATTTTGGGTTACTGACAGGTAGAGTTGTGGCTAACACAAGCAATTATTGGAAATATTAAAGCAATCAACAGAAACAATAAAAGGTACTGACAGTCTAAGAGAGGAAAGAAAACATAAACACATAAAATGTTTCTTTGAAATAATAAAATTAAAAAAAACTTTATAAAAAAGTATGGAGAAGTACCAATAAACATCACAGCATTAATTCTAAATACATAGATAATTTCTTTAATAGAAGTGGTCTAGATACATAAAAGTAAAATGGACACTTAAAGAATGGCAGAAGATTACAGTCATATGCTGTCTATAAAATAGTGACTAAATACAAAACAATAAGCATTAAAGTGATGTAGAAAGGAAAATCATACAAACACTAATCAAATAAAAGAGCAATATCATTAAAGTTATGGAGAAAGGGGAGCCATGGTAACTCTAATAACAACAAAGGAGGTCATGCTAATGTCAACAGACCAAAGATGATAAAGAATTAAATATATGCCTCTTAATACATACGTCTTCAACAACAGGCCATCAAAATATGCATGTCAAAAACAATATATAGCTTTGTAACTTCAGCTCCAGCAGAATAAAATCAGATAGCACAAAGTTGAACGCAACACCTTTACTCAAATAAGTATGGTGAAAAGACACAGGTTCCTGTGTCTAACAAAAGATTACACATCAATCTCAAGATTGGATAGGGCATAGGATATTCACTGCTAAATCCTATACTGTGTACTTGTATGCAGCAACTAAAATAAAGTAGAAATCTGTATAAGAACATTTGAATAATACATGGGTATAAAACATCATAATGAAAATTATTATTTTAGCATGCTAAAAAGCATTGTGTGATACTTTGTGTTTTAACAAATAAAGTGCGCCTGGTGATCAGAAAGTAGAGCTAGCCACTAGTTAACTACAGAGGTCTGTACAGAGAGGAGACAGGGAGTAGTGATAAGGCAGAGAATAGACAGGCTCTTTGCCCTTTTAATATGAGGATTCAAGCAGGTAAGAAATGAAAGTGGCTGCTCCTCTGCTTCTCTGATCTTCCAGCATTTACCTCAATATCTGAATCTGGGTTTTCTTGATGAGAGTAATTAGGATTATACTTCATAAAAGTGATTTAGAAAATAAAAGAACCTTTCTGATGCTAAATATCTAAATTATAACAGTAAAGAAATATAAAATCTTTCTAATTTCTATTTTTGCAAAAGCAGAAGGAAAATAAATTAATTCAAAAGAAAGTTGAATATAATGATAAAAGTGGGAATAAAAATCAAGAACTAGAAAATAAAAAATATGCAAAAATTGATGTAAACCAAGTATTGCTTTAAAATTGTACAATTAATAAGACTTTATCAAAAGTTACCAAGAAAAATAGGATACAACTTACTAATACCACCAAAGACAAAGTATCACTACTGACCTCATGAATATTAAAAAAATAGTGCATGAATACTATCCACAATTATAACTCTAAATCTTTAATGCTATAAATTAAATACACAGTTCTTCAAATATTCTGAAAAAATCACAGATAAAGAAATAGATTCACTGAACTTATATACAATATAAATTCATAAATAACATTTAAAAGTAGAAAATATTAGGTCCATATGGGTTCAATTGATTAATTTTACAGACCATATCTTTTTTATTTATTATTATTTTATTTAATTTTATATAACAAAGTCCAATTAAATGAAAACAAACATTTATACACAATATTTGGGAATTTGGGCATCGTTCTTTCCAAACTATTTCCTGCTGGTAAGGGGTGCTGTCATGAGGGATTCGAAGAAGATTCAGATATCCTGGCTATAGTCTGTAGGGCTGTTTTATCCAGCTGTTTTGAATGTAGGATCACCTTGTACTATGGTTCAGGCGGTCTGGCGTGATCAAACCACATTAGTCTGGAAGGAATCCACATCTTTTCATTTTCTGTGGAAACAAAAATAGAAATCCTTTTCCCCAGTAACTTGTCCTTTAACTTAAATTTTGGAGTCAAAGCATTTTTTTAATTTAATTTATTGTTTTACATGCCGATCCCAGTTCCCCCTCCCTCCCTTCCTCCTTCCCCCCATCCTCCCTCCCTCCTTCCCTCCCTTTTACCCTCTCTGCCCTCTCACATGCACTCTAAACACCCTCCCATCCCCCACCCCAATTCCATATGTAGGGGAATGCCATCCAGTTGGGGTCATGTAGATCTGACAGGTTATGTGAAGTAGGGACTAGGGCTTCTCTCCTGTCTCTAGGTTAAGGCAGTTATCCCTCCATGGGGGATGTGTTCGCAAAGTCCTTTTGTGCACCAGGGATACATACTGGCTCCACTGTCTGAGGTCTCTTAGACTGGTGAGACCCATATTCATGTGGGCCTGAGTCAGTCCCATGCTGGCTTCCCAGCTATCAGTTTAGTGGCCATTAGCTCTTCCTTGTTCAGGGAAGCTGTCTCTATGTGTTTCTGCCGCATGGTCTTGTCCTCTCTATCTGCATCTGGGTTCTAATTCGACTCAGTGTTTATGTATGGGTGTTTGCTCCTGTTTTCAACAGGAATAAGTTGAGGGCTCCATGGAGAAGTTAGTTGTTGGTCTCACTCTCCGGGAAGGGCATTTATGATAGCCTTTCCACGGAAGCTCAAATTGTTAGTTGGGAGCGCTCTTGTAGTTCTCTAGACCTTTGTTTGTATTCAATTTTATCTTCAAACCAATATTGGCTCCCTCTTTTATATTCTCTCTGTCTCTCTCTCTCTCTTTCCTATCTTCTATTCCTAACCAGGCTCAATCTTCCTGGTCCCACATGTTTTCCTTTCCTCCCCCTCATTTTCTCCTACTTCTCTCTCCATTCGCTGCCCCCCCACTTTACCTGAGCTCTTGGGGACTTGTCCCTGCCCAGTTCTGTGAGGGACTTTATATGAATCTCTTAGAATACACCTTGTATCCTAGTTCGTCTGGTGATGTGAATTATAGGCTGGTGATCATTGATCTAGGTCTAAAATCCATATATGAGTGAGTACATACTGAGTTCCTCTTTTTGTGACTGGGTTACCTCATTCAGGATGGTTTCTTCAAGTGCCATTCACTTGCCGGCGAATTTCAAGATACCATTATTTTTTTCTGCAGAGTAGTATTCCATTGTGTAGATGTGCCACATCTTCATTAACCATTCTTCAATTGAGGGGCATCTAGGTTGCTTCCAGGTTCTTGCTATGTGCTGCTATGAACATAGTTGAACAGATTTCTTTGTTGCATGGATGTGAATCCTTTGGGTATATGCCTAAGACGGGGATTGCCGGGTCCTGTGGTAAATTAATTCCCATTTTCCTGAGGAACCGCCATACTGATCTCTAAAATGGATGTATGAGTTTGCACTCTCACCAGCAGTGTAGGAGTGTTCCCCTTTCTCCACATCCTCTCCAACATAAGTCATCACTGGTGTTTCTAATTTTAGCCATTCTGGCAGGGGTAAGATGGTATCTCAAAGTTGTTTTGATTTACATTTCCCTGATAGCTAAGGATGTGGAGCATTTTCTTAAGTGTCTTTCAGACTTTTTGATTTCCTTTATTGAGAATTCTTTCTTCAGCTCTGTACCCCATTTTTTAATAGGGTTATTTGGTGTTTTGTTGACTAGTTTCTTGAGTTCTTTGTGTATTTTGGAGATCAGCCCTTTGTCAGATATAGGATTGGTGAAAATCTTTTCCCATATCTGAATCTTCTTCGAATCCCCCAAGACAGCGCCCCTTACCAGCAGGAAGTAGTTTGGAAAGAATGACGCCCAAATTCCCAAATATTGTGTATAAATATTTGTTTTCATTTAATTGGACTGTTATATAAAATTAAATAAAATTTAAAAAAAAAGAAAATCTTTTCCCAGTCTGTGGGCTGCCATTTGGTCTTGTCGACTGTGTCCTTTGCCTTACAGATGATTCTAAGATTGAAGAGGTCCCATTTATTAATTGTTTCTTTCAGTGACTGTGCCCCTGGCGTTATGTTCAAGAAGTGGTTACAGACCATATTTAAGGGAAAGGAATTATCAATTCTTTACAAACACATCAGAAGACACAGCACGGGGGAAAATCAATTTATTTCTAAACCATCAATGCTCTAATTTTAAAATCCAATAGGCATTCCAAAAAAATAAAAACAAAAAACAAAAAAAAAATGTGAAAACTCCAGATCAAACCTTCTACATAACAATTAAGAAAAGATTTTAAACATAATATTAGCTAAGAAAATAAAATATATAAAAATCAAGTATTGTTAAATATCACATTAACAGATTGAAAATTAACTCACAGGTTGATGTCTATAAATGCAGAAAAAAGTTTTTGATCAAAATTAGTAATGATTCCTGATTAGAAACTTTATGCAAAGTAGAAATAAGAATGTCTTTAAGTTGATAAATAAGATGAACAGAGGCAAGGACACTCAAAACTACAGCTGACATGATGTTGATGGTTTGATTTCCCTACTGAGATCAAGAACAATGAAGTATGTTCCCCTCCCTTTTCTATTCAGCATTATACTACAAAAACACTCCTAAAGTGATAACACAAGAGGACAAAATAAAAGTGTAGAGATTTAAAAGAAAAACATTAAAGAGGCTGCACCTCACTTTTGTAGAAAATCATAAAAATCAAAAGTACTAATTCTAGAACTAATAAGAAAACAAAACAAGATTGTGGAACATGAAGTTAATATAACAGTACACCAATTTACTAAACAAGCAATGAGGAAGAATTTTATTTTAAAAGAAATTTACATATTTGTAACAATGGACCCCAACAATAAATTCCTATGCCTGATCTGACAAAATATTTATGAGAGCCATGTGAGAAAATATACAGATATCTGGTGGAAAATGTCAAAGATAAATGAAGAAATATAAAATGTTCATGGGTAAGAAGACTCAGCACTCTCAAGTTATCAGTTCCTCCCCAATTGTTGAATAGATTTAATACAATCCAAACTGTATCATGATGTTATGGGACTTCTAAATTTACTGTCAGGCATACATCAAAAGACAAAAGACCTTTGACAGCCTATAAATTCCTTCACAAGAACAAAGTTTGAATATGGATACTACCTAGCTTCAAGATGTATGAAAGATAACAGCAATGAAAAGGTATGGTAGTGACAATGGAATCAACTGGATCAATGAAACAAAATTTAGAGTTTAAAAAAAGACCCATAAAATTGTCTTTAACTGATCTTTATAAAATATTCTGAAATGACAATGGAACAAAAATCATTTATTCAACTAATGATAATAGATATCCATGTATAAAGAAATTAATGAAGACAGATATAACAAGTATTTGTGGAGTCCTCAGGCAGGTAGGGCTATGGAAGGAGCCAGTCCAACCCTTCTCCTCCAAGAGCTGAGAGGGATGGTGTCAACAACTCAGAACCCTGCCCTTCTAGTTACAAGGGAGACACTGAGCTGGGAGAGGGTGGGGACCTCAGAATGGGGTGAAGTGTAGGGGCCAATTATGATTCACCATATCAGCAGTAGCTAGACAGGCAGCTTTGCTGAGTCACTCCTATTTAGAAATGATAGGCCAAACACAGCTTGCCAAACTCTAGCCAGACTCAGGAAATTCCAGTAGGCTGTGCATCCCAGCCTTTTTAGGCCCACCATGTGTTCACAAAAATTGACATCAAGTGCCAGAAATAAGTGAAAAAGAAAATTTTCTCCGTTGCTAAAACAGACAAAAAATTATTTGCTATTTTTATGGGAGTATTGGTTCACCTTACATAGTCCTGGCTGACCTGGACTACATAGAGCAAACTGGCCCCAAATTTACATAGATCAGCCTGCCTCTTTGTCCCAAGGGATAGGATTAAAGGTATGTGGTAGGCACCATGCCCAGCCCATATTCACTTTTGAAATAGTTTGCTGTCCCTTACAAAACTAAATGTGTTAGAGAATATAGTAATTAAGCATCTTTAATAAAATAATTGGAAAGTTGTCACATGTAAGCTTTAAAAGACCTTATTACCAATTGTCAAAAATGGCCTATGATAGGTGAATGCATAATTCAAATCCTCTAAGTTTGTACATTGGAATTTTACTTAACAAAAAGAAGTCCTTTATTAAGCTATGTAAAGACATACAGGAACTTTGTGTGTATTACTACGTGAAAAAAAAGTCAATCTGAAATTAATTTCATACAAATTTCAACTTTAAAAGAACCACAAAATTGGAGAAAGTAGAAGCATCAACAGGATGCAGCAGTGATTGTGCTACATCAGCAGTATGCAGGAGTTAATTAGTTGGATGGTGTGAATTGGTGAAACACATAGTTTCAGAGGAAGTCCAAGTATTGTGTATGATAGCACTGTGGTGGACACAAGTTACTGTACATTCACCATAACTGAATAAATGTCTTATGAAACCTAATAGAAACCATAACCTTTGGTTGTAACAGAGTCAACATAAGTTCACTGATGATAGGACATGCACTCTGCTGCACAGCTTCAGAAGTGAGGTTGTTGGGTGGATAGTGTATATGAGAACTCTGTTCTACCATCTGTTCCAAAACAAAGGTTGACTGTCTCTAAGAGTTTATCTCCCAAATGAGTCGCCCATCAAAAATGACTAATTAACAGTGGTACATTTAGCTTGAAATAAATTTTGTCTTATTCTAGTATTCCCTTACAATGCCACAAAATCCATCTATACTTGGAAAATGTAAAAATGATATGGTGTAGACATCAGAGGTAAAAATTTTGTCTGATTTGTGCTGTGAAGTTGTTTTAAGGAAAATATGCTACAGGTTAGACTGAGGGATGAAAATGAATTTGAATGTGTGAGGTATACATAGTCACATATAAACATTCAAAGGAAGAAGAAAATAATGCACTTAAAAACTTGAAGATATGACAACCAAGGCAATTTAGAGAAGCAGTGAAGATGAAACTCACTGCATGTGTGGCTAAGTGGAAAGTCCCTAATTTAGTGGGAAACTCAATTTAAACAGGATCCCAGAAAACTAAGAGTACAAAGGGAAAATTAATTTGAATAAGCCAAAGCTATGCTAATGAAAATGAAAATATTCAGGTTTCAGTATCAGAAAGATTAAAAAAAAAAGGAAAATTTCAAAATGAGTGAAAATGGCCATGTTATACAGATAAATTGAGTCAATGATAACACAACATCAAAGCATCTCTCATGCATATCCTGTTATTTTTGTGTATTCGGGGTATGTATTACTAGATATTCTTCCTAGCTATTTTTATTTTCTATTTATATAAAATAACTTTTGAAATTGCTGACTTTGTTAATTTACATAAACATTCAATTTTCTTTTCTTGTAAACTTTTTATCCTAGACTTTTACTAAACTAATGGTGATAGATTAATGATACACACATACATACATATATACAAAGATGACAGATAGATGGTAGATAGACAGATGATAGATGAAAGATAGATGGTAGATAATAAGTTGATAGAGAGAGAAAAACACAAAGATAGAGAATTAGAGATTCAATGAAAGGGACAGACAGATAGATGACAGGTGACAGATGGAAAGGTGGATGGTAGATCATTAATAGATAGGCATGTTCTGCAGATACCTATCAGTGTTGTTTATGTACCATTATTAAGGCTCCACTACCAATACTATACTCATACTATTCTTCTTGCATTATAGTTTCAATCATATGTTGTCATTATTTACATTTTTACTTTCTTTTCATATTAGAGTGAAATCTGTTTCACTATCACCCTTTCAATTAGAAATCTCTATTTATGGCACTCTTACTCATTTTCAGTATTCAGTCACTCTACAAGTTATGAAACACATGTGAATCTCTGGTACATGCAGAAACCATTTGTACAGTGTCTGTCCTCATCCCCCTTACTCAGGATTGGTCCATCACAGCCATACTCATAAACATGAAACAACAACCATTCAAATTCTTGAGGTGAATTGCTGTCTCAATTCAAGAAATGTCATATCTAAAAGTGTCTGCTATATCAAGTTCTGGGTTTATATTGTCTGCTTCTTGCTTTCAAAAGTCATAGGCACATATGATGCCTAGATTTTTACCTTACATTTCAAGAAACAGAAAGAAGGATCGTAGCTGCACTGCTAACTGCACAAGGTCACGCACCTCTAGGACAGTAACCTATGTTATAACGAGGCTATGCTTAGTGATTCTTGATTCTAGCCATTTTTAATTTATTAGAACTTGCCAACTGAAAACATCTAACACTAATAAGTTGCATAGATTTGGACCCACTGCTTCCTCTGGCCAATTTCTATTGGGGTAATACCCCCCACAACACATCAACCTCCTAACTTAATGTTCTCCTTTTGAATTTATTTATGTTAACCCAGTGATCTGATTAATGCTGTCTATGTGCACATAGATGTGAGGTTACCCATAAGGGTATAGCTAAAATACCAGTGGCCAAACCTCCAAAGAAAAGTAACTCTCCCACCCTAGCAACCATCAACTAGCAAAAGCGCCTTGGCTTAGTGTGAGGCCTCTGCAGCTCCTTCCCAATACTTGCTGGAATTTGTAACTGGCTTGGTCTTGTGTATGTCTTATGTAGTTAATCATAGGGGCTGTTTCCTTGGACAGGAGTCATTTTGGATAGGAAAAATATATTTAGTGTTGTTATTTTGACATGTTTTGCTTGTCTAGTTATTGAGTTGTGAACTCTTTCTCTAAAGAATCATTGTATGAAAGACTGGCATGGAACATCTTCCTCTCACACACATCTTTTTTCTTTAATCAAACCTGGGATTGTGAGGCATTTCTGAAAGGTGGTTCATCCAATGAATGCACACACACACACACACACACACACACACAAAATCATTAATAAATATCATTAACAAATACATTTTCACATACACATA
The DNA here is from genome assembly GCF_943737965.1 of Phodopus roborovskii. Classification (NCBI taxonomy): domain Eukaryota; kingdom Metazoa; phylum Chordata; class Mammalia; order Rodentia; family Cricetidae; genus Phodopus; species Phodopus roborovskii. The sequence goes on from NW_026126447.1 coordinate 14,759,965, forward strand.
TACATATACAGTAAAAGATAAATGCATGCACATATATATATATACATTCATTCATAATATACCCACATACACATATACATACACAAATATTCAGAGATAATTACATATATACATGTACACAAATCAGAAAATACAGTGCCTTGTGAATTCTGTACTCAAACCTGGTTAGGGCCTCAATGATATCATAACAGCTTATGCATGATTGCATACGACATCACACATAGGAACAGTTTTTTGGTTTTTGGTTTTTAATAGCCTCACTTGATCATCATAGCATTCTACATGAGCAAGTGAGAAACCAGTATTTTCTGGCTTTAACAGCAATCTACATGGGAAAGTGAGAAACCAGTATTTTCTGACTTTAAAGATTGAGACAGAAATGTTAATGAATAATAAAAACTTGAATATGAATATATGTATATATATGCATATAATGAGCCTACATTTCTCCTTCCTTGTAAACAGTTATAGTGAAGGATAAATGTCACACAATTAAAAACTCATTTATTTAATATGTGCAATTTGATAAGGTTTGCTGTATACTTAAATACATAAAACCATCGTAAAAATTAAAACAATTGTGATGGTTAGTGTTACTTATTTGGTGGAATCTGTAATCTGCTAAGAGATGGGCCATTGGACATCAATGTGGAGATCTATCTTCAGTGTTTTACATAAACTGAGAAGATCTGTCCACTCAGGGTGACTCCTTTCTCAGTCTGGGATCCCAGACTATTTGAGTGTAGAAGCAGAACTTGTCAGCAGAAGCCTTCATCACTCCTGATTGTTGGTGTGGACTATTTGACCAGGTGTTTTGTGCTCCTGCTTCCTTGATTTCCCTCTTATAATTTACTATGCCATGAACTATGTGGGCTAGAATAAACTCTTTCTCCTTGAAGTTGCTTTTGTGGGAGCATTTTTATCATGGCAACAAAAAAAAAAGAAACAAAGAAAAGAATAGATTGACCTATCATTCACAAGTGTTCCTTCACACCTTTTGCAAAGCTCCTCCTGTCCTTTCCTTTCATTTTCAGGTACTACTGGATTGTTTTCTGCAACTTCACATTAATATTTATGTCTTTTAATATATGTAAATATGTATAATCCTTTTTTCCATACTTATTTACTTAGAATTTGATATGACTTCTCCAATTATTAGTTGGTGAATATTGTTTGGGTACTACAAATTTGGAGAAGACAGACCCCACGTCATATTCTGAGAATCCTGGTCTTACTACCTGCTGCCTCCTTTATCTAAACTACAGAAGATGTTGGGAGATACTACAATATATAGAAACAGTACAATTATCTAAAAAGGGAACTCCATGTTAAAGATTTGATGAGGTCATCACCCATCATGATAGGATGTGATTTTTACATCGATACAGCTCATTTGGGGATCACTCACACTCTTGTAAGTAATTCCCTTCTATTATACGTTAGCAAACCAAATCAACTCATTGGCTCACTAATTTGAACTGAAGAAGTATAGAATTGCAAAACCAAAAATATATGGAGTGGAACATGAAAAAAAGAGAGAAAACTTCCCAGATTCGATAATTCAGTTAAAGTCTCTTGAATGCCACACAATTAACAACTACTCTATAGTTGTATTTTGTTTTTCTTCCTTCCTAGCTATAAGCTACAATTTTCTAGTAATCTCAGCAAAGTCTACATGTAAGGAAAGAACTGTCCTAAACTCCTTATGTAAACCCTTTTGATTCTACTTGCCTAGGAATTTACTTCTGATATTGCTCTATGAACTTCATTCCAGGCATCCCCAGAGCCAATCTATGATCACACTTATCAGAAAATAGGGGGCAGTAGTTTACTTAGCAACGTTTTGAGATATAACCCAATAACTACCAAAAAGAGCTACACACATGGCTAATGTTAGGACAATGAATTCTTTACTCTCCCTCCCTGTGATTGTTACCATACTTGGGTATCTTCCTTTCTTTACTCTCCTGGGAAGCATACAGCATTGCTTCTTTATTCTTCCTCTATACAGCTTGTCTTTGGTGCACTATCCAGGAAATACTGGTATTGTGAATTTTCATGTGAACTCAGCTTACATCTGCAGAGGTAGATTTCTTTGGAATACTTTTAATTCATTTTATCTGTATCTTATTTAGTGAACAGAACTTATACATTTCAACAACCTAAATATGTATACATACACTTGTTAGGACACTGGGGGAACAAAAAACTATTTCCCCAAAGTAAGCATTATAAACAAGGAAGATTGTCAGCAATTGTTAGTAAAGTGGAAAATTAAAAAACAATGAAAATGAATAAAACCAAGCATGAATTTATTTTTAAGATATTCAATTACAGATATGTTAAATGCTTCTGCTCTCAATCATCATTGATTGAGAAAACATGGGAAAAACACCTAAATTATTACAATCAAGCAAAACAATATGAATGAGCTTTCTAAAAAAGAAAATATTTTTAAAATATGTCAGTTATTTTGAAAAGTTATATGACAGTCTTCAATACTATATAAGCAACTAAAGATAAAATAATAAAATTCTTTAAATGATAGGAATATATAGTATAACATCTGTTATACTATAGTATACTTAAGGCTGAGGGGTCATTACCCAAAATGAGGTACAATGACTGTAAGATCCAGAGAAATAAGGTATACTTTGAGATCGTGTCCCCTGGAAATATGAGAAAGTACACACATGAAGCTGAAACAAAATGTCTGGCTGAACATAACATGATTGAACACCAACACACATGAGAATTGCCAAAAGTTCATGGGACATCAATCCTAGAAGAAGAAAAGAAGAGGAGGAGGAGGAAGAGGAAGAAGAGAAGAAGAAGAAAAGAAGAAGAGGAGGAAAAGAAAAGAAGAAGAAAAACAACTTCAGGCAAGATCAGTTGAGAACAAGAGAAATACTCTTCTCCAAGGAAGAGCATATCAATTCAATATCCAATATCAATACCCTAGAAATGCATATTCAAGTAATATTAAACAGACAGACCACATTGTGTTGATGCATTTAGAAACACACATACACACCACCATGACTACCATCACCACTATCACTACTACCAACCATGGCATTTAAAGAAACAGAGGCTGTGCATTGAAAGAGAACAAAGGGGTACTTGGAAGAGTTTGGAGGAAGAAATGAGAAGGGAGAAGAAATGTAATTATATCATAATCTCAAAAGTAAAAGTATTTTAAAATGATGATAATATAACATTATGATAGTAACAGCAATCAACCATGAAGGTTATCATAACCAAAACAAGAAATATAGGAAATAAAGAGGCATAATGGCAAAATTATAATTTGCTCTGATAAAAGACAGAAAAATAACTTCTGTAACTGAAGAGCTTTAAAAATATGATAAAATTATAAACCTGAAATGTAAAGACATCAAATTTAAAAACTAAAGAAATCCTAGACCATGATGAGAACTTCTGAAGATACAATTGATGAGTGGATGACTAAGCTAGAAGACACTGTTCAAAACAAGATATTTTAAAGGTTCTAAATAAAGGAAACAATACAGAAGTTCAAAATAACATTGTTAAGAAAAACAGAGATGAAAAGGCAATGTTTAGAGGTACAATGTGAATTTGTTTAGAATTTGGAAAAATATTTGAATATCACACTGAAACATTGCATTCATCTTCAAAAAAGGTAAAAGTTAAATTAAGCCTAGCCATGTGTTGGACAAACTCAATGATACTAAATACAGAAAATGAAAGTAAAAAGAGAATTGTATAATATGTTGAAATACATCAGTAATTAAAATAACTGAAAGATAACAAATAAATATAAATGGATTTCACAGATTTTGCTAGTACATGAAAATATATACATAGGTGATGGGAGATGTCATTCTGTAAATGTTTCTCATGCTGGTTAATGAATAAAGCACTGTTGGCCAATAGGAAAGGAAGATAGGAGGGACTAGGAGACAGGGAGGGAATAGGAAGAGGGAAGGAGGAGTCAAGATGGAGAGCCTGGAGAGAACAGAACTGCCATTCCTCCTCTCTCGGTAAGACCACGTGGAAATACATAGAAATGGGTTAATAATTAAGACAGAGCTAGCCGATAAGAAACTAGCACCTGGCCAACAGCATAATATCAAATACAGAGTCTCTGTGTGTTAATTGGGGCTGGTGTGGCAGCAGGACAAGACCAGCGGTGGTGGGAGGAAAAAATCATACTTGTTACACATAGGCATAATTTAAAAAAGAATCAACTTGAAGCCAGGCATTGGTGGTACACTCCTTTAATCCCAGCACTTGGGAGGAAGAAGCAGGTGGATCTCTGTGAGTTTGAGGCCAGCCTGGTCTATCAAGCTAGTTCTTGGACAGGCTCCACAGCAATACATAGAAACCCTATCTTGAAAAAGAGAAAAGAAAAAAACAAAGAAAGGAAGGAAGGGAGGAAGGAAAAGAAAGAGAGAGACAATAGGTTTATAGAACATATACTTTATATATATATATATGTATATATATATATACTGTATTTTGTGTAACAAGAACATAATTCATTTAGTACAATTTCAAAAAAGATAACTAGGAATATTTACTGTATAATGAAAATTGTGTAATAAACAGTAAAACTTCTAATTAAGTCAAACATCCTCAGATGAAAAGAAGTTAGACAAGAGGTAGGAGAAGACAAGCCAGGATATCATTTTGAGAAGGAACTAGAACCTTTGTCTACCATAGATTTCTTCCAGCATACAGTTCCTGTTTACTTTGAAGGTGTGACCTCCAAAGCCACTGAAGAGATTAGAATCATCTTCTTCCAAGTTACTATGAATATGACATTTGACCTCTGGATATTTTCTTATAATTTTTTTCATTGCCTTTGCACATATCCTTCAGAGAAATCTATGCTAGATGAATAGCCTTACAAAGTGTATTTATAAAGTAACAAAACTTGAAAATCTAAACTACTGCTTGACCCATGGTATGAGGGATACATACATGTTACCTGTGTGAAGACATCATTTCCATCTTATTCATAGTTACTGGGTTGGTTTTTTTTTTTTTTTGACACATAGCTACATACAATGACATTTGAAGGGAAGTGTTTGGTTTTTCCAAGACAAGAAGTCTGAAACCTAGGTTTTAAGAGCTCAGCAAACCATTCTGTGAACTTTGGTGTTTCCTCTATACAGCATAGGCAGAGTAGAAATAGAGTAGCTCTTAAGTCTGCTCCCACAGTTTCAGAATAGTGAGCAGAAGCTTTAACTTAAAGACACTAGCTCTGTTAACCCTTGTATGAGTACCACACTGACCCCATTATGATCAAGTATTGACCTCCATGGCTATGAAAATGCTGGGTGGTACCTTCTTCAAACAGGCACTATCTTCCACATTGAAATGTGTTTCTTAATGTTACAAACTTCGCAGACCTCTTGATGTCTTGCTTCACCATCTGTTGCTACATAACCTTGTACATTAATGGTAAGAAACTATTCCTTAACCCTCCATTTAAACTTTGATTCTCTGGCTTCCTCAAATCCCTCAGTCATCTCTGAAACGAACAGTGTTTGAGCATAGCTTGGATTATATTTTGAAACAAGGGAAAGTTGTGGCTATTTTGATAATTAATCAAGAAACTATTTTCTCTCACATCAAAAAATAGGTTGGTTTACTTTTTTATATGCTTATAATTCACGTGTTCGCTGTTATGACATTTTTAATTTCCCTCATGAACTTCTCTACAATTGTGTGTGTGTGTGTGTGTGTGTGTGTGTGTGTGTGTGTGTGTGTGTATGTTGAAGTCAGGAATCATCCTCAATTGTTCTTACACCTTAATCACTAAGGCAAATTTTCTCAGTTAAACCCAAAGCTCACCAATATAATTAGGCTCTCTAACCAGATAGCTTTTTGTTTGTTTGTGTGTTTGTTTGCTTTTTATTTGTTTGTTTGTTTGAGACAGGGTTTCTCTGTGTAGCTTTGTAGACCAGGCTGGCCTCATACTCACAGAAATCCACCTGTCTATGCCTTCCAAGTGCTGGGACTAAAGGCATGAGCCACCATCACCAGGCTTTCTAGTCAGTTTTCTATGGGTATTCCCAGTCTTTGTTTCCAAGGCTGGAATTACAGATGGACTTAAATGCTCATCTGGTAACTGTGTGTTTCTGTGGATGCCAATTCTGGTCCTCACATATGTGCCAGCAAGAACTTTAAACACTAAGTTATTTTCCCAGACCACAAAGAAGTATATTTTATGATTTATTACACATGTGAGATACAGCATAAAAGACATTCAGAACAAATGTTATTTCTCTCAACAGTTATAAAAGTAATTACTAAAATGTACAAAAGTGGGGCTGGAAATATGACTGAGTAGTTAAGTATAGTGGTCTTGCCCATGAACCTGTAACAGTGGCCACACTACTTTGGGCATGTCTTCAGGTGGAAGTGGGAAGAGAGAAGCTTCAGACGGGCTTCTTTTTGTGTGGTCATTTCTCTTGGGTCAGCCAATCTGATAGGAAGGGCAGAGAAGTACTCCCCCAGTTGTTTATAATTTTCTGTGTAAGTGTTCCCCAATACACACCCATTTATAATTTATCTTGGGTCTAGTGAAATCATTATAACCACACCTTTGGTTAAGAGCACAGACCAGTCTTTCAAAGGATCCTACTCAATTTGCAGCACCTAGATGGTCTACAACCATCTATATCTTCAGTTCTAAGGGATCTATGCCCTCCTCTGGCCTCCAGGAGCACCGCATCTATGTTGAGCACAAGCATAGTTGCAGGTAAAACACCCATACACACAAAATAAAAATAAATCTTTAAGAAAAGACTGCACCATGGTAAAAGCAAGATTGTATGTATTTGTGTGTGTGTGTGTGTGTGTGTGTGTGTGTGATGTACATTTGTATTATTCTAAAACTAGACTTTCAATAGGTATAGGGCTTCTATAACTTGCAACATGCTTGTGGAAGATAACCATCCTCACAATGTCGTAAAATTGAGATAGACTTATGTTCTATTTTTATTTACTCCTGTGTATGTTCTGATGTGCTGGTCTTTACAGCACAGAATTTTCATCTATCCTCTTATTTATTCATCTATCCTTATTAAATACTTTAAAAGTAATCTTTAATCTCTGTGTGCCTTTCTCACTGAGAAAAAATCAGCCTGGAATATAGAACAAATTAAATGGAGACAGTTTACATGAAAAACAGCACAGTTGCTGGTCAGCATAACTATCCTCTGAATCCAAAGGTTAGTCCCAGACATTGCCTCCACATGTGGTCCAAATACCCAAGACCACCATGAGATAAAGCCTTCCATTTATATATTTTTAAGTATCCTTATTGTTTGTGAAATTCACAATCACATATGGCGTGTTTGAATCGAATTCCCCCAAAGCTGTTCATTCATTAAATTCCACACATGTGCTACTGCCACTAATACTCTCTTTTTTTTTTTTTTTTTTTTTTTTTTTTTTTTTTTTGTATGTGACTTTGAGTCCCTACAAGTAACATACAAGGGCTATTCTGGAAAACAAGTTAATAAAAGGTAGAATGTCATAGAAAACTATACTTTTTAAAATGTTTATTTTAAAAAATAACAAGATAATTTTGTTTTCTAGAAAAAATAAAAGTCCATCACTTCCTCTTTGAGTGCAAGCTTGTGTTCATGACAGGGAGAAGTGCCCATGAAAGATGCCTGTGTCTGCACTTCCTGGAGAAAGCAGGACTTTTACAAGCAGTGTCTTCAGCATGTGCTCTGAGTTGATATGACATTCATTTTTCACTCGACAGTCAACTACACATCATCTTTACATAACAACCACGTGTAATCCTAGTACCCAAAGTGCCTGCTTCATTTTACACAGAAGTCAAATGGGGATTGCTCTCTGAAACAAGAGCTTTGAGAGGCAATAAAGACACTACATCAGAAATATTTTTCGCCTTGTTCTTTGAATATGTACATTTGTGCTGAAGAATATAAAATGATATTTCAGAGTGGATATGTGTGGCATTAAATTATCTTAAATTTTTACTTTCATTTCAATTACTAACAAACTCAAACCTTGTCATGATTAACACTCTGCTGTCTACAATTTGCTGTTAATCTTGTGAGCCTAAAAATGCTTGTCTTTTGAAAGGCATTTTATATTTGTTATCATAGATAGATAGACAGATGGTAGATGATAGATAGATAGATAGATAGAAGGACAGATGTATTCCCCAACAATGAGTTAGACTTGGTTGACTAACCAATAAACTTATCTAAATTGTATATTGCATAAATTCTTATGTTTCTAAAGCACAAATTCAATACAGTTTCTGAATAGAGGCTAGGGATATTAATGAATAGGATGAAGCAACCAAGAGCTGTCTGTGTTCCTCTTAGCAAAGAAGAAATAACATGGAAGTGTCTGAGTGTGTTTACATAAGGAGAAAAAGTATAAAATAGTTGGCAAAATCTTGTTAGTAATCTAATTATAGACACTAAAGTCATAAAACACTATCTACACCTGGCACTCCTCTTCCCAGGTGTCATAATTAGGTCTTCTACATTCTCTGTAAGAGCAAGTGTATCAAAAGAAAATAAAAATTCATTTGCAAGCCATATGACTTCCAGCTAGGCAAGGAATAAGCAAAATGATTGATGTTTTATTCTAGTAATGAAAAGTATGTTTTCCTGAACATTTTACTCAAGAATTGTATATTGCATTTGCTGATATATGACTTGTTGGTTTATATTTTCATAGCAGATCAGGTTTCAGGGTAGATTCAATTTTTATGATTATATTATCTTGCAATTTTTCTTATAGTTTGTCCATCCTCAGCACTTGGGGAACAAAAAATGATAAATATTAAATATATCTAAATACTTTACAGGAAAATATTCAAAATTTATAACACTATTACTTAAATTACATCACAGAACATGATCAGTTGATTTTAAAGAACAGACTTCAAACATAGAAAGCATTTATCTTAAAGAAAGTGGCAACAATATCCTTCAGTGCTCCTGTAGCCAGCAACTAAAAGGCAATTCTGAAAGAGGCCCATAATTTTCCTTTAGGCTCATCTTCTCTAGGGGTTTAAATGCCATGAAAAAGGAAAGCCACTATTCATATATTTGGAGAAAGTTTTTTCTCTTTACTTAAATTTTAAGCTTAAAAAAACTTACCAGTCATATATTACTATATTATCAACACTTCTAAATTTCTCCAGTGCCAATAATAACAAATGAAAAATTGGGAATGTATCAAAATTGTTTCAGGTTTCAAAATACGCACAACAGAAATTAGTAAAAGTATGCTTATTTTTTAACTCAATAGAAAACTTCGAATTGAGGAGATACTTATATTTAATGTGATGTTTACATAATCACAATTAGTGTGATAATATATTCACTACACAATGTTACAGACAAAGCCATACATATTAATTGTAACGATGAAACTAATAGACATCCATATTCTGTATATTTATACAAATATTTTAGTGAAATGTGTTTATTTATCATGAAGTAAATATAATATCATTAAATTATAAATAACAGTAATTCAATTTACCTCAATAATAAGCAAATGAAAGATTTCTTGAACACAACAGTATTATGTGACAATATTTAACCAGGTTTAGGTCTTACCCTCCATTTCCAACTATTATATCTTAAATCCTAAATTATATAAACATATTGCTTTGGATTACATAGACAGTACTGTTCTCAGATCTACTGAAATAAGAGAAGTTAACCAATCATGTAAAAACTTATGATTTTGTATATGTGAGAAGTATACAATTATTTTCTAGACATTTTATAAAATGTAGATCACCAGAACTAAAGGACAAGCACAAAGTAAGTTATCATCTAAGACACTAGGCAACTCATCCTACAGTCCTCAACACCACATTCATCCCAAATGACATTCAGTAGAGAGTGATTTTCTTGTATGTTATAGTTCAGTTATCAGCCTCAAATTATGAAGAAAATGGTTAAGTGTCACAAAAGAAAGTTTTGGCACTCCAGTCCTGCTAAATTTTGTGAAACCTTTTGGCATTTGCCATTGTATTTTATTCTTAATTTTAGACCATGTGGTACATCTCAGATCCTTTAAAAGAATTTGTTATGAGCCAAGCATTGGTGGTGCACGACTTTGATCCCAGCACTTGGGAGGCAGAGGCAGATGGAACTCTGTGAGTTCCAGGCCAGCCTTGTCTACAGAGTGAGTTCCAGGACAGTCTCCAAAGCTACACAGTGAAATCTTGTCTGAAAAAAAAAAAAAAAAACAAAATCTGTTATGAACTGAGAATGCTCATGAGATAAACAAACAAAAGTAACATATTGAACAAATAGTTCTGGAAGTGTATTTTATTTCATATAAAAACCAAATTATATCTCATTATATCTCATTCACATTTAATAAATTTATCAATATTCACTTTGTAAATTTACAAGATATGACATGATGCAGAAAAATCATTAAAATGCAATTTTTTCTTTACTTTTTTTTTTTTTTTTTACAAAGAAACTTATCAAAAATTAGGAAGTTATTGTACTTAGCATGGTTTAACAACAGCAGCAGTATTAAAAGGGATAAACTTTGGCTGGGGAGTATTTCAGTGAAGAAGAACTTGGCACACAAAATAATGACTTGATTGTGGATAGCCAGAATTCATGTAAAACAAGAAGCTATAGTGCCAGTATCTAACGCAACAATCCCATGAGGAGATGAGGCAGAAACACGAGACTTCCCACAAGCTCATGGGCAAGCTACCAAAGCACTTGCAGTGCCTTACAAAAGACTCTCTCAGACAAGATGCAAATGAAGACCAGCACTGAAGTTGTCATCTTCTTTCTACATGTGCACTGTGGCACACAAATTCATACAGAGACGCACACACATGTATGTGCGCTGTTCTCAATGAGAGACAGAGATGAAGAAAACAAGACCAAGAGACAGAGGGAGAAAGTGGTAAACTGGTTTATTCAAAGCATCAGAAAACAAGACGGGACACATGCAAAGTTCTTCCTAATACTTTTACCTGTGTTCCTAATACTTTTACCTGTCTTTTGAACTTATATTGTCTAATAAGATTATATATGAGGTTCATTTGTCTGTCCCTTGTGACCCTCCATTGTTCTGCCTTTGTCTGGCTACTCTTTTGTCTGGGGGGCTCTATTTGTAATCACTTTTATAAATTTTTTACCCCACTCTACTCCATATCATGTAAACTACTAAGAAAAGATATGAATCATACTCAGCATACATACCGATATCTGTGTTCAACACCAGCTGTCTGGCATATGTGTGTTTACTTAGGAACCAAATATACATTAAAGCAATGGAATTAGAGGAATTTTAACTTTTAAACAGCTTAATAATTAAAATAAAAGTCACAATTGAAATATAAATATAAAAGAAGCATACTATTGATCACAGTGGCTTTACAAATCTAGCTTGTGAGGAAATACAATCCCAGGAATGGCTACGACAGAACTGTAGTCTGTCTACCAATGATGTTTCAATGCCAGAAATGCTAATTTACTAGAGCTACATCATCAATTGTGAAAGCGGTTCCCTTAGGAATGATGTCACTGCATGGCAAGTTGGCGATTACTTGAGGAGTTATTTCAATAACTGTTCAGCTCTGTGTCTGATTAATGAAAGTGCCAATGGATTTATAACTCCTGTTATGGAAATGTTTCATTGGAGATTTGCTGAATAGTGTGTCATAAATTCTAGACACCTGAGGTATTATGGCAGAATTTGATTAGAACGGCCACTTTCATCTCTGTTTTTTCACTAAATCCACTTCTCATTATCTACTGCCAGCACTGCCTGTTCTAGAAAGAGAGAGGAGTGGGCTATTTGTGATGAATACTTTGTTAAAGTTATCCTTTCTTTCACCATCCACACAGTCTAAATTTTCTTCTGGTTAACATTTAAACACACCTATGAAAATTAAAATAGAAACACTGTCAGATAATAAAGTTTGTTTGATGTCTTGGACATTTTGGAAACTGGGAAGGGGGGAGAGGTGATCCAAAACATATTGAGAAACAAAGCAATAAGACTCAGTGGAACATAAGTTGTGGTAGAGGGCTGTAGACTGAATGCCATTAATGTTCAGAACATAAGTTACTGTCCTGTAATTCAAACTTGAAGACATCTGGACATTATTAGAAAAGTTCAGTTATCTCTGCTGTTCCTCTTTAGAAAGACTTAACATTTTCAGATGAGTATAAAAGAGAGCTGCTTGGTATCTTCAAATTCATGCAAACATTCCCTTCCAATAAATATTAGGAAATTAACTATATTGAAAATAAACACACACACAAATTAGCAAAAACATAAAATTTTACCAGCAATGCATCACTTTCTTCCAAGATAACTTGAGAAAAAAAAGAGAGAGATTGTTACGGTTCTTAATTACTAGAAAATAGATCATAGAATCAAAATAATATGATATTAAAAAAGCAAAGACTAACAGTCTGAGCAATAGTGGAGAGGCTACCTTAAATGTCCTTCCTTGATAATGAGATTGATAACTATCTTATATGCAATCCTAGAACCCTCATCTAGTAACTGATGGAAACAGAAGCAGACACCCACAGCTAAAAATTGAGTCAAACTCCTGGATCCAGTTGCAGAGAGGAAGAAGTAATGAGCAAATGGTCAAGACCAGGCTGCAGAAAACCACAGAGACATCTGACCTGAACAAGGGGTAGCTTATGGACTCCAGACTGATAGCTGGAAAGCTAGCATAGGACTGACCCAGACCCCCTGAACATGGGTCTCAGTTGTAAGGCCTGGGCAGTCTAAGGGACTTCTGACTGTGGAACCACGATGTATCCCTGGTGCATAAAAGGACTTTGGAAGCACATTCCCCATGGCGGGATACTCTCTTAACACAAGGGAGGGCCTAGGCTCTACCCAAAATGACTTGACAGATTTTGATGATTCCTCCTTGAAGGCCTTACACTCCCCTGGGGAGTGGGTGGGGAATGAGACTGGAAGGAGGGGAGGGATAGCTTATGGCAGGATGGGAGGATGGGAAGGAAGGGGGAACTGGGATTGATATGTAAAAAAAAAAAAAAAAAAAAAAAAAAAAAAAAAAAATGCAAAGACAACTCACCTTTCTGGTTTTTAATTAATATTTTATTTAAATTTGAAACAAGATTGTTTTCCATATCAATCCCAGTTCCAGCACCATCCTGTTCTCCCTACCAATTCCGATCCCATCCCCTATCCGCCCCCCAGGGCGGGTGAGGCCTTCCATGGGGACTTTTCAAAGTCTATCATATCATTTGGGGCAGGGCCCAGGCCCTCCCCTATATGTTTAGGCTGAGGGGGTATCCCTCTATGGAGAATGGGCTCCAAAGTCTATTCCTATACTAGGGATAAATATTGATCCACTACCAGAGGCCACATAGACTTCCCAGTCCTCCCAACTACCACATTCAGGGGGTCTGCGTTGGTCCTATGCTGGTTTTCCAGTTATCAGACTGTTGTCCATGAGCTCCTCCTTGTTCAGGTCAGCAGTTTCTATGGGTTTCTACAGTCTGTTCTTGACCCCTTTGTTCATCACTCCTCCCTGTCTGCAACTGGATTCCAAGAATTCTGCTCAGTGTTTAGCTGTGGGAGTCTGCTTCTGCTTCTATCAGTTACTAGATGAAGGCTCTAGCATGGCATATAAAGTAGTCATCAATCACTTTACAATATGTATGGTATGCTTTGTTCAAATTAAGCAAAAAAAAAAACATTCTCAATAAAGAATAAAAAGAACAAAAGATCACTTCATAGTAATAGAAGTAAATTATCCAAATAATTATGTATTATAAATAAATAAAAAATACTAGAAGCCGATTCTAGGATAAATTTATTTTCCCCTTCTTCATCTCAGACAATATATTATCTCCCTAAGAACTGTTATATAAACTAACTATGTTTCAGAAAGTACTAGAGTCAGCCAGAGATGATACAGGAGAGAAATACAGCAAGATACACAACTCTGTGGCAGTCATGGATTCAAGTTCAAGACCTGTATTCAGCCTCCTGCAGAAATGGTGTTTATAAATATGTATTTCTCCTATACTACATCTGCTTTTCACACACCAATCTCCCTGATACTCATGAAATGCCTATAACGCAATTTCTAATAGCATTCTTGTTTCACAGTGAAGGAAGCAAATATTACTTAGTTGACATGTGCTTGACCAGGGATTTAAAGCCTGACTGCTCAGCTTCAGAGTCTGTGTGTTTTGCCCTCTGGGATGTAGAGCACGGGGGTATCATTCTTTAGTTGTACCTGTTCAGAAGCTAGCCAATAATGTATCTCAGTTAAACTTCCTCTAACACATACTTCATTCATCACAGGTACAGGAACTGACATCTCAGAGATTCTGTCACATCCTCAGGTTAACATGAAAATGTTACCTTTCAAAAATTCTAAATTATTTTTTGGTTAAAAACAAAACAACTTGCTGGGTATGGGCCTCTAAGAAACAATATGGGATGAGTAAATGAAGTCCTCCAGCTACATCCCTCCACTGATTTGAAGAAACTGGGTGAGGAGAATCATGAGTTTTATTTCTTATGAACTAAACATTAATGAAATTTTAGAATTAAGTACAGGGCTGGGGATCTGCTGAATCATTACAGTGCTTCAGGGATAAGCATATGGCTGTAGGTTTGACTTCCTACTGCCCACCTAAACATCTGAGCCCAATAAAACATGCTATAATCTCAGGTCTGGGAAGAAACAGCCAGGACGATCTCTGTCAATTGCTCTAGTGAGTGCCAACTTCAGTCAGAGGCTAAAAATTAGCTAGGCAGTGATGGAGGAAGAAACTCAACATTTTGCCCTCTTGCTTACACACACACACACACACACACACACACACACACACACAAATAAAGACTTACATATTCCCCACTGAAATTTCAAAGTAGGAAAAAAAAATCAAATTACTTGGACTTAGAAATCATCATGAACTAAAATCTTTAAAAATCTAAGTATTAAAAATAGATTTGGTATAAATTTTAGCTAAAAATATAGATTATCCCTTAGGTGACTGGAAATGTTTCCAGTTAGGCTGCAGAACATTCCTCCTAGTGTGAACAGGGTTCTGTGTTCTATTGTTGGTACCATCACACACACACACACACAAGTAGCTAATAAAGTAGTTGATAGAAAGAAGAATAAAAATGCACTGTAGTAATGCAAACTACTGTTAACCCTATATGCAAAACCATCTTACACACACACACACACACACACACACACACACAAGTTTGAAGGCCACTTAACAGGATTGTTTTCTTCTTTAATGTCTAGAATCTAAAGAGAAAGGGTAAGGGAAAAGGACAAGGAGATGCATGCCCTTGTTTGTCAGTGTGACAGCAGCTCTTCTCTACTGAGATGTGAGTATAAGAAATGAAACCTGAACCTCTCCCTACCTCATGCTGGGAGAACAAAAGTATGCTAAAACTCCTCAGAACTTAGTTCAAAACCCCACAAAGAATGGGATTTTCATCAGGGATACTCAATTGGAATCAGAGAGCAGATTTAAAGAACTAAATTTAAACTTAACTCAAACCATCAAATATTGCTCAGAAGACATCATCAACCATTAAATAAAGTAAATTTTTTAGAAAAGTTAAACAAAGATAGCACAGTGCCAGGCATAACTCTCACAGGTTTGTGGTGTATAAAACGTATGTTCTGGTCCAGAGCTTAGTGAAGTCTGCCATAACAAACACAGCAAGAAAGTTCCCTAAAAATGTCATCCATAGAGGTTCAGGTTCTTAAGATTAATTTTTGTAAATTCTGAAGATGTATCAGGTGTTCTTCATGGTCTGAAACATGCCAAAAAAGCAATGACATCAAGTATCAAACTAAACTAAATTCTTTCCAGGTCCCTCCCAACAATCCCTTCTCAAACCCACATATTTTTCATGTATATACATACATATATATTTATATATAAGTATATATTTTACTAATATAGTTGTTATTTAGCTAGGACTAGTCTACTTTTCATTTTTGTTATTTAAAGCATTTTTATATTTAAATATAATTTTGGTCAGATTATTCTTCTCCCTCAAGTTCTTCCAGACCTTTTTCCCCTCCTTACTGACAAGACTATTCTAACATACACAAATTGTAACAAACCTCTGTAATTTATACTCAAAAGTATATCTAAATGAGCTACTTACAACCTTTCTATCATGATGATACTATTATGAAAATCTTTGTAACCTGGGACTAGACAGGCCATGGACTTAGGGAAAAACTTACTGCTGTTATGCCAAGGGACCATAACAATGAAATTACTCCTAATGTCATACTACTATATCCACAGATGAATACCTCTTAGAGCTTCTCAGAGAAGCTTCTTCTTAGAGAAGCTGCAACTAAAAGAGATGCATCACTGGAAAAACTGAAGAAAATGAGAGACTACTCAGTTCTAAATGGGATGTCTTCATCAAGCCCCTGCTCTCGGGGCTCAGGGGTCTATTTGAAAGAGGAGGCAGAAAGATTGTAAAAGGCAGAGGGGGTATTTAATGCTAGTAATGAGTGTCTTCCAGACACAGCACTACTGATGCACATACGGACACACAGAGACTATGGAAACATTTACAGGCCTGAAGGTGTTCAAGCCAACAGGGGTTCCAGTGCTCAGAGGATGAAGTAGACATGAGATCCTACTACCAACCAAAGAACTATCTGTAACTGATACCTGCTTGCAAAGAAATAATCAGTTTTCTCCAGTGGGGTCTCATTGGTTATATTAACTACACTTCATGGCAGGCTGGGGATGTTGGCCAGCACAAATGGGCTTCATGATTTTTGTTGGGGGTTGTGTGTGTGTGTCTGTCTGTGTGTGTGTGTGTGTCTGTGTGTGTGTGTGTGTGCACACGCATGTGTGTGTGTGTCTTGCACTTTTTCTTTTGTTTTGTTTTTTGTATTATTGGGTCTTTTGTTGGTTTGGTTTTCATTTTTGCTTTTGTTTTTGAAAGATAAAAAGAACAGGAGGACAGGTAGTCAGGCAGGTAGTGGGGATCTGGGAGATGGGGAGGGGACATAATATGACTGAAATATAGTATATGAAAAAAATTTTAATAAAAAATAAAATCCTTGGATTCTGAAGAGCATCCATATTTTTTGTGCTGACACCTATGACTGTAATGTTTAATATAGTTCCCAAAACTCCTGTCACATCATTAAATCACAACTACAGGTTTTATAAAGTGAGAAGCTTTTACATCAGACATTAAACAAATTTCAGGGAAGGACAAGATGTGACCTAATAAACTATCTTCAACATAAAAATGAGCACCATTTACTGTAAGAATTTCACATAGTCTTTTCACAAATGAGTCTATATCCAAGACATTACTTTAGGATGGTGAGAATATGTGGTGGTTTCTTCCTTGAGTTCTATTTCTATAGAAAATCCATACATTTCTAGCAATCAATTTCATTCCAGCTGACCTGAGCATCAACAGATACAACAGTAGAATTAGAGGTATACCATTATTTATCCTAGTTTATTTTGTGAAAAATTAATTACATATTTTTATATCAATCTGCCATTTAAAAACAAAGAATATTGATTGTTAATTGGAAAAATTAATTTGGAAATATCTCTAGTGGGCTAGTTCTTCATCATTGTACCTATTTTTTTTTAAATCTCTGCACAAATAAAGTTAATTTCACCCTCTAAGTTTCAAACTAAAACTAATTCCTCATAGTGGCCTCCGGTTCCCCAAACAGTATTTATTTCTTATTATTTTCTATAACAAATAGTACTTCCGGTTTTTATAGCAATTACATTTGCCTGAATTGCTTATTAGCTCGTTAAAATGAGTTTTTAAATCTATAAATACACTACTGCAGGCTTTAATGAAGTTAGATTGTGCAGTACAGCTGAGAAGTGAAAGCAAAGCATATAACCAGGAACACTGGAACTTCCTTAGTCACTCCAAATGTTCTTCCTCTTCAAATTACAAATTGTAAGTACCTAAGGAGTCTTTGCTCTTTACCATCACACAGGTAAACGGGCTGTATTGCCATTTCAACCAGGTGCAGACTATTAATCTACACTATTTTAATAAACAATGTAGGTGAGCTGTTACAGTGTACCTCCAGAGAAACCATAGAATTTCCAAAGCAACTGTCAGTCAATACTTACTGTGTGTTGTGTTCTGAGTGAGAATCGCCCCGTAGGTTTTTCTGTTTGAGAACTGGGTATCCATTTTGGTGGAGCTGTTTGAGAAAGATAGGAAGGTGTGGCCTTGTTAGAGGAAGTGTAACATCAGGGGTGGGCTTTGAGGTTTCAAAAACACTCACAGCCATTTCCAGTATGTGTTGTGCCTCCGTTTACAGTTTCAAGATGGGAGTTGCCTTAGGGTACTGTTGATATGGTAAAACATTATGACAAAAAAAAATCTTGAGGAGGAAAGGGTTTGTTTGTTTTCTATTTCTACCTTACTGTTCATCACTGAAGAGGGTTAGGACAGGAACTCAAACAGGGCAGAAAGCTGAAGGCAGGAGTTGATGCAGAGGCCATAGAGGAGTTCTGCTTACTGTCTTGTCCCTCATGGCTTGGTCAGCCAGCTTTCTTATGGAATCCAGAACCACTAACACAAGGATGCCATGACCCACTTTGGCCTGGGCCCTCCCATGTCCATCATTGATTAAGAAAATGCTCTACAATCTTGTGTACTGCCCGAACTTATGAAGAATTTTCTCTATTGAAATTCTCTCCTCTCAGATAACTCGAGCTTGTGTCAGGTTGACATAAAACTATCCATCGCAGGCACTCTCATGTGTTCCTGCTGCCATGTCTTCACTCCACCATCATGAACAGTTTTATAAACTGTTGCTCAAGGTGTTTTATCACAGCAATTAAAAAGTAACTAAGACACTATACTTAATTCCTACCCTGGTCAAGGTATCCACAAATACACCAAGATTCCAGACATTCTATGACAAATAATTCCAAATTAATTTCTGATCCATAGTACCACCTTCAATTATTTAGTTGTATTTTATCTTTATTTCTGTAAGTACTGTCATTTATAAGACCTGTTGTGGGGGGAATGAATGTCACAGGCCAATGTTGGCCTCATTCTTTTTTGATATTCAAATTTTGCCGTGCTTCAGTGGACCTTCAGAGTAGAGCCATAGTAGGAAGACACTCAGAGACAGGAATGTGGGTGGACAGAAATGGCTTAAGAAGTAAACACTCCAAGGTGTGATCAAAGGCAACAGAAGTAGTGTTGAGGTTATTTAAACAGAATTACAGGGCCTCTAGCAATTTAAAGCATGGTCTCAAGGAGTATGCATGTGAACTAAACTTCCTACACTGTGAGGAATGCCAACTCAAAGGAAGTAGAATAAGGTCTTCTATATTTTAGAAATGACAGTAGGACCAAAGCTTTTCAATTGTTTGTCTTTGTCAATATTACCATCTGTTGTGATGGCAACAGCCATGTAGGTTCTTTTGCCTGTGGAAATTCAATGCAATATAGTTCATAGTGTTATGAGTAGCTTTCCCCTCCCTGCCGGCCTGGGCCCACTAGTGTGCCAGCCCTAAATAACACACAGAGACACTGTATTAGATATAATTTTGTTGGCCAGTTACTAGTTTCTTATTGGCTAGCTCTGTCTTAAATATTAACCCATTTCGATTAATCTAAGTACTTCCACGTGGTCTTCAGAGAGAGGGGCTGCCATTCTTCTCTGTCAGTCCACCTCTTCTCTCCTCCTAGTTTTCTAGTCCTGCCTGTCTTTCTTTCCTATTGGCCAACAGTGCTGTATTCATTAACCAATAGAAGAAACATATTTACAGAATGACATCTCCCATCAGCATAGTGGGTGCTAAATAAATATTTAATGTGTGAATTAAGTAAATGGAGGAATTAATGGTGATGGAGTAATGAATAACCAAAGCCAAACAGTTTTCTAAAGTATAAATCTATACTGGCCCTGCTATTTTTTAAAGATATTCATGTATTATTTGTTGAGGAAAGCAGTCTGAAGGAATATATACATATATATATTGTGCATTAGTAAATATGCATTAAATATACTGGTTAGGATATTTTTAGATATAGAGAGGCCAATGGGTTCAAGATTGATCTGAGCATCCTAATAAAGAGACACAACTTTGTTTTTGTGAGGTGGGGTCTTTTTGTAAGAAGCGGTTCTGCTATTTTTTAAATGAGACATTGGAATGTAGAAAATATGAAATATTATGTAAATTCCATTCTTATAAACAAGCTGCTACTATTAATAGAGGTAGTGATAGATCAAGACTAAAAATGTACATTGAAATCAGCTGTATGACTTCAGTGGAAGTCATCAGTGGAAAATCTAATGAATTAATGATATGGCTTGAATATCAGAGATACAATTTAGACTGTCACTATATGTTTTATTTAAAATTTGAGTCCCTATGCAAATAAGTCTTTAAAAATAATCATAAATCAAATTTAAATAAAAATACAAAGAATGGCAGTCCACAAATAGTGCATGCTGTGTCTCATGTGTAGACCCTAGCTTTGTTACTTCAGACCTGTGTGTTTGAAGTACCTGTACAGGAAGCAGAAAGAGACTATATGGCTCTATTCCAATGGAATAAATAAAACACAGGATGTATCAAAGGGGAATAATGGAGCAGTCAGAATCAATTGGGATGACAAAGAAAGGGAAGTATAGAGAAGGACTTATAAGTACATGGATAACTCATATGAAAGACCTTTGAAATGTCATGTGGAAACCTACTATTTTAGAACTATACCAAAATATGCATACACATATTAACAGGGTTTAAATGGAGCTACACTATACAGAGGGATGCTTCTTATTGGAGATATAGGGTTTCATAACAAAATTCCATTACCAGGCATGAGCTACCACCCTTCCAGTTGGTCAGTACAATACCAGCTATTGTCATCATGACTGTTCTTAATTACTCTCCAGAAGTAGATGGTAAGACCCTTGTGTGGAATATGCCATATGCTTGAGTAATAGGACATGGAGCAAATAATCTGATGACCAATCTTTAATTTTCATCCATGTTGACTAGTGTCACATTGTCAGAAGGTACAGCGTATAATATTGGAAGATAAAAATAATAACAGCTTTATTCAGTTATGAACCCAAAGAGCTGCAATAGCAACTGGCCTGTTGGTGCACTAGTTTTACAAATGTTATGTGATTAACCAACAACTTCTTGAAGGGATTTAAGCCTGATCCATGAAAATGGTTTCATTAGTAGGCCTAGAACCTGTGTCCCAGTAGGCTATAGGTTCTAGGAAGAAGAAACTCTTATTATTTAGCTTACTAGATATAACATTAAACTATTCCCTATGTACTTGTCTTTATACCCATAGAGTAGTGTTGCTCTCAACACTTATTAGAGAAACTTCTTTTTGTAGAAAATGGCAATTAGTACAGAGATCCCCAATTGGCCAAAGAACAAAGAGACTACAGTGTTCTTCTACACTATGTGTCAATATCACATCTTATACTCACCAGTCTCAAGAATTTTAAATGAATGGGGATATGTATATTAAGAGCCATAGTTGTTGAAGGACTGCTATGAAACTATTTTTTTAGACATGACAGGACCTTTGTACACATGAACTCAAGTGTTTGTGAATGAAAGAACATAAGACACATTTTAAAATAGTAAAATAAAAATGGCAATCTGTAAAAGAAAATGGGCAAATGAATGACTACAGTAATTCAGGCATCTGGAAAGGAAAGGAAGGTAAAAGTAAGGATAAAAGATAGATGCAAGAAAGGACACAGAGCGGTATATCTCATTTCACCATGGCAGTTCTCTTATAAGACAACATTCTGTCAATGCTGGTGTGCTGAGTCATCTGAACCAGAAGCAGGCCGAGAACAGAATTTCTTTGCCCAACAATGTCAGCTGAGTATTTATAATCAATTGGGGAAAGCAAACACTCACAGCCTGGATTTTATTGAAAACCAAAATGCTGATTGATATGATAATTTATCCATCTATGGTTTTGAAGTCTGTATATATTGTTTTATGTTTTCTGCAGTAGGTATCCCTTCTAAATTTCATTCTCACAAAGCCACAGTTTCTACTTCTTAGCATCTTTCAAAACTGAAATTTCAACACTCCAAATAAATGGTTCTCCAATCTCAGCTGCCTCCCAGTTTATCCTAACCAATACAATCTTGTGTCTGTCAGATCTGACTATGGTGGGCCTGAGCTGTTTGATGCCACAAATAGAAAACTGGAAGGAAAACCCACTGAGATAGCCAAAAGTTAATTTCTTCTTTAGATATGGAGACACATATTTCATTACAGATTTGTTTGTAAATGAAATAAGGGTAGTGTTATTTGTTTTTTGCAATTAATATTCACATGCTTAAAGATTTTCCTTCAAAAATAAAGTTTTTGAACAGCAAAATAGTGGTATCCAAATTAAAACTGGAGTGATTTTTTATCTTTTTTTTATTTTAAAACAATCTTTTCTCATTTTACATACCAATTCCAGTTCCCACTCCCTTCCCTTCTTATCTCCCCAACTTCCTCCTAAACCACCCCCATTAATTTCTCAGAGAGGGTAAGACTTCCAATGGGAAGTCAACAAAGTCTGGCATATCACTTTGAGGCAGGACCAACTCCCCTCCCCCCTTATATCTAGACTGAGCAAGGTATCTCTTCAGAGGGAACGGGCTCTGAAAAGCCAGTTCATTAGGGATAGACCCTGGCCCCACTGCCAGTGGCCCCACAGACTGCCCAAGACACACCGACCTACTTTGGAACTCTGCAGGTTCCTCTGCTGTCAGTCCAGGTTCAGTGAGCTCTGACTAGCTCAGGTCAGCACTTTCTGTGGATATTCCCAAAATGGTCTTGCGCCCTTTGCTAATATTATGGCTCCTCCCTCTCTTTCACTGGACTCTGGACCTCAGCCCAGTGCTTAGTTATAGATCTCTGCATCTGCTTCCATCAGTTGCTAGATGATGGTTCTATGATGATAATTCAGGTAGTCATCAATCTGAATATATGAAAAGGCCAGTTGAGGCACTAATGCATAGGGTCTTAGCTGGGGTCATCCATGTGTATTCCTGGGAATTTCCTTAGTGCCAGGATTCTTGCTAGTCTCCTAATGACTTCCATATTGACTTTTAACTGTTGGAGCAAATGTAAGATCTAAGTAAATCTACTGTTAGGCTTGATTGTCGAAGTTCCAAGACTCTAGTGGTACTATCTTCCATCAACTCACCAGTGTGCACCCATGAGCACATGACAACATCACAGCCAGAGACAGTAAGAATCTGTCTTTATTATGTGGTCACTTCACACTGTGCATCCTACTCTTGGCTGCCTTTGAAGCTGTTTTATTAACAGATTGCACAATATATAAATAATATAAATAGTCTGCAAACTTCACAAAATGGAGGAAAATAAAAATAACATCAGTGGGAGGGGAACTTTATAGGAAACACCTATAAAGATTGTATATGCTTATGTGTGTATTATCTTTTTTGCATCTCTTCTAAATAGCTATGGAGATACTTATTAAAAGAAAGGCTGCAGATATATTTAGTCAAGGAGAAATATATCAAGCACATAAAAACATCAAAATTTATACGGATGACAAACTGAACTTTTACTGAAGCATGTTGAGGGCTACATAGTCATCACTGCCTGCTCTCTGTGACCCAGGCAAGTGCTACTCCCCTCATCTAACAGATAATAAAATTGCTATGCCTCTGGTGATAAACAAAACTAATAGCACAAATAGAAAGGGGTTTGGGCCATTTAACTGCCAGTTGTCTATTTTTACTAGGAAATAAAATTCCAATTTTGATGGAAGTATTCTGACTCAAAGACATAGTGATTGCATATACATGTTGATGTCTCTCTTTTATGCAAATCTGTTTGGTATCAAGTCAAGCAAATAAACAATCAAAACTTTCTAATGCTGCTTCTGGCTTTATAAAAAAATATAATTTCTTAGAGCAAAGAATTTTCTGTTTTTCTGTAATAGAGTGTCATATGTCTGAATTTTATTGTCCTTAAAGTATGAGAGATCTAACCCTCTCTTGGAAAAGACTTGCTGTTTTGATCCACAGAATGATCTCTTAAATATGCCTTTAATTAGTGATATTACACAATAATGAATGGATGTTAAATGTCTGTTACATATTTCATTAACTTTGCATTGCTTTTACACCAGTGCTAGCAATCATGTTACAATTCTGCTTGGCTATCTGTAAAATCTGTACCACTTATTCTTTGCTAAGCCTTGGAACTATTAATATAGTCCATTATATTAGTTCTATCCTGTTTGTCTTTTAACTGATAAGCAATTCTACCTGTTTTTAAGTTGTTTATTATAGTAATGCCCCAGTATATAGTATATTCATTAAATTTTTATTCTGTAATTTTCAATTAATTAATTAATTTTAGTTTCATATCTTGATATAAACTGTCTTTGATGTCATGTGAACGCCTTTTATAAGAAAATTAAAGCAAGGTTAAATGGTAACTGAAAAAAGATTTTAAAATTTAAATCTGCTGAACAGATACATTTGAAGAGATATGCCTGATACATAGACTATTAAAATGTAAATAAATAAATAAATGAAAAGTTAAAAAAAGACAAAGAAAATTCCATGTATTCCATTGATAAGACTTGTAATATTTGGTATATGTGTTCCATCAGTTCTAGATAGTCTCTCTCTCTCTCTCTCTCTTTCTCTTTCTTTTTCTCCTTCTCTCTGTATGTCTCCCTTTCCCTTTTCATCCCCCATCTCTCTCTAGCTATGTTTGTATGTGTTTGTATCTGGATGTGTGAACATGTGTCTTAGTTAGGGTTTCTATTGCCATGACCAAGGCAACTCTTATAAGAAAAAGTTTAAATGGCATGGCTCACTTACAGTTCAGAAATTCATTCCACTATCAACATGGTGGAACATGGCACCATAAAGGTAGATGTGGCAGAGAAATAGATGAGAGTCCTACATCTTGTAGACACCAAGAAGTTGACGTATACTGGGTGGTATCCTGAGCATAAGAAACCTCAAAGCACATTCCCACAGTGGCATCCTTCCTCCAACAAAGGCCATACCAACTCCAACAAAGCCACAACTCCTAATTATGCCACTCCCTATGAAATTATGGGGGACTATTACATTCAGAATACCACATTCCACTCCCCCACCAGCTTGTAACAATATCATAATGTAAGTGTTTTTAATATAACTTCAAAGTCCACATAGTCTACCACAGTCTCAACAATGTTTCAAAGTCCAATGATCAAAGTCTTTTCTGAGGTTCATGCAATCTCTAATCCACTATAAAATCAAAATCACAAAAACAGATCCAAACTATAATGCCACAAGATATCAAGATATAAATTGCTCTTCCAAAATGAAGGCAAGAGAGGATAATGAGGAAAATAGGGACCAAAACATGACCAAAAATCAGCTGAAAAACTCCAAACTCAATGTCTGCAACTCAATGTCAAAACACTTTTCAGATCTCCAGCTCCATTCAGCTCTGTTGACTGCAACATACTCACTCCTATTTCTTGGGTTGGTTCCACTCCCTGTTAGCCATTTTCCTTGGCTGATATCCCAGGACTCTGGCATCTTTAACACTTTGGGTTCTCCAAGGCAATCCAGGCTTAATCTTTGAAGATTAAAGCAATGGCCTCTCTAGGCCTCCATTCAGGAACAACCTGACACATTCCTGGCTTTAGGAACTTTCTTTGATCTCAGAAGCAAATTCCATAACCTGCTTTTTTTTTCTATCCTAAAATCTATAGTCAGAATCAAAATGGCTGAAGTTGCAAAGTTCTGCTGCTTGCAGGGACTGGAATATGGCCCCCTTATTTAATTACATCTGCACAACCTTTCTGCCCTTCATTGCCTAAGCATGGCTGCCCTAAAATTGGATCTCTAGAATAGTCTGGCCTCAAACTCAGAGCTCTGCCAGCCTCTGCTTTCAGAGTTCTGGGTTATAAACTTGGGCCTCCACATCTAGCTCTAAACTTTTGTTCAGGTTCTTTCCACAAATTGGAAACTTACCTGGATAGCCCTGAGACCACCACTGCAATATTTTTCTGTTTCTAAACCATTTATCTTCTTGAAATTGGGACTTAGGTCTACTCTACCTTCTGGTGCTTTTTTTTTCTCCTCAAAATTTACATATTGTAATTTACCCTGCTCAGCTTGCTCCTTTTCATTATGTCTTCATTAGAGTTATCACTAACAATCACATGCCAGAGTCTTTACTAGGTTGTTTTGAGAGTTCCTCTGCCAAGGGAATTAAACCAAAGCTCTTTACTTTAGCCTCAGGCAGTCTCTTCAGACAAAGGAAAACAACAACAACAACAGCTACTTTCTTTTTCCTCACAAAAATATCACAAGAATGATCTCTAGACAACATACCAAAATTCCTCTCCTCTGAAACATCTTGATCCTCACAACTCATCAAACTATAATTCACCACCATTGAATTCCATGCTCTTACTAGCATGGCACCCTAAGCAGTGCTTAAAGCAGCCCACTGTTTTCCTAACCCAAAGTACCAAAGTCCATGTTACTCCACACAAATACATGATCAAGCCCATCATGTATCTCATGCCCTGGTACCAACTTCTGTCTTACTTTTATATTACTAGGAAAAAAACACCATTACCACTACAGCAACTCTTATAAAGAAAAATTTGATTGGGGTGGCTTGCATATGTTTAGAGGTTCAGCCCATTGTCATCATGTTGGGACATGGGAACATGGAGGCAGATACGATGCTGAGAGCTCTGCATCTTGAAGGCAATAGGAAGTTAACTGAGACATTGGGTGGTATCGTGAGCATAGAAAAATTCAAAGCCTGCCCATACAGCAGGCCATACCCATTCCAACAAACTCACAAACCCTAATAATGCCACTACCTGTAAGCTTATGGACACCAAGTACATTCAAACTACAACTCTGTGTGTATGTGTATGTATGTATGTAATGAACATAGATTTTGTTTTATTTTCCTCTGTACTTAGAAATATGTATATATATGCAAAACTATGCACCGTATTGTTTTATTCTTTTTTGTTTAGTTGTTTAGCACAAATAATTCCCCGTTACAAAGAACCTTCTCTTCTATAGCATCATATAGCCCTTTGTTATAAGTAACACTTTATAATTAAATATTCTTCTTTATAATTCTTCTGTATAATTCTGATAATACACAAGACTCAATTTTTTTTTCTTATTGTACATATCAACCCCAGTTCCCTCACCCTCCCTTCCTCTTTCCCTCCCTCCCTGCCTCCCTCCCATGCCCCCCAAACACCCTCCCATCCCACCCCCCCCCAACTCCACAGGGAGGGTGATGCCTTCCAGCAGGGATCAACAAAAATATGTCAAGCCATTTGGAGTAGGGACTAGGCCCTCCCTTGTGCCTCTAGGTTAAGGGAGTATCCTTACATGAGGAATGTGCTCCCAAAGTCCAAAGTCCTGGTTCCACTCTCAGAGGCCCCTTAGATTGCCCAGGCCTTCTGAGACCCATGTTCAGGGGTAGACTCAAATTTTTAATCCTGTTTTGTCTTCAACTTGAGATTTGATTTGTCTCAAATATTGGCAACTCTGATCGCTTGCTTCATCAGATCTCTCAAGAATTATCCTTCAGACAGGCTTTTCTGCAGGACCCAGGGTGCTTCCCACTGTCACTGCATACTTTGTGGTAATTCCTATATGTTCATGCCATTATATACTGTTTGCATTGTGCATTTATTATTGTTTGTTTCCATATTCACTACCAACACAGGAGCTAAAAGAGCATCAGTGTTACAAATTTTGTTCACTGTTCTTTTCCCTGCACTTGAAAATATTGATAACACAGTTTTTAAAATCAATGATGAATGACTATTATTTCAATACAACATTTTCAGGGGAATTTATATCAGTATTACAAGAATTTGTTTCTTATAGAAATTCCCAGAAGATCCTTTAATGAAAAGTCAGAAAAAATAATCACCAAATTCATATGCTTAAACCATGGCTACTAACTGTGGCTAGACCATCTACTCCAGCAAAAAGACTAGGAGACATCTTTTGTAAATTAACTTAAAGTATCTTGTTATCTTCCCACATAATGATCAGTAGATTTACCTTTCAATTGCATTAATATTTGTCTTAGTTAAAGTTTTGTAATCTCAGACCCAGTACTTACATATTTCCCTGTTTTATTACACTTTATTATTCATTTATTATTTATTATTCATTATGTTTTCAATAAGACAAGGCAAAATCCCTCATATGGAGGATGAACAAAGCAACCCAATAGAAGGGAAAGAGTCCCAAGAATAGGCAAAAGAGTCAGAGATACACCACTTTCCACTGTTAACAGTCCTACAAAAACACCGACTTGCAGGCATAACACATACTCAGAAGACCTGATGTAGACCTATGCAGGCCTTTTACTTGCTGCTTCAGTCTCTGTGAGTCTGTATGTGCTTTGCTTAATTGATTCAGTGAGCCACGTTCTCCTGGCATTCTTCATCCCAACTTACTCCTACAATTTGTCCTCACCATCTTCTACCAGGTTCCCTAATATCCAAGGGGAGAGACCCTATGGAGACTACCAATTTAGACTCTCTCTACACATTGTTGGGCTGTGGGTCTCTGCACCAGCTCCTATCTGCTGCCTGATTAAACATCTCTGGTGACAACTGGGAAACATCTCCTTCTATAATAGAATGTCATTAAGATCATTTCACTGATTGTCCCCAAGTAGAATTTGGTTCCACCCTATATCTATTGGCTATTCAATATTCAGACCCTGGCCATCCAGATAGTGCAGGGAATGGGCTGCAGCTAGTGGCAAAGGCTTCAAACCAGACATTTGTTGGCCAGTCCACCACTCCCACCCACAAGATTTGTGCCACCATTTTCCTAACATATTTTATAGGCAGGGCAGATTGTAGGTTTGGGTTTCTGTGCCTGGATTGGTGCCCAGTTTTCTTTTTCCTTAGTTTTCAGAATACCTTCCCACGCCAAAAAGACTAGTACAAATGATTGGAGGCTCCATGCAGGTAGAGCTTGACCTCTCCATGTTCAATGAGTTGTATGGATATTGTCCTTCTCAATGTCCCCGACCACCAGTTTTCAAAGGATGACCTTCTGTCCTATCATCAGCCTGGGTTATTTAGGAACTCCATGGGAACTCTCTAGCCAACAACTCAACAAAATGCAGCACAGTCCCATCATTGTAATTCTTGCCTGACTACAAAAGATAGTCCATTCAGATTGTGTCCTCCATTTCTAGAAGTCTTCACTAGGGTCATACTCATAGATCCAGAAAGTTTCTATTGCACTAGGTGAAACATATTTAAAAACATGGAGGATACAAGGGTAGATCCTAGAAGCCATGGGTTATTAAACAAAAATCCCCGTAACTGGTACAGGACACCTCCTTAGGTATTATAAGCCACAAGATCTCAGAGTCTCCACTCTTCAAAAAACTACAGGTATGGTCACTGCATATGATAAAAAACTATTGCTGAAGATGCCACAAACTTCAGTGTCATAATACAACGAAAAAAATGCTGGAGCTAAGTTGGAAGGTTCCTGCATCTTTGCTAGCCTACATAGTGCAAGAAATTTCTCTGCAGGAATGTCCTTAGCCTCCTTTGATCAACAAAGCTCCCCTTGAACACCAATAAATGGAGAATATAATGACTAGTCAAGGTACTGAGAGTAATCAATTATTGAATATTATGCACTATTAAATGGAGCAGAACATTCATATTACTCCACTAAGGCTCATAAAACATGATGAAAGGGGAATGGAAAGAACGTAAGAGAAGTACTGTGAAATGCTTTCATATGGGCATGACATGACTATGGAACTCAAAAACTTAACACAACGGTGGCTGCCTTACACAAAGCCTGCACAAGACTGAAAAGGTGAACGGTCATAGATGGGGAAGGGCTCACAGGGCCCTGCCATGTTATGGTAGCCAATATCATTCAAAGGCTGCTGAAGGACAAAAAGACATTTTTTTTGTGATGTAGCTATTGATTACTTATTCATGCTCCAGTGGACACCACCACACACATTCCTATGGGAGTGACCCTGGTTAAATCCAGTAGGTCACAAAGCAAAATCAAAATTACAAAAGTATATAAAAGTGTAATGGGGACATGGTTGAAGAAGGCAGTTTTGGTGGAGGAGGGTGGCGGGGTCTGTCAACAGAATGTTTTATATACATGTATAAAATTGCTAAATAATAAAATAAAATGAAAATCTTGTTGATAAATATTTTCATGTTCTTTTCTGAAAAACACAAGCTCATATACTACAAAATTCACAGTGAATAATTAATCATTTGTCACTGACTAATTATCTCAAACTAATATGCCAATACCTTGTGAGCACAAAAGCATCAGTATATCCAGCAAGGTATCTATTGGGGTTGTGAGTATTGTCTTCACATGTATGTTCCCTACTGGACTGTGACATTTAATTGAACTTGAAATTTTCAATTTATTACTTATGGAAAATACACACTCAAAAAATAGCCACACAATTTTTACTCTTGGATAATACACACAAAAAAATACCATGAAACACTGTCATGAGGGAATGTCCCTCAAATACATCTCTGATTAGCAAACATTTATAACATTAAGCTCCAGGTTTTTCTAGCTGCACTCCTTGGTCTGAATGCTACATGATTGGTTAATATGTTTAGTATTAGGAACAAATCATTACTTCTGTCATTTAAGTGTTTATTCATTACTATTCAGCATCAGTTTCTTCATCTGTAATTTGCAAATGTCCTAACACCTTCCTCACAGTCCTGATGATCACTTCAAATATATATAAAAAACTTAATTTATATTTAAAAAAAGTCTAAGAAAAGGACAGGAATTAGGTAGACAGCTCAGTAGA
Source organism: Phodopus roborovskii (assembly GCF_943737965.1). Classification (NCBI taxonomy): domain Eukaryota; kingdom Metazoa; phylum Chordata; class Mammalia; order Rodentia; family Cricetidae; genus Phodopus; species Phodopus roborovskii. Next base: position 14,790,894 of record NW_026126447.1, read on the forward strand.
TAAAGGGCATGCCATGCAAGCATGAGAACCTTAGCTCAGACAGCCGACTTGTGAAAAAACGTCCAACGTGCCAACATGCACCTTCAATACTAGTGCTGGGGAGACAGGACAAGAAGATTCTGGGAGTGATTAAGCTAGTCTAGCCAATATATACGCTCCACCTTCAGTGGGAGAAACTGTGTAAAATAACATAAAAATAAAAACATGGAGAGTGATAAAGAAAACATCAACACTGACTTCTAGTCTCTCTCTATATGGGATCATAGGAACACCAGTTAATGATTCCTAGGATCATCCCTAGGAAAGGCTAATTTTACTTATCTCTATCCTCTTTTTTGTTTGTTTTTGATGTTGTTGTTTGAGACAGGGCTTCTTTCTGTAGCTTTGGAGTCTATCCTGGCACTCACTCTCTAGACCAGGCTCGCCTAAAGCTCATAGAGACCCACCTGCCTCTGCCTCCTGAGTGCTAGTATTAAAGACATGCACCACCATTGCCTGGCAATTTCTACTTCTCTTAACAATTCTACTTCATTAGATGTTTGTGGTTCTTTGTCTAGTGCTGGGACCCACAGAATTTCCTCTCTTCCTTGGTAAAATGTCCATTGATACTGCATTTTTCCCATCTTGTTTATATAGCCAATTTTAGGAGAGACCATTACAAAACAGACTTTCTGGTATTTTGTCTCTTACATTCCTATCTCCAGCATTGTTCACACAGACATATATTCAGGAGCTATGATGTATATTTATCTATTGGAGATGGGCTCTGCATGGTCTTTTGATCTCTGTGTTATCTCTGTGTTATATAAGTAGTGGTTTTTCTGTCATGAACTCTATTTGCTATGAAGACAGGCTTCTTTGAAGATTGAGAATGTAGTAAGGAATAATTCTAAACTTGCCAAGTCATGGAAGTAGATTCTTTTCTAATGTCTATAACGTCACTAGCCCTGCAAAGTTGGCTAGGTGTTCATTGTCAGGCACAATTTACATCTTGTTTAGTGGGACTTAAGTCCAACTAGATAGCTGTTTATTGTTGCCAACATGTGAGTGCCACTTACTGTACCTTTTATGCATATCTTGCATAGTGGTAATTGCCATTGTTTATAGGCATCACATCTGAATAGGACATTATTTTGGTTTTTTCAAGACAGGACTTTTTAATTAGTTTCCCTGTGTTGGCAGTTTTCATAGTATTTTCCACAACCATGGAGTTAGACCACAAGAAAGAGGTTTTATGATTTGATCAAGCTCCCATTATCTGAGTCTTGCATCTTAAATGTGTGATTCCTTCAGCAACAGTGGCCTACCCTGAAAGGAAAACAAGGACTACATATGAGTATATATTGTATTGATTGATAGTCACTTAGACTACCATGGCCAAGCATTCTAGGGCAGGTTTCTTGTGCTTGGTACTGGGGTTTTGCTAGTCTATGGTTCTTGTGAGAGGAATTGTTAGTTCAAGTGGCCTCACTTCCTTTAAGAGATGACAAATGATATATGATAGATAGATAGATAGATAGATAGATAGATAGATAGATAGATAGATAGATAAAAATAGATTAGATAGATGAGAAATGTATTTTGGTGGACAGATAGATGACAGACATTTAAACTTTATGTGTATGTTTAAATATAATATATACATTTATAAGCTATATGCTTTTGTATATGCTTTACTTAGGTGTATTATGTATAATCTTGAGTAAATTAAAATAATATGATTCCGTGAGGCTATACCAGTGAACCTTGATTTTTACATCCCCCATCTCTCCTTGTTCTTCATTGGCATCCCTTCCCCTTTCCCGAATGGAGACCCTTCCCTATTATTTCATTACCCACTTCATATCACCTGCATCCTGTTATTCCCCTCATAAGCTGCCACCCACTTGTAAGTGGAGTTTTTCTGTGTCCCAGCAATCACTCACAAACAATCACAAGAGACTTTATATAAATTATAAATGCTCAGCTGATAGTTCAGGCTTATTACTGACTCTTGTAACTTAAATTAAACCATTTCTATTAATCCATATATTGCCAAGTAGCTTGTGGCTTTATCTGTCCTCCAGCATGTTTTACTCCCTCTGTATCTCCTGATAACTCCAGAGACTCTACTCTCCTTCCTTCCAGCATCCAGCATTCTAAGTTTGGCTGTCCTGCCTGTACTTTCTGCCTAGCTACCAGCCAGTCAGTTCTTGATTAGTCAATGAGAGTAATTTGAATTCACAGTATACAGAAGGATTATTCCACAACACCCACTCTAGTTTCTTTTTACTTTCTTAGTTTGTGCAGTTACTCAGTTACTCCATGTTGTATATTCACACCTGAAGATTTAAAGCTAAGAACCAGAGATGAAAGAGAACATGTAGTGTTTGTCTTTCTGAGTCCAGTTTATATCACTCAATATAATCTTTTCTAAGTCTACCCATCAACCTTCAAATTTCATGATTTTGTCTTCTTTACAAGTAAATAGTATTCCATTGTGTCGGTGTATCACAATATATTTGTGTACTTATCTGTTGAAGGACAGATTGTTTGTTTCCATTTGTTGGCTATTCTGAATTGGGAAGCATTGAATATTGCTAAGCAAGTATGTATGGAGTTGAATGTCAAATCCTTTGGAAATATGCCAAGGAGTGGTAGAGCTTGGCCATATGTTTGATTTAACTTTATATCTTTTGAGCATTTCCAGGTGGCTGCACCACTTTGCACTCACACTAACAGTGAAATGTTACAATATTTTTAAAACTTCATTCTTTTTAATTGATAGTGCAAAGAGAGAAGTGTTTAAAGGTAACCTTTAAACTACAATCATGACTGGCTTGGTAAGACATGCCCACTCTTAGCATTAACAACATGGGAGTAGCCGACCCCTTTCTAATTGCATCTAAATCCACTCCACAAAATGAAATCCATACCTGACACCATTATGGGGCCAAGAAATTATGGCTAGACAAAGCATGGACCCTAGAGAACAACCTATCATTATTATTTTTGCTGAATGAATATAGTATTAAGCCAACTTATATTAACTTACCATTATTCCCATAGCTGAATGTATTCTACAGAGAGTTTCTGTTTGTAATAAATGATGATTAACAGAGACTCCAATTTGTCAAGGTGGAAAAAATAAGAGACTATGGGCTTTTCAACAAATGGAACATCTATATCACAACCCCCTTTTCCATGCCTAAGTATTCACTACAGAAGCAAGGCAAAAAGATTATAAGAGATACAGGTATTGTATAACTCTAAAGAAATTTGTTTCTGGACATAACAGGACAGGTGCACATATAAATTCATAGCAGTTGAGATAGCATATACAAGGCCTGTAGAAACCCAAGTCAGACAGTTTGTCATAACATCCACCCCCAACTGAAGGGCTGTTACCACTTGGTAGTTTCTGAGAGAGGGAGAGTCAGTTTTCTTTCAGACTGTAGCCTCTGCAATGTAGATCATACTCCAGTGGAAGGCCACACATCCAACAGTATATGGGCAGCACAAATTGGACTTGATGGATTTTTATTAATAATAAGAGGGGACTCAAAGTTGAACATAACAATTAAGGGAATGACCTTGTAGGAGTTGAAGAGGGAGTGAATAAGAGAAAAACACACTGTAGGAAATTCTCAAAGAACTAAGTTTTAGAAATAGAAAAAAAATCCATCCATTTTCTCTGTCCTGGAGAAAATAACATGTGTTTTTTGGCTATGAAATACTTGTCATGTACACTGGTCCTGAGCCAAGAATGGATGTGCCTTACCCATTCACAAGAGATAATGTTACTTGCTACCATTTGAGCTTACTTGGTTATTTTAGGTGTGGATGTGAAACAAGACCCTTTTATCTTCTTGATCTCAAGACTTCCACCTAAGACATGAAGCATCCTTATTATCCCCAGGATTTCTCAGCTTCCAGATATCAGGAACAGTTCCACAAAGCTAGTTTTATACTTCTGTATCACCCCTAAATTTGCATTTGTCTCTTGTTTGGATCTCCTTCTCCAAAACCCCACTACACTGTTGACCAAATATTCTTTTCTTAAAGTAAGAGCATGGAATGGAGAGGAGTTAATGAGAAAAAACTTTTAATCAGAGACAGTTGATGGCTTCTGGGAGAGGGTAAGTCAATTTTCTTTAAGCATGTAGCTTTGGGTAGATGGACTACACTCAGGTGGCTTGCTATGCCATATACAAGTACACCACACACACACACATACACACACACACACACACACACACATACACACACACACACACACACACACACAGGCACACACACCATAAGGAAAATTCTTCCTCAATTAACCTAATCAAATACTGATGAAACAGAAACATCTTCACACACATACACACACACACACACCACACACACACACACACACACACACACACACACACACTTGGGATGGGGGCAGGGGGAATGGAGTGAAAGGAAGATGAATTAAGAGAGACAAAGAGAGAAAGTGTGTGTGTGTGTGTGTGTGTGTGTGTGTGTGTGTGTGTGTGTGTGTGTGTGCATGTGGGTAAATAAAACCTGTGGTTATTCAGTGGCACCATCAAACTGACAAAACTTAATAACTGTCTGGAGATGTGGCTTGATGATTTTGAGTGCTTCCTGCTCTTCCAGAGAACCAGAATTTGATTACTATCACCCATATCATGTGGCTCCCAACTATCTGCAACTCAGTTCCCAGGGGACGCTATACCTCTGGCCTCTGCAAGAACCTTGCTCTCATGCACGTACCCTTCATAATCATACATACACACATAATTTTAAAGATAAAAAAGTTAACTATCATAACCCATTAACATAAAAAGAAGCTTAGATTGTATTTAATAAATCCACCATACTTACCCTCTCCTGGAGCACATGGAAATCCCATTGTTCATATATTTATTTCTTCCAAATCAATATTTCTTTGCCCTGATTTCTTTATACTTTGAAATGACACCACTAGACATTTTTCTTTGCCAGCTGTCTTAATGTCAGGCTGTCTTCCAGGGAAATAGGATATAGATAGCACTTTCAAAGTAGAAAAATGGGATATTTTTTCTTTACTCTTCCTGTGTACCACACGCTATTTTGTTGATCATGATTGAGGGATGGTATGTGTTAGACATTCATTACACTATAGTGTCCAAGCTCTAGCTGTGACCCACCCTTCTCTATGTGTTCCCCAGTCATATCCCTGAGGCAGTAACAATTACTTCTAACTAAATTATTATTGCTTATTATGTTATGCAATATTCCTTGCATAATTTTTTACTATACAGTTTAAACAGTCAGAAAATCGAACAAAATGAAAATGTACACTTCAATGAATTATTGTTAAAAGAGTTGTTCTGGTTCATGGCCTTTCACTGATGTTGGACCCTCAGAATTTATCCTGCTGTTGTCCAGAAGCTATGTTTCCACAGGATTCGGCCTTTCATATGTTCCAGTAGCTCATAGATGGGGTAGGAGTTGGTGTACGCCTATTCAGGGCCCTGGATCTAGGCCTCGGAGGTAGCTGAGCTGGTCAGCCAGGGTTTTTGAGAAACAGTCCCTGGCCTACCCTTACCATGGTGATGGCAGGGGCAGCCCTCCTGTATCTAAGCCATCAGGGACAGCTCTCCTATGCTGTCCCAGCAAGGGGCCAGAGCAGCTCCTTATGTTGCTCTGGTATCAATATGACCTCAGGCGGCAAGTCCAGACCACAGACATCTGAAGAAGTTCCAGCGGGAACATGTGCCACAGATATCAATTCTGACCCTGGTACAGTGGGGTCTCAGACCCAAACATGGCCCTCAGCAGCAACCCCATCCTAGTCATGGCCTCAAATGATTTCTCAGGTTGCTTATATCTGCCTCATATCCTCGCCAACATCGTGTCTCTGATTCAGCTTATCAATACATTACAAGAACCCCTCCACTTCACTTTCTCTCTCCTCTCTCCACCAAGTACCCTATTTTTTCCATCTCTCTATAACATATTCACTCCTTGTAGTGGCACCTGCCTATGGTACTTGGGTATCTTCTAGCTGCATCCTCTGGCCACAGGACTGGGGTGGACTCTTTGTTAACATCCAGGCTGCCGGTACCCCTGGGCCATGAGGCTCAGGTTCATTTCATTTTAATTTTTGAACAAAAAGGGATAACGTAACTATACCTCCTAAGAGCCGCAGTATCTAGCTAATGTATTGTTGTGAGTCACCTTTTTAATATAACAGATGAATGTAAAGCAAATTTTAACCCAGCAAAGAGTATAGGAGCTAGTGATATGTGAGATATTTGGAGATATTTGACTCTTGAGAAATGTAGAGAATGAGATGTCCCATATAATATAAATGTCAGTATGCCCTTGAAGATGAGAAAGAAAGGCCCAGAAAGTTGTGTTTTCAAGGCGAAAACACCAGGAATGCCATACGATAAGATCTGAAAATGTGGAATGTCTGATAAGCACTCGCTGCACTTGCAGCAGACCTGGGTTTGTTTCCCAGTCCTTACATGATGATTCACAACCCCAATTCCAGGATATTCACCTTCCTTTTCTGGCTTCTGTGGGCACCAGGCACACATGTTGTATGCATACATGAATGCAGGAACTCACAGAAATATATAAAATAAAATTAAGAAGAAAAAAAGAAAGAAAGGAAGAAAGAAAGAAAGAAAGAAAGAAAGAAAGAAAGAAAGGAACAAAAGAGAAAACCCAGGGGATGGCTACAATGGTGTTTGGTAAGGAAATTTGGACTGAGCAATAATAGAGAACAGAAATCACAAAGTAGCTCTCCTACAACTGGTGCAGGAGCCACAGGAGACCTGATCGTAGGGTCAGACTGACTTTGAGAATACAACTAATAGAAAAATAACAAAAGCCATGCAGCAGATTTTACAAACAGTGGGATAAAGATAGAAAAGGCTATCTTCATGTTGCTATAGAGATGCTTAACAAAATGGCATCTAGAGACAAAACAGCTAGGGGAGGTTCAGAAAGTTTTGTTTTTTTTTTTTTTTAAATCAAAACTACATGATCATATGGCCAGTAAAAGCTACTAACATCATCTCTGAAGTCAAACTGAGCTTTGATAAAATTGGTTGATATGTGAATAAGGAAAAGTTGTTATTCCCCCAATCTAATGCCTCCTATGTTCCATTTCCAATTATCAATCTTTTCTAGCCTTTTCTGAAAACACTGTACTTTCCAAGTTATCTCAACAAATTTCTCAAAACTCAATTGACCTTTTATGTCAAAATCTATTGATAAATATGTTATTCCATTCCATTGACTTTGATCTTCCCTTATAATCATATTACATTTTCCTGCTTATTACAGTTTTTCAAAACTTGATTTTCTAAACTGATTTTATTCACAAATTCAATTGCAAGTCAACAATTTTGATTTTATAATTTTTAAAAAGAATTTATGTGCAAGGGGTTTTGGCAAACATGAAAGTCTATGGACCTCATGTGTGCTTGGTTTCCCCAAAGTGCTTCTGAGGGTGTTACCACTGAAAATGGAGTTGTAGGTCATTATGAGCAGAAGTGATGGTTATGACAATCCAAATTGGGCCCTCTGAAAGAGGAACAAGTGCTGTTAATGTCTGACTCATCTCTCTAGCCCCTCAAGTCAACAATTTTGATGAAGAAATACTGGTTATGATTATGCTGTAGAGATTAATGTAGATAAAATGGACATAGTGACAATATGAGCCTTCCGACATACAGAAGTGGGACATGGTTTAAAATTTCCTTCAAAACTATTGTATAATTGTCAGTGTTCAAGCTTTTACATTCCTTCATGAAATTTATCAATGTTCATATTTTATTTCTTTATTTTAAATGTCATTTTTATGTTTATGTGTGCTTTCCCTGCATGTAATTCAGTGCATCATGTGCATGCCTGATGCCTAAGGATTCTAGATGAAGGCATAAGATTCCCTGGAACTATTATGAGCTGTCACTTGGGTGCTAAGAATTGAACCAAGGTCCTCCAGAACTTCAGCCAGTTCTCTTATCAAATGCACCATCTGTCTATCCCATAAAACTTATTATTAGGGATATATAGTTCTGATACCTTTGTAAACCATGAATTTTACTGCACAATTTGTATATACAAATGCAATTAATTGTGTTGCCCTTGAACTTCATTGTTGTGGAATAATCTTTTTGTACACTCTGAAGATCTGTCATTCAGATTGGTTTAATAAAAACTGAACATCCAGTAGCCAGGAAAATATTTTGGAAGCAGAAAAAATGCTGGGAAGAAGGGTGGAGACCAGTAGAACCCAACCAGATGTAGAATGAGTAAGACACACAAAGAAGTATAGAAGTAAAAGCCACATGACAGAACATATATTAATTTAAAAACATGGGTTAATTTAAGTTATAAGAGCTACTTAGAAACAAGCATAAGCTATGGCTGAGCTTGCATAATTAATATGAAGTCTCCACATGGTCATTTGGGATCTGGCTGACAGAACAGAGGAAGACTCCTACAAATGGCATCCAACATGCAGCCAAGTATATCTACATAACATTTGAGAAAATTTTTTAAAAATGTTCTAAACATACAAAAACTGAGACAAAAATGTGGCTTCTTAGTCTCATGTCTCTCGAGCCAATAGCAGTACAGAGACAGGTCTCCTCGGAATATGACTACATGCTTGAGTCACTACCATGCCATGAGCTAAGCTACATGGCGGGTTTAAGGTTTTGCTCATGCAGAGAGAAAAGGTTAATGGTATGCAATAAAACAGGTTCAGAAAGAAAAAAATATCCTCTAAACAGGTTATAGACTGTATAGGATAAAGAAATGGGTATGAATAGTCATAGAAAAAAATAAGTAGTTTAAAAATAATAAAGTATTTTTTATTTTATTTATTTATTTATTTTTGACCTGGAGTCTCTCAGTGTAACACCCATAGCTGTCCTGAAACTCTCTCTGTAAATAATGCTGGCCTTGAAACAACAGAAATCCACCTGCCTCTAATTCCCAAATGCTGGAGTTAAAGATGTGTGCCACCACCGCTCATCAAAATCAAATTTCTGTTGTTAAATTCTTTTGTTTTTCACAACAGGGTTTCTCTGCATAACAGCTCTGACTGTCCTGAAACTCAATGTGTAGACCAGGTTGGTCTCAAATGCAAAGGGATCTACTTGCCTCTGCCTTCCCAATACTAGGATTAAAGGCATATGCCAAGACCACTGTAAAAATAATAAAGTCTTTAAAGAAAGAGTAAATTAATAAAGAAATATAAGCCAAGTAAAGATGGAAAATACAGGGAGTCTGAATGCTATATGGTGTCTTGTTAACTTTGAATTTTTTAAATGCTACTGTTCCAAAAAAAAAACAATAGCAGCTGAGAGATATTGAAACTGCTAAATTAAACCAACCTATGTATTTTTTTAAAATATAGGCATTTAAAAAATAGGTCTTAAAGCATAATGGAAGTTAGACAATATGTTGCAACGTGGGAGAGGCTATGCTTTTTTTTTTTTTTTTTTTTTCCTCCCATAGGAAATGAAAGGCTATGGATTCCTTCTTGATTAATAGAGATCAGATTTGACTAGGGGAGATCTCCTGAGTATGTTGGCTATGAACATGGTGGAGGTAGCCAAAAAGACTACAGGACAGGTGACATACAAACTGATCTCTCTTAATGGGAACAGCTTGGAGATGAGATGAAACATGATGAATCTTGTTAGCTACAGAGTCCTCATGACTTATTATATACCATCCTTTTATATGGTGTGGACAGCGATTTACATTACAGTTTGGTTATGCAGTCCAAAAAAGACTTATAAAGTCAACAGATGCCTTTGACCTGCTCAAACGTAAAACAAAACAAAACATATTAACTGGCTTGTGAATAGTGAACATTCCATATTTGTGTTAAAACATGAGCAGAATGAATTCCAATTATTTTTCAAACTATAAAATAGATGACCTGTTGCCTGATTCTTGGCAAAATCTTTGGTTTTTTTGAAACCTTATGAACCTGCCATTTTCCATCCATATTTCTATGTACATCCTGATCTTCCAAACAGCTGCTGGAATCACCAATTAGGCTATGCTTACTGTTCCTAATTCTTTACTGGTCTACAGATCCAAATGTTTGTTTCCATAATCTTACTGCAGTCTGCCTCCAAAGATCTCATCACTACGTGATCAAGTGGATCACAGCATGGGTCCCACTTCCTAGTACTGTTTACTTTTCGTTTCCTTATGAGCAAATACCTAGCAGGTCCAACTTAAATGAAGGAGAAGTAAACTTCATGGCCCACAAAAATGTTTGAGAATTAAAGTCTGACTTTTTTGTCTGTTTTGGTTTTGGTTTTGGTTTGGTTTGGTTTTGGTTTTGGTTTTTGATCTTTCAAGACAGGGTCTCTCTGCATGACAATCGTAGCTGTCCTGTATCGAGCTCTGTGGACCAAGCTGGCATGAAACTCACAGAGATCCACCTGTGTCTGCCTCCCAAGTTCTGGGATTAAAGGCATACCACCTGACCTAATGTCAGAGAGAGAGAGAGAGAGGGAGACAGAGAGAGACAGAGAGAGAGAGAGAGAGAGAGAGAGAGAGAAAGAGAGAAAGATACAACAGTAGGGAGGTAGGGAGTGAATGTAGGAGGAATTGGGGAGCAATGAAAGTCATCACAATATGCTGTATGGGGAAAAAAGGAAAAGATAACAGAAAACTATTAGTTAAATAGTTTCCCTGTTTTCTCCCAGGAACAAAAATCTGGGATGGGTATGATTTGAAGAATGTCATATAAATCCCTGAAAAGTTATAGGATATCTGGTATTGACTAACATGACCATGACCCTCTATATATTGTGCCTACAATTTCTCATTCAATTCTTCTGTGAAAATACATTCCCACATAAAATACTTATGATCATTTGCATCAAGCTATGCCTATTTATTTGGTTGTTAGGAGGGGAGGCCTAGCCAAGTAAACAAAAGAAACTAATGTCACTGGGTCTCATTCTTCATCTAACTTCAACAACTCTACAAAATATAAGTCAAACATGACCCCTTTTGACTAGTGATTTTGCTCTCTCTCAAAAAAAGTAATAACAAGATGTAGAAATAAGTAAATTATTTTGTACCTGCACATGACTTTCAGTAAACCTAGAGATTAATAGAAAAGAAAATCCATTATGAAAAATAAGAAAACCAAATATCACAAAATTCCCTTATAAAGGGAAGCCAGAGGGCTGAAGAAGACATGAAAATAAATGGCCACCTGCTTCCTCAATGGAGGAAAGAAAGAGAAGCCGTGAGGAGGTAGAGAAGAAGAAATAAAAAAGGTACTCAACACAATCAAATAACATTTTAAGCATTATGGAAATGTCACAATGGAACTCCTCTCTAAAGTTAATATATACTTCTATTAATTGTAAAAAGAAACACAGTTTAGCCTAAGTAATCCTGACTGATGGTCATTAACAAAATGTCTAGGCACTATAAAAATGTTCATCTAAAAGAATAGCCATTAAAAAACACAAAACAGATAGCTTAGGCACAGCTTAGAGAGGTTGAATGCAGTGAAAGCTGATATTAGAAGGTTCTGGAAAGCAGATATTTCCAAAGAAATGAAAACATTTTATGTAAAGCTGAATAAATTCACAAGATGGGACCGAGTCACAGAGAAGGGAAGGCACAAAGGCAGCTTGTGCTCCATGGCTGTCCTTTCTTAGACGATGTGACCCCACACCGCCTTCTAACCATACACAGTCTACTTTAGTTCATCTACATGCTTTGTGTACTTGGTTCTGGTGCCTCAGAAAGATGCCCCCCTCCATTTTGTTTGTTTGTTCATTTGTTTGTTTTATGAGGCAGGTCTTCTCTGTGTAACAGACTTGGCTGTCCTATAACTCGCTCTGTAGAACAGGCTGGCCTCAAACTCACAGAGATCAACCTGCCTCTGCCTTCCAAGTGCTGGGATTAAAGATGTGTGCCATCACGGCCTGGCCAAAGACTTCTCTTTTTGGTTATTTCCTGCCTTCTTCCTAGTATTCCTGAATTCTTGATATCAGTGATGCTTTGTTTTAGATTATGTAATTCATATCCAGCTATTTTTGTTGTCTGAACTTCCTGTTCCCTCCCCACACAAGAACGGGCAGAGTTAAAGACTTATGAGGGTCCTGGGTCACAGACAATACCTGAGGCTGATCAGAGGAGTATGACCCTTATCATCAAGGATAATTTCTATTTCTTGCTTGAATCCAACATTAAATGTAAAGCTTCATTTATAGAATTGCTTCCTAAAACTAATGGGGAACAGCAGTTCCTAAAGATTTTGAAGCACAGGTAAAGGAGAAAGACCATGATCCTCACATTTCTTTTTTCTTAATTTTTTAAAATTTTTAATATTTTATAATTTTTTTCTTAAATGCCTATAAAATAACAGATTTTCACATAGCATTCCTATTTCATTTCAATACAGTCTTCCTGCTTGTACTTGGTCCTTATCTTCCTGCAACTCCTTCTCCACTGTACAATTTCACCCTAGAATTTCCCTTCAGCACTATTCTATTCACATCTTTCTCTGTTAAAGTCTCCCTCTCATGGGCTCCTTTATCGCCTTCTGACCTTTATCCACCTAACTCCCACCTAAGCACACACATTTAACAGCTAGGGGCTAGTAACTACACATGACTGGAGAATATATGCAATTTGTCTTTCTGTGTTTGGATAATCTCACTTACATCCATTCTTTGGAAAAGTTTTTTTTTTTCCTTCAGGGCTCAATAAAATTGCACTGCTTATATCCATTCATTGCTTATTCATGCATGGATTGGTGAACATCTAGGTTTCCTCTATTCCTTAGCCATTGTGAAAATTCATAAATGAATAAAGATGTCAAAGTGATAAGCTGTGGAGTCCACCAGAACATCTCCAGTGGTGGTACAGTTGGATCATATGGTGTTTTTCCTTTTCATTTATGGAAATTATATACACTGATTTCCATACTGCTGCACTAGTTTACATACTTGCACCAACAAGTGAATAAAAAATTTTCCTCCATGTTTTTGCCAGCATTTCTTGTCATCTGTTCCCATGGTAATAGCCATTCTTACTGGGATGAAATGGAATCTAAGTTTAACTTGTATTGCTCTAATGGTTAGATATGTTGAACACTTTTAAAAGTATTTACTGGCCATTTTTAGTTCATTTTTTGAGAACTGGCTGTTGAGTTCTTCATTCCATTTGTTTGAAAAGTTTTGGGCTTTTGTGTGTTTGGTTTTGGCATACTGATATATTTTTCTGAAGTATAGCTAACAAAAGGTTTCTCCCATTCTATATAGGCTGTCATTTCACTAATCTGATAGGTTTTTTTTTTTCTGTGTGTTCTTTCATTTTTCTGGCCCTTTTGTCAGTTCTTATGGAGTATTTCATGTACTAATGGGATTCCATTCAGAAATTTCTTGCCTATACCTATGTCTTGAATGTTTTCCTTTTATTTTCTGTTATGAATTTTAGAAGTTTGGGTTTTACATCTTGTTTTTTCATTTTTTGTTTTTGTTTTTTTTTTTTAATAACCTTGAAGTTCATCAATATGTTATGTGCCTGAAATCTCTCTGTGAAAGATCTTGCTATTTTAACTGGTAGTTCTCTCTCTCTGCTCCTGGTAGCATTGGCTTACTGTGTTGAACATGACTGATTCCTTCCCACCCTCCTCTGTGCAGATGTTTTCATGGACTGTGTTCTGCCCCCACATTGTTGTATATGTAAGTGTCATCCATTGTGTAATGTGTATGAGCACTTAGTGCTGAAAACTTTCCTCTTGGCATCTTAGTTGCATCTCTGAAATCCCCGTGGGTTGTCCCTTTATTTTCATTTGGTTCTTAGGCATCTTCCTTCTTTCTTCAGTGATCTTCATTCAAAATTGCACTGATTATTTCCCCAAGCATTTGTGCATTTTCTGAAGTTAGCCTTGCTCTTCATTTCTAGTTTTAGTCTACTGTAGTTTCTAGCAGGACAAAAGGGGATTTCTGGTTGTTATTTTATTATGAATTGCTTTGTGCCCTCAATGTTCTCATTGTTACAGAGGGTTACAAGAAGTCCTGTAGAGAATATGCATTTCCAATGTGTAGTTTGAAATGTTCTGTAGATTTTTGTGAAGTACATTGGGTCTATGTTGTGATATAGACCTGAGGTTTCTTTTGCTGATTTTGTTTGTTTGTTTGTTTTGTTTCATTTTGTTTTTATTTTACTTCAAATGCCTATCTAAGTATGAAAGCAGGATACTGGTAAAGTTCCTGGGGTTGAGGTAACTTCCTGCTGAGGTCTAATCTTCTCTTTCTGTTCCCACCAAGTCTTGGTCAAATTGCCTTCTCCTCTGGACTTGGTAGGAGACAGGGAATCTCTTTATTCAAATTTCCATATTCCTCTCTGGCATTTGCCAGAGCTCTGCTGGGAAGAGTTGCCTAGGCTTTGGTTCTCAGCATTATGCTGCCTGGTGCTGGAAGCCTTGAGGCACTTTCTAATGTAGACCCACACCTTGTAAGACCCAGAAGCCAACAAAGTTCCTTTTAAAATGTTTCCTGAACTAGAAAGTTCTGCTGGCATTCCAATTGGGTTTCTCTCCTACTTCACCCATTTTTGTTTGAGTACCTTCTCACATCTTTCACTGATTTTGAAAACTCTTTTTCAGGTCTTCTTTACAATAGGTTTGTTCATGCGTTTCCTTAGTTTGACTCTCTGTTCCCAGGTCACAATGAGGCAGCCTCTAGTCCACAATCTTACCTTCATTCTCTTAGGCAAGAGGATAAAAATGCAGGCTGGTTCAGCTTTCACCCAAGTTGCCTACTGTGCTTTGGGCCTGCTGTTTTTGGCACCATGACACCTGGCCCTTGTTCACTTTAATCGTTGGGTATTTTTAGAATTTTGTATGATTGTCAACAAAGATTCTAGAACCAACATGGATGGAAATTCTGAATGAGGGAAGTGTAGTTTTTCATGTGTCAGTTTTAATGTGAAGTGTGATGATCGTTACTTATACACAGTCATAAATCCATGGGGTTCTTTTAATGAGACTTCTTGTTTAGAAAATGCTAGATCCAGTGTCTGACCCACAATATATGATATAAACATTATGCTAGGACATAAAATACTAGCACCTAAACAATATAAACTTATAAAATACTAGCACCTATATCTCAAATAAACAAAACAATTCTCTTATATCCCAATACTACACAATCTAATCCAGACAGACTAATGCAGATTACTCTGACTAATTATTGAATTATTACATTTTAATTCTGTTGAATTGGAGTGACAATTGGACTTTAATATACAAGGATATATAGGTTTAGGATTTTGAAAGCCTATTTTTATTCTAATTATTTAGTTATACTGAAATGCACTGACTTACTGATTAGCATGTTTGCAATGCCAACAGAACAGTGGAATGATGCTGTGTTTTCAATCTCAGGGAATAAAACTCCAAAGGACACCAAGGTGATCCATGCTGTGCAGAGCTGTGCAGCTGGAAACAAGAGATCTGGCACACAGATTCACAACTCGGTGAGGAGGTATCATCTTATTTTCCAGAACAACTTTTATCCTAGTGAAGTCAGCATGAACAGGTTCCCTTGTTTCTCTTACTTAGCAGGAACTAAATGAATGATAAGCTAAGCAGCACCTAATTCCTTTGAAAACTGTCAATTCAGGGGAATTAGAACCATTGCTGCTTGAAGTTAAAAAATCAATTCAACAATTTTTTCCTGCATCAAGACCTTGAATAATTCATTTTGTTTGGCTTCTTCAGGATACTTTCCTAAAGTCACTTTTAGAGCATGAATATATGAATGAATATTGAAATATGAAATCATGACATTGAAAATATTAGTGAATCCATATAAATAAAAAAATGACAATGTTAGTAATCCTAAGAAAGCTACAAAGAAATATGGGCTTGTTTTTTTTTTTTTAACTTTTAAAAAGTTGCCTCATAAACAATATGTAAATGTGGTAAAGCACCTTATAAATGTTTTGTGAGAAGATTCTCCACTGTCGAGGATATTGCTAGAATTTATCTGTTGAAAATAAGAATTGTATACAGCTCGGAGACCATGCTGGCACTGGTGTTACTCTCTAAAACAGGCTTATTTCTATCTGAATTTCTAGAAAATATATAAGCAAAACAGAATAAAAATAGAAGGAAAAAAGCAGATGTTACACTTCTTACCTTCTTGCAGAGAAAAGACCCTGATAATTGAAGGGGCCATTGTTTCAAGGGAACGCAATCGGAGAAGCGACTCAAAACTCGAGGAACAAGGGCAAGCAAAAACTAGACAATATCTATTACAAGTTTTCATGAAAACCAAAGAGAGCTAAAATGTAAAACCAGATCCAGTATGAATTTAGAGATGCAACACTTTGGGCAGAGAAGAAATGACTAATGGGCAAATTTTAAAATACTGTGTGATGTAAGATACAAGCATCTTTTACATTCTTCCACAAATTTCTGTTGCATTCAGTTATATGCTGTGCATAATATTTGCAGCAAGGCATTTGCCCTTTCTGAAGTTGAGGGGTAAAAGAAATAAAAAACAGCAAAGAACAAACAGAATCCTCTGTGATACTTAATGTTCACTGTCATCTTGAATAGATTTGGAATCACATAAGAGATACAAGTCTGAGCATGTCTGGGAGGGTGTTTCCAGGGAACCTTGAGCAGGAAAGTTTTGCCCTGAATGTGGGCATTACTGCCCTGTGGTTTGGGGTCTCTGGGTAAATAAAGTGGGGGAAGCAGAAAGGCAGATGAATATGTATACATTCTGGGGGGCAGTTGCCATAGGAATAGCTGGCTCATGTTCCTGCATCAATCCTTCCCCACCTGCCTTAATCTCAAATCATAAACAAATACAAACCCCTTCCTCCCTCAGGTGGCTTTCCATCAGGTATTTGGTCTAATACATTGCCACTCAGTGTGGCTACAACATTTGAAGATGGCAATGGACAGAGAATCTGAGAGTATGTGAGAAGAACTGAATGGAGCTCTGGTTTTGCACATCCTTGAACAATTTCTAAAATGGTCCTTCTTCATAATGTTCCCCTTTTAGGAAAACTAGATATTTTAGTTGTTTCAGTGAAGAATACAGTCTGAAAGTCATGGGATACATTTGCTTGTAATTCACCAGAGATTGAGAACGACCACCTGAACACACAGGAAACAAATATGTCCTGTGAGAGATGAGCAAGGACTCAGCTGTGTATCTGAGTTATTGGCTGGCTTCCTGTGATCTGTTGGCAGACAAAAGACAGGGGCATGCAGGGGTTCTAGGAAGAATGCTGCCACAGCAGTTTCCCCTTCCTTCACAAATCAAATGTTTGGCCTAATTTCACTGGGTGCATATACAAGTCATTGTGTTAAAACAATTGATTAAATGGTTTAAAGCTTTGAAATTTCCCATTTGCTGGGCTCTGTAGAGCTGTTATAATAGCTGTTTTTAAAAATATTATGGAAGGGCAAAGGGACAGACTATAGGCAGACCTAGAGTGGAAGGATAACCTGTGCCCAGCAGGCCATTGGGCTACAAATCCCAGAATGGTGTCAATACTGGGGTCAGTGGCAATCTGTTGCCAGCATGATCCTGTGCAGCCCACAGGGCTGAGTACCCGGGAGAAAGATGAGCAGACCATGGCTGTCTAACAGATGGCACTCTCTGGTGAGTGAAAAATCTGCCAAAACCAGGTGTTTCACAGATTGGTTTTTTTCCCCCTTGGAATTTCTATGTGTGGGTTTATTCCAAAAACTCAGATAGGAACACAGCTGCCAATGAGTTATCCAAAGAAAACAGACTTTTTTTTTAACTTAGGCATAAGAGACTTTGTGAACAGCTTTTGAGGACAAGTTAGATATGCCACACTTTAGTCAAGTCGTTTCCAGACACAAGAGCATGACAGAAAGGGTGGACTTCTCTCCTCGTCTCTTAAACTGATTAAATAGGAAAACTGACTGAAATGAATAAATTTAACAGTGCCAGAATATTCCAGTTATCTTATTGATAATCCTATGTATATCTGGTTAGTAAACCTTGTTTGTTCTCTCAATAAGAGGGTTCCTTCTAACAGAAAGACCCGGATATACACAATCTACAGCAGTGAGAGATCACAGGGAATAAAGGAGAACTCCTAAAGATTGCTTCACAGTTGACAGCTGGGCTACAGGATTGTTACATGTCTGTTGTGGCCTATGGGGCATAAAACTATAGACCCCTTGACTCAAAACTTTAGAGAACTACCTATTCTTAATCACCTTTTCCTCATAGAAAAGAAACTCTCTCCTTAAATACTTTATACCCTTTCATCTCATGCAAACTCTGTTTCCAAGTTCCTGTGCCTTACATTCATTGGGATATGCTAATTGACTCAGGAACTTTCATATCTAATAACTATCTGTCTCCTCAAGAAGAGAATAATAAGGAAAAATGTGGAAGTCTATTGGAAGTGTAAAAAGGACAAAGGCTTTGACTGAACTGAAAGAGAGTTTAATTTCATTTTTGACTTTTCTACTGATGTGTGTGTGTGTGTGTAATTGGAACATAATTGACTTCCTTTAAAACAGTAATTCTATCATCCCCTCCTAGATTCAAACTGTGGATCTGATGAAATGCCCAAGCAAAAATCAATTTAGAATAGTAAAATATTCTTTTCTGTCATAATTCTAGGCTACACTAATCAGTACAAGAGAGTCAGAGAAGCAGGAGATTGAGAAAGTTAGTCATGTTATATCCAAATTCCAGAACAGAGATAGCATCTAAGCATGCTTGCATGTTTGATTCTGAACTAGCTTTCTCTTCTCTTGTATAATACAGACTATGAAATGGTCCTATCCAGATTCTGGTTGAATTTTACCACATCAATTTAGGCAACCAAGACAACCCTGCACAGAGACCGGTCAATACAGTGTATACCTATCCCTCACTGACACTCTTCCCAGATGATTCTAGGTTGTGTCAAATTGGCAAACTCATCATCAACCATACCTAGCCTTTGGTTGAAGAGAAATCTTAAGATGACAATAAATACAAGGAATTTGGATGACCATCTGGCATTTATTACTATGAATTTATAGTTCTATGGATATGTTTTAAATATCTTTTCCAGGTATTATGTAAAACATCACAAAAAGGATAAAATGGGATTATCAAACATGGCCCTTTGATCCCATTGTGGGTTGAGAGAAGTAGAAAAGTTAAGGGGGAAATGGAAGTCACTTTTATAAGTGGGATTTAAGACTGTATATGAGAATATAATCACTAAGAAATTAGCTTCACCAGACAAAGCACTAAGTCTTAATAGACAATGGATACTGTAAACATCTTTGTCTTCCAGAAGGACAGAAAACATCCTGAGTTTTGAAACTTCCTGCCTTGGCTGGGTTACAATTGAGTTGCTATGATGACAACATGGATTATTTATATCTAGTCCACTATTCGAAAACACATTTGTTGAAGGAAGCAAGTTTTTCAGTGCTGGTTTTACAGAACCCTTGGAGGAAATGGAGAGAATTAAATAAAGGATCAGGGGATTCCTTCAACATACCAATGTGCAAATACATCTAAAGTCCTGCTCTTACATCTTGACTAAATAACTATAATAGTGAATACAAAAGTCAGATTTCAGAGTCTGTACAGAAATCAGAAAAATAAATGGAGATAGTAATAATATTCAAGGATACAGTGTAAGAAAATTTCCAGCCCTTTTTGTCATAGCTTTATTTCATTGTGTTTAACTTTCATTCCCAGAAGACCATTCTAGCCAACTTGGGTCCTCGTTGCATGTCAGTACCATGAAAGGGAATACTGTACACTGTGACTCAATAAATCTAAATATCTTAAAAACTGTATTTAATTATAACAAGGAATTTACAAATAAATATTTTTTTCATTTCAATATTTTTCACTAACCACAAAATACCTTATAAATTTATTGAAAGAGAACATGCCAACATAGAGTTAGTGGATAAAACTCTCATGCAATATTTTTGATTACTCTTATTTTCATGTTTCAAAGACCCTTATATAATCCACCAGATTTATCACCAGAAACTTGGCTTATATGGACAATAACCTCATGATGTCTGTCCTAAATAAAGTGAAGAACTGAACTCTTTTCATGATAAAATATTTATAAATGGTTACTTCTACGAATGAAAAATCATGAGTCTCTGTTTATATGCTGACTGCCAATGTGAGATGAGTGTATTCAGACCTTTGTTTAACATAATTAAACCAATCAATGGTATTAACCTTTCCACACTGAAATGTAGTAATCTTCAATTCCTTGAAGTGCTTCTCTTGATAATGGAATGTTTCACATTTAAGCAAGCATTACAGTTCTTCTACTCAGGTGTTTGTGTATCCGTTTAATACACACACAAACACACACAGAGTCAGAGAGAGAGATAGAGAGAGAGACCCACAGCTCTTTGTTATTTTATCTAAAGTATGCTTCATCATCTTAGTTACAAAGCCAATAAGGTAGATGCCCAAATCTCCAGATTCCCTTGTTTTCAAAGTTACTAACTCGGTGGTCTAGGGTGATTCTTTTTGCATTCATATATATATATATATATATATATATATATATATATATATATATATACCTTTTTGCTTACTTTCCATTTAAATTTGACTTCAATTCTTCTCTATTTATGGGTAAGTTATAAGGTCAATTATACCTCAAAAGTTGGTATTATAACTCCATACAATATCAGTGAAATATTAGACATGTATTTGAAGTATCCTATGTAATACTATGCTTATGAATATGTGTGTGTGTGTGTGTGTGATCCTACCTGATCCATTTCAGTGGGTGCTTAAGTATTTTCAAGGAGATAGAAATTGTATCTAAAATTATTAATATCACAATTAGGCCAATTCTGCTCTCCCAGACTTGTTTAGACAAAAGTTATCACAGAGAAACTAATTTTAGGCTTGCACTTCAATCCCAAGGGAAACTACAATGCTGCACTATAACTTGCTCTCGCAAATCTTTTCCGAAAGGCTATATAAGAGGCTGAATTTGTTACTCCCATTCTGTCATTCATAATTTCCAAGATGTTCTTAATCATCCATGCTCTAAAATAAATGCCACAGTTTAAGTATTACAACAATGTATATAGATTTAGCCTTGACCCATATCCAAGTTTTACCAAAAAAAAAAAAAAAAAAGACAAGAAAAACATATTACTGGGAAAAAAAAAACTAAACATGGTGTTCTAATTAGAGTCATGAAAGCATAGATTTACAAAGTGAATCAGAAGAATAAACCAAACAAAAATATATAATTTATCTAGCTGTATAGACCTAAAAATAAAGGATTAGAAAACAATACTTTCAAAGCAGATATCCTATAAAACCATAACTATATGTTTTTGTCAAAACTAGATTCATAATGTTACACCTCCATAACTTAGGCTAGCAGTGTTTGGGGAAAGCCTGTTCAGACTTCTCAATAATGATACATTTTTTATACTATTTTAAGATGAATACTTCTTAAATTAGAAAAAAAGCATGACTTGCTATGAAGCTGTCTTTTGGGTGGGTCAGAGAATAGTTTCTGATAAAGGAAGGATCTCAAAGTTCAGCAAAGACACCCATCCTTCAGATTATTGAAGACAGCAAGCCATTTTATGCTTGTTACAGTTAAGTTTTTAAAACAAAGTACAATTATGTTCTTCAATTAATTTCACATCATATTATTTAAATAATGTCATATTTCATAGGTTCCGAGGTGGTAGACAAAGCTCTGAAAGAAATGTCGTCAGTAGACAAATACTGTATACAACAGATGGCATAATACATCAGATCCTATGTCTATGGTAGAAATATGTGGTTAAATATATTTAATATTTAAACCCACTTCCCCTTATAAAGTTTGGTTAGTAAGCCATCCAATTTCAATTTATAAAACATATTTTTATTAGCTATTTCAAATGACTGATTTTATTTTATATTTTGATTTTAATAATTCCTACTTATCTGACTTGTCCTGCCTTCCATGTTCAGGAACCCATTAATCAGCAACTCAAATTCTCTCCTAGTAAAGCATAAAGGCACTGTTTCATAAAGTACTTGAGTCTAAAACAGTATGTTTTTTGCCACTGTCACTTTTTATGATGTGCATCTCACTTGTACAGACAATCCTCAGGAAAAGGAGTCAATAGCAATGCTGCTCATGTTGCTATGGGAACAATAGTGAAATTGAAACAGTGAAAACCACTCAGTCTAAGGCAACATCTACCACGTGATGCATCCTGGATTTCATTCTAGCAACTTTAAGTTGTATGAAGTCCCAAGGAGGCCACACATTCCAGAAAAAAAAATTGCACTTATGTAGTAAAATTATTGATAGTTCATGAAAGAAATCAAAAGGTCTCCATATTTTCTAGGTTATATTCTACAAATTCACTTGGGAATATTTTGGTAGCATACTATTAGCAAGACTGATTAATTATAGAATGTAATCTTTGAAATTTGAGAACATTGGTATTTGTTTATCTTGGATACATTTAATATATTAAAATTTGTTATAACACATAGTCACAATATCGTCTATGGTTGTTGTATGAAACTTGGCATCATGACAATTTGTGTTAATGATGCCGAACTGATAGCTAAATTACTTGAAACTGTAATCATTTATATTCTTTCATTTGTTTGTGAGTTCACCAAACCATGCTTCCAGATACAGTCTTTAATCAGTTATTATTCATGTCCCTTAACTTCCTTGAAGCAAAGGAATGGCAATGATACCAATAGAAGGAGTCTGGGCCAAGTTGGCACACATTCCTTCCATCCTCATCCTTTTAAAGTGGACCACACAGCAAGTAATAAAGAACAATCTTAATATTAAAGCTATCCAGTAAAGGAAATATGAAAGATTTTAATGTGTTGTTCAGTCTTGACAGCAGATATTTTGTACAAGTATGTCCATAACACTTTGAAAATCCTTGACAAGACACAACACAGCACCTGCCTATTGGCTTAAAATAGAAGTAAATGTCTGTATAATCACTGATTAAACAGATGAAATTATGCTGACTTGGTAACTTTTAAACAGTAGTTAATGAAAAGACATGAAGACAACTTTAAATGGCATGTATTAGGAGTCCCAAATTAGGTGTTCATACTAATATTTAATCAGTATCAATAACAAAATATAAAAAAATTATCTTGCTATGAAATGTTTAAAATACAGAATAGATGCATTATCTATTTATAGGAGAGACAAGCATCTAACCACTATTTATCTTTATAGCCATCTAATTATTAAAGAAAAATAACTGCTAAAACCATTGGTAAAAGCTACTACTCCAAGCCCCAAAGATCTGAGCCCACCAAATCCAGAGGACCAAGTCTCCTCTCTAGGCATGATTAACACATATCATCCTCAGTCTAGAAACAGCAAATGTTATTCTCAGCACTGCAGAAGTGTGCAGGAACTGGTCTCACTTTTAATTCAGAATGCACTTTTTCAGCCAGTACCCCTGCTCACATCCTTTCTACCATTTGTAAATCGATTCATCATATCATCAACAGATTATAGACCAGCCAAAAAGTGGCTAATGCTTATCACTGCAGCATCCAAGAGAGGAACTGCTAGTTTAAGGACAGCCTGACTGCATCATGATAACCTATCTGAGAAATTCAAGGGCTGAGAGTGTGGTGTGGTCGTGTCTCACTGTTGTGCACAAGGCATAAGTCTTCTCATTCACTTCCCAAATATTTGAAGCAGGAGCTGGTAGATACTTCTAACATATCCAATTCTGAATAAAATCTGGACTCCATGGATATTGACAAACACCAGAGTCAGATGTATTCTTTTTTATGCTAATCACCTTTCTTGGAAAATTCTATTCCTTGGAGTCAAAAATAAGTTTTAAACAGGATCTCACTATATTTTCTTGACTGTGCTGGAACTCAAACAAATAAAATAAATAATAAATAAAGCAGATAGTAAAATAAAACGTATATTTGGTACTTGACATGATACCTAATATATTTTTTTATTTATTTTATATAACCAAGTCCATTTGAGTGAAAACAAACATTTATAGACAATATTTGGGAATTTGGGCGTTGTTCTTTCGAAACTACTTCCTGCTGGTAAGGGCCACTGTCATGGGGGATTCGAAGAAGATTCAGATATCCTGGCTGTAGTCTGTAGGGCTGTTTTGTCCAGCTGTTTTGAATGTAGGATTAGCTTGTACTCTGTTTCAGGTGGTCTGGCTTGATCAAACCACATTAGTCTGGAAGGAATCCACATCTTTTCATTTCCTGTGGAAACAAAAATTGAAATCCTTCTCCCTAGTAACTTGTCCTTCAACTTAAATTTTGGAGTGAAAGCATTTTTTTAATTTAATTTATTATTTTACATGTCGATCCCAGTTCTCTCTCCCTCCCTCCATTCCTCCCTCCCTCCTTCCCTCCCTCTCTGCCCTCTTAGATGCACTCTAACCTACCTCCCCTCCCATTCCCCCTCCCCAATTCCATAAGTAGGGGAATGCCATCCAGTTGGAGTCATGTAGATCTGACAGGTTATGTGAAGTAGGGACTAGGGCTTCTCTCCTGTCTCTAGATTAAGGCAGTTATCCCTCCATGGGGGATGTATTCTCAAAGTCTTTTTGTGCACCAGGGATACATCCTGGCTCCACTGTCTGAGGTCCCTTAGACTGCTCTGTCCTTCTGGCTGAGACCCATATTCAGGAGGCCTGAGTCAGTCCCATGCTGGCTTCCCAGCTATCAGTTTGGGGGCCCGTTATCTCCTCCTTGTTCAGGTCTCTGTGTGTTTCTGCCTCCTGGTCTTGTCCTCTCCATCTGCATCTGGTTCTACTTCGACTCAGTGTTTATGTATGGGTGTTTGATCCTGTTTCCAACAGGCATTAGTTGAGGGCTCCATGGATAAGTTAGTTGTTGATCCCACTCTCCAGGAAGGGCATGTATGGTAGCCTTTCCACGGAAGCTCAAATTGTTAGTTGGCAGCAGACTTGTAGTTCTCTAGACCTTTCTTTGTGTTCAATTTTATCTTCAAACGAATATTGGCTCCCTCTTTTATGTTCTCTCTCTCTCTGTCTCTGTCTCTCTCTCTCCCTTTCCTGTCTTCCATTCCTAACCAGGCTCAATCTTCCTGGTCGCACATGTTTTCCTTTCCTCCCCCTCGTTTTCTCCTACTTCTCCCTCCATTCGCTGTCCCCCCACTTCCCCTGAGCTCTGGGGGACTTGTCCCTTTCTGGTTCTGTGAGTGACTTTATATGAATCTCTTAGAATACACCTTGTATCCTAGTTCCTCTGGTGGTGTGAATTATAGGCTGGCGATCCTTTGCTCTAGGTCTAAAATCCATATATGAGTGAGTACATACTGTGTTCCTCTGTTTGTGACAGGGTTATCTCATTCAGGATGGTTTCTTCAAGTGCCATCCACTTGCCTGAGAATTTCAAGATACCATTATTTTTTTTCTGCAGAGTAGTACCATTGTGTAGATGTGACATATATTCATTAACCACTCTTCAATTGAAGGGCATCTAGGTTGCTTCCAGGTTCTTGCTATTACAAACAGTGCTGCTATGAACATAATTGAACAGATGTCTTTGTTGCATGGATGTGAATTCTCTGGGTATATGCCTAAGAGGGGGATTGCCGGGTCCTGTGGTACACTAATTCCCATTTTCCTGAGGAACTGCCATACAGATCTCCAAAATGGCTGTATGAGTTTGCACTCCCACCAGCAGTGGAGGAGTGTTCCCATTTCTCCACATCCTCTCCAACAAAAGTCATCATTGGTGTTTCTAATTTTAGCCATTCTGGCAGGAGTAAGATGGTATCTCAAAGTTGTTTTGATTTGCATTTCCCTGATAGCTAAGGATGTGGAGCATTTTCTTAAGTGTCTTTCAGCCTTTTTGATTTCCTCCATTGAGAATTCTTTCTTCAGTTCTGTACCCCATTTTTTAATAGGGTTATTTGGTGTTTTGTTGACTAGTTTCTTGAGTTCTTTGTATATTTTGGAGATCAGCCCTTTGTCGGATATAGGATTGGTGAAAATCTTTTCCCAGTCTCTGGGCTGCCGTTTGGTCTTGTCCACTGTGTCCTTTGCCTTACAGAAGCTTCTAAGTTTGAAGAGGTCCCATTTATTAATTGTTTCTCTCAGTATCTGTGCCCCTACAGTTATGTTCAGGAAGCGGTCTCCTATACCAATTTGTTCAAGGGTACCTCCTACTTTCTCTTCTAAGATGTTCAATGTGGCTGGATTGATGTTGAGGTTTTTGATCCATTTGGACTTGAGTTTTGTGCATGGCGACAGACATGGGTCTATCTGCAGTCTTCTACACACCCTCATCCAATTGTGCCAGCACCATTTGTTGAAGATGCTGTCCTCGACCCATTGTATAATTTTAGCTGTTTTGTCGAAAATCAGGTTTTCATAGGTGTGTGGGTTAATATCAGGATTTTCAATTAGATTCCATTGGTCTACCTGTGTATTTTTATGCCAATACCAGGCTGTTTTCAGAACTATAGCTCTGTAGTAGAGCTTAAAGTCAAGAATGGTGATGCCTCCTGAAGTTCTTTTATTGTATAGGGTTGTTTTGGCTATCCTGGGTCTTTTGTTTTTCCATATAAAGTTGATTATTATCCTTTCAAGGTCGGTGAAGAATTGTAGTGGGATTTTAATGGGGATTGCATTGAATCTGTAGATTGCTTTTGGTAAGATTGCCGTTTTTACTATGTTTATCTTACCTATCCAAGAGCATGGGAGATCTTTCCATTTTCTGGTATCTTCTTTAATTTCTTTCTTTAGAGCCACAAAGTTCTTATTATATAGGTCTTTTACTTATTTGGTAAACATTATACCAAGATACTTTATGTTGTTTGTGGCTATTGTAAAGGGTGATGTTTCTTTAATTTCTTTCACTGTCTCTTTGTCGTCTGAAAAAAGTAGGGCTACTGAGTTTTTGAGTTTATCTTGTATCCTGCTAGTTTGCTGAAGGTGTTTAATCAGCTGTAGGAATTCCCTGGTAGAGTTTATTGGATACCCAATATATTTATGACAATAAATTTAGCTATAGAATTCTACAGCAACTAAATTTCCATATTGTCTAAATCCTGTAGATAATAATTTTAGTGGAGAAAATAAGAATATTATGAATTTCAAAGTATATAATTTTACAGATCAATAATCACCAGAAACTGTTTAGTTTAAATTGTGTAAATAAAATTAGATAGATAGATATCCATGAAAATCTACCTGTAGAATAAAACTATTTAAAATCTATATGAGAACTTAAACCAGATGAAAGGCAGCTGAGAAAGGACACCTGCATTATTGTTTGAACCACACCCACTAAAAACAGAATATCAAACATCATTACCATCAAAATTCTCACTTAGGCATCAGATATGCTTTTAAATAGTCTACCTTTTTATTATTTAAAAAGAGGAAAGCTGGGAGGAGGTATCATATGCTACTGAACACAGAATACCTGAATATGGGCCTTGTGTGTAAGCAAAGCTCTGTGGGCACTTCTGTCAAGGAGGTAAAGCAAATGTCTGGAACATGAATTGTTTGTTTTGAAATGCTCAAGTACCCACATGCTGCTCTGACATCTGATTATCGGAATCTCCCAAATGCCTGTCTGGATATTTCCCTATATACGGGCATATTTCAATCTAGATTATTCCACTGTAAACCAAAATAGCTGCAGTCAACTTCATCCTTCCACCAATGGTATTTGCCTGCCTGCCAAACACACAGAGAGGTGTGCTCTTTAGGGAATCAAAAGTCACCTCACACTCTTGACCTTAAAAATCTTTCCTCCAACTATGACTATTGGCTCATTCTGCTGCTGAGCTGCCCCAAATCTCATCTGCGTAGGGTCACATTGTGTGGGTTTACACATCTGGTGGTATCTAAGGAGGAGTACCTTCACCAACGGGGTGAAGGAGATGACCAGATAGGAAGAAGCAGACTGAAGTTCAACAATACATAAAGAGAAGTAGAAGCATCAATTGTGAAATTCCAGTCCATTCCAAAGATATAACACTCAGCCAAAGATCTGTAAACTTTGACAATGTCAACTTGATATTTTAAAATGAAAATAAAACTAAGAAATTAAAACTAAGGAAATATAGCTTTAACATATATTATAGATATTATAGATATTTATCAAACACATTAGTTATATGCAAATTACACTTAATATGGAATGTGGGTATATTTTGGTGTTTATGTTGTAGGACAAAAGGCAATGAAAATTTGCTTGTAATATAAAAAGTATTTCATATCTGGAAAACTCTGACTTAATAAGTAAATATTACTTTATGGACATTAAACAATGAAACAACTGGAAATATTTTGAGAATACTAAGGAAGGCTCAAATTGAGAAGGGAAGAAGCTGTGATAGGAATAAAAGGCCCAGAATACATGAAGATAAATCATGGTGCGAGTGCAGAGAATTGTCTTCTGGAGGGTTATGGAAGGTTATTTTGAGTGCTCTATGGTGTCTAGTTATATCTCATGCTAAGATAGTAAATAGAAGGAAACATATGCTCATTATTATCTAATGAACCTAGCATCAGAAAATAGTGAAACCCAAATCATGGTAGTCAGAGAACTGGCATATGCATCATGTATTCATATCTTCCACACAAAGGACTGCAAACTGAATAACTACCTGCCAAATGACAAGGAGCTGACAGAAGTATTAATCTAGTTATTTTCAAAACAATAAACTGGGGTTAGACAAATAACACATCAACAGTGACAGAAAGAGCACAAGAAATAGAGTCTCTCAGTATCTTCCAATTAAATTCAAATATAAAAATGAACATGCATTCTGGTTGTGCAAGAAGAGTTACAACATTGGCAGCATTGGAACCCTAAGTGCAGGCATATATATCAGTAAGCCCTCTTGAT
The DNA here is from genome assembly GCF_943737965.1 of Phodopus roborovskii. Taxonomy (NCBI): domain Eukaryota; kingdom Metazoa; phylum Chordata; class Mammalia; order Rodentia; family Cricetidae; genus Phodopus; species Phodopus roborovskii. Next base: position 14,819,804 of record NW_026126447.1, read on the forward strand.
ATTGCATCTGCATTTACTTTCCATCTGATCTTTCGCACCTTTATGATTTTTTTTTTGCATTTTACATTTTGGTCTGTCATTGTTCATTCTTTGAATAATTGTAAGTATAATTCACTCAAATTGAACCAAAATATTATGATGTAAAAACATCCATTTGCTTTTATATAAATTGTCATCTATTGTAGTTACTATGTTCATTGAGTTGGAATACAGCTCAAAAAAATTACCTGAAGTACTTATTTTCTTCTTGTTGTTGCTTTTGCTGACAGAGATTGACTGCAGGGCTTTACACATGCTCCACCACATTGAGCCTCATCCACAGCCAACAACATGTATTTTAGAATCCACAGAACAACGACATCTCTGTGATGTTGCTATTCCTCCTAGATCTCCTGTTTTAAAAGAATTGTTAACATTTAAGTGGTATAATTATATTAAAAATTGAAAATAACTTTAAAGACTTGTAAAAAAATATTTCTGATTCAACTCTGGTGAATATTCAAAGATGCTATTTATCATTATGAGAGATGTCTTTACAATCTTAAAGTACTGTTGCCTACATATCCAACGTATTTGTTTCCTTTTAGCAATCAGCAATATGATAAATAGAATGCTGTACTTTATGACAAATTAAAAAATAAAAGGGTTAATCCACTAAAATGTTGACCACAACTTTAATTTTTACTCATCTGTCTACAGGGCTGGCACGATTTTGACAGACACCTAGTATAATAATTCATTTGTTTTTTTTTTTCTGCTCTAGTAACTGCTTCATAAATTATCATTAATGTCCACCTAAACTCAGCAAGAAATCATCCTTGGCATATTAATCTATATTCTATTAATATACAAGTTCACTGTTCAGCAAACATTTTGTCTTTGCATTTTCAAAATACCCTTATAAACTAAGAATGTACAGAGGATCCTAATATCCTTTCTAATATACAAAATATTTAAAAGGTTAAGTGTGTCAGTATGTAACAGAACTCTTGTTTAATTCTCATTTTCTTTCTCATGCATAGGCAAAGGGAATTAATGCTTCAATTACAGGATAATATAAAGTAATCTAATTTTGTCTTTTGTTTGATTTTGACTTAGTTTTAAATATCCATCTTAGTAAATAACTATAAGATGATGGAATTACAATGACTAACTTACAACTTGAGGACATTAAAATTTATAATTTAAGTACAGAAAAAATTAAGGAGATGAATATGAGAGGGGGAGGTGGGAGAGAGAGAGAGAGAGAGAGAGAGAGAGAGAGAGAGAGAGAGAGAGAGAGAGAGAGAGAGAGAAGCCAGGAAGTAGATCCTGTCAAGGTTCAAATTCAGAGAGAGGGACAGCATTTGAAGTCTAGTGTCCTTGGAAAATTAGAGACATAATTACTGTTGAGAACATAGACCTTAACTCATATTCATCAGGCAGTTGGTTTCTGAAAAAGACACCAAGAAAATACAGTAGAAAAAAGGCAGGCTCTTCAGGAAATGGTGTTCAGCAAAACTAGGCATCCTTATGTGAAAGAATGAAATTCCATCCTTTTGTCTAACAACGTAAAAACTTAACTTGGAACAAATACCTAATTCATAAACAGAAACTATGGAATTGTTGCTGGCAACAATTTAAATATTTAAAGACATTGGGATTGGCAATGATTTCATTGGGATTGGCAAAGATTTCCTAGACAAGATATTAAAAGCACAAGCAACAAAAAAGTAAGCAAATGGGCCTAACACAACTGAGATTTCTGCACAGCAGAGGAACCATTAAGCAGGACCCAGAGATGACCTACAGAAAGTGAGAACATATTAAATTATTACCCCTGAAAATAGTTTGACAGCCAGAATATTTTAATCACTTTTATTTTTTATTTTAATGCAATATTTTCTCATTTTACATGCCAATTCCAGTTCCCACTCCTGTCCTCCTCCTCCCATTCCCCCCAATCCATTCCTCAGAGAGGGTATGGCTTCCTGTGGAGAGTCAACAAAGTCTGGCATATCACTTTGAGTCAGAATCAAGGCCCTCCCCCCATATCTAGGCTGAGCAAGGTATCCTTACAAAGATAACGGGCTCCAAAAAGCCAGTTGACGCACTAGAGACAAATCCTGGTCCCACTGCTAGTGTACACACAGACTGCCCAAGCCATAGAACTGTTACCCACATTCAGAGGGCCTAGTTTGAAACTATACAGGTTCCCCTGCTGTCAGTCCAGATTCAATAGGCTCCCACTAGCTCAGGTCAGCTGTTTCTGTGGTTATCCCCAAAATGGCCTTGTCCCCTTTGCTCATATTATCATCTCTCCTCCCTCTCCTTAAGTGGACTCTAGGAGCTTAGCCTACTGCTTAGTTGTGGATCTCTGCATCTCATCCCATTAGTTGTTGGATAAAGGTTCTATGATGATAATTAACATAGTTATCAATCTGATTACATGGGAAGGCCACTTGAGGCACCCTCTCCACTAATGCTTAGGGTCTTAGCTGGGGTCACCACTGTGAATTCCTGGGAATTTCCCTAGTGCCAGGTTTCTGCTAGTCCCATAATGACTCCACCAACATATGCCGTTCCTTGCTCCCCTCTCTGTCCTTATCTTGACCATTTTGTTCCCTCATATTCTCCTCACTTCTCCCTTTCTCCCCTCCCCCTCCCCTTTATTTCTCACCCCCCACTCCACACTCACAATTTTCTTACGAGATCTTGTCTATTTCCCCTTCCCAGGGGGATCCATGTATAAACTCCTAAAATGAGCACCTAATTTACAATCTAACTGTTTAATGGGTTAAAGATCTAAACAGACGTTTCTCTGAAAACATGCTAATGATGAACAAATACATGACAAAGTGCACAGTTTCTCCAATTATCAGCAGATACAAGGAAAACCAGTGGATACGAAGAACCCCCCACCCCAAATCAGAATAGCCATCATCAAAAGGGTGAGGAATGACAGGTGCTGATGAAACTGCTTCTTATGTTTGCCTGGTAGGAATGTCCAAGAGTACAAATAGTTGAAAAATAAGTAGACATAGTCTCAAACACAGAAAACAGAACTACCATGTGACCAAGAAATCCCACTGCTATGCATATATCTAAAGGAGAGGAAAATACTGTACCTTAGCTAGCTGTGGTAGCTATTTATATTTTCTATGTTAATACTCTATTCTGATTTTTACAGCTCAAATTATCTAAAATTTAGAGTGTAACATTTCCAAGGTTATATGTCATTACAGATGAAACTGGAGTTACACGTATCTATTTGTTGCTAGAAATATATTGTTTTTACCATTAGTAGTGTTTGATACACCAGAGAATCATATATGCCATCCAGTTGCCTAGGCATCACAAGCATATTTTCAAGTTTAAAATGTTAAAATATCATACATTTGAACTTCCTAATGGATATAGCAGTTATGCTGCTCTTCTTTAAGTAATATTGGATTCCCAAATGTTATATTACATTACTAACATTAGCACCAACAACACTATAATTAATAAACTATCAATTAATTAGAGTGACATTTTCAAAAGAACAATAGCTGAGGTAAGAACAGGTGACAGGGACATGGATCTACTTCCATTTTGATCATAGTTGGCCCTGCTCTAGAATCAGTACCTCCAACACAAACTTGTCACAATTTGTGAGACTTTGTCCCAACCCCTATACATTTCTAGCTACATGTTTTTTACAACTTCTTTTCCTTGACATTTCAATTCAAGGGCTTCTTTCCATTAATCTTCTCCCAGCAGCAAATGACTGTATGCTTTGTTCCCCTCACTGTGAAAGGCAATAAATTGAAGCTCAGAGAGAAACAAATGAAATACCAGGTCCTTCATTCATGATAGAGATAAATGACAGCCATTTCTGAAATCTGAATATAGAAGAGCTAGTCATTATTACTAATGGGTAAGTTTGACTTGCACGTAATAGTGTCAATAGTCAGGATCTCACCAAACCCACAACAAGATTCAGTAGGCAGTTTCCACCACCTTCTGTCCTTTAGAATGTATTCATTCTTCAAAATAATTTAGTGAATAACTTATAACATTGTGAGAAAATATGATATTACCTATAAAAATGCATTCATTCTGTCACCAAGGAGAAGTTATATCATTCTTAAGAGCCAGAAGAGACAGCTATCCCGATTTTTGAGTTAAGCACTTGTGGCACAAATCTGGTCAAATAATTTGATCCCAGAAACCCACATGAAAGTAATATAAGATAACCAACCAAGTTAGTCTTCCTTGGACCTCCACATTATGATTTGTCCAATGCCACCCTCCCATGTATTGATAATCGCTTTTAATGTTATTATTATTAATTTTTATAAAGCAATAGAAAATCATTTCTCTTTCATGTAATCATTTGGATACAGGAAATCCAGGAGTCTGTTTCATGGACACAGAAAGGAGAGGAGGCTCTCTCTGCTGCCTCATTGTACATTGGGAAGTCCTGGAGTTCTGCCATATTCTTTGTATGTCAAGCAGTAAGTAGGAAGAATGCTGTGAACAGTTATTCCCTATTCTTCACAGGCAATCCGAGATTTTCACCTAACTTCCAGTTACTCGTTAAACAAAACTCTTTGTATGGCCATATCCACTACAAGTGAGGTTGGGAAATGATTTCAAGGGCTTTCTTTTTTCTTTTTTTAAACACAGCAATCACTTTTTTCTCTTTTCAAAACAATAAAAATAAAACACTTTTTAAAACAAATTCGGGTGGATGTGTCATCACATTTTGATAATATTAATATGTCTTTGTAATCTTACATCTCTTTACATTTTTTCTTATTTTCCATATCATAACAATTGGCTCTCAAAGGGTTTATTTTATTATTATTGTTATTATTATTATTATTGTCTTTGACTTTGTGGCATTGGTTTTATGGGCATTCACAGATTTGAGAGGTGATATAGGAAAAAAATCAAAACATGAAGGTCAGTAGCATGAACAAACAATTTTGGAAAGAAAAATAAAATTCCAAGATAGAAAGGCAGTAGAGTGAGGGCTTCCATGTCCAGGTGATATCACTGAGCAGGTGGGCTAGTGTTCTAAAGGACAGCAGCATAATGCGGATATATAACATAGGAATTGCTCTTAGGTAAGGTTTCATGAGATATGCCAAGCAAAGGCTCATATATCACTAACAGTTTGCATATTTGAACTGTGTGTTTTAATAATTAGATATGTAAACACAAACGTTTGTTTGGCATTAAAGGAGTTTTAAATGAATCAGGTCTCAGCCAACAGAAAAACAGCTTGCAGGCCTTTGCATGCAAGGCATTTTTTGTTCATATATATATAATATCTAATCTTAGATGCTGTATGACTGCTGAGAACAAAATGTCTCTACGGGTGGAAATGAAAGACAGTTCCATCAATCTTCAGTCTATATATGTTAGTTGGAATTGTAAGTGCAAATTGGGGGTGAATACTAATAAGTAAGGTTCAAAGGCAATTGCCCAAAAGACTACACTGTAAAGACTGAAACCTGATGGATAAATGACTGAAGGTTGAATGAAAGACCATCTCTGAACATCCCATAGAAACTCATAGTTAACAAGAGCATAAGCATGTGTGTGATCATTTTGTATTCCATGAACGTTATTCTGGCCCAGCTCTTCTCTTTTCACCAGTTTTGATGGAACATCCGTGATCACCTATAGGCTACAGAACATCTTCATCACAGGGAATGTCTCAAGAAATACAACATGAAGAACGTACACCAGACTGTCATAATACGAATGATGATATTTGATGAATATAAACTGTAAGGATGAACTTCAACAGAAGTCTGCTAAATACCAAATGGTATGCATATAGGTGTTAGACCTGAATTTCTAAATCATCTGACACAGGGAAAATGGATGACCAAAACTGGCCATAAAAAAGAACTGAGAAGAAACAGAAAGGTTTGATAGATATAAGACTAGCACCTGGCAGTATGAGACCTGCATTAGTGTATTAGGTAGTAGGACACACTTTCCTATATTTCTAGACTGAAAATATAACAAGACCAAGGTTCCTTCATCTTGTCTCTTTTGCATCCATCTAAGGTTTGACTCAGAGCTACTGCCTTTACAATACCTTCTATTGGAAAGACCCTTAGAGAATTACCCAGTCCTTCCCCAGGGACTTGAGGTCAAGATATCCCAGCTAACTGCTACTTTTTCTTTTTTCTTATTTTACATATCAATTCCAGTTCCCTCTCCCTCCCTCCTCTGCGTCCCCACCATCCTCCCATCCCACCCCACCCCCCACTCCACAGGGAGGGTGATGTCTTCCAGGAGAAGTCAACAAAATTTGTCAAGTCATTTGATAGAGCCCTAACTGCTACTTTTTGCTTCTGTTAAACAACTTGCTTACTCTATTTCCCCCTGCAACTTCCAACCTTGATGTGGCTTTTTACTTTAAAAGCTCCCAGCAAAAAGCAGACAGGGCTGCTCTGAGAGAACTGTTTCTCTCCAGGCAGGCATTAGCCTACTTAGTAAATATTCTCAAATTCAGACTCTGGTTTTGTGGAGTGGTTCTTGGGGTTTTTCCCCACAACAAGAATAATGACCTGGCCTTCTTTGTGAAATGTATTCACATCATTTCTGTTTAAGTTTCAGTAATTATTTTCATCCTGAAACTCATGGATCATTTTAATAAGTTCATCAGTTAGCTTGAGTCTACAGTTACATCAATATTCTTAAATGTTCCTTGAAGGATGATAGCATGTTTATTCAGCCATAATCCATTTGCTGGTTCTGACTTAGATACACTTTTGGAATAGAGTGGCATCTACGTAGAACTTACATTATATCCTCCTTTCCCTAGCTGCAATATATAAAGCTTTACACAAACATGGTGATAAACAAGGACGTGGAATGTTTTACAGTAGTGGGTTTGGGGAAAAGAATTTACACACAAGTATTTCTGATAAACTATGAAGGAAAAAACCCTCTCTCACATGACTGCACATTCAAGGCTTGTTCCACTAAGATGTTGCCCTTATATTTGAAAGAAAACTAAAATGGGAGTATCACCATTCCAAGTTGTCTATAGCATGCCACTCTAGGGAGGCCACATTGGCAGAGATCGAGACAGTAGTCACAGTCAAGAAGGAGAGTGTTGAAGGCCTGCCTCTGTTCAGTTTCCTATCCCCAAGTTAAAAAAAAAAATGGGAGTATTGTGGTAATAAGTACAGAAAGGAAAAGAACAATATGGACCAGAAAATTAAAGCGTGTACTATAAAAGATGTCTCTAAGTGTCATTAAATAACACATATTTCACTGTGCAGGGATGCTCTTTTCAAATGTCATTGTAGTGCTGCCAATAACTTCCAAGTGCTAAAATATTTCCCTAAATTTATTATGATATTTTCAGTTTCCTACATGTTATACTTATGTAGGTATGCTACTTAGGATGAGATTGGTTTTGAATGGATAAAAATAGAAATAACATTTGTGATGAATACTCTTTGGCCAAGAAATAATGCCAAAACAGTTATGACTTCAATGATTTAGATAATCCCCAAAGTTTATTTCAACATATGATCTTCATAAATGTCACAGTAGTGTTTTGAGTTCACCAATCTTTGGGTTTTGTGCTAGGGTTATATTCTCCTAATCCTCAGTATCCAAATTTTCTTGGAATTTTAATCTTTTTTTATTTTAAAACAATCTTTTCTCATTTTACATACCAATCCCAGTTCCCACTGCTTTCCTTCCTCCTTCTTTCCCCACCTTCACCCCCACACCCCAAACACTCTTCAGACAGGGTAAGGTTTCCAATGGGGAGTCAACAATGTCTGGCACATCAATTTGATGTAGACTGAAGGCCCTCTCCCATGTATCTAGGTATCCCTCCAAAGACAACGGACTCCAAAAAGCCAGTTCAAGTACTGAGTACAAATCCTGGTCCCATCGCCAGTGGACCTATAGACTGCCCAACCCACACAACTGTCACCCACGTTCAGAGGGCCTAGTTTGGTTCTCTGCACATTCCTCCACTGTCAGTCCAGAGTCAATAAGCTCCTGCTAGTTCAGGTCAGCTGTTTCTGTGGGAATCCACAAAATGACTTGCCCTCTTTTCCCATATTGTCACTCTTCCCTCTCTTTGAGTGGACTTGGAGAGCTCAGCCCAATGCTTAGGTATGGATCCCTGCATCTTCTTTCATCAGTTGCTAGATGAAGGTTCTATGCTAATTCAGGTAGTCATCAATCTGATTACAGGGGAAGGTTAGTTCAGGCACCTCCACTAAAGCTTAGGATCTTAGCTGGGGGTCATCTTTGTGGATTCTTGGGAATTTCTTTAGTGCCAGATTTCTTGCCAGCCCCGTAATGACTTCCTTGATCAGGATATCTCTTTGTGATCTACACAGACTTTTCAAAGAAATATAATTTAGCATTTATCTAAAAAAATAAGGTTTACCTTTTCCTATCAATTGAATGGCCCCCAATAACACATCTTCTTATATTGTGTTATTGGGTGAGGAGAAAAAAGGACACAAGCAGCAGGCTCCCTAGTAAGAAAGATCTAAGAAGATAGAAGGCAGAGGTTTATTAAATATATGATTCTCTGATTACCTGTGCCAGACAGAAATAGTATGCAAGTAGTCTGAGAAGGTCAGCTTCCAGCCCAGGGTTTGTAATTAAAGCTGAATAGATTAATTGTAATGAAACACAACCTTGACTTCAGACCCATCTTCCATGGGCTGTGAACTGCTCTAGTAGCAGGTGCTTAATGCTCCTTCTATTCATCCATTGGGAAGGGTAAACACTGAATGGTCATGGACACTTCCTTCCATCTCTTATAGGACATTCATTTCCTTTATGGGAAGAGGAGAATGGTCAAAGATGCTGATTAACCAAAAATGTTGTAATTCAGTTACTTAAAGACTATAGGGTAGCTGGGGAAAGTGGCATGTGACCTCAAACCCAACCTGTTCTACATAGCAAGTTCCAGAAGACAGAGCTCCAAAATAGAGACTCTGTCTCCATCAAATCTCTCCAGTCAAAGCTCAGGAAACCCCATGGAGAAGAAGTAGGAAATAGTATAGATCCAGAGGACATGGAGAACAACAAGCAAACAAATCCCTCTAAATCAATAAGATCAATGCACACAGAAGCTCACAAAGACTGAGGCAGTGCACACAGGGCTGCACAAATCTGCACCAGGTGGGATGGGCTCACAAAAGCCATTTGTATACTAGGGACAAATACTGATCCATTACCAGAGGCCCCATAGACTGCTCAGTCCTCCTAAATAACACCCACATTCAAGGGATCTGAGTCAGTCCTATGCTAGTTTCTCGGCTATCAGACTGGAACGCATGAACTCCCCCTTGTTCAGGTCAGCTGATTCTGTGGGTTTTTCCAGCCTGACCTTGACCCCTTTGCTCATCATTCCTCCCTCCCTGTAATTGGATCCATGAGTTCAGGTCAGTGTTTAGCTATGGGTGTCAGCTTCTGCTTCCATCAGCTACTAGATGAAGGCTGTAGGATGGTATTTAAGGTGACCAATGTCATTAAGGTGACCAAAGTTAGCCTCTCCACTATTGCTTGGATTGTTAGTTGGGTTTATCCTTGCAGACCTCTAGGCATTTCCCTAGTACCAGATTTCTCCTTAAATCTATAATGGTTTCCTCTATTATGGTATCTCTTTCTTCTTAACTATTCTATCTATTCTTTCCCTGTCTCAATTTTCCTGTTCCATAATGCCCAACTCTCCCCTCCTTTTCTTTCATTTTATTCTCCTAACTCCTTCTCCCTTCCATCCATGCTCCCAATTTCCTCAGTAGATCTTGTCCATTTCCCCTTTTCTGGGGACCATGTATGTCTCTCTCTTACAGTCTTCCTTGTTTCCTAGCGTTTCTGGGGGTGTGAATTGTAGACTGGTAATCCTTTGCTCTATGTCTAAAATCCACATAAGAGTGGGTACATACCTTGTTTGTTTTTTTGTGACTGGGTTACCTCACTCAGGTTGGTTTCTTCTAGTTCCATCTATTTACCTGCAAATTTCAGGCTTCCATTGTGTTTATCTACTGAGTAGTACAAATCAAAACTACTCTGAGATACCATCTTACTCCTGCCATAATGGCTATAATCAAAAACACCAAAGACAGTTTATGTTGGAGAGTATTGGAGAAGGGGCACACTCCTCCACTGCTTTGGAAATCAGAATGGTGGTTCCTCAGGAAAATGGGAATTAGTCTATCTCAATATTCTGTAATCCCACTCTTAGGTATATACCTAAAAAAGGCACATTCATACAACAAGGACATCTGTTCACCTATGTTCATAGCAGTATTATCTGTAATAGTCAGAACCTGGAAGTAATCTAGATGCTCCTCAACTCCATAATGGATGGAGAAAATGTGGTGCATTTATACAATGGAGTACTACTCAGAGGAAAAACACAAGGGAATCCTGAAATTCGCAGGGTCCTTTTAAAAAGGAACATAGCAAATTTTTTTAGGGAGGTGCTTTTAGTGGCTGCATATAAGGACATTTCTTGTCAGAACCCCAATGACAGACCAGTACAGATGCCTGGATACTAACAACAGTCCTTCAAATATCCTGCTGTATGGAAAAATCTACCAGAAATACTAGGCCTGTAGGCTGAAGATGGATGCCTCATTGTTATAAAAGAACTTTGGATGATTGTCCAGGCAGCTAGATGTCTATGTCATTTCTAAAGTTTTAAAAGTTGCTGGCAATACACTTCTAGTTTACTCAGGTAATATTATTATATCTTTCTAGGGTCTTTGACAGAACTAAGGACTAGATAGTTATAATTATAGTTTCTCTTAGTTATGATGAAAAATAAATTAGATATGAAACATTAGACTCACAAAGATAAAATAGATGATAGAGTATTTTCTGTAATTTTGCCCAATACAAATAGGTGATATGTTGTAACTGTAATTCTTACTTGATAACTGATTTGTTATATGTAATTTTGCTGTTAAACTGAAGAGCTTCCTTTTTGATTAGACAGACATGGGGAAATTCGGCATGATGATCTTTCTGTATGCTGTGAATATGTGTTGCTTGTTTGATAAATAAAGCTGCTTTGGCCCGTGGCAAGGTGGGATAGAGCCATACAGGACAGTAAGCCAGCTGCCAAGGAAGCAATACATGTAAAAAATGAGGTCACAAACCACATGAAAAGCCAAGATAAAAACTATGGGTTAATTTAAAATAAGTACTAATGAGTAATATTCCTGAACCTTTGGTCAAGCATTTGTATGTACTAAAAAACCTATGAGTGGTTATTCTGGAATAGTGGGCAGGAGAGAAACCTCTGATTACATGTGTTCATAAAAAATATGAAACCCAAGTCTCCAGATTAATGAATAGAAATGGTGTCCAATCAGATATTTATTCTGAACTCTTAAAAGAAGGACATATGCCCCCTTACACATGATGAATTTTATATTTTGGTATTTCCTTGATGTAGAAATTTACCTAATATAACTACCACAGACAGTTGAGGACTGAAGTACTCATAACAAATTAGATTTATGAGGCTAAGTTGCAAACAGCTCTGTGTTTCCCCAGAGTTTTAGAGACGTATGCTATAACGTTAGAACCTATGTCTAAATGTTGTCTGTCTATAAAGGCTAGGAAACAGAATGAATGCCTGGTGATACTTTATGTTCTAATAAATAAAGCTTGCCTGAATCAGAGTGCAAAACTAGCTGCACTAGTTCGCCATAGAGGCCAGGCAGTGGTTGTAAACAGCTTTAATCCCAGCACTCAGTAGACAGGGGGAGATGGATCTCTGTGAGTTCAAAACTACCCTGGGCTACATGAGATTGAATCAGTCTAAGGAGAAAGAGCTCACACAAAAGTGATCCCAGCAATTGGGATCACAAACCTTTAATCTCAGCATGAGGGAGATGGAGATAGGAGTAATACAGCTGAGCAGAGAGAGAAGAATATAAGGTGGGAGGAGACAAGAGAGAGAGATGCAGTCTGAGGAGCAGGGTGCAATCTAAGCAGTCTGAAAATGCAGTCTGACAACAGGATTGTCCCTTTGATCTTAGCATTGATAGAGGTAAGAACTCTCCAATGGCTGGCCACTTTGCTTTTCTGATCTTCAGCATTAACCCAAATATCTGAGTTTTCAATGATTAATAACCATTATAATTCATGCTACAAATGTCTTCTGTGTCAATAGAAGAAACTTTATTCATTAACGGATATGAGAAACATATTTACAAAGTGACATCTCTCATCAGATGGAGGTGGTGTAAGAGAAGAGGAATCAGATGGCAAAGCAACTAAATGAAAAAAGGTTAATCTGTGTACAGAGTTTCTTGTTCTGCATGGTCCCATAGCCATTTAGCCCCAAATAAACACACGGACACTTATATTAATTATAAGCTGTTTGGCTGATGGCTCAGGCTTATTACTGGCTAGCTCTTTAATTATTAACCCATTTCTATTAAACTATGTAATGCCACAAAGCTATGGCTTACCCATAATCCAGCATGTTACTCCTTTGGCAGCTACATGGCTTTCTCCCTGGCAGATTCTCTCTGACCTCTACCCAGCATTCTCCTGGTCTGGTAACGCCGCCTATATTTCCTAACTGGCTACTAACCAATCAGTGTTTTATTCATAAACCAATAAGAGAAACATATAAATATATAGGAGGACATCCCCCATCACTAACCTGAGAAGGATATTTGAGAATACAGAGATGTCCAGACTCAAATGAATCAGATATCTAACACATTTGGAAAAACCTCACTGTAAAATCTGTAGAAGATTTGACACACTTTGCTTAATCAAACTATTCAACAATTCTTCAACTCTAAGCACTATGTAAACAAGAAATTGGGTGCAAAGTTTACTTGGCAAAATCTGGGCACACTCTGTGATTGTCGGCACATTTCATGACATGGACAATAGGAAGAACAAGTCTCTCAGAAGCTAGCTCAAAGTGTACCCTATATCTAATGAAGTAAATCTCTCCAGGCTAAGGCTGAAACATTCATAGTATTGCCCAAATGATCAATCATTAGATGAGACAACATTTCTTGTATTTCTTGATGTGTATTTGTTTATTACTTGCTGCCTATTTATTTAAAAAAACCCTAGCATTACTCTATCACTATAAATTAGTAGTTTATATGGTACAAGGCCATGGGCAAACTATATATATATATATACGTATATATATATATATTCAAACTAAGGAAACAGCCCAGTGGATGGACAAATTTATGTTTACTGCAGACATCTTGAACTCAGGGGCAGATGCAAGCATTCTACAGACATCATAATTAGTTTAATAATGCTGTTTCTCAGAAGATGACAAATTTGTTCCTATTTATGGAGGAGATTAAAATTTATATTTAGTGACAAGAGTACATAAAAATATGACAAAATAAAATGTTTATGAGGAATCAGTAGATTTATGTATTTTCTCCAATCCAAATCTTCCTTTCCTGGGTGTGTGTTTGGTGCTTGGTTACATCATGAGCCTACCTGGAATTGTAAGTACATGTATTACTGAGTTCTTCGTGAAAGTGAATAGAAGAAGTGTGTGAATTTTACAGACTAGGTATTTTATATTTCAGTTGTGTTGCATCCCATGAAGATATAACAACCCAAAAATCAAAGTCAGAAGAAAATCCTAAGTCTATGGGTCATAAAGTGTAGAAATAGACCTTAAGCCCAATGATATCTAGGTTCCTGGATAAAATGAATAGATATTAACATTTAACATACTAAAATCACTAATTATTTTATCCTATTACTTGTAGTAGTTGTGTCTCATATGAATACAAAGTGGACAATGTAGGAAATACATTTCTATACAAAGACAGTACTAGAAAAGAAGAGTTTGGCCTTTAGAAATAAAGTACCATATATCCCAGAATGCCAAACAAGGCAAAATAACTACTCCAGAGCCCTATTCAGGTTAATCCCAGGGATTCCATTTTTAATACAGCAATATTACTTGCATCAAATCAATAATTGATAGATTTAGAAACTTCTACTTTAGACATCTGTTTTCACTCATGTATCTAGTCATATGTAAGAAGCACAGGTGGTTTTTATAATAGGTACTCAAATGTGACAATTGCCAGCAATAAGCAAGAAGTCTCTATCAGACCCTTTACATACGTACCAGAACTAGCCTTCCTTGAAAAAACACTGTAAAGGGTTCACTAGTAAAGCTGAAGTGTGAAACCTTAAGCAATTATTCTTTGTTAGTATGGGACTCATACATCAGGGTAAAAACCTGAAAGATCAGAGAAGCAGAGGAGCAGCTACCAGTGACTTTCCTACAGCTCTTTCATTCCTTTCTCAAGGGCAGAGGTCTTCTCTGACCTGTCTTACTACTTCCTGCCTCATAATCTGTCTACAGTCCTCCAAACCTCTCTGGTTAATTTTGGTAAGCTAATGACTAGCTCTCTCTCTGACTCCAGGCAAGCTTTATTTGTCAGAACACAATCTAAATATCACAAAACAAAAGTGTACTTCCTGATACATGTGGAGGGAAATGTCTTCAATCCACTCAGCTGGCAAAATCTTCAACATTGTTTCTGATGTCCACCATTTATCACAGAATTCATTTTCATGATAAACCACATTATTCATCACAAAAAGGAATGCAAGTTCCAGCGGATAAACCTACTGGGTACTATAGGAAATCTAAAAATTAAGAAATATAAACTAGAAAAAGAGAAGACAAACATAAACTCTTGAGAACATTTTGCTACAGACTTATCAAGTATTTTATTAAATGAACCTATAAAAATTCTTGTTTGCTTTGATAATAGTATTTTCCCCCAGTAAGTATTCTAGCAAATTATTGACTTTAAATTTCTATAAAATTATGCTTGTGGAAAAGTAAACCTAAGAAATGAGCTGGTGTTATTGACATGCTGGGATTAATAATGATGTCACAGGCCCAAAGAAACTAGAAAAGTTTCTCCAAGAGAAACTGTTTAGAAGAATCATACCTGAGGACAAAGATTCACATAGGCTGCAGTGGAAGGAGTGTTCAAAAAGGACCACATGCAAGAAATTCTACCTCTATCAAGTGACTATTCACACAAATGAGCCTTGACATCTTTAATTTCAAGCTTCTGCATTTTAGAAAGGTGAAGACAGAGCTGTTAATGTGTCAACTCCATTAGCAAAAGAAAGACTATTTTAAACAATTAAATGGGTCAGTTTAAAAGTATCATTATATGATCCAAAATAGAAAATCAGTTTTTATCATTCAATTACTAGACATTTTCATCTATGTTATGGAAACCAAGTAAACATTCGGAGTTGGCTCATCCCAAAGTTAATCCACCAAACATCAGTTATGAATGGTTTTATTAATTATATTCAAAAGTTCAACACTGAAGTTAAACAATAATAAAAAAATTCAACAACATGTCATGGTTTGTTCATGCACTGTTTGAAAGCAAGGATTATTTACACTTGCAACAATCAAAAGAGAAGTTAGGCTTGGTAGAATATATTAGCGATTCCAGCATTTAGGTGGTTGACTCGAGAGGTTTAAGGATAGTGTTCAAGACAAATTGACCTGAGATTAAAAATATATATATATATATTTGTTGTAGTCTTGTCAAATGGGTGTTGCAGATATTTTTCTTTTCCAAAGTAGTTTCCAAAAGCCTTTCAGACACAGACACTTGTGATTACAATCATCTCTACATCCTAATAATTACTTCCAAAATACTTTCTTTCCAGGTCAGTGAGAAGATCACCCATCTAAAGGGGTGGATTCTGTCACTCACTGTGACAAGCTCTCATCTTGGTTCACCAAGAGGTTTTGAAAGTATTGGAATCAGTTCCCCGGGAAGTGGGACCACATCTCAGAGTTCTGTGTAAGCACTAGCAAGAAGTCCACCTCTTTCTCCCTCACTGAAACAGTTACTCTGGTTGTATACTTGACTAGATCTATAATAAAATAAAAGGTAGTTCTGTGAGGTGTGTTCATGATCAGATTATTTGAAATGATAAGACCCAGGATAGCTTTGAGCAGCACCAGGGGCAGGGGAAAATGGGAAAAGAAGACTATTTTGTGTTTGTTTGCTTGCATTCTTATAAGTTCATCGATTCTACTCCTGTATTCCTTCACTTATATGAGAACCAGCCCCTTTGGACTTTTTAATGTAGACTGAAAACCAGAGGTTCTCTGGGAATCTTCTAGGCCTTCAGGGCTTAGTTTGGCCCTGTAATCTTCAGGGACTAAACTACAAGATTCCCACCTTCTCTGGACTACTTTGAACATATTGAGTAGGCTGTTCTAATAAATCTCCTTTTAAGAAATATTTATTCTTCTGCAGAACCCTGACTAATATATTCATCATGTTTAAAATTTGATATCAGTCTGGGTATCATATTAATGTAAAAATCAGAGGGCCAATCATAAAAGGAGAAACAAGGGCGTATCCTTCAATTCATGAAAAAAATAAAAAAAAAAAAAAAAAAAACACAGCAGGTTTTTGAGAGATTGATGAGCTATTAAGAGAAGTTGTTAATCTTTCAGAGGACCTGGGTTTAATACTCAACACCCACATGGTGCAAACAATCATCAAGAATTCCAAAATCCGATGCCTTCTTCTGATTTGTACAAGAAGCAGGAATGCACACGGCACAGGCCAAACACTAAAAAATAATTATTTTAAATTACAAAAATGTTTAAAATAACAAACAAGTTATGGTGACTTACTGCTTCTGAAAATGATAACCTTAGGACATTAGAAGTTACATAAGATATGAGGTCATTTGTACATTGATCAGAGTTTATTGCTAAACTGCTATAAACTTCACATACCTTTGTATTATAACACTGAGCACAGACCCACATCTAGAAAACCTGTATATCTGACATGCAAATAATTATAATTACAATGCCCTAACTGGACATTTTTTGTCACCAGGTAAAACCTTCAGTCCCAGGAATGGGTTGCTTATTGTTTAGTTGTTAGTCAAAGGGATCCCATAGATTTCACCCCCCAAACATCACAAGCTAATTCAAATATTGGTTACTCGCCATAAATTGATGATAAAGCTCTATTACTTTTGACACAGCTTATTTACGACACTGAATATAGAGAAACCAATCTGATGCCCAAATAGAAGATTCACCTCTGCTAAGTATTAGTATATTTTATACACTATGATCTACCTCCAATATATACAGGTGCAATAATGGCACAAATGTTATGAGAGTAGGCTATCCCTTTCTGGTTGGATTCCAGGCATACTCCATGAGATGGAGCCCATTCTTGACACTACTAAAGGGGTCATGAATATGAGACTAGATTGGTCATTGGCATAGGAAAAAAACATAATATCATTTTTTTTTCTGCTAAAGTAACATACTAATAAAATGACTTTTAAAGATATACTGCTATATTCATAGGTCAGTACATCATGTAAGACTCGGGATCCACAAGTAAGCAATGTATAAATATTAAGAGATTTCATAGTGCTAAATCAAAAATTGGATATTTTTATGAGCCCTCCCCATCACAACTCAAGGATCTATGTAGGAAAGGCAGAAAGATTGTTTGAACGAGAAGCAATAACACCTCCAAGGAAACACTCTTCCAGACACAATAGTACTGATACTCATATGAGCTCACAGAAACTGTAATGGTAAACACAATATCTGAACAAGATTAAGCCAGACAAAATTCAAGAATTGAGAAGAGGAAGTAGAAACAAATTCTCATTCTTAACTAAAAGCTATTTGCAATCAATACCACTCACTAGGAAAAGGAAAATAACACTTTGAGACAAGTTTCATTCCCAAAAGTAGTGTCCAGCACAAGACAGACTCTTCAGACTCTGCATCTCTGTGTGTGCATATGTGTGTGTTTGTGAGAGAGAGAGAGAAAGTTTTGCTTTGTCCTGTTGATTTTCTGTTCTCATTCTTCTTTGTTCACTTGTGGTGATTCAGGAATTGTTGAGAAAGAACATGAAGTTTGGGACAAAGTGAGGTGGGGAGAATCACATAAGAATTGAAAAAGAGAAAAATATGATCAATATATTGTATGAAATAACTTAATAAAAAAGATATTAGAATCATAAAAATAACTATATTGCCCCTCAAGGCATTTATATTCCTATATGACAGTGTTTTTTCTAATTTAATAATTCAGATATAAATCATGGGCTACATATTAGTAAATGGAGTTAACTACCGTCATTTATATCTCTGTACATGCAGTTCTCAAAACAGAGCAAACATGATTGTTCAGCTATTGTGAAGAATCTTTCTTCTAGTCACAATTTTATTAATTATTGACTTTGACTTACATTTACAGTCTAGTCTGTCATAAATCCTGAAAGCTTTTCAAATTTATTGCTGTCTAACTCTTTCCCACCCATACCAAATCTTCTATTCTTCTAAGTTGATCTCTTACTTGCACTGAATCATTAGCCTTCCAAGAAGATGCTCTACTCTAGCCTTGCTCTTTTATGTTACATTCCCCACCTACTTGCCAGAGTGACCTTCTTCAACCCAGTCTAATTTAGATGTTTCTCTACCAAGAGCTCTCTAGAAAATTCAATCTTATTTCAAAAAAAAGAGAGTCCACCTTAATTACTACCTATCACATTTTCTAAAACCTTTAAATTAGTCAGGATTCTTAGAAGCAGATGCAATTGTGTGTGTGAAAGAGGTTATAGTACATAGGCTTATATATTAATAGTCATTTTTGAAGTTACATAATACACAAGTCTGTGTGCTGCAAACCCAAGAGAACCAGTTTTCAGGGACTCAAACCATCATTAACTCCAGTTGAAAGGATACAACATCTTCTGGCCTCTAAGTGCACAAGTCATGCACATGGTGCCTAGATATAAATTCAGGCAAAACACACGAACACAGAGAGAGAGAGTAAATAAATTTTATACAACCATTTTAATCATTTCATAGTTTTATTATTTACATTTTTGTTTTGCTAGAGTTATTTTTACTCTTAAATGTTTCAGATTCCTATCAAGTAGCACATTTGTAGGAGGCTAACCATTCCTTCTATAATTGCTGACAAATCCAGCCAGACAACCTATTTAATGGGTATGCAAGGGGGAAATGGAAAGAAAAGCCAAATCTTCCATTTTGCTCATTTATTTTATATCACATCTAGTTATCTAGTGATGAATATTCATGAGATAGTAACATCAAGATAGTTTAACAAATGAAATTTTTGCATGGATATATTTCTCACATACCAGATAATTAACATCAGAGGTGCCAATATTCGGTTACTTCTTTGGGAGTCCCATAGACTCCCTCAATATAAAAATAATCACCATTGCTCTTAGTTACTCCCTGCCCCCCCAAAAAATTTGACAATGAGACTCTGTTCTTTCAAAGACACTGCATGTTTTAGTCATAGAATTTGATTAAGTCAAGAGGGTACAGATCTCGAAGCCATATCTCTATTGGGTATCTTTCATAGTGCTGGAAGGTTTTAGGAAATCAACCAGAGGAGAAAATTAAGTATCAATCACATTCAGCTCTGTAACCTGAGACGTACAATGACTCTCCTGGCAAAACATGCCTACTGATGCAATCACAGCATAAAAATTATGGAAATAACCAACTACCTTCTTATTGGATTTAAAATAAAGCCCATATCTGGTACCATTATCAAGGCAAAAATAATATGGCTAGACTAGACATAGGCCTTAGGTATAACCAAATAATATTGTGCTATTAAATGTATATACTTTTAAGCTGATTCCTACATTCTTGCTATTATACCCATAAATCAGTGAATCATTCAGACCTTTATCTTATGAGTTTTAATTTGCAATAGATAACAATTAACATAGAGACCCATAACTGCCAAAAGTTCAAGGAATAAGAAACTATAGAATATTCATGAATTCTATAAGGATATATATATACATATATATATATATATATATATATATATATTTTGCACTTCCCTTCTCAAGGCTCAAATATCATTGCTTAAGAGGGGTCAGAAAGAGTGTAAGAGTCAGACAGAGTGGTTGACCACAAAGAAACATGTACTGGATACAAATGGACAGCTATACATTTGAGTTCAATTAATATTGCTACAGCTAGCACAAAACCTGTTCATCCCTAAGCCATATCAAATTGGAGCATGGAGAGAGGATTCAGTCATAAAATCCTACTCCTAACTATGGATCAAATTATAATCTTTAATTGTCAAAATGGACACTCTTCTCTAAGTGTGCATCCCCTGATAAGCCAACCATGCCCCAATCATAGCATCCAAGAATATTTAGGCAGCACAAATTTATCTTGAAGAACTTCTTAAAATTTACAAAATTATGAGTGATAATGAAAGGGGGTCAATCAGTGATGAGTTAAGAAGTTGATTATGATAAAAATATATTATATAAAATTCTAGGAGAATTATTATTTTAAGCAACTACAACTATAGTATGAAGAAAAGAGTAAAAGCTCCAAAACTGTGTATTATGCAATCAATTATGTTTTAAAATAAGGATAAGTTTTTAATTTTATTTTCTAACATAGGCAGGATTGCCTAATCTAATCTTCACAAAATAATTTATTCAATTACCACAACAAACATAGACATAATACAATGAGGAGCTAAGCAACAGAAATGTGTTTAGGCTTGCAAAGCTGTAGGAGGTGGCCTTTTTTTTTTTTTTTTTTTTTTGTCAAACCTGCATATACTTGGATCAAACCATTGCACTTTACAGCATGCTGAACAATTTCATTCACTCAGACCAGAGTTGCAGAAGCATGACGATTCTATATAGCCCTTGAGGTAAAACTACTACTGACTAGTAATACATCTTGTTTTAATATTACTTTTCTTCAACATTTTTCTGGGAAAAGAAACCAATTTCCACATGCTATACCTGGTCTTTCTCAACATATATTTTCATTCACCATCAACCATTCAAACTCTGAAATTTTGTACCATTTTTACATAAAAATTCCTTATATTCATCCTATAGGCAATTAGTCTTGCAGAATTCCAATATTACCATCAAATTTCTAGCAAGGTATTCTGGTTATGTTGACTAACAAATCATTTTGTTCTGTGATAACATTTGCCTGTGCTAGGCTGCTTGTCTTCCAAAAGCAACTGTTGGAAATATACTAAAAAATAATCATGGCACAGTGTGAAATTTCAAAGGGTTTTCATAGCCCTAAACAACAGTTTGAAAATATTAAGCTGGAAACGGTGGGGCATATTCATTATTCTCGCATTTGAAAGGCTGAAAAGGTAAGTGTGATTTTGAGATCAGTCTGCTCAGTGGGTGGCGGCGGGGAGGGGGAGTGTCTTAGCCCAACCATGGAAAGCTGAGCTGGGTCCAAGGAGGAAAGCTGAGCTGGGCCCAAAGAAAGGTAAGTGCATTGCCAGCCTGTTCCCCAGCCTTCAAGAATGCAGGAGACAAGCAGACTCAGGAGGGAGTCTAGTCAAGCAGGAACTCATTTATTGTCTCACAGCAGGCATCTTTAAAGGAAAAGACCTCAGAGTGGGAAAATAGGCAGCCAATAGTTTTTAAAGTCAGCCTATCATGCACCTAGGTGCCCTAGCTTTTCCAAGTGATCACTAGCTGTTCATGCAGTAACCTCATCTGGTTCAATCTAGGCAACCAATCATCTGTTTTTGTAAAAACTTAGGACTCGCCCTCTTGACTTTCCCCTCAGTGCCATCTTTGACTGGCTTGTGTGCCCTACAGATTCCCCCTTTTCGTTTTAGACTATGGTCCACCTTATTTTGAAGCAAGGGCCTCTTGGCACCTCCATGGAGGTTCACCTCTAATAGTACTTTTTGTCAAGGTTCACGAAAAAGGGAGATATCAGCAGGGCTGAGCCTATCACAATGTATGTGAGAGCTCATCAATTGGGTCTCTTGAGTCTTTGTTCTAATTAGTCTGAACAGCCTATTGAAAAGGCAAGGCCCAAAGACACAAATTAAGGTTATTACAATAAACGAAGCCAACAGGGTGGAGATTGCCTTATCCAGGAGTCCCTCCCTGTTTTCTCACAACCCCATTGTGCACAGTAGAAGGTGTCCACCCCACCACATTTGGATATGTCCATTAATGTTAGATTGCTAACTCCGTTCCTAGGGACTCCTCTGAACTTTGGTGTTTTACTTTGCAGATATGATACCTTTTCAGATCATGTACAACAGACTTGGGTCTCAAGGCAGCTACCAGGTAAAAAAATAAATACATAATTTTTAACATTTTGCTTACTTGTTACAAGAATCAGAGACAAGTAACCATAAAATGGTGATATGGTGGAAAATATCCAGTGGCATACACCTATCATCTCAGTATATTAGGAACTGAGACAGGAGAATCACAAGTTTTAGCCTTGTCTCACATAATGCAAGACTTTATCTGAGAGTAGAAATCCACACAGACATCTCCTCGAAAATTTGAATGTTATGCAAATATTAAGTCAATAAAACTTAATAACTTTGACACTTATGAACTACCAGTTACTGTTCTAACATTATATAATAAATATTACCATATACCTAAAAGACCATAATAGAATAGCTTATATATATCTACAGTTATCGCCATTATGCCTTTATTTTATTATATATTATATATCTTATAAACTATTCATATTTGTATATTACTCACAATGATAGTGCATAGTTTATAAAATCATGCTATAGCATATTAACTATTTTACATATTTGTATGGAATGTAAATCTGCCTTACCAATATTCTAAAATAATCAGCATTTAGCAGTGAGCTGTCCACAGGTAGCAAGCTATAGAATTACATGTGTTTCAACCATATTTTTCCCTGTAGATTAGGGTATTAGAGAAATTTTGAACTAGATTTCATGGCAAGAATAATTCATTAAAGAGCTTCATGCTTGGACTTTTACAGGTTATTTTTTTAAAGAGGAAGAAAATAGAAACTATAAAAAATAAGCAGATTAGAAGTGGCATTAGACAACAAGTATGACCTTGAACAGGTATTTACAATTTCTTCCATTTCTCCTATCTGAATTGCACATTGTTCTGTTTGTTTTGTTTCCATAGGGTGTCCTGAAATTGTCTTAGTAGCTTGTAAAGCTGTCTTTCTCTCCACTGCTCACAAATACATGTGTAATTATGTTCACTATCAAACAAATTTTTTATTCTTATTTTTTGGAGATAAACTCAAGATTCTGTGACACTACCTATAGAGCTAGGTGGTGATTTAATTCCCCCCAAAAGCAAAAATTTTACAATGCCCCCAATTGAGTTGTACCTTACTGAACATAAATCCCAAGGTCAAGAGGAAGTCAAGGCTATTAGGTAGAAAACTACCCTGTTTTCTGATACACCAGAGGGTAGTAAATCCATGCTGCCCATGACTTTAAAATTTAAATGATCACACATGGCTGACTTTGAAAATTATTTTGTTTTGAAGCATTTTGCTCTCTTTAGATTTTTCCTATTATTAAAAGTAACTCCACAAACTGCAAAAAAATAGGGATATACTGTCTTTTTTTTCTGCTGAAGAAAATAGAAAGTACGTCTTTAAAAATCTTTGTTATTTTTTTTTTTTCATTTGGGTTCACAGTTCTTAAAGTAGCATTCTTTAAAACAGTTCAGCAAACCAAGTCACTAAAAAAGTCTCCTAAAACCATGACATCATCTTACTGTTAAAATTTCATAATTAGTCATCTGGAATAGGTTGGAAAAGATTAAACTTTTTTTTTCAGCCAGTGTTTTAAAAATAGGTCAGATGCTGTTTATAAAGAGAAAAAATAGCATATTACATATCCCAGAATCAAAAGCAGAGCTTAAATCTTTTGCAGTCTTTTGAAATATGTTAAATTCTGGAATCCAGGGCTTCTCTTTTGTAACCTTCAGAGAGCATCCTGTGCTCACATTCCATGGACTTGACAGCTCAACCAGGGAGCTGGGTGCCTATGCCTATGGCTTTGAGTCCCATTGTCAACTTCCTCAAACCACAAAGTTAAGAAATTGTTAGAGAATAGCTGTACATTATAATTCAAGATCGAGTATTAACAAATAAGCCTTTCAATTGTAGGAGCCAGAGAGGTAAAGGAAACAACAAGAAAGCACACAGAGTCAACTAGCATGAGCTCATCGGTGCTCACAGAGACTGAACAGACAACCAGGGAGACTGCGTGGAACTGACATAGACACTCTGCATATGTTACAGTTGTGTAACTTGGATCTTTAATGGGACTCCAAACACTGGGAGCCCAGGCTGTCTCTGACTCCATTACTGGGTTTGGAGTCCTCATATTGGGTTGCCTTGACCGGCCTTAATACATGGGGAGTTGCTTATTCTTACTGCAATTTGATATGTTATGGAAACCTGCCCTTTCCTGAAAAGAAATGGAGGAGGACTGGATTAGGGGGGGTTGAGGAGGGTGGAGAGAAGGAATAGGAAGAGAGGAAAGATAATAAACTTTGGCTGAAATGTAAAATAAAAATTTTTAAAGAAGAACGAAGCCTTTCTGTAGAAGAAGGAATAATACTTTTGTAAATTCCAACAAAAGCAAAATTTGTCTGAGTAGGCAGAAGACCAAAGTGTTTACCACTATATTCATTCACTGAGCAAGTAACAATCAAGTGCCTATACAATGTAGAGCTTGATAAGCTTATGAAGAAGAACACCTCAGTCTGTAAGCACTGATAATCAAGAGTCCCAGTTTAGTCTATGTAGGTTTGTATCCACAAAGAGTTATTTAAACTGAAACTAAAAGAGTACATAGAAATTAGTGATATATTCCCTCATGGGGTAGAGAAATTCCTTGAAGTCAGTGGGTAAACATTCTGTGATAGAGGGATCCTTAAGTATTGTCAAAACTAAAGAAATGCAGTGTACACTGGGGAGTGGCTGAATTAGTTAGGTTACCATGGTGACAACTTACATAGATTTCACAAAGAAATCAAGACTCATGAGGAAAAGACTGCAAAGTGTTGTGTGAAAAAAAAAAAAGTTAATTCCGAAGATCTATTGCTCTCTGGTTGATATTTGAAGAGTTAAGTATATAATGAACAGCTTTATTTTGGAAATATTAGGCTATTTTCAAGATGAATTCTCTCTCAAAGGACTAGGGAGTTAAGGACACCTGATGTTCTTGCAGAGAACCTACGTTCAGTTCACATCACCCATGTCAGGTGGCTCATGATCTTTGTCTGGTCTCCACAAGCACTGAACCCATGTATAAAAGCCCAGACAGAAAAACTACATACATACATACATAATTAAAATTAAAATTAAGGCCTTTCTAGTAAACAAAAATAACAAAATTATTCTTGAAGTTTATTATTGTGTAAAGTATGCATATGTATACATGTAAAGTATGCACATACACACATTTTATTGTCACGTATTTCTAGAAGCTCCAAGGCACATCTGAGTCCTTCCTTTCCCCTCACACTAGATTTAAAGTAAACATCTGATAAGAGAAAAAGCATCCCGTTACCAATAACCTGAGAGCTCCTTGAAGGCTGGGTAAATGATTGTACACAAGATAGAGTTCATTCCATTTTCCTGCCATGTGGATTCTATGGCTTGTCCTGCATTTTATTACTGCTTCCATGTTCATTCTCGAGACCCCAAGCCTTCATAGCAGAGATAGTAAAGCTTCATAGGGGAGGAATATTAGCAGAAATGTGTGCATAACAGGTAGTACAAGTCACATTTTATAAAAACTGCTCCATAAGCAGGCCTATCTTAGTGATATTTATAAAATATCAACTTTATTCCTAGTATATACACATCAAGATCTCTTCTGAACATGCATATTAAGAGGGCATAAGAAATGTGTCAGATAAATGTGTCCAAATGCATTTCAAACTGCTCTTTGATGTTATTTTCTTCTTTAAAAAATGATATTATTGGAGTTCACTGCAAATCAATATATACTTCTCATATGTGGTTGCATATAATTCTCAAAACAACTCTAGAAAATACATAGTATAATTCTCATCTCATAAATGAAAAGGAGATAAAGAATACTTTCATAGATATCCCCATTTTATAGGTGACATAACCAAGATTCAATTCTAAGACTTTGACTCTCCCCCACCCTAATTCCATACCTTTAAGTACTTTGCCATATTTCCAAGAAGAGGCTGTATTTCCTGATCTTATTCTGAGTGCTTAATGATTGTATCACAATTACTCCATCTAAGAATTAATATCACCATAAACACTGTAATAGTGTAGAACCAGGGAATTGCTTCTCTTTTAAATGGACATTTATTTCATCCTAGGGGAAAAAAATACCTATCCTATCATATTTTTGTTTCATCTCTCTTTCTTCTTCATACTATTCTCACTGCATTCTCTCTCTCTCACGCTCTCTCTCTCATGCTCTCTCTCTCTCACTCTCTCTTGCTCTCTCTCTCAAAATTGTTACCCAAATCCATTGTTTATACTACTGCAACAGAAGTCAATCCCAAACCATTATCTTCAGTTTGCATCCCCTAGCTTCAACCACTGTTTGAAGCCATATCAGTGGCAACCAGGTTGACAACCTCAGCTCATGTTTTATTCTCTCTCTTGCCTCTTGTCGCTAATCCATAGTACTATAATGCTGCTTGCTCTGTTTAATGAATCATCAGCTAAATATAGAAGCAAAGGACAATGAATCTTCATTAAATAGAATGTACATTTATTCAAGTGATACAACTATAACAGAAACTATACCTTTTGTGCGTTTAATTGTTTATAATTCCCATCAAAGACAATGTAGTGATGGATTTACATCTCCTATCTTTCCTGAAGGAGTTTCCAGCGTTGTTTATGTCACTCATAACATTTTTCTCCTCTCTGTTTGACTGGATTTAGAACCATCTAAAAGAAATACCTCTATGTGTACATGAAGATGTTTTCAGAGAGGTTTCACTGAGAAGGAAGTCTGCTCTACATGTGCATAGCATTTTCTCGTGAGCCAGGATCACAGATAGAACAAAGGGATGGGTGTTCCCATTCTCTCTTGTCTTATTAATAAAACAGACCAAGCTGCACTAAGCCCATGGACAGGCCTTCACTCCAGGATGGACAGCTTTCCTCCAGACTGTGACCACAAATAAATTTCTCTGTTTATTTGTTTTCATCAGATATTTGTTCACAGTGATTGATTAACAACTAATATGGAATCACAAAGTGTTCATATAAAGTGACTATTATGATGATGATGGTGTGTGTGTGTATGTATGTGTGCATGTGTACGTGTGTGCATGTGTGTGTGTGTGTGTCTTTCCCATGTGTGTGCCCAATATTCTTTTCTTTGCCAAAGAAATTCAGTAGTTATTGATTAAGGCCTACTTAATGACTTTAACTAAATACATCTACAACAACCTTTTGTTTGCAAATGCATTCACATTCTGAGACTGCAGGGATTGATATTCAGTGTCTGAATTTAGAGAGGAATACACTTCTACTCGTAACAGATATTGAGGGCCATATGAAGTACAATACACATTTATGTACTGTTAATATTGAACATAATTAAATATTGATGTGCCAAATTAATGAAGTGGCCAGGAGCAAACATAATTACTATGATGAAGAGCCCACAAAAGGAAATCACTTCAAAACGCAAGTCTGTATGTAATAAATGATTGATAGGAAGTGTGAAGAAGTAAATACACTTAAGGAATTAGGGGCAAGCTGTTAAAAACCCTTCTCTAATGTTGATTTAATAGTAATACAATATCAATGATTATGGAATGCCATTCAGCATTTTTATTTCTTGGAGAAAGCCTGATTTAGAATCAAAAGCCTCTCTGTGTTATTCCTGATGATAATCCAAAGCAAAGGGAATATATTCGTTACAGCAGTAACACAAATTGAATACATTCAGTATTTAGAGGGATGTGGTATCCACTTGAAAACTACCAACACACACACACACACACACACACACACACACACACACACACACACACACACACACAAAACCTCAATGTAAATAGCGGTAGTCAGTATGCACAGAGAATCAACTCAGCGTTCCACAGTGCAGCCAAATGAACATTTTGGTTTGGAAGTGCTGTGGAAAGAGAAGTTGTCCTTGCAAGTTTTGGTAAGGATGACAGGCCAGCCTTCAAAAGGGGCTTCAGAACAAGGCCTGTTACTTCAACTCTGAGACCCAAAGGAATGTGAAGTCAAGGTGACAGTAGGCATCATAGCCGTGAGTTACGAACACAGATCATGTGAGTAAATGCTACCCAGTGTTTCCATCCTCAATGGATGCATCTATTAACACAACACACATATTCTGAAATAGGTTGCTTTGTGAGAGGAGAGAACTTCTAGCCAGCTCAATACATCACAACTGCCACCTCCCTTGCAACAGTTCTTAGTGGTTCTCTGTGGGAGAAAAAGTTTTGCAATAAATGCCAGGAAGACTTGACATTTTTCTTCTTGTGAGCTAGAAACATTATTTTATAATTTTCCTGCCTTTTCTATGTTTCTACAGCCTTAAATTCCAGAAATGTTTACAAAAATTTTGCAAATGCCCTTCATGCATTGCACTTAATGATTAAATGTTACATAGATAACATAATTTCCAGAGTAACAAATTAATATCAGTGCCTTACTACGAACTCACTCCAAATCATACTTCAATTTCACCTGTTTTATCATTAAGATGTTTTTATGTTCCAGAATCTCATCCTATTGTTTCACCAGAATGCTTACATGTCTATCACTAACAAGCTAATTTAAAGCACGGGCATTTCCTGCTATTGCCATTTGCTATTTGCCATTAACAACAAGATTTTCAAATAATGAACATGGTTCCTCATTGTATACATTCTGCTCCCCATTCCTCTTCTTGCCTCCTCTTTCTTCTACCTCCTTCTCCCCTCTCCCCATATTCATTTGTATACATCCTGTAAGAAATATCTCAGGAATTCCAGAGTTTTAGAAAGAATATTTATGATTTTATAATTTCAAAATCTATTTCCTACCCTAAACAATGTGCTAAATGCATCATATGTAATATATTTGGCCATGAGAACAAGAGCGCCCATCTTCAGAGGCTTATGTGAAGAGGAACCAGTTTCTTCCCCTCCTAGCTCCTCTCTAAATGAACAAGTCTATACCTAGAGAATTTGGTCAACCACTCAACAGTACTAGTACTGACATCCAAAATCCCTGTGACTTTTCTGTTCTTGTCATTTCCCACACAGAAGTAAACTACTGAATGTCTACTGTGATAACAAACTTGAGAAATATTGTAAGTGGGAGGAGTTTGGCAACACTATGCTTACACCAGAAAGCAGACACTTTCCATAAGAGATGGGCACACACATCTCACCAGCAAGACAGGGAAAGAGTGCGTGTATAGATCTGTTTCTTTAGTTTGTGTAATGTTAGTAGACCAAGAAATCCCTGTACAAGATGACAGTGAATTGACATTATCTTGGTAAGGAATTCGGTTCTCTAATAATTGTAAGGAGTGGCAACATGACTCAGAGGGCAGAGGCACTTTCATCAAGCATGACTATCTGACTTCAATTCCCACCACCTGCAAGGTAAAAGAAGAGAATCCATTTGCTTCTATAGTCCTCTAACCGCTGCAGGCACATGCACATACGTGAGCACACATAGGCACATGCAAACACAAACACATACAAACATACATACACATGAATTTTGCAATCTTTTTTAAAAAGATAACATCTTCAAGACCATTTTCATTTGGAGAATTGACAGTTGTCACTATACAACAGAAATATCTCAAATAAGAAATCTTCAGAATATTAACAAGTAAATTATAAGATATTTTGTTATATTTGAGGCTAATTTGTTAAGACAGAAATAATATGAATGTAGGCATGAAAAATCAAAGTCACTAGAATATAATACTCTAAAAATGATATGACTGGTGGAAGGTTATAGGTTATGGTATTAGGACAACCACATTTATTCATGTGATTTATTTTTACCGGTTCTCATTTTATTATGTACTTACTGAGATAATGGACATACAAATGATTTCATATATACATAGTTAATATACATAGTTGATGGTATGGACTAAACAAACATACACCGACTTATGACACTACCTTTATAATGAAGACTACACACATATCTGACCCCTGTCAGCAATTTCTTATGTCACTTGGGTTTGGGTTTGAATTTAGTATGGTCTTCTATGACAAGAACTCTTTACATGCATTTTATCCTCTAATAAATGTGAAGTACAAAATACCTACTGCTAACTTCTTGTACGATGCTCTTACTTTTACAACAGATATCTACAATGTACTTATTTAACATAGGGAAACTTGATAACTATTGAGCCCCAAACCTATAGTAATCATGACTATACTATCTGTAGCAGGTTGATTATTTGATACAGCAGATGAAGGTGATATCTTGACATAGTCTTCCTTCTGTGATTACCTTAATTAACTTCACCTAATATTCTGCAGGTTTACACCATTACCAAAGGTGATATGGTTACTTTTTTCTGCTTTATATTTATTTTTTATTATTTTATTTTATATAACAAAGTCCAATTAAATGAAAACAAACATTTATACAAAATATTTGGGAATTTGGGCATCGTTCTTTCCAAACTACTTCATGCTGGTAAGGGGCGCTGTCATGGGGGATTCGAAGAAGATGCAGATATCCTGGCTGTAGTCTGTAGGGCTGTTTTGTCCAGCTGTTTTGAATGTAGGATTAGCTTGTACTCTGTTTCAGGCGGTCTGGCTTGATCAAACCACATTAGTCTGGAAGGAATCCACATCTTTTCATTTTCTGTGGAAACAAAAATAGAAATTCTTTTCCCCAGTAACTTGTCCTTCAACTTAAATTTTGGAGTCAAAGCATTTTTTTAAATTAAATTTATTATTTTACATGTCGATCCCAGTTCCCTCTCCTTCCCTCCCTCCCTCCATACCTCCATCCCTCCTTCCCTAATTCCCTCACTTTTACCCTCTCTACCCTCTCACAAGCACTCTAAACACCCTCCCCTCTCATCCCACCCACCCCAATTCCATATGTAGGGGAGTGCCATTCAGTTGGGGTCATGTACATCTGACAGGTCATGTAAAGTAGGGACTAGGGCTTCTCTCCTGCCTCTAGATTAAGGCAGTTATCCCTCCATGGGGGATGTGTTCTCAAAGTCTTTTGTGCACCAGGGATACATCCTGGGACCCCAATCTGAGGTTCCTTGGACTGCTCAGACCTTCTGGCTGAGACCAATATTCAGGGGGGCCTGAGTAAGTCCCATGCTGGCTTCCCAGCTATCAGTCTAGTGGCCTTTAGCTCCTCCTTGTTCAGGTAAGCTGTCTGTATGTGTTTCTGCCACATGGTCTTGTCCTCTCCATCTGGGTTCTAGTTCGTCTCGGGTGTTTATGTATGGGTGTTTGATCCTGTTTTCAACAGGCATTAGTTGAGGGCTCCATGTATAAGTTAGTTGTTGATCTCACTCTCAAGGAAGGGCATTTATGATAGCCTTTCCACGGAAGCTCAAATTGTTAGTTGGGAGCACTCTTGTAGTTCCCTAGACCGTTCTTTGTGTTCAATTTTATCTTCAAACCAATATTGGCTCCTTCTTTTATGTTCTCTCTCTCTGTCTCTCTCTCTCTCTTTCCTATCTTCTATTCTTAACCAGGCTCAATCTTCCTGGTCGTACATGTTTTCCTTTCCTCCCCCTCGTTTTCTCCTACTTCTCTCCCCATTTGCTGCCCCCCCCACTTCACCTGAGCTCTGGGGGAGTTGTCCCTTTCCAGTTCTGTGAGGGACTTTATATGAATCTCTTAGAATACACCTTGTATCCTAATTCCTCTGGTGATGTGAATTATAGGCTGGTGATCATTTGATCTAGGTCTAAAATCCATATATGAGTGAGTACATACTGTGTTCCTCTTTTTGTGACTGGGTTACCTCATTCAGGATGGTTTCTTCAAGTGCTGTCCACTTGCCTGCGAATTTCAAGATACCATTATTTTTTTCTGCAGAGTAGTATTCCATTGTATAGATGTGCCACATCTTCATTAACCATTCTTCAATTGAGGGGCATCTAGGTTGCTTCCAGGTTCTTGTTATTACAAATAGGGCTGCTATGAACATAGTTGAATAGATGTCTTTGCTGCATGGATGTGAATCCTTTGGGTATATGCCTAAGAGGGGGATTGCCGGGTCCTGTGGTAAACTAATTCCCATTTTCCTGAGGAACCGCCATACTGATCTCCAAAATGGCTGTATGAGTTTGCACTCCCACCAACAGTGGAGGAGTGTTCTACTTTCTCCACATCCTCTCCAACAAAAGTCATCATTGGTGTTTCTAATTTTAGCCATTCTAGCAGGGGTAAGATGGTATCTCAAAGTTGTTTTGATTTGCATTTCCCTGATAGCTAAGGATGTGGAGCATTTTCTTAAGTGTCTTTCAGCTTTTTTGATTTCCTCTATTGAGAATTCTTTCTTCATTTCTGTACCCCATTTTTAATAGGGTTATTTGGTGTTTTGTTGACTAGTTTCTTGAGTTCTTTGTATATTTTGGAGATCAGCCCTTTGTCGGATATAGGATTGGTGAAAATCTTTTCCCAGTCTGTGGGCTGCCGTTTGGTCTTGTCCACTGTGTCCTTTGCCTTACAGAAGATTCTAAGTTCGAAGAGGTCCCATTTATTAATTGTTTCTTTCAGTGTCTGTACCCCTGGAGTTATGTTCAAGAAGCGGTCTCCTATACCAATTTGTTCAAGGGTACCTCCTACTTTCTCTTCTAAGAGGTTCAATGTGGCTGGATTGATGTTGAGGTCTTTGATCCATTTGAACTTGAGTTTTGTGCATGGCGACAGACATGGGTCTATCTGCAGTCTTCTACACACCCTCATCCAATTGTGCCAGCACCATTTGTTGAAGATGCTCTACTTGCCCCATTGTATAATTTTAGCTGTTTTGTCGAAAATCAGGTGTTCATAGGTGCGTGGATTAATATCAGGATTTTCAATTCGATTCCATTGGTCTACCTGTGTATTTTTATGCCAATACCAGGCTGTTTTCAGAACTATAGCTCTATAGTAGTACTTAAAGTCAAGAATGGTGATGCCTCCTGAAGTTCTTTTATTGTATAGGGTTGTTTTGGCTATCCTGGGTCTTTTGTTTTTCCATATAAAGTTGATTATTATCCTTTCAAGGTCAGTGAAGAATTGTGGTGGGATTTTAATGGGGATTGCATTGAATCTGTAGATTGCTTTTGGTAAGATTGCCATTTTTACTATGTTTATCCTACCTATCCAAGAGCATGGGAGATCTTTCCATTTTCTGGTATCTTCTTTAATTTCTTTCTTTAGAGTCACAAAGTTCTTATTATATAGGTCTTTTACTTGTTTGGTAAGCATTACACCAAGATACTTTATGTTGCTTGTGGCTATTGTAAAGGGTAATGTTTCTCTGATTTCTTTCTCTGTCTCTTTGTTATCTGAAAAAAGTAGGGCTACTGATTTTTTTGAGTTTATCTTGTATCCTGCTAGTTTGCTGAAGGTGTTTATCAGCTGTAGGAGTTCCCTGGTAGAGTTTATTGGGTTGCTTATGTAAACTATCATATCATCTGCAAATAGAGACAGTTTGACTTCTTCCTTTCCAATTTGGATCCCCTTGACCTCCTTTTGTCTTATAGCATTAGCTAGAACTTCTAGTATGATATTTTTATTTTTTTAAACAACCCCATTTTACATATTAATACCAGTTCCCCCCCTCCCTTCTCCCCACTTCCCCCCAGGTCACCCCCCATCCACTTTTCAGAGAGGGTGAGCCTCCCATGGGGGAATCATCAAAGTCTGTCACATCATTTGGGACAGGACCAAAGACTGCATCCAGTCTGAGCAAAGTATCTCTCCATAGAGTGAGTTCCAAAAAGCCAGTTCATGCATTAGAGATAAATACTGGTTCCACTGCCAGCAGCCCAATAAATTGTCCAAGGTCCACAATTTTCACCCACATTCAGGGGGCCCACTTTGACCCCATACAAGTTCCCCAGCTGTCAGTCCAGAGTCAGTAAGCTCCCACTTGCTAAGGCCAGTTGTCTCTGTGGGTCTCCCCAACATGGTCCTGACTCCTTTGCTCATATTATCTACAACTAGATTCCAGGGGCTCAGCCCAGTGCTTAGCTGTGGATCTCTACATCTGCTTCCATTCATTACTAGATGAAGGCTTTAAGGTACCCTTTCCACTATTACTTAGAGTTTTAGCTATGTTCATCTTTGTGGATTCCTGGGAATTTCCCTAGGCCAGTTTTCTTGTGAACCCCATAATGGCTCCCTCTATCAAGGTATCTCTTTCTTTGTACTTCCTCTCTACCTAAATTCAATCTTCTTGATCCCTAATGTCCTCCTTCCCTCTCTCCTCCACTTACCTACCCAAGACATGATTACTTTTTAAGTGTATATAACATTACTATGTTAAATAAAACTCTATACTATGTGTACATGGTACCTTCGCTAAATGTCAGTTAACTATTCATATGCAGGTTCGTTCCTAGGTTTAGTACCTCTTCCACTAGCCTGTGTATGGTGTTCTTTTAATTGTTATAACCCTGTGACATCATTTTAAGTTGGGACATGTGGTGTCTGTGGCTATATTATTCCAAAGCCTTTGTGGTTTTAGATGAATTGTAGGTTTTGTTTGGTTTTATAAATCTCATTACTATTTTGGTGGAAAGTACATTAACTCTGTGGATCACTTTGAGTAGTACAACATTTTTAAAAATACAAATCTCTTAATCTATAAAGAGGGGAACTGTTCCATTATCTATACATTTCACTTCTTCACCAGTACTTTGTTTTTTTTTTTTTCACCACTACTTTGTAATTTTTGGTATAGGTATCTTTCACTATCTAGTCAAGTGTATTGATAAGTATTTTTTATGATGTTATAAATAAGATTGTTTTATTAACTTCATTTTCAAATTGATTGTGATTATGAGAACTTTATTTAAATCCTGGTCCTTTTACAAGATCTATGATATTGCAATTGATGTTTGACTGTTTTGATTTTTAATGAATTCTTCTATGTAGTGAAGATGCTAATAATTTATAATTTATTTTTAGTTTATTATGATAATGTGCTTAAATGTACATCATATGACAAAAGTCTACTTATTTCTCTGAAAAGCTGATTCTTATATAGGTAGAGTAAGTGAAGCAAAAAGGGTCAGAGATCTTGGATGATGGATGATATACTTTTATCATAATCTTATCTAGCTCTAGAGAGTAGTTCTTAAGATACCAGAAATCAGACTGCTGTGTATTTAAAGTAAAAAACAAGCCTATTAAGACTAACTGGCGACTTGTTTGACTTTTTGAATAGTTTAAGACACTAAAATATAAATTAACAAAGATAAAATTCTAAGACTATATCTAAACACTAAATCACATCCTTATAGTAACTTGAAAGGGTACAGTCTATGAATTTTCAGAAGTATAAAATCAGATGCCACGCATCAGGGTACACCATATACTTAAGTATAGCACAATACCACAGAATGTTAAAGGGACCTCTGAAAGGACTGTGGTCTATAAGTTTATTTGTTTCAATGCCTTGTGGTAGGTTAGTTAACTACCCAGATACAGTAGGAAAGAAGCAGGGGATACAGACAGACATGCTTACTGTTTGGAAGGAGTTCATATAAGGAAGGTTTCAAGAAAAGAGGAAGCTGCTTGTCAGGAGGACACAGCGACTTTAATTACCTACATTTAAATCTACAAAAAAAAATCATAAATTTCCTTCAGCAAGACACAGATTTCATAAAAATTCAGCAACAAATCTAATGCAAAGATGTTAAAGTAGTGACCTAGTTAACTTTTTGGCTAACTGAATAGACAGGATGTGGAAAGCCAACTACAGTCACCAGCATGATCAATAGATAACAGAGAAAACAACCACATAACCATCAGAAACATAAAACTAATGCAACTTAGAAGGGACTGGATCTCCACCATACATACAGAGCCTTGAAAAAGGGAATGGTGATAAAAGGTTATCAGTGACAGACCTCAATCAAAGTGGGTAACTCGTAAGTATTATATTATATGAAAAATGCTAGAGTTAAACTGGGCAATGGTGGCTCACACCTTTAATCCCAGCACTGGGGAGACAGATCAGGCAGATCTCTGTGAGTTTGAGACCAGCCTGGTCTATAAGAGCTAATTCCAGGACAGCCTCCAAAGCCACAGAGAAACCTTGTCTCAAAATCAAAAAAAAAAAGAAAAAAAGAAAAAGAAAAAAAAGCTAGAGTTAATTAAAAGAATTAAAGAATTAAAAGAACATCTAAAATGGATGTAAATATCCTTTTATTGCTATTTTAAATGTGAATTTGAAGCTAAATTCATTACAAATGTGAACATTCCATTTGGGAAAAATAACTAGAACCAGCCAGCTAACCACCATTGCTTACACAGTGTTGTACAGACTAGAACCAGATGAGTCTACTGATGAAGACATACATCATCAGCCATTTCAGAATTGGTGGTTCAACTCCTAGATCTCAACCTGTATCAAAATAGTGAAATATTAGATAATAGTTAATCTTAACAGCTGAAAATAATTGCTTTTGGAAGAATTGATCTCAATTTGTAGTATATATTTGATATTATTTTAACGTATGTTAGAAAATAGTTGGGAAAGTATAAATATATATATATATATATATAAAACATATATATATATATATATATATATACATACATACACAGAGCTTAGAAAAAAATTTGCTACAGTTGACAGAGGTCTTTTATAAATTTTAATTTCAGTCATTTATGGTGATGCTTAGGAAATAAAAAGATCCATATTGTAATAAAAGCAGCAATCTAATGCAGAATGAGAAATTACATTTCTGACCTTGTTCTGTTGCCTGTTTCCATTGGCCATCATGGCATTTTGGATGAGTGTATCTGGATAAGTATGTGTTTTTAGCCTGGAAATGGAAAATGAAAGCCACAATTTTTTTCATATTCCTTATTCACATTGTGTAAGTTAGATTCCTGCAGGTATAACATATCAAATAATTACCATATAAAGGATCACAGTTTTGGAGATTTCAGTGCCTGCTTTGGAACCTGTGGCTAGGCAGCAGATTGCATTTTTCAAAGCTGCATTTGTCACAGTGAACCTGCTGACCTCATAGACAGAAGGACAAGGGAGAATCAAAGGGCTGGGATCTGACTGTCATGTTCAAGGGTACAGCCCCAAGTCACCCAAAGACCTCCTGATAGATTACATCATCTAAATATTTCACCACCTCTTGATGTTATTTAGAAGAATAATCTTTAACACTAAAGATCCAAACTGTGAAGTCCAGTTTCTTCACATAAAGTAATAATACATTTCAAGAAAACAGAATATGTGGTTACCTTTTAAAAAATGTTTGTTCTCTCTTTTTTTTATTTTTATACTTACTTTTAATTTTCTTCCAAAGAAATATGCATTGCTTTTTAGTCTGAAAAATGGATAGCTTGTAAAAATATAATTTACATAGCATAGAGTGATATCAATAATGATAACTGCTTGTATTTATTAATGGTACATTTGGCCAGCTGTGAACACTGCCAGGTAATATGGTGACATATGTAATCTGTAAATCTATTAATTATGTGACTATTGAACATTTTTAAACTAAGTTCTGTTTAACATACATTTTATTTGCTGATCTAATAGTACTAATTAAAGATGGCACCCTCATTTCCTTTCTGTTGCTGTGGTGAAACACACTGACCAGAAAAAAACTTGGGTTCCAGGATTCAGTCTAGCACTGAGGGAACTCAGGGCAGGAACTTGAAGCAAAAAGCATGTGCAAATGTTGTTTACTAACTCACTCATGACTCTCCTCACAGGCTCGTGTTAAGTTAACTTTCTCCTATAGTTGAATGCCACCTGCCTAGGGATCAAACCACCCATAGTGGATTGGGCCATCCTACACCAATTGGCAATCAGGACAATCCTCCATAGACTTGCCGGCAGGCAAATCAAATCTAGGCACTTCCTCAATACAATTGAGGCTATTTTTGCATGTAACTATGAGTTGTGTCAAGTAGCCAATTAAAGC
The DNA here is from genome assembly GCF_943737965.1 of Phodopus roborovskii. Classification (NCBI taxonomy): domain Eukaryota; kingdom Metazoa; phylum Chordata; class Mammalia; order Rodentia; family Cricetidae; genus Phodopus; species Phodopus roborovskii. Next base: position 14,857,822 of record NW_026126447.1, read on the forward strand.
TAGTGAGGGCAGATGGTAAGCCTTAGACACTCCTGATATATTCTAGAGAATTACTTCCCAAACTGTGCACCAATTAGGAACATGAATTTGTGACATCTTCTGAGAATAAAATCTATAATTAAAGAAAATTTGTTGAATTTCATTTATAAACTTGTGAAAACCCTTAACTTTTAGTCATCTTTGCATTTCTGGTACCGGGGATTTTTAAATTCAGGGCTCCCAACAATGCTAAGCAAGCATTCTATCACTGTGTTACATTCTCAGCCTCCATCTGAATTCTAAAGAATTCTAGGTCTCATTTATCTATGAAAAGAATTCCCAAAATTTTCAGTACTTTTCCATCTTATATAGCCCCAAAATACCCTTACCTATATGGGTTTCTATGAACACTGGACAAGTAATGGCATCTAAACTATTCTAAAATATAAACCATAAGTAAGAAACATAAGGCTGTAATAGGACTAGTTTATGCTTGGACTACAGAATAGCTGATACCAAATATCCAGGGAATTTGAAAGCAACCAGTGAAGTAATCTTTTGTTTGGCTATTCCTAACAAAATGTCACTTTTGTGTGGCTTTTGTGTAAACACAAACTTGAGGTCAGAGGTCTTTGCTTATCCTTTGCCCTTGTCAGCCAGCCTGAGCACCTTATATGCCTGTCTATGGTTTGTATGCAGTGCTTGTATCCTCCCATGAGTGACCCATGTGTTCTGGTATGTGGCTAGGTGGTTTCCAGTGCCTGTCTTCTTAGTGGCTTCTGCACTGGAGAATAAACTGTGCCATATCTGTCTATACATCCTCATACTCTCTTATTTCTCTTTGCCACCAGTGAATCTCCTTTCCTGGCTTCAGAATTTAACCTCACTTCAATCCTAAGACATAGAGACAAGAGAGTGAACCTCTACATATTTTATGAAAACCAATAAAATAAAATTTATCTTGTCCATATTTGACCTATAAAATTAACTATAATAACATGTAGTTGCTATAGTGTCAACTATTTGAGCTACATAAACTAGTCCATTAGATTGAATATGAAGTGAGGAACAACTCCATTCATTGCTTAGTTGACACACCCAGCTGTGTCTCTCAAACAGCATTCTCAGGTGGCTTTCTTTAGTGCATGAGAACCAATCAGTATTGTGGGATAGACGAGAGCAAAGACACACAGCCATTATGAATCTTAGTATGAGTGGATTTCTGAACTGCTGGATAGAATTTCTGATTAAGTGTAATTTTATATAAAACTCAGAAATGAGCAAATGACATCCATCAATGTCCTGAGGTGTCTCTATTACTAAGAGCTTAAGATAGTACTGGTAATCTACACATGGAGAGATCAAATTGGTTTCTGAGGAAAACATTTTCATTTTGTGCCTTGAAATACTTCTGTGTTAAGACTCTTACATGCAGGACTTGGCAAAGACTTCTCCTTAATCAATACTACTGGAGCAAGAGGAAGATTGGTCCATGATTAATTTCATGTTTTACTCATGGGAACCAAACAGCTGAGTATATTTGTCTCCATAATCCCTTTCCCCAGATGTAATTACAAATGGAATTGATCAACTCATGTGTTTCTACTGAAGCTGAAGCCGGCATATTAGAGCTGCTAGGGTGTGTAATAACTTAGCACAGATCATCAGTAATTCATGCCATGGGGAACTGGATAGTAGAATCTTATTTTAAAAGAAAACACGTTTTCTCCTTCAAGTTATTCCTCCTTGTCAAGATTAAACAGCCTTCTTTCTGGCATCTCTGTTGAGCCTCATGAAGGAAAGCTGAGAACTGGATATTTATCAGCAGCATGATAGAGTTGAGAGAAGAATGGTTTTCAGAGATAAACTTGTTTGAAGCTGTCTCAGTTGCTGCACACTCACTTTCTTGGATCATTAGCTGCTGTTTCTTTAAGAAGTAGAAAGTACATAGCTAACAGAACTCTATAAAGATTGCATATGGTCAACTTGTAAAACAACCAGATATTTTCAGAAAAGTATTATCAACTATTTAAAGCAGTTTCTCAAATTGTAGATATTACATTTTATGAGTAGTACCCACTAACATGATAGGGATATGACATGTACCTTATTGGACAGTCGTGAAGTCAAAAAAAAGCAAAACTCCCTGGGTACTTATATGAGATTCTGGGTTCAAGAATAAGGAAAAATATTCAATTTAAATGTTCCATAATTTCTATGATTTCCCAAGAAGCACATCTGAGCCAGTGCCATCCCAGATAGTAAAATAACATGCATCAGTCTTCACCCAGGAGTAGATACTCTTTGGGTCCAGAACAAAGATTTGGAATCTAACTGTTGTCACTAAGACATATGACAACTTAGACACATGAAAGAGAACCATATTATTAATCAGTGCTATGAAAATTTAAACAAATTTATTTGTTTTTCAAAGCATGCATGTTCCATTTATTGCATTTCCATGCTCTAATTCATTGTATGGCTCTCAAGTTTCCTAAAATATTTGTGTTTGTGTACCTTATACATTTCCTCCAAGTTTTAAGGACCCACATACTCTTGTCCAATGAGATCCACAGCTAGTATGGCTGATTGCACTATAAATTTTCTTCAAGGAGCTTTAGTGCACTGTTCTACAAATATCCTCAGCCAATGAGCAGTTCATCACAGCACTCTGAAGTGAGCGCGTTCTGCAGTGTGTGTTATTATGCCACAGTGGCCTTCCTCTCTGCTATTTATTTTGTATAACCAACAGTTTTGATGTCTAATAGCTGACAAAAGTTGTGCAGATGCACAGTTATACTTGCCAAAAAGAACCATCATTCTGGATGCTAAAATTCAAGTTGTACAAAACCTCATAAAGACTGCAAGAAAATGATTGATGCAACCATATGGAAATTCGGTGGGCAATTAAGTAAATGTAAGAAACTTTGACCTTGGGAAGGGCATTGTAACCCTCACTGAATCTGGGTGAAGCATGGGACAAGATATAGACATGATTTCAAGGGATTTGAAAAGAAAGGCAGAAGGGAAATTGACAGTGAAGAAGGAACACACATTCAGTGGGACTGTATTGTAAAAATACCAGAAGATTTCTGGGTCTCTGGAAGCCTTCCCATTCAGAAGGGTTCACCTTGCTCAGTCTCATCCTCTCCTTCCTTGTTCTCTGCTCCTTTCTCATCTTCCCTCTGGATCTCTCTTTCCTATCATCCTTAATCCCCAATGTATCTGCACATATGTGCTTCATGTTTACAGAAAGCATGCATGATCTGATCATGTTAATCTCACTTTCTTTAAAAATAAAAATTATGTTAAAAAGACACATGCTACTTATATGTTATCTACTATTTTAGTATTTGTTACATAAAGCTGTGAATCTATCTTTACAGCAAGAATGGCTCTGGAAATTACTACTTATTTATTTCTGCCATTAAGTCAGCTATTGTCCACTCTGCTTTGATCTCCCAAGTGTCAGATTTGTTCTAAATTCTGAAAATGTGAAAATTAGCTTTTAGTAAAATAAAATTGCTGAAAATGTTTGATCTATTAATATTTTTACTATGTATATATAAAAAACATGGTTTGGACTAAGTAATTTCTTGGGTATGGAAATGTTTCTTTTCCTCTAAAAACCAATTATATGCATAAAATATTTTCTATAAATTTAAAAATTTTCTCAGTGTTTGTGCCCCTGGAGTTATATTCCGGGAGCAGTCTCCTATACCAATTTGTTCAAGGGTACCTCCTACTTTCTCTTCTAAGATATTCAATGTGGCTGGAATGATGTTGAGGTATTTGATCCATTTGGACTTGAGTTTTGTGCATGGCGACAGACATGGGTCTATCTGCAGTCTTCTACACACCCTCATCCAATTGTGCCAGCACCATTTGTTGAAGATGCTGTCTTTGCCCCATTGTATAATTTTAGCTGTTTTGTCGAAAATCAGGTGTTCATAGGTGCGTGGATTAATATCAGGATTTTCAATTTGATTCTATTGGTCTACCTATCTAGTTTTATGCTAATACCAGGCTGTTTTCAGAACTATAGCTCTGTAGTAGAGCTTAAAGTCAGGAATGGTGATTCCTCCTGAAGTTCTTTTATTGTATAGGGTTGTTTTGGCTCTCCTGGGTCTTTTGTTTTTCCATATAAAGTTGATTATTATCCTTTCAAGGTCAGTGAAGAATTGTGGTGGGATTTTAATGGGGATTGCATTGAATCTGTAGATTGTTTTTGGCAAGATTGCCATTTTTACTATGTTTGTCTGAGAGAAACAATTAATAAATGGGACCTCTTCAAACTTAGAAGCTTCTGTAAGGCAAAGGACACAGTCGACAAGACCAAACAGCAGCTCACAGACTGGGAAAAGATTTTCACCAATCCTATATCCAACAAAGGGCTGATCTCCAAAATATACAAAGAACTCAAGAAACTAGTCAACAAAACACCAAATAACCCTATTAAAAATGGGGTACAGAAATGAAGAAAGAATTCTCAATAGAGGAAATCAAAAAGGCTGAAAGACACTTAAGAAAATGTTCCACATCCTTAGCTATCAGGGAAATGCAAATCAAAACAACTTTGAGATACCATCTTACTCCTGCCAGAATGGCTAAAATTAGAAACACCAATGATGACTCATGTTGGAGAGGATGTGGAGAAAGTGGAACACTCCTCCACTGCTGGTGGGAGTGCAAACTCATACAGCCATTTTGGAGATCAGTATGGCGGTTCCTCAGGAAAATGGGAATTAGTTTACCACAGGACCCAGCAATCCCCCTCTTAGGCATATACCCAAAGGATTTATATCCATGCAACAAAGACATCTATTCAACTATGTTCATAGCAGCCCTATTTGTAATAACAAGAACCTGGAAGCAACCTAGATGCCCCTCAATTGAAGAATGGTTAATGAAGATGTGGTACATCTACACAATGGAATACTAATCTGCAGAAAAAAAATAATGGTATCTTGAAATACGCAGGCAAGTGGATGGCACTTGAAGAAACCATCCTGAATGAGATAACTCAGTCACAAAAAGAGGAACACAGTATGTACTCACTCACATTGGATTTTAGACCTAGATCAAAGGATCACCAGCCTATAATTCACATCACCAGACGAACTAGGATACAAGGTTTTTCTAAGAGATTCATATAAAGTCCCTCACAGAACCAGAAAGGGACAAGTCCCCCAAAGCTCAGGGGACATGGAGGGGCAGCGAATGGAGAGAGAAGTAGGAGAAAACGAGGGGGAGGAAAGGAAAACATGTGCGACCAGGAAGATTGAGCCTGGTTAGGAATACAAGACAGGAAAGAGAAAGAGAGAGACAGAGAGAGAGAACATAAAAGAAGGAGCCAATATTGGTTTGAAGATAAAATTGAACACAAAGAAAGGTCGAGGGAACTACAAGACTGCTCCCAACTAACAATCTCAGCTTCCCTGGAAAGGCTATCATAAATGCCCTTCCCGGAGAGTGAGATCAACAACTAACTTCTCCATGGAGTCCTCAACTAATGCCTGTTGAAAACAGGAGCAAACACCCATACATAAACACTGAGTCAAACTAGAACCCAGAAGCAGATGGAGAGGACAAGACCATGCGGTAGAAGTACATAGAGACAGCTTACCTGAACAAGGAGGAGCTAAGGGCCACTAGACTGATAGCTGGGAAGCCAACAGGGGTCTGACTCGGACTCCCCTGAATATGGGTCTCAGCCAGAAGGTCTGAGCAGTCTAAGAGACCTCAGACAGTGGAGCCAGGATGTATCCCTGGTGCACAAAAGGACTTTGCAAACATATCCCCCATGGAGGGATAACTGCCTTATTCTAGAGATAGGAGAGAAGCCCTAGTCCCTACTTCACAGGACCTGTCAGAGCTACATGACCCCAACTGGATGGCATTCCCCTACATATTGTATTGTGGTGGGGGGTTGGGAGGGGAGGGTGTTTAGAGTGCATGGGAGAGGGTAGAGAGGGCAAAAGGGAGGGAAAGGAGGGAGGAAGGGCTTGGGGGGAGGGGAGGGAGGGAGGGAGAGGGAACTGGGATCGACATGTAAAATAATAAAAAAAAAAAAAAAAAAAACGCTTTGACTCCAAAATTTAAGTTGAAGAACAAGTTACTGGGGAAAAGTATTTCTATTTTTGTTTCCACAGAAAATGAAAAGATGTGGATTCCTTCCAGACTAATGTGGTTTGATCACACCAGACCGCCTGAAACAGAGTACAAGCTGATCCTACATTCCAAACAGCTGGACAAAACAGCCCTACAGACTACAGCTAGGATATCTGAATCTTCTTCGAATCCCCCAAGACAGCGCCCCTTTCCAGCAGGAAGTAGTTTGGAAAGAACGACGCCCAAATTCCCAAATATTGTGTATAAATGTTTGTTTTCATTTAATTGGACTTTGTTATATAAAATTAAATAAAAAATACTCTATATGCAAAAAAAAAAAAAAAAAAAAAACAAGAACTATAGCTTTATAATAGAGCTTGAAGTAAGGGGTGGTGATATCTCCAGAAGTTCCTTTATTGTACATGGTTGTTTTGGCTATGCTGGATCTTTTGTTTTTCCATATAAAGTTGAGTATTATTGTTTCAAGGTCAAAAAAAAAAAAAAAAATAAACACCCGAGACGAACTAGAACCCAGATGCAGATGGAGAGGACAAGACCAGGTGGCAGAAACACATAGAGACAGCTTACCTGAACAAGGAGGACCTAACGGTCCACCAGACTGATAGCTGGGAAGCCAGCATGGGACTGACTCAGGCCCCCCTGAATATGGGTCTCAGCCAGAAGGACTGAGCAGTCCAAGGAACCTCAGATTGGGGTCCCAGGATGTATCCCTGGTGCACAAAAGGACTTTGAGAACACATCCCCCATGGAGGGATAATTGCCTTAATCTAGAGACAGGAGAGAAGCCCTAGTCCCTACTTCACATGACCTGTCAGATCTACATGACCCCAACTGGATGGCATTCCCGTACAAATGGAATTGGGGAGGGGGAATGGGAGGGGAGGGTGGTTAGAGTGCATGTGTGAGGGCAGAGAGGGTAAAAGGGAGGGAAGAAGGGAGGGAGGAAGGAAAAGAAGGAGGGAGGAAAGGAGGGAGGGAGAGGAAACTGGGATCAACATGTAAAATAATAAATTAAATTAAAAAAAAAAAATGCTTTGACTCCAAAATTTAAGTTGAAAGACAAGTTTCTGGGGAAAAGGATTTCTATTTTTGTTTCCACAGGAAATGAAAAGATGTGGATTCCTTCCAGACTAATGTGGTTTGATCAAGCCAGACCACCTGAAACAGAGTATCAGGTGATCCTACATTCAAAACAGCTGGACAAAACAGCCTTACAGACTACAGCCAGGATTTCTGAATCTTCTTAGAATCCCCCATGACAGTGGCCCTTACCAGCAGGAAGTAGTTTGGAAAGAACGACACCCAAAATCCCAAATATTGTCTATAAATGTTTGTTTTCATTTAAATGGACTTGGTTATAGAAAATAAAAAAAGAAAAAAATTTAAAAATTATTGTAAATACATAAGGAAGAAGAGGAAGAAGAAATTAAAGTATAGTAATGACAAAAGAAGTACACCTGGGCCAGCCAGTAGTGGTGCATACTTTTAATCCCAGCACTCTGGAGGCAGAGGCAGGCAGATCTTTGTTAGTTCAAGGCCAGCCTTGTCTATAAAGCAAATAGTAGCACAGCCAGCACTACCCTGAGAAACCATACCTTGAAAAATCCAAAAAGAAGAAGCAGAAGAAGAACAACAACAACAGCTGGGCTGTCTGCCTTTCCCTTGAGTACTTCTCTTTGTGCTTACTTGTTTGTATTTTGATTCTCGGTCTCTCAGTGTATCCCATATTGATGTAAAACTGGCTACATGTCCCACCAAGTGTTGTCTCAGCCTTCTAAATACAGGGGTATCTCCAGACACCCAAGTGAATAACTCTTTTTCACTGTTCCAAAATGTTAGAGCCCACTACATGACACTGTGGTAGAAGGTCTCAAATTTAAATAAGCTGTATTACAAATGTAGATGAACCTGAAAAACTTCAATATCCAAAGAAGAAAAAGTCTTGTCCTTACCCCCTATGTGGAGTGGATAGGAGCTGGGAACTGGTGGAGGGGGACTGGGGTTGGTATGTAAAATGAAAAATATTTTTCAAATAAAAAGAAAGAATCCTGTAAACCTAGAAATTTATGACTGTTCAAGTTAGGATAACACCTGCAAGTTGCTGCTAACATTTTAGATTATATGCTTTTGTCTTTTGTATAGGAGACCTTTTCATATTCCCTAATGGAGGATATTGAACTAAAAGATGTACTAAATCTCACATTTCACAGATTATGTACCTTAATGTTATTGGGACACTTGAATAGCAGCCAGTTAATCTGGACTCAGCTTCAATTTTAAGTTGTTTCTAGCTGTAAGAGTTGATCAATGGGAAAGCTAGTGTCAAAGCCAAATGGCACAGAACATGGCTAACATTGGGCTGTGTGTAAGGTGTGATTGTTTAGGACATACATTCTTGGAAGAAGCACCTGAATCTGAAACTCTGTGTTGTTCATGTGTGCTTTTAAAAAGCTCAAATTATTTACCTTATATTTAATTTTCTCACATGAAAAAAATAGGGTGAAGTAAACAATGTTAGTGATACTGAGTTGTGAAGAATCAAGATGAGGGAATTCAATACTCAAAATAACTGTCAGTGAAAATTCAATAATTCTAGCATTTATTACCCTTAACATAGGGCTTACCCTATGCCTGGAAAAGTGATTTTCTTTTGCTAAGACTCCTATGCACCCACAGGGTTTATAACTTTTTGAGCCCATGACTTATATGGCACAGTTTCAATAGGCACTATCCATAATCTAGACATTCTGTGTCACTATTAGCCACACTTTTCCCGCTTGAGTTGCCCGTGTTCCATCATAGTGGCCTTTTCCAGAACAATATATTCTCCACAACCTGTTTAGATATTTCTCCATCTACCTCTTTCTTGAGTTTCTTGTTATCAATAGAGGTGCTTGCAGTGCTCCTTTTCAATGTCTCTTAATACACAAAAGAACTGCCTTTGTCTGCCTCTGAACTAGCTATAATTGCATATATTTTGGTTTGATCAAGGAAATTCAAGAGGGTCCATTTTTAGTGGTATTGAATTAAGGGCCAGGGAGTAACTCTCTAATTCTTTTGTGGCATCAGTTTGCAGAAAAGAATAGAAGCTGAGCTTTGCTCTGCACAGTCATCTGAGTAAACAGTAAAAGGCCACAGCTCCTCCCCTGAACACACACTAAAGGACAAATGTGGATCTGTTGTGGGTCTTTTAGATTTGAGGCTTTATTCCTGACCACTCAGGTCAATTATTCACATGAGATGAGAAGGCGTATTCTTCCCAACAGATATATATGACCCTATCTCAACTGTCACTAGCAGGATGCAACTAGCCTGTTATAGGCAGGAGCTAAGGATGTTCTAATGCATGAAACAAGCAAGAACTGAGAATTTTCAAAGTGAAACTATCAATTGTACCAAAGCTAATGATATTATCTAGCTAGGACTCCCTTGACTAGCAAATGCTTCCTTCACTCAAATTTTTTTTTTCAGTTGTCTCTACCACGTAAGTTCTAGAATTACAACATGTGCCACTGTAAGCACCCTGACAGGAGAGGAGATATTTTAATTAGAGACAACACTGTGTTCTTCCCTTTTTCTACCAAGCTAAAGAAATGATGGTCCTTTAGAAATTGGAATCCCATGATGAAGCCCAGTGCCAGACAGAGAAGGAACTTGTTTCCTAGAGCTTGCTCACAGTCTGACAACTTGTCAGACCACACTACAGGAGGGAGTAGAGCAGAGGCTATGATGGTGGATAGGACTACATCTTCACCAGGACTTCTCTTCCATTCACACCTGTTGCACTCTAATTAAACTTAAACCTCATGTCAGGACCAAGAAGAAAGATCTGTCGGAAGTCTGAGGTCACGGAACCTCTTCATCACTACTCCCAATGAATATATCTGCTGTTTCTTTTTTTTTTTTCACTTTTAATTGTCTCTCTAATTGGCCTACTGAGGACATCTGGCCAAACTTTGCTTAGAAGAATTGCCAGGGCCCAGCCTTGATTCTAAAAACTCTAGTAGTACAACTCTGTTTAACATTAAACATGTCTTTGAAAGAAATGCTTATGTATTGGCGATAATCAAGAACCACCTGCTTTTATATATAGGCATAAAATTCTCCAAATAATTTTAAACTCCTGCCTATTTATAATTAAAGATAAAGAGTCTGACTACATTTATTTAGAAAGGTAAGATTAGAGGGAATTTTAGAGTCTTGCAATAAAATCAAGTCAGTATAGATGCTGAGTCAAATACCCAGCTGTGCTTTATGGAGCTCTACTGGGAGCATAATTCACCAGTCATTGATCATGTGCAGTTTACAGCCTTATAAAAGTCAGAATTAAACTAAATTGAGGGAAATGCATTTAATGGTGTTACATGGTGGCATTTCTTTCTTTAATTTACATGAAATACTTTTCATATATACAGTAGAGTTGTGTGGACAAGAGAACTAATAAGATTAGTTTAAATCTCCCTGGACTTTGAGATATTTTTTCCTGAATATCTAATTTGTCTTTAGAGATTAATGAAAAGAACGTCATTTTCCTTTTCCTTTAACAAAACAGGCATGAAATTGAAGACACTTCAAGCAATACTTAATTTTCAAAAGTATTTTCAGGAATAAGGAGCAGATTTCTAAAGTTCTAAAGCTTTTAGAGAAAGTGAGCCACACTGTCACTTCCCTTGAGTGAAGACGTGGTGAACAGGGGGAATATGTGGCCACAAGAATGGACTGCCATGCTGCCAATCAGTGTAACTTCACATTAGTGCATAATACACATCTAGAAAAAGGGCATCTACTCTTAATTAAAATACAGGAGGAGTCCAAATTAGTTAAAGAATATCTCATATTAAAAATATATCTACATTAAAAGTTAAAGTCAAGAGCTGGAGAGATGGCTCAGGACTTAAGAGCTAATCATGTAGAATGCATTAGAATGAGTTTCTGTTAAATTGTAGTAAATGTGCATTAAATTAGCAGTACATGCTTGAAAATGTAGCCTATTTTTTTAGATATGCTTCATGCTTTTCTTCTCTGATAAACTTTTCTTTCCTTCACTTCAACTCCACAACTGCTATTTCTAGAGAAAAGATATCAAATGAAAATAAACGCAAGTCACACACACACAATGTATGTACACTTGTAATTATAATTTTCTAGTAGCCATATAAAATAAATGAAATGAAATGTGTCATTCAAGTGAATTTTATTTACTTCAGTATATCTAAATTGCAACTATTTCAACCTGAAATCATATTATCACTGAAAATTTTCCAGGTGTTTGCTATTCTCATTGCTACTTTTCCTGTTACAGTGATAATCAACTCTGACAAAAGTAATTTGAAGGCAAGTGGGTATGTTACTCATATTTCAAGGGACAGTCAGCATCTCATATTAAGAATGTCTACATTTGGAAGTTATGTAGCACAAATAATAAATGACCCAGAGATTGATATTGTTCATATTTCAAGCTGAAGATCAGAAAAGCAAAGCAGCTGGTCAGTAGTAACTCCTACTCTACCTCAGATTGAAAGGTGATCCTACTTCCAACAAACCTCAGACTGCTGCCTCTCCTCAACATGGCTGGAGAATCCTGAGACTTCAATGTATTCCTATCCTCAATATGGCTGGAAAATGAATGCCTGATACTGACCAATGAAGACCTTGCTCCTATCTTTTAATCCTTCTAGTGCTGGAATTAAAGGTACTTGGCCCCAAGTGCTGAGATTATCTTTTTCTGTGATGTTTGTCTTTAGGAATGGATCAATCTTTTGTAGATCTGGGTGGCCTTGGACTCACAGAGATCCATCTACCTCTTAATCCTGAGGTGTAGGATTAAGGTGTCTAACATCATTGCCTGATTTCTATAGTGTGAGGCTAGCCTTGCTTTCTGAATCCTCAGGCAAGCTTTAATAAATCATATATAATATATCACTACAAAATTAAAGTTGGAGGCTGGAGAGATGGCTCAAGAGTCAAGACCTAGTACTGCTACTGCAGAGGACTGACTTCTATTCCAAGCATTCACATGGAGCAGCTCCAGGGAATCCAATACTTCTGGCTTCCATAGGAATCAACACTCATATACATATCCAGATAGAGACACAAAAGTAAATATAAAAATAAAAATAAACCTTAGAAAAAGTTAAAATCTGAGCCCTGTGCATTGTGACTATGTATTACAAATATACCACAAATTATAATATTCTAGAAGAACTTTATATAAACCACACTGTGTTTTACATTCAGTGTCTCAATCCCTTCATCAGATTTTTTTAAATCTTACTTTACATACCAATCCCAATCAACTCTCCCTCCTGTACTCCCAGTCCCTCCATTATACCCCACCCCACTCTCCATTCACTCCTCAAAGAGAGTGAGGCCTCCCATGGGGAATCAGCAAAGTCTGTCACATTTGGGGCCCCCACCCCACCCCATCCTGTATTTAGGCTGAGCCAGTTATCCTCCATAGGGAATGGGCTCCAAAAAGGCAATTCATGCCATGGGATAATTACTGGTTCCACTACCAGAGGCCCCATAAACTGCTGAAGCCCCCAACTGTCACCCACACTCAGAGGCCTAGTTCAGTCTTATGCAGATCCCCAGCTCTTAGTTCACCTTTATTCTTCTCTCATACAGTACGTCCCAACTGCAACCTCTTGTACCTGCTCTCCTCACAGCATTTCCCACCTCTTCTTTTCCCCAAAACCATTCTTCCTCTGTTTCCCTCCAGAAAAGAGCAAGCCTCCCAATAATATCAACTGAACATAGCATAACAAAACTTGGCATAAACCCTTATATCAAGGCTGAGTGAAGCAACCCAGTAGAGGGAAAGGGTCCCATGAGCAGGCAAAAGAGTCAGACACCCCCCATTCCCATTGTCAGGAGTCTAAAAAAAGCCCAAGCTAAAAACAACCACAGCATGTATGTAGAGGATCTACTACAGACCCTTGCAGACTGTGGTTGCCACTTCAGTTTTAGTGAGCCCTGCTTGATTGATCATGTGGGTCATCGGGAATATCAAAGATCACTTTGCTGACTTTCTTATCAGTTGTGTTTTGTTCTACCTTATGTCTGGGAACCATCCCACTTCTAAATACTGACATCCAGGCAGTTTCAAGCATGGCTCCCTGTCCTGGCTTGGGCTTCAAATTAGATCAGTTAGAGTCAGGCAAGCATTGTGGGTCTTAGGTTTCTATGGCTGAGTTGATGTCTCAGTCCCACCATTAGCAGAGTAGCCTAGTTGCCGAAGATGGCCAGTTCAAGCTCCATATCTTCCATTACTAGGAGACCTTCTCCATGGGTTCCATGAAGTTTCCAATGTGCTTCATTTCCATACCACCCCCTAAACATCCACCTATCTCTATTATCTCTCTCTCTCTCTCTCTCTCTCTCTCTTTCTCTCTCTCTCTTCCCAACCTGATCCCTCCTGTTGCCATCCCAATCCATCCCCAAACCACTCTCAAAATCGATTCTATTCTACCTTCTCAGAGAGATCCATGCATTCCCCATAGACCTTTCCTCTTCATCTAACTTCTCTTGATCTGTCGATTATAGGTGACTATCTTTTACTAAATAGCTAATACCCACTTATAAGTGAGCACCCATAATGTTATCTTTTTGAGTCTGGGTTACCTTGCTCAAGATGTTTTGTTCTAGTTCCATTTGCCTGCAAGTTCCATGATGTCATCACCCCCCCCTTGGACAGATAATATTCCATTGTGTAAATATACCTCTTTTCTTTTCTTTCAGGTCTTTTAAGACAAGATTTCTCTGTCAGTCCTGGGTGTCCTAGAACTCTCTTTGTAGACCAGTCTGGCCTCAAACTCATAAAGATCTATCTGTCTCTTCCTCTCTGACTACAGAATTAGAGGCATGCACTATCACCATCAAGCAATATTCCACATTTTGGGTTGAAGATCATTTAGATTGTTTCCAGTTTCTGACTGCTGTGAATATGCTTGTGCAAGTGTTCTTGGGGTAAGATGGAGCACCTTTTGAGTATATGCCCAAGAGTGGTATAACTAAATTATGAGGTAAATGGGTTCTTAATTTTCTGAGAAACAGCCATAGTGGCTGATTTCCATAGTGCTGTACTTCCCACCAACAATGGGAAAAGTATTACACCTTATTCCACCTTCTCACCAGCATGAGCTGTCATTTGTGTTATTACCTTAGCCATTCTGACAGATGTAAGATGAAATCTTAAAGTAGTTTTGATTTGCATTTCCCTGATGGCTAAAGATGTTGAACATTTCTTTAAGTGTTTATGAGCCATTTGAAGTAACTCTATTGGGAATTTTCTGTTATATCTGGACCCCATTTTGTTCTCCTTTTTTATTTAAATTAAAAACAATATTATTTTACATATCAATCCCAGTTCCCTCTCCCTCCCATTCTTCCCTGCCCCCAACTGACCCTTTCTTCATCCTCTCACTCCCTATCCACTCCACAGAGAGAGTGAGGCTTTCCAAGGGGTATCATCAAAGTCTATCACATCAATTGGAGCAGGGCCTAGGCCCTCCCTCCACCTCCTAGTATTTAGGCCGAGAGAATATCCCTCCATGGAGGAATGGTCTCCCAAAGTCTATTCATGCACTAGGAATAAATACTGGTTCTCCTGCCAGGGTCCCCATAGTCTGCCAGAAATTCACAAGGGAAAAAAAGAAAGCACCTTCAATAAATAGTGCAGCTCTGTCTGGATGTCTGCATTTAGAAGAATGTAAAGACATCCATAATAATTATCCTGAACAATACTCAAGTCCAAGTGGATCAAACACCTCAACATAAAACCAAACACACTGAACCTGAAAAGAAAATAGGGAATAATCGCCGTGAACACACAGGAAACAACTTCCTAAACAGAACACCCATAGTGCAGACACTAAGTTAGACTACTAATAAATGAGACTTCATAAAACAGAAAAGCTTCTTTATGGCAAAGGACACCATCAATAGGACAAAGTGGCAGCCAACTCCATATCTGGAAGAGGGCTAACTTCCAAAGAACTCAAGAAAATAGACACCAATAAATCTTCAACTTTATAATGTGTGACAGTAGTCAAAGTCTTTTTGGCACATAATGAAACGAGAATCTAAGACACAAACCAAAGATAAGGATGGTAAGTGACAGATCCACCACCTGAGAATATGAACCCTGTTCTTCCAGTAGTACACTGATGTATGCACAGCAGCTTTCCTTTTTCACCTGACTCCCAAACCCAGTGCATCTACTGGTAATTTCAAGGAGCAGATTTCTTTACCACAGACCTATGTGTAGAATACTTTCCCTATTTTTCTTGTTCTGGCTTTTATTACCTCTTTAATTTTACCCTTTGAAAGATGTAAATAATTAAAAAGAAAGGAAACTGTATAAGGAATCAGTATAAAAGTAAAGAATTAGAGTTTGGGTTGCAGTAAGTTCAAAGTGGGTTTTGGGGTTTTGTTTTCTTTTCTTTTTTTTTTTTTTTTTTTTTTGTTGTTTTTGTTTTTTTTTTTTTTAAGAAAATGATCTGTGTTTTAAATAAATGCCATTTTTTTTCAGCTGAAGTGATATAATTGATTTATTTATGGTGTTATTAGCAGACTTTTCTTAGATTTTTCTATTTTTGTAATTCTCCTATTCAGACATCAGCTATCAGGTGAGCCTACCTTTTGGAGAATGTCCCTAATGTTCTTGCATTCATTATCATCCCTGCAGAGTGCTATAATTGTGTTTTTTAATCCATCAGTTAGATCTGCAAGTTGCAAGCACCACCTCAAGAAGCTTGGGAATACATTTTTCCTTTGACAACCTTCTTATATGCATCTTGTCTTCCTTTTGTCCTTCAGACACCTATGCTAGGAGATGTTTCCAAATTCAGTCAGCATCCAGGAGTTGTCTTCATGCCAAACCTCTTCTACCTTCTTCATTCTATGGGGGAAGGTATGGACATGGCTTCATGGGTTATGTTTTGTTGCCATAATTTTTGCATTTGACTCTAGGAAGATTAAAAATAGCAATCTTCTCACAGAGTGGGAGGAATTGTTTTTAGTCTTAACACTGATGTCTTGCTTCACTGGGATTATCCAGGCTATGGTGCAGGCTTCCTCTGCATTATCAGGACTTTAAAAGGGCATTGTGCTTTGTCTTTTATTTAAGATAGTATTATTGAACTGCTGGGTAGGACTATTTAAAATATTTTTCTGCTTTCTGTTGGTAATTGTTGACATTTCTTATGTTGTAGAAATTAACACATCTCTGCACACACCCAGAGATCCATATTACAGTCACATCCTTGGTTCATAACCTTCAAGAGACAAACAGAAACCTGTGAAACATTATCCAATTACACACCCATATCTGATGATAAACCTTCAGCAGGTGCTTATTATGTAGAAAAGGGCTTTTAATAATGGCTGTATTTTCTTTCCCTTCAGAGTTTCAAAATATAATGCAGTGCCAAATGGTAATAGAAACCTAATAGAAAATCAGCACTCCAGTCTTGTGCTTCTGATAACCTTATCAACCACTTTCACAACAGAGCATAAGATGAAGACACTTCCTGAAATGAAAATTAATTGCTCTGGATTTCTCTTAAATTCTTGTCATCTGTAGTATCAGGTAGTTGAATATTTTCCCTAACTCAACTTTAACAAATTGCCTTGCAGGTGATTTCCTCATTTTGTGAATAGTCATTTCACCTCTGATTTTATTGTTATCTAAATAGGGCAAAAATAGCCTTTATTTCTGTTTTGCTTTCTCAACAGTGGGGGGGGGGGAAGGAATACAGTTTCAACCAACCTGTTTTTCATTAACAAAATATGACTTTATATTTTGATTGTCAGTTGAAAGGAAAAGTATGCTTGTGGTGGAGATGAAAACAGGGGAAGTAGAAGATCTGTAAAGATTTAAAACATTAATAGGAAGAGAATAAGTCTATGAAGTTGAAATAAGAAAGTTATTCAGAATATATTTGCATCTGTTCTCTGAAATAGCATTTCTCTGATCTTTTCTCACTCTGATCTTTAAAAAAAAAAAATCAAAAACCAGTGATCTAATTTACTGCGAGAAGGGGAAAATAAACAAATACACAAATAAATAAATAAATGCTTGTTTGGTATCTGTTTGATCCTAATACTTTAGATGCATTGAATGGATATTTGAGGGGTCCTAAAAAATTATTTTACTGTGGAAAAAAAATGCATCAGTGCCTACACTGAGGCTTTCTGAAGAAATGTATCTATTAAGAATTCATGAATCTGTTAGGAGTGTGTTCAGCAAAGAAAGCCTCATGAAGACCTTAAATTGTTGCAAATGGGATTTTTCTCCAATAGCAAAATCCTCATAGATAGGCCATAGGCCATGCAGAGTGTGTGAGGCTGGTCATGCTATCAAAGGCCTACATCGTTCTGTAGATCTATTTATTGTTCTACTCCACTATGTATGAAGTGGTAGAACTCTAGCCATGAATGTTACTTCCTTAGTTGCTTACATGCTACCCATCTAGGTATATCCAGATTCTAAACAAGAAGATAGAACACAAGAACCATTATAGGACATATCCCAGGGGACTCTGCTCTTTAAAAAAAAAAAAAAAAAACTTTCAGAAGCTCCACAAAATACTCACAGGTGAAACTCAGTAAGTAATGTGTTGTTAACTTCCTTCCCAGAAAAAGAACAAGCGTTGCATGCATACACAGTCTCACATACACAATATCATCTACATTATATTTACCACCTATCATTATCATCACGCAGAATTACTTCCTACCATACACTAATATACAATGACACTATCATCCATAAACATTCAAAAAGTCAATCATCATACACTATTTGGTCACACTGAGAAGAGGCTTTCAAAAACTCAGCTTCTACCATTACAAACAGGTTCCGCCCATGTAAGTGAAGTTCACCTAGCCTGGGTCCTCCTTTCTGGATTGGGCCCTCATCTGTGTTCCACATGGTTCCTCATTCCCAGAAATCTAGAAAAGGTGATTGTTTCCATACATGGCTGATTACCTAGAGAACTGGCATAATAATAATAATAATAATAATAATAATAATAATAATATAATACATTATCCTAAAAAACATCTTCTATCATCTTTTTTCTACCTTTTAGAACTCTAACTTCTCTAACATGATTTCTATTTAAAGGAAGAAATTAATTATATCACTCAAATGATTCTCAAATTAGATTGCTAAAGATTCAATTAAAAGTCCTGTTAGAAGTTTATGGGGCTGAAAGTATTTGTGATTTAACAGTGGAAAGATTGAGACACCAATCCAGTCACATAACCTTCTACCTATAGTCTGTCCAGCCTATGGGATGTGCTGGAGTAAAGATGACAAAGAGATTGTGGAAATGATTAGTCCAGCCAGAGTGAGCCCACCCCATCGTCACTGTATGGAGTGCAAGGACCCAGAGGCTAGATGGCCTAGAAACTTAAGATGAAACCAAACACCACTGGAGGCAGAGAAATGTCAATGTAATAATACCAAAGACATTGTGCCGTGCTCATAGATTGGTACCTAATCTGGTAGTCATCACAGAGGCTTCATCCAGTAACTAGTGGAAACAGATGCACAGACCCACAGCCAAACATGGGCAGGCAGGGCAGGGCAGAGCAGGGCAGGACAGAATTGCTACATGCTTACTCAAACTCAAAATTGACAGTGGTGACAGGTGTGAAAGGCAAATTTTCAGAGCAATTCTTATTGGCAAAAGACTAAAGACTACCTTCATTGAGTTGAGAAACAATGGTAACATTAATATCAACTAGGACAGCTTCAGAAAGCTGCTGGCAAAATGGCTAAGAAGTTAAGAGCACTTGCTCTTTCAGACACTCCGTGTTTGGTTCCCAGCACCCAGGTGAGTAACTAATAATCACAGTATCTCCAGCCCCAGAGCCTCAGACCCTTTTCTTGCCTCTATGTGCACACACACGCGCGCACACACACACACACACACACACACACACACACACACACACACATACGCACACGCACACGCACACAGAGAGAGACAGAGAGTGGGAGAAAGAGAGATGCATACTTGCTTGCGAGTAACAAGCATATGTTTGTGTGTGTGTGTGTGCATAAATAAATAAAATAAGCTTACAAAGAAAGAAAATCTATAAAATTATGAGGTTGATTAGTAATGGGAGTCAACAAACAAGGGGGAAAAATATCAAGATTTGGGTTTGTCTTATTTGTAGAATAATCAAGTCAATATAAAATTAAATAAGGCAAATATTAGTTTTATTTGGAAGAGATTAAATTAATTTAAGGCACTTTTGCTTTGAAGCAGCATCTGTGAAGATAACTGTAGCAGGCATGAGAGACAGTGGTAAGATATGAGACATAGTCATCTACAAGGCATTAACTTTGGTTTTTGGTTTTTCAAAAACAAGATCAAGAGAAACATACATACTATGAATTGACATATATATATATATATATATATATATATGTATATAATATATATATGTGTGTGTATGCATACATATTATATTTTGCTATGTTAAATCCTTTTATAGGATAAGGAATGAACATGTTTCTCTTAAATTTTTAAAATCCATGAAAAGCTTAGTAGAGGTTCTTTGGTCATACATAATGCAAACTACTGACAGTCACAACTTCTGGCAGAGGAACATGTATTCTTATACACAGAACTACATGTGACTGTGAACATTTGTATCAATTTTAGTCATCACTGTTTCTATACCCTTCTCACAATGACAAGATGCCTCAAAGGAAAATAGCAGGAAATAATACTTTGTTTGTTTATTTGTTTATTTGTTTATTTATTTTGGTTGTGAGCCTAGCCTTTAAAGGCTTAGCCAGCTCTCCAGCACAGTACCATATATATATATATATATATATATATATATATATATATATATTAAATAATCAATTCCAACTACATTGTTTTTATTGTGTTACCTGTATGTTTGAGGTTGAAATATTTTTGCGCTCCTTTGTTGACTACATAAACTTTATGTTGCTTCTATTTTCTCTATGTTCTTCCTGTGTTATAATTTATCTGTTTAATTGTGGAATAATGATCTTCAAAGCTATATGAAAATGAGCAAGGACCAGGAGTACATTACCCTTCCTGCTTTAAGATACCCTGTTATGGGCCAGTTATTTATGAACTTCAGTTTGTCTTGTTTGACATTGTAATTGATTGCAATAATAAAGTCCTTACCAAAAGCTGAATTACTTTGAAGGAATTTTCCTATTTCTCTAAGCGCTTTTCAAGCATGATGAGTGGGTTGAGCTACTTCTCCTGACATAAGTTCACAAGAGACATTCAATGTCCTTTAGTAAACACAGTGGCAGAAGATCAAGCTGTTGCTCTATAGACTGCAGCAAATTGTACCCCTGAGTTTCAGCTGTGGCCTGGTACAGTCTTAGGTTAGTTTCAGTGTGTGTAGGTGATACCTTTCCTCTGCTCTGGCCTTAGCTGTACCAAAATGACTGCTAAGGCATCTTATGTGAGTACTTACTGCTTAAATCACCCTTTATTTGCATTACAAATAAGTAGGATCCAAATAATAGATACTCAGCTTGAATCACTTTATAATGAAGGTTTGCTGTGATACCCAACTGGCCTGTAGCTAATTATACTAGAACCCTGGTCATATCAGATAAAGTGCTATGGAGTTTACTAACTGGTAAAAAGGAGAGATGACAACACATTTGTTCTTTAGTCATAGTGGCTTATTTGAAATGATAATGCTGTAGTTTAGATATGGGATTCGGGCAGGCTCCCTTAAAACCAACATACTAAACATATACCCCTCATATGGTAACAATATGGAAAGTGTTGGAACCTCAACCTCTAGGGGTGTGGTAGGCCCTACCAGAAGGAAGTCATAGCATTGAAGAATGCCTGTGAGGAGGATTTGGAGTACTACCCCCCCCCCTCATCTCCCACACTCTCTCCTCTATCTCTGCTTTCTAGCAATCAAGGAGCTTTTTACACCATCATGATAAGCAGTACTTCCAAAGGCCCAAAACAATGAATGCTAGGAAACTATAGGCTAAATACTGGGAAGTCATAAGACAAAGTAATTCTTCCTTATAAATGAATTGGTTGGTGAGTTATCAATAGTAAGTTCACTAATACTGTTAAAATATTACTAGCTGACTTGAAGGATAGCCATGTAATTTGATGCAAATTAACAATTTTCTTATTTGCAAACATTTTCATGTGAAACTGGAAGAGACCATTTATTGTATGGAAAAGACCGATGTTATAAATATTTCATACAAAGCCAGAGTAAATCTAATATTACTTAATAAATAAAAAAGATGAAGCAAATTTTAGAAGGTCATGATATGTAATTTTGGGGAATTTTTTCTGTAGGTACTAGCTGTAAAAAAAAAAAAAAGAAAGAAACAAAGAAAAGAAAGAAGGAAAGAAGAAAGAAAATGCAATGAGTTGTATCTACAGTGACACTAGCTGCCATCAGTAGGCTTTGGGGGCTACTGAGTTTCTTGAACTATAAAGACTCTCAAAGAAACAGTTCAAGATTCAATTGCTGAAGGTATATACCTTACATCTTTGAAGTCTTGTGTATATACCTTGTGTCTAGAATAGGTCATAGCCAAGAAAGAAGCTTTACCCCACCAATTTATTAAAATGAGCTTTCTTCTAAGAAATTGTAGCCTCATTTCCAGAGGAAATGAGGAAAAGAGAATGAAATCATTATTTTGATAAGTAAAAGTAGTCACTTTAAACTTTGCAACAGCAGTGAACAGGTAATGTGCTTGTTTTCAAAACTTACAGCACTGGACCAGGAGGCTCCGAGCAATGCCCAGGAAGGCAGGCCAGAAACAGGCATAAGCTTACCTTCTCCAGTGGTTACAGGTGGGACTAGGAAGCTGGCAAACTCTGGATGATCTGGTCCGCTGGCACTGGTTCCCCTGTAGGCAGTCCCCAGTCCTCAGGAGGCTCTGATCAGGACACCAGAGGGTGGGCTCCTCTCAGATGGTTGTATTTATGTTTAGTCATTTCTGTGTAAAAATAGCAATTGTTCAATGAGAAGATGCCTTGAATTTGGCGGGGGACAGACCTGGGAGAGCAAGGGTGAGTAGAGAATACATTGCAATTTTAATTAAACTTCTTTTTAAAAAGTAACCCATGTAGTAAGAAGGGATTAGAGAAGAGGAAGGAAACTATGGGAGGGGAGAGTAGTCCAAAGGGGAATAGGGTTGAATATGATCAATGTACATGATATATATATATATATGATATTATAAGGAAGCCTGTTATACTATTTTAAATGATATTTTCAATGATAATCTTAATTGTAAACTACCAAAAAATAAAATATATATTTTATAATATTAGAAAATATCCACAGTTAAACAAATTAAAAATCATTAAGATATGTTTGTAAATGTGTAAAATATATTCATAATGCCAAAGTACTTTGATAATCATTCTAACAAATACATTTAATCTTCTCAAGTAATTTCCTGTTATTTACTTAGCTATGGAAAATGATAATGTAGTAACAATTGTGATGTATCTCGCTAGTTTTTCTTTTAATTTATTAATTTTGACTATTTCCACTTCCATTTTTATTCCATTTTTATTGTGATAACATAAAATTGACCAGTTTATTTTTTTTTCTTTATTTCAGGCTGAAGATCCAAATCATTTTACAGCTTCCCTAGTTACCCTTTTGAAAAAACAAATCATACAACATACTTTGATCATGTTTTCCATTTTCCCAATTACTCCCAGTTCCTCCCCACTGCCATACCTACCCAACCTAGGTATCATGTTCCTGTTTTCAAAAGAAAGGAAAAAGAAATGCAAAATCACAATGGTTAAAATAAAAATAAAGACCAGTAACTTCTTAAATAGCAAAATCAAACAAAAAGTCCACAAAAATACCAGTGGGTTCATTTTGTGGTGGCCAGATATTCCTGCCCTGAAACGTGGTTGATATACCCATTGAGACTCCATTGGAGAAAACTGATAACATTTAGAGGGGCATGAATAGAAAACAGCAAATTGATAGCCATGCTGTATAAGAAGCACTTAAGGGGCTGTAGAGATGGCTCTGTCAGTAAGTTGCCTGCCATACAAGTTTTAGGACCTAAGTTTGTATGTCTCAGACTCACATTAAAATACAGTATGGAGGTACACATTTGTAATCTAGTCCTAGGATGGAATGGAAATGAATGGATCTCTGAATTTCATGAGCCAGTCAGTCTAGACAAATCAGTGGGCTCCAGATTTATTCAGACTCAGAAAAAAATAAGGTAGAGGACAAGAGGGAAAGATACCCAGTGAAGAGCTCTAACATACCCAAACATGGCAAACACTGCACCTACGAGGGCCATGATCTCCCTTCTTTATTTTGTCTCCTTTATATGGCAATTTCCCTTTCCTGAGACTGACCATCAAAACTAAACCACTGGGTAGCCTAATTTGTCCACTTCCACAGTCTTGAGGCTGACTACCAAGATCCAGTGTTGGATACACTGACAACAAGTCCAAATTGGACTGACCAACTCATCCTAGCACAGATTCCCCCCCACACACACTTTTTGTTTTCTCCTTAAAAACCACCCCCCAAGAGCCACTTGTTGCTGTTTCTACCAGATTCATATTCAGCCTCTCTGACTTTCTGTCTTGCTTAGTAAAGGATGTTTTTGTGTTGAAAATTCCTGTTTGGATGTGGTCTATGATTAATCCAGTGTGGTGATATGTCTATGATCTAATAAAACCACTGAATTTCAGAATACAAAGCCAGCCACACTAGACAGTCATAGAAGCTGGGCAGTGATGGCACATATATTTAATTCCAGGACCCAGGAGACAGAGGCAGATGGATCACTGTGAGTTTCAAGGCCACCCCAGGAATATATGAGTGAATAAAAGAGAAACAGAGCTCAAGCCTTTAGTACCATAACTAGAGAAGTATATAAGAAAGAAGCAAAGGGTCTCATGTGGCAATTAGTCATCAACCACATTGAGGACAGGAAGAGATTTATTTTCCAGTCACAGGGAAGTGAGAATCGTCATGTGAGCCTTGGTACAGGTTAAATGCTTCTGTCTGGGCTTCTTTGATTCTCTTATCTTCAGCTTGAGCCCCAATATCTGCTCTGGATTTTATTATTTATGCTACAATCCAGGGTCCAGAAGGGAGTACCCAGCAGTGTGCAGATCCCTTCATTTTGGTTTCCTGATTCCAAAACTCTTCCACATTTTTCAGTTCATCTGATGCTGGATCTCCTCATCCAATAGTAGCTAATCATTCCTCTACCCCTCACCTTTCCAAACAATCACCAGGTGATCATCGGGCAATGACTGTTCAGTGTCTGGCATCTCTCCTGTGTTCAGTGAGAACCCAGGAACTGAACCCCACCATGACCTCAATGGTTTTGGCAGACTCCCTTGGATGGCTGGTAGGAACATTTTGTTCCATTTATTTCATATTGGTCATGGTCTGAAATGCTTAAGTCATGTCCAGTGTAGTATTCTCTCTGTCTGCTGTCTGCCAATCTGGATATAGAAGTCTCAACTACCTTTCCATCATTATGTCTTCCTACATCCCACCATGTTTCCTGCCATGATAACATGGACTAAATCTATGAACTATAACCCAGGTTGATTAAACTAAATGTTTTCCATTATAAGAGTTTACAGTGGCCATGGTATCTGTTCACAGCAATAGAAACCCTAACTATGTACTCTAGCTCTTCTCAATCTTTGCCCTATGCCTCACAAGACTTTGAATCTTTCACCCTTTGAGTTGATGTCTGCAGATGCTTCTTTCACTGGGACTGCATCCCTTGCCCTCCTCCATCTCTGGTAAACTCCTGTCCTAGCTCTTAAAGGGCATCTGATTGCTCATCAGGACATATTCTCACTGCCTCCGTCACAGGCCACTCACAAATCTTCCAACTTGTCCAATACAGCTGGAATATCAGGTTCTCCTCACATCTCTCAACCAAGCAATTCCATCTCTCCAAACCAAGAGGGAAGGGTCCTATACCATGGTAACTGCAGTTAGGCTCTAGGAAACCCCATATTGTAGCAATCTGCTTCATCTTAAAACGCTTTTCTCCCCCTCCTCCTCCCCCCTCCCACATCTCTCAACACTCTCCTAACCCCTACTTTACTTGTTTGCACATAGGTTCTGCTGTCTGTTTCTTTAAAATTAGCCATTCTCCAATGCCCTCTGTCTCTGAATAAGATGCATCTTACCCACTTCCTCTCATTCCTGCTAATTTACCTTTTATCATAACTAAGAAAAACTATAATTATAACTATCTAGTCTTCAGCTCCATCAAACACTCCAGAAAGATATAACATCACCTGAATAAACAAGTGTATTACAAGCAACTTTTAAAACTCTAGAAATGACAGGGACATCTAGCTGCCTGGACAGTTACCCCCCAAAAAAATAATGTTCTTCTATAACACTGAGGCATCCATTTTCAGGCTACAAGCCTAGAGTATCTGCCAGACTTTTCAGTGAAGCAGGAAACTTGAAGGACTGCTGTTAGTATCCAAGCATCTGTACTGGCTTGCCCTTAGGACAGGCTATACACTCAGCTTCAGCCACTAACAGCATCGCCTGGGCATATTCACTGTGTTCCCTTTTAAAGGGGCTCTGACCATCTCCCATCCTTCTATCTCTCTTTCTTTCTCTCCCTCTCTCTGTTCCTCTCTCTCTCTCCCCTCTCTATCTCTCCCCTTCTTACCTCTCTCTTCCCCTTTCCTCTCTCCTGTTCCTGTCTACAGAGGCTAGTCTCCCCCCCCCCTTTCCCTTTTTTATGATCCCTTTCCCTAATTAAAAAAAAACCCTCTGCTTGAATCCTGTCTCATGGCATCTTTCTCTTGAGCACTGCTTTTCTTAAATTACAAAAAGTACTTTCTAGGGAAATGATAAAACAGACTTCCACTATTGCTAGAAGTCTTAGCTGTGGTTAGTTACCCTTATAGAATACTGGGAATTTTCATTGCTCTAAGTTTCTAGGTCATCCCAGAGATGGCCCCAGAATCAAGTAGTCTCTGCAGTACTATTTTCCTCCATCCTCACCCAACCTGATCCCTCCTGCTCTATCTCCAGTCCCCTTTGAGGCCTCTCATCATCATTCGCTTTCAATGTCCATTCTATCCCCCTCTTGAGCCTTTCCTGTTACTTAGCTTCCCTGGGTATGTGGGTTGTAGCATGTTTCTCTTTTACTTTATGGCTAATATTCACTTATGAGTGAGTACATGCCATCTTTGTCTTTCTGGTCTGGGTTATCTCACTCAGGATAATTTATTCTAGTTCCATCTATTTACTAGCAAATTTCCTACTGCCATTGTTTTTAATCAGCTGAGTAATGCCCCATTATGGAAATAACACCCTTTTTCCTTAAATCCATTTTTGAGCTAAGGGACATCAAGATTATTTCCAGTTTTGGCTACTAATGAA
This sequence comes from Phodopus roborovskii, assembly GCF_943737965.1. NCBI lineage: Eukaryota > Metazoa > Chordata > Mammalia > Rodentia > Cricetidae > Phodopus > Phodopus roborovskii. The sequence continues at coordinate 14,884,360 of NW_026126447.1, forward strand.
TAAAGCTGCTATGAACATAGCTGTTCATATGTCCTTGTGGTATGGTAGAGCATCCTTTGGGTATATGACCAAGAGTGGTATAGTTGGGGTCTTGAGGTAGATTCTCAATTTTCTATGAAACTGCCATATTGATTTCCAAAGCAGCTGTACAAGTTTGCATTCCCACCAGAAGGAGGAAGTGTTCCCCTTGCTCCACATCCTCTCCAACCTGAGCTGTCTCTTGTGTTTTTGATTTTAGCCATTCTGACAGGTGTAAAATTGAATCTCGGTCTTTTGTTTGCATTTCTCTGATTGTAAATTGTTTTCAACATTCATTTAAGTGATTCTGAAAGACCCCTAGCAATAGGAAATATAATGTCTGAACTGTCCATCTTATATAACCGGACAAGATGTCTGTGATGGGAAGGGACAAGATTGGGATATCAACCATACCACAAACCCTTTGGTCTACAATTTGTCCCGCCTACAAGATGTGCTGGGATAAAAATGGCACAGAGATTCAGGAATTGTGGAAGTGACCAACTAGTGACTAGCATAACTGAAAACCCATACCCTGAGAGAGAGCTCTACCTGAGGGCCAGGACCCAGAGGTAGATACTCCGAAGCCCTAGGGTAGAACCAAACACAAATGGCACAATAATGTCAATGAAATCATTCCTAATCAGATTCTGCTATACTCATAATTTGATGCTTAGTTCAACTGTCATCAGAGAGAGCTCACCCCATCAACTGATGGAAATAGACTCGACTCACAGAATCCTATGTAAGAGGGGGAGGAAGTATTTTATGACCCAGAAGTGTCGAGAAATCACAAGAAAACCCATGAAAGCAACTAACCTGGGCTTATAGGGGCTCACAGAGACTTAACCAATAACTAGAGAGTCTACATGGAACTGGCCTAGGCCCCTGCATATAAGTTACAGTATTATAACTTGTTCTTCATGTAAGACTCCTAATAGAGAGAGCAGGAGCTATCTCTGACTGTGTTACCTGATTTTGGCACTGATTCTTCCTACTGGATTACCTCATCTATACTTACTAAAAGAGGAGGTGTCTAATCTCACTGCCACTTGATATACCATGGTTGGCAGATATCCATGGAAGGTCCGCCTGTATCTGAAGAGTGGAGGATAAATGGATGGACTGGAGGAAGAGAGGGGTGATAGTAAGGAAATGGGAAGAAGGGTGGGAGGGTAAATTTTGATTGGGTTTTTAAAATTATATATATATATATATATATATATATATATATATATATATAGAGAGAGAGAGAGAGAGAGAGAGAGAGAGAGAGAGAAGGGAGAAGGGCAGGGGGACTTCCTTCTCTGACTCTAACTCCACAAAATGGTTTCAGTCTTATTTAATGAGCTGGGACAAGCATTTGACAGGCCCCTCATCATTATTGTTTTTCTATCTTTGCTCCTCTATTCCTTAACTGTCTTTCTCTTCCTTGGCCAAACAAATTCAGCAAATAAATAACCAAACTTTTAATCTGTTTCTCCTCAGGCATTATCAGTCTCTAGTTTCTAAAGATGATATCACTACATCCCATGAACATAAAAGGTATGGAAACAATGTAAAAGTTTCAACAAAACCATCCTAAAGGGATGATAATGTATAGTATACCTAAAGCCCAAGATGCAAGCCAGAGCACCATATCATATAAACCAGCATGTTGGCACACACTCATGATTACAGCACTTTGAATGATGATTCAAGAAGATCATAAGATCAAAGTCATCCTCAGCTACACAGAGTTCAAGGCCAGTTTGCACTACCTGAGACCCTATCTCAAAATACCAAATTAAATAATAGTAATAATAATAATAATAATAACAACAACACTCAGGAGACAAGGAGTAAAAGGTCCAGAGGCAAAGCAAGCTTCAAGGATGATTGGAAATTTTTAGTGATATGCATGTGCTGAGAGTGCTAACTACCACAAGAAAGTACGAATCTGATAGGGAGAAACATGAACATAACATACAGGACACCCTTTTCTTCAAAGGAAGAATTTTGGTAAAGAGTATCTCATCAGATAAATTTCAGGATTGATCTAAAATTATACCTTATGAACAATAGCTGATTCTAATCTCAATTTTAGGTGGAAGAACAAGTTAATGTGACTAAACACCCCTCTCCTAAATCACTACACCATGTCATATCCCAGTCTATCCTCAGCTTTCCTTGACATGCTGCTTCTGATTTTTTTTTTCTGGAATGAACTTATGCCATTTTCTCTCCCTTCAATGGGGAGTTAAACATGGAGAGTTTGAATGCTGCTTTTCTTGTGGCTCATATTGGTTGCCTCTGGTTTTATGGTTCACCTAATGCTGATTCATTCATCGATGGGCCATCAGGTACCTGAAATATCTGCCCTGCCACTGCCATGCTCATAGTGATGAAAAATATCTCTGATTTTTAGAGCCCTCTCTTTGATGCATTTCCTTTGGCCTTAGAGGTAGATTGCCTTAGGTTCAGCAACCAGACAACCCCAACTTATTGCTGACTTTAAAGACCTTCCATCCTCGAAGGATAAAAAAGGTGTAGATAATATTAGTAGTGCCTTTGGTGCCTCTGTAGGCACATCCATCCACATTTAAATACACGTTTTTATGTTTAGCCATTTATTCCTAACTGTGAAATATTGCAAGAGCTTAAGCATTAGCATACTAATCCAGGCCTGAGGTCTGAGGAGATTTACACTGAACATTTTTGATGCCATTATTCACACTGTGCGTGAAGCTGAGTAAGACTTTCCTCTGAATCACAGTAATGTCAGATCACACCCACTAGCTGCTGGGCTAAAAATCTAACTATCATAACTGCAGCAATAGTTCAGTGTTTTTATTTTTCAAAAATCCAATGAAGTCAATGTAGCAGCTGCAAATGTATATAGCTACAGAATCAGTAAGAAGGAGTTAGAGGTCTGACTGTCACTTACAAGCTCTATGTCCTTGACAAAGGACTCCATCTCACTTCACCTCAGTCCCTAACTATCAAATAGCTAATATATGAGGTACAAATAATGAAAGTTAAAGGAAGAAACACATAGACAGCCTGAGGTGCAACTGGTGATGAGTAGAAGAGACAGTCCTGATTATGACTGTGGGCAATGTCAGCACAATCTGAGAAAACTCCCCCAAAGAAATAGATAGGAGACTGATGAACACACTGTTGTTAATTTAAAAAGTGTTTAAGCTCATCTCAACTATCTACATCATTCCACAATGTAGGGTGTGTTTTATCCAAGAGTATTCCATTATTCATTTCATGGGAAAACTAGGGCAAGATCTGTTTCCTCTATTTGTCTCATTTAATTTCTATTCTGTTTGTACACTGTGAAGCTCATATTGGTTTAACAAAAGCTGAATGGCCAGTAGTGAGGCATGATCTGGGGCAGGGACAGGGGGAGAAAAGGTGCTGGGAAGAAGAAGAGTCACCAGTGAGATGGAGAGGAAGCAGCATGGACAGGACAGAGTAAAGGTAATAACGCCATAAGACAAAAAGTATGTGGATGAAAATGGGTTAATTTAAGTTGTAAGAGCTAATTAGTAACAAGCCAAAGATATCAGCTGAGCCTTCAAAACTAATAAGAAGTCTCTGTGTCATTAGTTTGGAGCTAGAAGGAGGGTTAGAAAAATCTGCCTACACGATTTTTCAATTAGGATGATCTGAACTTCAAATCTTAATATCAAGCAGACAGAGACAGAATACTGTCACCATAAACTAACAGTTCTCTACCTCTCAACTAGAGGGGAAAGGTTTAAGAAACTGTAACAGCTAGAAGGCCTTGATAGAAAATAGCCACTTCTCTAGAGACCCCACATTTTATGTAGTACTTCAAACACATGAAGGTTGAAACCACTGAACAGTGAGAACAGTGCACATTCTCTTTACATAGCACAGTCTGGATTAAATTTTTTCTCAGCCTGGATTTTCAAAAGTGGTCTTGTTCCAACTACAAGAATTCTCTCACTCACTTCCATACCTCAAATGCCTATCTGCCATTTACCACCAAACTCTTTTGTTTCTGACCTTAATTTACTCTCCATATTCCACATTCCTGCAAAATGTATCCCATTCATGGAAGATATTGGATATTGCTATAAGGGTGACTTAGGGAGTCCTCTCAGCTGCTCTGCAAAGTTTTCTGACCTGTCTAAATAGTATTTATATTAAAGTAACTGTGATTCTAAAATCATAATTGAAGCAGGAGTGGTGGCACATTCCATGCCAGTAAGTTCAGTACTTAAGAGGTAGAAGCATGAGGACCAGAACTTTAAGGCCAGCCTTGAGCATCATAGTATGTTTGACAATAAATTTGGCTACTTGACACACTGTCTCAAAAAACATAGAAATGTCCTGAAAATTTAATGTCATGGCTAGCTTCATTAACATTACATAGAGAAATAGAACTGTAAACTATTGAGGCATGGTCCCATTATCCAAACACTGGAGTCAAGCTAGCTCATGCATCAGAAACAGGCCCTGGTGACATTGCTAGAGGTTTCCACAAAAGACTAAGCTACATAATTGTCACCCAGATGCAGAGCACCTAGATTGGTCCCATACCAGCTCCCTAGCTTCCATCCAGAGTCCATGAGCTCCCACAAGCTCAGATCAGCTGCATCTGCCTGTCCCCCTCCCATATTACTCATACAATTCCTCACCCTTTCTCTCTTCAATAGAATTCCCAGAGATGGACCCAGTGTTTAGCTGTGGATCTCTGCATTCTGCTTCCATCAGGTACTAGATGGAGGCTATATGAAGACAACTAGGGAAGTCACCAATCTAATGTGGAGAAGGCCAGTTAGGCACCATCTCCATGATTACTAGGAGTCTTAGCTGGCTGATGTCATCCTTGTGGGTTCCCAGGAGCCACTATGGCACCAGGTTTCTCCCTAAACTCACAGGGTCCTCCTCTGTCAAGATATTTCCTTCATCACTCTTTTACTCTGTGTCACCCAAAACTCGAGCATCCTGATCCCTCATGTTCCAATGCCCCCATTCCCTACCCTCTAAAAGGAGGAGCCTAAGAGACACATCAATCTCCCTTAGAAGAGGAAAAATTCAATTTTTGTTAAAAATAAGGCATTTTGAAATCATCAGCACAATGTTTTATGCAATATATATTTATGCAACTATAATATACACTTTATTTTCTTTCAAAAGTTGAACAGGATTAGATAGACCATGAATTAAATTTTAAAAGTTAGACATCACCTGGAAGTGAATAAAAATGATGAGGAAGCTATATTGATTGTATGATTGTTCTAGTATACAAAACAAATCTATATCTGGGTATAGCTATATTTAATTAAAGCTGAAAATTCAAAATACAACTAAGCTCCATTGAATTTTCCATTATTCAGGGTACAATAACAAAAGTCTTGCCTAAAGCTCTACTGACCAAATTTTGTTCTCCAGCTGGACTTCTTACATAGCTTTGGTCTTCCTGCTTATGCCTATAGTTCATTCACAAAATAAAAAACAACAAAAACAAAAACAAAAAAAAAAACCTGTGTCCATGCTCAAGTCACTGTGCTGCTAATTTCTGTAAAAAAGTTCATTGTTGAATGACCCTACAAATGGCATGGCATATGGAAATTTAGATTCAGAGAGTAAGTTGTTCAAAGTCATGTGGCCTATGAGTAGGTAGAGGAGTCAAAAACTGCTTAACACCAAACACCCTGATTTTTATCACTACACATTATTTCCTAAAGAATTATTATTAACCCTTACTCAAATCTTCCTGGTTGCCATGTGTATACAATGTGCCACACAGTACTAATTAAAAGAATGAGGAAAGTCCTGTTGTAGCATCATAGCCCCAAGAGAGACCAGGAGACAGACCCAGCCATCTACCATCTGCCGACATCCAAGCCTTGAACCAGCACCCACTAGAAGAGAGAGCCATCTAGCATCTGCTGCCAGTAGAAACTTGGACCCATCTGCACCCACCTGCAGAAAGCCTTGAACCCACAGCCATCAGAAAAAGGAGAGTCCCCACCTGCACCCCTGGAAGAAGCGATGGGAAGATGAGAGTATAAGAACACCTTCAACAACAGAAAAAATAATATGACACCACCAGAATCTAGGGATTCAACACTGGCAAGACATAGACATCTCAATGCATATGAAGCAGAAGAGAATGACCTTAAGTACAACTTTTTGAAGATAATAGAGACCCTCAAAGAGGAAATGAAAAAATACCTTAAAGAAAAACAAACAAAAAAGTGGAAGAAATGAAGGAAAAGACAAAACAAAAAATTGCAAGAAATCAACAAATCTCTTAAAGAAAGCAAGGAAAGCCAAGAAAAGAAAGAAAGGAAGGAAGGCAGGAAGGAAGGAAGGAACCAAACAGATGGAAGAAGTCATCCAAACAATTCAAGACCTGCAAACTGAAATAGAGAAAATAAAGAAAACACAAACTGAGGAAATGCTGGAAAAAGAAAATCTTGGTACATAATCAGTAACTACAGATGCAGGCATAATCGACAGAATACAAGATATGGAAAAGAGAATCTCAAGAGCTGAAGATAAACTAGATGAAATAGATTCAACAACCAAAGAAAATCTTAAGCCCTACAAATCCTTAACCCAAAATATCTAGGAAATATGGGACAGCTTGAAAAGGTCAAACCTGAGAATAATAAGTATAGAGGAAGGGGAAGAAGCCCAGCTCAAAGGTGTAGAAAACATATTCAGCAAAATCATAGGAAAAACTTTCCCAACCTAAGGAAAGACATGCCTGTGAAAATACAAGAAGGCTATAGAACACCAAATAGAGTGGACCACAAAAAATGTCCCCTTTCCAAATAATAATCAAAACAGCAAACATATAGACTAAAGAAAGACTATTAAGGGTAGCAAAGGAAAAAGGCCAAGCAACATATAAAGGCAGACCTATCAGAATTACACCTGACTTCTCAGTGGAAACTCTGAAAGACAGAAGATCCTGGATGGATGTTCTAAAAACACTAACAGACCGTGGATGCCAGCCCAGAATACTGTACCAAGCAAAGCTTTCGATCACTATAGATGGAGAAAACAAGATATTCTATGACAAAACCAGATTGAAACAATACAGATCCACTAATCCAGTCTTGCAGAAAGTTCTGGAAGGAAAACTCAAACTCAAGGAAGTTGACTCCTCCAAAAAAAAAAAAAAAAAAAAAAAAAACAGGGAAATCCATAAACAATAAAAACACCAAGAACAAACAGAAAAGAAACAAGAATCAACAATCAATGATCATTAGTATCCCTCAATATCAATAATCTTAACTCACCTATAAAAAGACATGTGCTAAGAGAATGGATATGAAGACAGAATCTGTCCTTCTGCTTTATACAAGAAACACACCTCAACTTCAAACACAGATGTTACCTCAGAGTAAACGGATGGCAAAAGATTTTCCAATCAAATGGACCTAATAAACAAACTGGTATACATATTTTAATTTCTAACAAATTAGAATCCAAACTAAAATTAATAAAAAGAGATGACAGAGATCATTTCATACTCATCACAGGAAACATTCACCAAGATGAAGTCTCAATTCTGAACATCTATACCCCAAATACTAAGGCACTCACATTCATAAAAGAAAAATTACTAAATCTCGAATCATACATAAACCCCACATACTTATATTGGGAGACTATAAGGCCCCACTCTCACCACTGGACAGGACTACCAGACAGAAACTTAACAAGACACAAAAGAACTAACAGAAATTATGACGCAATTGGATTTAACAGACATCTATAGAACATTGCATCCAAACACAAAAGAATATACCTATTTCTCAGTGCCACAAGGAACCTTCTCTAAAATCAAGCACATACTCATCAACAAAGCAAACCTCAACAGATGAAAAAAAAATTGGAAAAACTCCATGTATATTATCAGATCACCATGCTTTAAATTAGAATTCAACAACAATATAAATTGAAAAAAATTCTATAAACTCTTGGAAATTGAACAATGATCAATTGCATCACTCCTGGGTCAAGGAAGAAATAAGAAAGAGATTAAAGACTTCCTGGAATTTGATGAAATGTTGGCAAATTGAATTAAAGAACACATCAGAAAAATCATTATGATCAAGTAGGATTTATCCCAGGGATGCAGGGATGGTTCAATATATTAAAATCCATCAATGTAATCTACCATATAAACAAATTGAAAAAGAACAAAAATGTATGATAATCTCACTAGATGCTGAAAATGTCTTGGACAAAATCCTATACCCCTTCATGATAAATCAGGTCTTGCAGAGATGATGTATAACAGGAACCAAACATGATAAAGGCAATATACAGGAAACCAACACCAAACACCAAAGTAAATGAAGAGAAACTCAACACAATTCCTCTAAAATTGAGAACAAGAGAAGGTTGTCCACTTTCTCCATATCTCTTCAATATTGTCCTTGAAGTTATAGCCAGAGCAATAAGACAACAAAAGGAAATCAAGGGGATACAAATTGGAAAGGAAGAAGTCAAACTTTCACTATTTGCATATGATATGATAGTTTACATAAATGACACACACAAAAAAATTCTACCAGGGAACTCCTAGAGCTAATAAACACCCTCAGCAAAATGGCAGGATACAAGATTAACTCAAAGAAATTAGTTGCCCTACATTACATAGACAATAAACAGACTGAGAAAGAAATCAGAGAAACATCACCCATTACAATAGCCATAAACAACACAAAATATCTTGGAGTAATACTAACCAAACAAGTGAAAGACCTGTATAACTTTGAGTCATTACATAAAGAAATTAAATAAGGTACCAGAAAATGGAAACATCTCTCATGCTCTTGGATAGGTAGAATCAACATAGTAAAAATGGCAATCTTGCCAAAAGCAACCTACAGATTCGACGCAATCCTCATCAAAATCCCAGTACAATTCATTGAAGAGCTTAGAAGAACAATATTCAACTTCATATGAAAAAACAAAAGACCCAGGATAGCCAAAACAACCCTGTACAATAAAGGACCTTTGGAAGCATCACCATCTTGGACTTACTACTTTGTATCAACAGTAATGAAAACAGCTTGGTATTGGCACAAAAATAGACAGGCAAGGCCATTTTGTGGATACCTAGGAATGGAGAGCATCTGCCAAACCAGATCCTGAAGTGCTCAGGTGGGCCTGTCTGAGTGTTAGGGTTTGAGCCTTGGTGTTTGAACCCAGGATTTTGAAATGCATCATGATTTCCGTCCACTAGATTGTAAGTTATATGCAGGTAATCTTGGAAACGATGGGAACAGACTGAACTAGAGCAGGCTTTTGGCTATTATGGACCACTTTGAAGTGTGTGGGTTGCTCAGAACCCTCCTGGCTCATCTTCCCTTGAATTTGAGGATCAGCTGATACTGTCTGAGAGCTGGATGGAAGTGGCTGCCGTGTGAGAGTGGAACTGTCCAATGGTGAAAAAAGAAGTCACAATTGTGGCCCATGGCCCTCTTGATGCTGTCGCCCTTGAGATGATTACCATAGGAGGAGTCCTCCACCTCAGTGAAGATCTCCAAGAAGGAGAAGCTTCTCTAGAAGCAGAAGCAGGTCACTTTCTAGATATAGGAGAAGAGAAAGGTATCTGTCTTGAGAGACAAACCACAAGCCATCTCGGTCCTTCTCTAGGTCTCATAGCCAATCTAGGTCAAATGAAAGTAGAAGACCAGCTTGCTAAAGAAGTGGTGTACAGGAAATAACTTCATTTGATATGAGTATGCACAGGAAATTCAAGTTTTGTTTGAGACTTCATATTCTTGGTGTATTTTTAAGATGTTTTAACTGTTTAAATTTGCTTTGAATTTTAGTTTTTCATAGATTGAAACAAACCAAATCCTGCTCAGTTAGACTGTGATGTGCTACTGATACAGAAACCACTGGCAGAAATGAAATAAAGCTCTAGTTTGTCTAGTAGCTGGGATATGGTGTGGAGGTGTGGGTAAAATGATAGGCAGTCTTTAAACGCTTTTAGTGAACACTAGCTAACAGGTAAAGGATGAGAACTTCACCCTGAAGGAGTTCAGAGGTTCTTTAATGATTGCTACATATGGACACATAGCTGTAACACTCTTTATTTGGAAATAGAAGACTTTAAGTTACCAGTGCCCTATCAGTGTAAGGGTACATTGCAGAGCTGAACCTTTGAGTTACTGTGCAAGATTTCTTTTACATGCTGTCATCCCTAATATGTTTGTGAATTCCTTGGGATTAAAGTTTTGGTTAAAAAAAAAAAAAAAAAAAAAAAAAAAAAAATAGGCAGACCTGTGGACTCAAATTGAAAGCCCTGATATTAATCTACATTCTTATGAACACCTTATTTTTGACAAAGAAGATAAAATTATACAATGAAAAAAGAAAGCATCTTCAACAAATGGTGTTGCCATAACTGGATGCTGACTTGTAGCAGATTGAGTAGATTGCAGATAGATCCATATCTGTCCCCATTCACAACACTTAAGTCCGAATGGATCAAAGATCTCAACATAAATCCAACTACACTAGATCACCCAGAAGAGAAAATGTGAGCTGCCCTTGAACAAATTGGTACAGGAGACTGCTTCCTGAACATATCGACATTAAAACAGACACTGAGATCAACAATTAATAAATGAGGCCTCATGAAACTGAGAAGCTTCTGTAAGGCAAAGGACACAATCAACAAGACAAAACAACAGCCCACAGAATGGGGGAAGATATGCAACAACCCCACATCTTAAAGAGGGCTGATTTCTAAAATATATAAAGAACTCAAGAAGCTAGTCACTAAAACACCAAATAACCCAATTAAAAATAGGGTACAAAACCAAATAGAGAATTCTCAATAGAAGAATCTAAAATGACTGAAAGATACTTAAGAAAGTGCTCAACATCCTTAGCCATCAGGGAAATGCAAATCAAAACAACTCTGCATCTTACTCCTGCCAGAATGGCTAAAACCAAAAACACCAAGGACAGTATTTGCTGGAGAGGATGTAAAGAAGGGAAACTCTGCTCCATTACTGGTGGGAGTGAAAATTAGTACAGCCACTTTGGAAATCAGTATGACAATTTCTCAGGAAAATGGGAGTCTACCTCAAGATCCAGCATTCTACTCTTAGGCATATATCCAAAATATGGACATTCATACAACAAGGACATTTGTTCAACTATGTTCATAGCAGCATTATTTGTAATAGCCAGAACCTGGAAGCAACCTAGATGACACTCAACCAAAATGCGTAAAGAAAATATGGAACATTTTCACAATGGAATACTACTCAACAGAAAAAAAGAAAAGAAAAAACGAAACAAAAAAAAATGAGATCTTGAAATTCACAGGCAAATGGATGGAACTAGAAGATACCATCCTGAGTGAGATAACCCAGTCACAGAAAGGCAAACATGGTATGTACTCACTCATATAAAATATGAGCAAAGGATTAACAGCCTACAAACACACTGTCAGAAACGCTAGGAAACAAGGATGACCCTAAAAGAGAAGGGGAAAGTGACAAGAGCTCCTGAACAAATTGGAAGCATGAGTTAAGGGGGAGGGGAGAGGGAAGGAGAAGAAAGAGCAGGGAAGAAGAGGAATGGAGAGGAAAACATGAGGCATCAGGAAGATTGAGTCCTTATATGAATAAAGGAGAGCAAGAAAACAGATAATGTATAGGTTTAAAGTAAAATTGGGCACTTGGGAAATGTCAGGAAAGCCATAGGAATGATCCCATCAAAGAATCTACACCATAGAGCAGGGCCTACCTTAAATGCCCTTCTCCTATAATAAGATTGATAACTACCTTTGATGTCATCATAGAGCCTTCACCCAGTAGCTAATGGAACCGGAAGCAGAGATCCATAGCTAAGCACTGAGTCTAACTCCTGGATTCCAATTGTAGAAAGGGAGGTGAGGTTGCTTCCAGTTCTGGCTATTACAAATAATGCTTCTATGAACATAGTTGAACAAAGTCTATGCCAGGGAAATGCACAGAAACAGCTGACCTGAGCAAGTGGAAGCTCATGGACCCTAGTAAGACAGCTGGGAACCTGCATAGGTCCCAACCAGACCTTGTGAACTAGGATGGCAGTTAGGAGGCCTTGGCAGTCTATGGGACCTCTTACAGTGGAACCAGTACTTATTCCTAGTACATGAATGGACTTTGGAAGCCCATTTCCCCATGGATGAATACTCTCTCAGCCTAAATACATGGGGGAGGGCCTAGGCCCTGCCCACAAATGATGTGACAGACTTTGATGATCCCCAATGGAAGGCCTCACTCTCCCTGGGAAGTGGATAGGGATTGGGAGGGGGAGGGAGGAGGAGGGAGCTGGTTGGTGTTGTGCATGGGAGGATGGTAGAGAGGTAACTGGGATTTGTATGTAAAATAAGATTGTTTCTAATTTAAATTTTAAAAAATAAGTCATTTTCCTGATGGTGTTAATATTAAAAAGTGCAATGAATATTGTATAATAGTTCATTTTCATTTTTAATATGTTTCAATTGAAACAGAATTACATCACTTTTCACCTTCCTTTTCCTTTCTTCAAACCTTCCAAGCTGCCCACCTCCTACTGCTTCCCATGAGTCCCTACCTCAAATTCATAGCCTGTCTTTTTCTTTGATTATGATTGTTACATACACACACACACACACACACACACACACACGTATATGTATGCATAAATATGTATAAATACAACCTTCTGAGTCTGTTTGTGTTAGAAGGGTATATGCAATTTCATGATTGATTCTCTATTGGGCAGCCAATAAGGGGCTCATCCCTGGAAGAGGGTACTTCTGTTTCCAGCAGTCATTAGTTGTCTATAGTTCATAATCTATGCAAAGGACTCCAGTAAAATTTCCACCTTCCATATTAGCATGCCTGTTGATAAGTCATTGTTCCAATATTGTTTATTAAACAATTTCTCAGAGAAGAATTTCTGGTAGTCTGTCTCTTACAATCTTCCCATCCCCTCTTCCTCAAAGTTTCCTGAGCCTCATACAGAAGAGCTTTGATGTAGATGTGCCCATTTGGACTGAGCTTCCACAATCTGTTGATTCATGTTTTATATTTAATTTTGGTTTTCTGTGATGCGCTTCATTTATTGTAAAGAGAGACTTCTTTAATGAGAAGTGGAGGTTTAACTGTGGGGATAAGGCTAAGATTTAGAATTTAATAAGGAATTGTGCTTAAATAGCAAATCAGAGGTAGATTTCTTTTTCTAAGGACCATGATTTCACTAGCCCTGGGAAGCTAAGTTTCCAGTACAACAAAAGATTCCTCCTTTCTGAATGGACCTTAGGAACAATTAGACAACTGTTGGTTGACACCAACATGTGAGTACCACTTACTGTACTTTCTTTTATATCTTGCCATGCTTATAATTGTCATGGTTCATAGGTATCAGTTATGTTGGGCTGTTTAATTGCTTCTCTATCTTGGGAACTTGTGTAGTATTTTCTGGAACTATGAAAGCTAGTCTTATGGAAAGAGACTTCCGGGCCATATTAAGCTTGAGTCTTTTAAGTCCTACCTGTGCCCTACATGTGTATTACTTCCACTAATAGGAGCTGTGCCTCAATGCCTAAGAGGCAGCCAAAAGTTACATTGGTAGTCTATATTATTTAAGGAGTCACTTGAACTACCCTGGCCAACCATTTGAATGGAGGTTTCTCATGCCTAATACCAGGGATTTTGGTAGTTCTTGTGGAAAGCATTGCCACCCCAAGTGACTTGACTTTCATGTGTGTATGTGCCCATGGATGTGCCATGCATGCATGCATGCGTGTGTGTGTGTGTGTGTGTGTGTGTGTGTGTGTGTGTGTGTGTGTGTGTATTGTATAGAAGTTTAGGTAAATATAAAACAATTACTCCTTGAGGCTTTATCAAATAACCTTAGTGTCATTTGTCCCTCCTTCTCCTGTACTGGCCTCTTTCTCTCCTCCCCATTATTCTATTTCCCATTTTATATGTGATATTTTAGTCTCCATGTTGTTGAAGACATGAATTTGGTAATGAGGACAGAATTCAGGTTGGATACTGTTAAAGTAGTAGTTTTAGATGTATTCAGTATCATAGGTCTCTGTGATAATTAACTGGATTTAGCACCTGAGTAGGAAACACTTGGCAATGATGGACAGGAGGTGTTTTGCACAAAGGAGAGTTAATGCACTTCCCTCTTTACTTCCAGGTTTTGCTGAAGGGGAAGACACACGGCTCATCAACCCCTAAGAATTCCTGCTTTTTTGGTGTACCCATAACTGCAATATTCTCCAGTAGATTGATCTTGTGAATGGACACTGCTTTGCTGCACAGAGAGACAGGATGACATCGAGCCCCCAGTACACCCTGTGCTGACTTGTACCCAGTAACTAACTTTGCCATGGAATACATGTTGAGGTATAATGTGCGCCCAAACATCTCCACAGGGTCAACACCCTCCTTGTCTCCTCTTCTTTCCCATTCATGGCTTAATGAACCATTTTCTCACATAGCCCCACTTCAGGCTTGTCTTCAAAGCACAGGTGGTTGAGATCCTCTCCTCTACCTAAACAGCAATCTTCAGAAGTAGAAGATAAAATTGATGTCCTAGTATTACAAGGTTTCTACTCATGTATGAATGCATTTATCTCAGAATCACTTTTAGTAAGTATTTCAGGTAATTGTAATCATTTTGATTATGGGCATCATTCATAATTTTGGCAACAGGACCTTATCTAAATAAACAATTCAGAACTAATCATAAGTGATATGCAATTTAATTAACAACGAAGAATGCAAGCATAATATGGTGGTAAACTCCATTTAGTGCTCCTGAAATCCTAAATAATTGTGTCCATCACATCCCCCATGGAGGGATACTGCCTTAACCTAGAGACAGGAGAGAAGTCCTAGTCCCTACTTCAAATGACTTGACAGAACTACAGGACCCCACCTGTATGGCATTGCCCTACATTTGGAATTGGGGTGGGGGATGGGATGGGAGGGTGGTCAGGGTGCATGTGAGGGGACAGAGAGGGTAAGAGGGAGAGAGGGAGAGGGAACTGGGATTGACATGTAAAATAAAAATAAATAAATAAAAAGAATGCTTGTGCCCACGGCTCAGTAAATCTCACCCTCATCAAAGAAGCTTCCTTCTGCCACAGATGGAGGCTGTTACAGAGGTCACAACATGCCAAGATTCAGAGTAAGTGACCATAGGGTGCCCAACCCTAGCTGGTTTTATGTGTTATATTTATATTACATTTATAATGTGACCTCTACACCTAAGACTCAGGAAGCATCACATTAAAAGAGGCAGAAAGATTGTAAAATCCAGAGGATCAGAACAACTGATGCTTCATAGTGTCTTCTAAAGATGACAGGGATACTGCACCCATGAGATCCCAACCATGAGGCTGCCAAAGCAAAACCCCAATAATAACAACACCAGCTAACATGCATTGTTGATGGAGGGAACTGAACAAGGTCTCACTCCTATAGGCAATCAATGGCTGTTGAGAGCGGTAGAATCAATCTCCTCCAGGGTTGAGTCCACTGATACGTCATTTGATCAGAATTGATGAGCCCTAAACACATATAGAAACTACTACGTCCATATGGACTTAGCAGGATTTGTGTGTGTGTGTGTGTGTGTGTGTGTGTGTGTGTGTGTAAAATAACAATAATTATAGAGAACCAGGCCATGAAAATGAGATGCAGTGGTGGGGACATAGAAAGAGCTGGAGGGCAGAAGAGGGGTGAGAATGCTACTCATGTGTGAAATTACCAAATACAATATTCATGTATGAAATTACCAAATATAATATTTATATTAAATTACCAAAAAATAAAAATTAAGTGAAAAAAAAAGAATTGTGTCCATTACTTGGGAAGCAATGGCAATGTCATATATGCCTTTAAAACAGTGTGTTCAGAGTGGGGCTGAGGAGTTGAGAGGTAGAAATGGTTAGGGAATTCATTCTCTCTCTCTCTCTCTCCCAACCTCTCTACCAGCACCTCATGTTTCATATCTCTCTATCCTTCTTGTTCTCCTTTCCCCTTAAACCTCGTAACCTAGAAAAGGGAGCCCAGTTATTTTTACTAGGAATTACTGAGCTTCAAATATAAAGTATTCTGATAAGCTTGTCTTGATAAATGTCTTAATAATGCTGTTAGAAAAAAGGGGGGTTGAGATCTGATGTATGTCCAAGTGAATCAAGAGTGAAAATTTCACATTCTGTTGGTCCAAGGAACAGGTAAGTGATATCTACCAGACTGTTACAAGCAGTTTCCCACCAGCCTGGTCTCAGAGCCAAATCAGCCCCAAAGTAACACACAAAGATGCTGCATTAGAATAAAGCTGTTGGCCAATGGCTAGAGTTTCTTATTGGCTAGCCCTGTCTTAAATATTGACTCATTTCTATCAATCTAAGTGTTTCCATGGGTCTTATCTTACCCAAGAGAGGGTCCTAACCTCTTTACTCCTCTTGGTCCTACATTTCAACTCCTCTCTATTACATCTCCCAGAATGTTCCTTGCCCTCCTAGTCCCTGAAGGATATTCTCTAGAATACAGAATACAGTCTAGTTTGGATCCATACGGTTCACATGTGCTTCTACTATCCTCTTTTCTACTCATTCTAATTCCTTTTGAGCTTCAGCTTATAGTATCCATGGAATATTTAAGTCCTTGTCCCCTTTTAGGGCCATTTTCAAGTTTTTAAAATCATGCCCTTCTACTCCAAAAATGGTCTGTAGTTAAGAAGTCTCTCCTAGTAATTTTTGAAGATCATTAAGAGTCTTGTAACAGTCTCTTCTGATCTGTATTTTTTGTGGTCTAATTTTCTGTACACCTATTTTATATCCTAAGTAAATGATAGAATTTCCTCTTTGTATTGTTTTTTTTGGGGGGCAGGGGAGGAGATTTGTAATCCCCAGTGAGGTAAAACTTCCTTTACTTCCTCAAACATGTTTTTCTACTATTTCTACTTTAGAATCAGCCAACAATATATCATCGATGCAATGGTAAATTATGGATTGTGGAAACTGTTTACAAATTATTTCCAAAGGTTTTGGCACAAAATATTGGAACAAGGTTATTGGCCAACAGCTTTATATCTAATACAGCATCTCTGTGTTCTATTTGGGGGCTGATGAGGCTCTGGGGCCAGGCTGGCAGGAAACTGCTTATAACACCAGACCATAAAATGTTAATCATACTGTCCTTTATTCACCTGAATATTTTGTAGTATTTTGTGAAGTCAGGAAAGTTAAAAGTTCTGGAACATCTTAATTTTTTTTAATTCTGTTTACTCTCAGCCTAGCTAATAATATGTCTTAGTTCATGCATTTAACAAGCAATACCTGAAATATCCTAATAACAAAATCAACTTTTCTAAAACTTCACTTTATTGACACCTTTACTCTGATATAAAAAGGTCTATAAAGTCCACACCTGGATGGCATTGCCCTACATGTGGAATTGGGGTGGGGGGATGAAATGGGAGGGTGGTCAGGGTGCATGTGAGGGGGCAGAGGGGGTAAAAGGGAGGGAGGGAGAGGGAACTGGGATCGATATGTAAAATAATAAATTAAAAAATTAAATTTAAAAAAAAAGTCTATAAAGTTCATAGAAATTTCTAGACCTAGCTTGACATTCCAGCATCATCTCCTACTTCCTTTGGCATTAGCCAGGCACACATGGCCCTTTTATCATTGCTCTGATCTGGTCTGAGCAAGTTTTCTTCACTGTAGTTAAAAGAACCCAGTGAATTTGTTATCTCTTTAACAAGAATGCCCCCAGCAATCAAAGAAAAGCCACTTTTTCTAGCCTATCATTCACTATGGATTAACAGTATTCTGAGTTGGTTGTCACAAATATTTCTTAGTTGTACTATCTTAATTACATTGCATTGTCAGAGTTTAATTTTATTCTTTTGTTGTTGTTATTATTGTTTCTGTTATTGTTTATGACACAGAGTCTCAATCTGTAATCCTAGAAAGTTTTGAACTTGCTATGTAGACCAGGATGGCTTCAATCTCATAAGATCATCTGCTTCTGCCTACTGAGTGCTGGAATTAAAGTCATATACCACTACTCGTGGCTAAATTTCATTATTTTCTAGCTTTGATCTATCAATATCTATATGGGCATAGAAATTTGAGTGAATAAATACATAAACAATTGAATCATGGTGTGTCTTTATGAATGCGTAGGAGTCAGATATTACAATACTCCTTTCCTAGGTACTAACTAATTGTGTTTAATTAAGTTTTATTTTGAAGGAAATAACAAAGCTTCACAATGAAAATATTATTAAGAAGAGGAAATGTTCTAATATCCTAGATCCATTAACTAATAAAAGAGAGCTCTTTAAACATTCTTACAATATATCAGACTGTCAAATGTCATCATAAAAATCAGAAACAAGGCATATAATAATTTTTGCTGAGTTCAAAGTCTTTTTTCTCTTTGAAGCATTTTGTTCTCAATGATAAACCCATACAGCCAGTTTATCCCCCAGTATAATTTTAAATGTTGGCCCAAGAGGACTGTCCCATGATGATCCCTTCAGCGCCTACTGTGTTCTAAGTCAGTCCCTCTCATTAGTGTGAATGCACATGGTGATAAGCTCTGGGAGGCATTTATGTGACTCTAAAACTCTCCTCATGACATGCCTTCAGTCAAGATTCTACTCAGCCATTTTGGTTCTCTCTCTTGTGTTATTTTCTCTTTTTTCTGTAGCATTTATTCGCACTTGACCCTATGTTTTAGAAAGTGCATACAAGTCAGTATTCTAGACATCCCAGGGACTTGAAGAGCTGATCTAATGCCTGTGTTGCAAGATGAAAAACAGAAGAATTTTGTTGAACCTATAAAAAGGATGACATTTTGCCTGGCCCTGAGCTGTTCTCTTCAAAATTGAAGCTTTTGCAGCTTGTGGCTCTTTGATTTGTGAGCTGAAGAGCATCCTATCTTGGCCATTACTGAATCATAAAAGTTCTCTGCCTCTTCCCAGCTCATTTTATTTAAAAGGAAAAAGAGGATGCTTTATCTTACAAAATGCATTTTCTTTTTATTTTCCTTCATTTTGTGCATTGCAGGAATAGATTCTGTAAGGGTTCAGTGGAAACACATGTAAATGGTCATTTGAAAAGACCATTCAGCTGATGCGAGGAGGTCATTTTGGTGGCTAGATTGGAGTAAGTGTCATGAGAATAGAGCATTCTACAGCACTTTTCCTGCCAAATCACCTTGTGAAAGGCCAGAACCTTGTACACATTATTTATTCTCATCATCCATAAAAGAGTAATATAGAGCCACATAGCACATCCAGGTCAGGGTCTGGCTTAACCACCAAGTATTGACTGATGAGGGGTGGAAGAAGCTGAGTATGAAGGAGGTAAAGTCATTAAAATTCCCTCTGCATTCAAACACTTTAAACAAGAAAGAAGCCCACACAGCATTTTCAGCAACATTTGAAGTCATGATTCCTTAGCTAAACCATATTATCTTTTAATGAAACACTACCCATTGCTTAATTACTACTCTTTTCAACAAACATGTTTAATGATTTTCAATGTCAGTCACTCTTCTAGCTGCTGAAAATCAATAGCACGGTCATCCTCTTCCTTGAGGAACCCTCAATTAAACCTGGTATATCAAAATGATACACCTTGTTTAAAGACCCATTCTAGGCATGTCCCCCCATTTGCAACATCATTTCAAATGAAAAGGCTATTAGAGCCTCATGCCCAGAATAAGATTAAAAAAAAGAAGAAGAAAAAGAAAAACAAATGTGTCAAAGAGTTAATTTTATAACCATTGTTTTGTGGATTTTATGAAGTTAGTTGTAGTTGAAGGCTTATCAAATCTCTGAAGCATGACAAATTATTTCTCATTCTAAATAAAGATTTACTTCTATGCATAATTTTGTAATCTTCTATGAGAAACATTTCCTAAATTCAGAGCTCAAGGCCCTGAGCTCAAGTCAAATTCTGATGCAGGCTACACCTGTGTAATACACACAATGGCACAACACAGAGCCAGGGTGCTTTGTGTTATCTCTGTAATCCTTTCCTTGTTCTCTTTTTATTGTTTTTTCTACCAAGAACAAATATTTTCTGGGGAATCACAGCATCTAGTATAATCATCATCTTTTCTTTGAGTTAGTGTGTGTGTGTGTGTGTGTGTGTGTGTGTGTATACAAGTGGACATTTATGTGTGCACTGTGTGACTGTGGAAACCAGAAGTTAATGACAGGTGTCTTCCTCAGCTAGCATCATAATTGTATTTTTTTTTTTGAGTCAGGGTCTGGGCTGGAAGTTGACAGGCTGACTAGACTGCCTGGCTACTCTGGTTAGTTAGACTGGCTGGCCAACAAGCCCCAGGAATCCATTTGTCTCGGGTTCTCCAGCTCTGGAATTACAACCATGCTATGCCAAACCCAGCTTCTTACAGGAATTCTGGGGATCCTAACATAAGACCTATGATAGTACAACAAGTAATTTACTGACACAGTCATCATCCCAGCCCTCAATTTCATTTCTAAGAATTGCTTTCATACATTACAAACATCAGATTATTTTTAGAAGTGCTATATATAACTAGCTCTTAATTTAATTTTTGTATAAGATGTGCCAGGAAATATATGAATACTTTTGGAAACTGTCTCATCTGGTGAAGTGACTCAACATTTAAGTACATGGCTGTTCTTCCAGAGGACCTGGGTTCAACTCCCAACACCCACATTGAAGCTTGGAAAACCTTATGTAATTCCAATCCCTAGGAACTCAGTGCCCTCTTGTGGTCTGCATGAGCACAGGGTATGCATGTGGTAATAGTATACATATATAGGCAAAACACCTATATACATAAAATAAAATAGTAACAAAAATTGTTAAGGAACTGAGTGTGTAAAACCTGAAGCCATTTACAAATTGACAGTATAACACATCAAGTGGAGGTGAAATAATAATATGTAAATGTTGATCATTTCTTTACTCCATTTTGAAATACTTTCAGAACACAGAATAAATAATGTGGAAGTGACCACTTCTTCAGATTTTGTCAGAAAATTCACAGGGGAATTTAAATGTACTGTATAGAAAATATCCTTTAAGATATCCTTTCCCTCCTCTCTCTCTCTCTCTCTCTCTCTCTCTCTCTCTCTCTCTCTCTCTCTCTCCTTTCATCCCCATTTCTCCTAAGTTAACTAAATGATTTTTCAGGGTCTCTGAGCATTTATAATGATTTTTTAAAAAACGTATTTTTCATTTGCTTCAAAAATCCTAAATTTGGGGACCAGACCCAGTGCAGCCAAGTCAGAAGGAAGATAGCCATCTGTTAGCTACAGGCAGCCCTAGGGAGCTTTGAAACTGAGCCAGCCCAGAGATTGAGGACAAGCTTCAAGGAAGGACTTTTGACTTCAAGTTAATCATTTGGAGCTGGGTGATAAGAAAAGATAAGGAAAAATGAAAGACTAGCAAGCAAAATACAGACCAGCCTTGGAAGCGTTTATTTCTCTAAAATGTGCTTCAGAATCTCTCACCTGTAAAGAGGTTCTTATTCAGGTTAATGTTAACACAGCCTTTTACACTTAATAATTGTGTGTGAGAGCTGGGACCTGATGCATTTGTCAGGAGCCTTAATAAGTGAAGTGGTGGAATACGAAAGTGTAGCAGTGTGGAACCCTGGCTGCAGAGCCTTTCTGACTGAATTCACACCCTGACTGTCTAGCCCAGTGACCTGTGATGAGCTCTTGATCCTCCATAAGACTTAGTTACTTGAGCAGATGACATAGAATTAATGATAGGATCTATCTCAGCAGATTGCTATGAAGATTAAGTGATAGGATTTCTGTGGGGATATTAGCCCAATGCTTGGCAGATAGGATGGATTCCATAGAATACCCCCCCAAGCACACACATGTTAAGGTAAAGCCACCCATTCTCACTACCTGTCTAGCATATTGATCTGTGCTTTGAGGAGTTGCTTTGTTCCTAGTGGTGAAAGTGGCAGTCAACAGGAAGTGAAGAATGTTGACAGTTTCCTAAGTGACTTAAAGATATGCTTTACCTCTGAGTTTGAGGCCAGCCTGGTTTATAATATGAGTTTAAGGACAGCCAGGGCTACTCAGAGAAACTTGTCTCAAAAAAGCACATACCTCAGAAACCCCAAAAAGGTTCCTGTGGATGGTGGAAATCAGTGAACTCTTAAAAAAAGAGAGAGAGAGAAATTCCAGTGTTACTGCTGGCCAGAAGCAACTGACACAGATTCCTTAAAATCAGCCCAAATTTACATGAGAAACAAAAGCATCCAGGAAAATGGATCTACTTCTATTCCAGTTGGAACAGAAATTATAAATTTCCAAGTTCCAATAAATTGATTCCCCAAGCCTGAAGTTTTCATGTTCTCCTAGTGGTACAATAAGGAAAAGGGACACTGATGTTGCCATAGCTAGATAGAGCCACATTAATGACAGGGTAGGGAGAAAGTCCCAGACTTAGATACCACAGTTAACAATCAGAGTGAGTAGGCATGGACGATTGTTGAACACTTTGTTTTATGTCGAGGAGTAACTAGGGAAGAGCTGGTTGTCCACAGCAGAAAGCAGCCAGAGTAGAGTCTCATTGCCCCGTGGAGTTGTACAGTTCTTGCTTCTTAGATTGGGTTTCTAAGGTAACTATCTTGAACATTCTGGTGTAGTTGGTCGTGTTGACCTTCTTGTCTCTATTTTTACATACTTAGTGGAGGGCTTCCAAGTCAGTACCTAAAAGAAAAATGAAAACATCTTCAACATGCCACCCTGGATAAATATAAATGATGTGATTGGTGTTTGTTTATGCCAGAAAAGGCCTCTAAAATTTAGGTTTCTTTTTTTGTTTTTGTTTAGTTGTTTTGGTTACTTGTTTGTTTTTAACAGTAAATACAGACAGTGAAGGCTTGGCAGAAAACTCAGCTGATAAAGTGATTGGGTGTAAATGATGATGGTGATGATAATGATGATGATGTGGGATGACAAAGAGACAAAGAGAGAGAATCATGACTGTAGGGTGGGGGCCGTAGACAGACCTCCATCCTGCTGTGGGCTACAGCTTCATTTCAGTGACCTTAGCAAAGGTTTTGACTATACCACAGAAAAGAATTTCTAAACAAAGCAATTTGAAAAAGGGTTGGAGTTTATTAGAAAGAGAATTTAATACAGCCATAAGCATATGAGTTAGAAAAGAGAAAGCACTTGGGGAAAGAGTAAGATTTGCAAAATGGTATAGTATATGTGGGTTTCTCATGCTTGAGTGTCCTAGCAGTGGTCATACACAGCATTTTGGTGGCTCTCAACTTATATCTCCAAAAGTTATTAAAACTTTCATTTTTATTCTGTTCTATGTCTGCCTCTCTCTCTCTCTCTCTCTCTCTCTCTCTCTCTCTCTCTCTCTCTCTCGTGTGTGTATGTGTGTGTGTGTCATAAATGAGAATATATAATGGCTCCACAGGTACCTTTGAAATGATAGTAATATGATAGAAAAAAATCAAAAAACAAAACCCACGAGTCATAAGTGTCACACAGGGGTCAAGGCTTCCCTTTTACTGTGGAGTTTCTTATGAGATTCCTATAAAAGTGTACATTTGTACCTTAGAGGAAATCATTCTGCATGATTCATTGCTACTTTAACACTATTTGAATCATCTCTGTATAAAAGGAATACTGCTTCTCTGCCAGAAACATTTATAGTAAGTGTTGTTAATTATGAGAGAATTCTTGACTCTTGGCTAGCAAGAGGCTTCAACCA
Organism: Phodopus roborovskii; assembly: GCF_943737965.1. Classification (NCBI taxonomy): domain Eukaryota; kingdom Metazoa; phylum Chordata; class Mammalia; order Rodentia; family Cricetidae; genus Phodopus; species Phodopus roborovskii. The sequence continues at coordinate 14,908,148 of NW_026126447.1, forward strand.
GACTCAAATCCTTTCCCTTCCCATGTCCTATTTAATTTTCCATCTTTTCATCCTGCCTCACAAGTAAGCAAACCTACTTAAAGATTATATTGACAAGAATATCAAATTGATAGTACACTATGATGGCCCTCATTCTCCTCTACATAAGTAAACACATGAGTTAATTCTAATTTAAATAAAAATATTTTAAAAAAGAAAGGTACAACATAATAAATTGAACATGGATTAAACACTGTCATTAACAACAACAGCAAAATACTGATCTCCTAACGAGGTAAATAAGGATCAGGATAAACAAATAGGCCGAATAGATGTTTATTCAGGGAGAAATAACTTACAACCTAGACAGATGAACACCAGGAAATTCAACCGGATCCTCTCCTGTCCAAGTTATGCCAGAAAGAGAGCGCCTTTCCTGGCCCCCTCCGACCTCCTTCCACAGGTCACTCTGCCCATGGCTTCACCCCCCAATGGGCGTGGTCAGTGCCACAGAACTATCTCACTACAATTCCCCTTTTAGTCTAAAGAAAAGATTTAGGCTTAATACAAAACTATATACAAAACAGTGAATAACAAGTGTGCTCTAAGAAAAGGAAAATCGAGAACAAAATGACCTACATATCTAGTCCTAGGGTGAGGGCAATATGGAGTTTACAATAAAGTTGTCCTAAGCTGGAAAACGTATGTCTAGCACCTAATATATCTAACTAGGAAGAGAGAATAATAGTTGTGATAGTTTAATCTTCAACCACATCCAGACCTGAGAAGGAAATTAACAATACTAGAGTAGACAGGAAATGCGGATGGACAACTTCCAAAAGGTGCAGCAAGGACAGAAACAGCAAGCCACCTGAACAGTCACCCTAGGTCTCACAGCAACGTTGGTACACCCAGATTTGGCTAAGGCCAAGAGAACTTGACAGACCACAACAACAGCAGGGAGGTAGAATGGCTGTCTTACCCTGACTTGGCAAGGTCAAGCAGTCTTCTATATTTGTCTCCTACAAGCACATAGGACTGCATGTCCAAATCAGTGATCAAGGTGGGGGCAATTCTTTGCCTAACAGGCCATTAGCTGAGGCGAGAATGAACTCCAGCAGGAGCAACAACAGAGTCCAACATATTTTTGGAAAAGTGCACTGTGCTGTCAGGAGCAACAGTGTCTCATGTCAATGGAGCACTAATATTAAAACATTTAAATGCCATGTTCTGCATGTCTATGAAGTGATTGAAGATTAAGCATCTATATCTGACTAATCTCATAGGTACAGGAAATGTGAGTGAAGATAATCTGTAATACTCGGGAACTTAGCTAAAAAGACTGATTAAAACTTCCCTGAGTAAAGCAGGAACAAATACTTAAAAAACATAACTATTTACATATACATACATGTAAATCCCTAAAATAGAGGTAGAGTATAAGTGTCAAGACAAGAGGTAGAACTATAAAGGGCAGCAAAATAAATATCCCAAATTGTATCAATATACAAAATGTCTTGAATGCAAGAAAAGTATACATACATAGAATATGGTAAAAAAATAATGTGCATAAAACATTGTAAGTGGAAATATTTAACACAATATAACAAACTATAAACTTAATTTTACATAGCTTACCACATAAGAATACACAACAATGTAAGCTGTAAAATACTATCTCATTCTTACTCAAATTCTCAAGAAAATAGGCTAATCTACCTATATCCCATCTAAACCATACCTTTCCCAACCATTCCCTATTCCTGTCTAAAAGATAAACCCGAGTGTAAGCATCATCCAATCCCAAATAACTAAAACCAACCCAAAGACTATGACTATTATCCCAAAATTCCAAAAGGGGGCGTCGTTATTTTAAGATTACTTCCTGTTGAAATGGGATGATGATTGCTCCAATGGATCCTGTAGGAAGAAAATTTTTAGCAACCAAATTTCTCAACAGAACTAGCTGTGACATATGTAGCTAGTCACTGTGTGGCAGAAAATTCTTGACTGTAGTTCTATTTGAAACTCTGGCCAGGGTGTAATAAAAAGGTGCACCATTACAGCTAGCTAGTCATGAGTTGTCTCGAGCAAAACAGTCTTAAACTGGTTTTAGGGTGATGTTTGTAGTTCCGATGCATCAGGTTGAGTCAAGTGGAAACGATGATGTGGGGCCCCATCTTCTTTTCGGAGAGTTCAAAGACTGCTGTTAGGAATCATTATTATTCCTTGTGGAAAAGTTACACATAAATATTAAAGTAAAATTTTTAAGTTTTAAGGTATGCATTAGGGAAAGACAACAATAAGCATTAAAAGTATGTGAGAAAATTAGGATTTCAGAGGGAAAATTGTATATGAGAAATGAGTCCCCAGATTTTGTTTTCTTCTGCCTTACACCAATTGGCTTCTTGGTTTAAGGCAGAAACCATTAATTTAATCTTAACAACATGCTTGAATTTAGAGAAGGAAAGCCAAATCCAACTCCAAAGCCAGCATTGGTTTACATAAATTGGGACTTCAGGAATACTAGATAGTAGAGAGAAATAGATTTCTATATAGAAATAGTTTACTACAATTAAATATTTTTTTACCATATATCAGATTCTGCTTCCTTAAGTGATTGTTTCTGAAGAGCTGTCTTCTCTTCTGTAGGCACCTACATGTTCAGTGTCTTTTGGCTGTTTGATGATAGGTTTTCTCTGTTTTCCTGTAAGAACAAGAACAGAAAACGTTCCCTACCTTTGAGAGGCCTCCGCACACCTCATAGGACCTAATTTGTTGGATGACTTGTCATTTGTCTTCTGACACCAGATAACGCGGTAAATAAGGATCAGGATAAACAAATAGGCCGAATAGATGTTTATTCAGGGAGAAATAACTTACAACCTAGACAGATGAACACCAGGAAATTCAACCCAATCCTCTCCTGTCCGAGTCATGCCAGAAAGAGAGCGCCTTTCCTGGCCCCCTCTGACCTCCTTCCACAGGTCACTCCACCCATGGCTCCACCCCCAATGGGCGTGGTCAGTGCCACAGAACTATCTCACTACAATCTCCCTTGTTTCTACTTTGTAAGAAAACTCACATTGGAATTGGTATAAAATCTCCATCAGTCTCAACGCCAATTCTCTGTTGGTTGAAATATGAATATTTCCATCCTTGTCTTGAGCCTCCAAGATGCAGAGGTTTCCAAGACACAGTACTTCAGGGCATTGATCTTTCTTTCTTCCTTTAGATCTGTTCAACAGCAAAGACTCTCTTGACTGTCTCAGGGCTTTGCTATGTCATTTGTTCATGCCTTTCATTCTCCAGTCTTGTCTGTGACTTTAACAAGAATTTCTTCTACCCAGAATATCATAAGTCACCTTTCACAATATTAGCAATCCTTTTTGGTTTCTTGACAAGGTGTGGTTGTTACAGTTCATTTAGTACATCACCTTCCAATCAATGTATACTTAATAAATATAATACTACACAGTAGTTTGAAGTAAAATTGTATGGGAACATTTGATTTTTTTTATTTATTTTCTCCTAACTCCCCAGTAGATAACAGCAGCAACAAATAAATGAAATACAAGAAATAGTATGATTGGAAACAAGAGAAAAATTCTCTTATTCTCTTGCCCCAATTCAAAGAAAATTATCTGGTCAAGCACTAAGAAAAACCTTTTGCCTGAAGTCTACCAGAAGCAGCATAAGGACCACAGGTAAAGGGTCTAGCAAGAGATGAAAGGAAACCTGGACTTTAAAATTAGCAGCAGCTAGGCATGCATTAATTGTAGGTCACATTAAAATGATTAAAAATAATAAAGTTCAGCATAGACTATCACCAAGAATTACATGAAAGTACTAAGCACCTTACTCTCCCCCATGCCTATCACCAAACTGGTGATATTCACTTTAACAAACCTACAATTTCAAGTGGAAATTTTCATGTAGAAAATTATGTTTTAAAAAATGAGCATTTTCCTTTGAATTTTCAATTTATCTGTCAGATCTACTTGACCCCACCTGGATGGCATTGCCCTACATGTGGAATTTGGGGTGGGGGGATGGGAGGGGAGGGTAGTCAGGGTACATGTGAGAGGGCAGAGAGAGTAAAAGTGAGGGAGGAAGGGAGGGGGAACTGGGATCGACATGTAAAATAATAAATTAAATAAAAAATGAGCATTTTGTACAGAGACTTGTATTTGCCACCTGCTATCTTAAGTGACTTTAATTACAAAATATATTTATGCTGATCATGTTAACTGAGATGCTGGGAAAAAATAGTCATAAGAAATATCATTGGTAAACTAAAGATAAAATGTGTACATTTATTTGTATGCATATAAAAAATAATCATCTTAGAAAAACCAAATAAGTAATTTACACACTAATGATTAAAATAAGCTGTATTTTAAAATTGTAGCTAAGCTGACAAAACTCTGGAATCAGGAAGCATCTCTATACCCTCTTTGCACAGTGCATTCAAATGCACACAGCTTCGTTCTCACCTTCCGTTCACACTTTACTGTACTCAATCGTCAGAAAACATTTAGATTGAAATATTTGTGAGAACAAAACATCGAGGAAAAATAATGAGAGCATAACTTCACAGAGAAGATAAATCAGAAACTGATCATGCAAATGAAACATACGAGATAGATTGGGACACAGAAAAAAAGACTAGTGTAACAAATGTGAAGGAAAGAATTTGTTCTATTACGTGAGGGAGACTTGTAGCTAGGAAATTTATGGACAAATGGACTAAGAGCATTACAAATGTAAATTTTAAAAGGTAAAAATGTAGACACCTTCCTCTAGGATCCATATTCTGGCCCACAACTCTAACTACTGTACCATGGGCCAGGCTGGCCCTAGGGACCCCAGGTAAAACACTCCCATAGCCCCTGCTTACAGATCTTAAAGCACAATGACCAGCCCCATACTGCACCTCTCCCCTGGGCTCCATACCCAGGTCCACAACTGTGGAAGACTTCTGTTTACCTGCTTTACCAATGCACAACTTAGTTTGAAAACTTCTGCATTGCTGGAGACCACTTCATACTAGGAGTCTCAGTGACCAAGCAGATATCCAGAACCCCAGAAGCCATGGAACCACAGAGGGAAGGTTAGTACACAAAACCTCAGAGGCCTTGCAGGCCACAAAATCCCCACCCGAGACATGCTATTGGACCTAAAGATTCCCAAAGCACTTAAGCCAGAAAACCAGAGAGAAAACAGAAAACAAAAAGCAAACTGCCCATGTCACAAAGACTAACTCGGGAATCAACATCTACACCCAAACACAGATGCCTAAACACCAGTATAAGAATACAATCAACAATAGAAAGGGCAATATGTAAACATCAGAGCCTAACTATTCTATGACAGCAGTACCTGAACATTCCAACGCATTGAGGGAAATATGAACAAAAAAATGGAAGAAATCAATAAATCCCTTAAAGAATGCCAAGAAACCCAAGGAAAACAGGTGAAGGAAATTGTTCAAGACCTGAAAATGGTATTAGAAACAATAAAGAAAACACAAATATAGGGAATTCTGGAAATGGAAAATCCGAGTAAGTGAACAGGAACTAGACACCAGCATCACCAACAGAATACAAGAGATAGAAGAGAAAATCTCAGGTGTTGAAGATACAATAGAAGAAATAGATTCATCAGTCAACCATATTTTTTAAAAAAAAAAAAGTCCTAGCACAAAACATCTAGGAAACCTAGGACACTATGAAAAGATCAAATTTAATGTGTTGGGGTGTTTAAAAAAAAAAAAAGAAAAAGAAAAGATCAAATTTAAGAATAATAGAAATAGAAGAAGATTCCCAGCTCAAAGACCCAAAAAATATATTCACAAAATCATAGACAAAAATTTTCCTAAACCAAAAAAGGATGTGACTATGAAGGTACAAGAAGCTTGCAGAACACCAAATAGATTGGGCAGAAAAAAAAATGTTCTCATGCCCCATAATAACCAAAACAATAAACATACAGAACAAAGAAAGATTATTAAAGTGCAAAGGAAAAAGGCCAAGTAACATATAAAAGCAGTTCTATTAAAATTATATCTGACTTCTTGATGGACAGATGTCTTTCAGACTCTAAGAGAACATGAATGTCAGCCCAGGATACTATACCCATCATGACAGATGGAGAAAACAAGATATTTTATGACAAAATCAAATTTACTCAACATCTCTCTATAAATCCAGCCCAACAACTTACAAGAAGAAAAAATCCAATCCAAGGCAGTTAACTACACTTATGAAAACACAAGAAATAAATAATATCAAACAATCAAAGAAGGGAAACACACACACACAATACAATCAAAAGGAACCACAACCCTAAGAAGCAAGCTGGTGTATCTCTTCTAATATCCAACAAATATACTTACAACCAAAGTTAATCAAAAGAAATGGAGAAGGACACTTCATACTCAACAAAGGAAAAATAAACCAAGAGGACATTGTAATTCTTAGCATCTATGTTATGCAAGGACACCTACATTTTTAAAAGAAACATTACTAAAGCTGAAATCACATACTGGCCCTCATACATTAGTGTGGGAGACTTCGATATCCCACTCTCACCAAAGGTCATCTAGAAAAAAACTAAACAGAGAAATAATGAAACTAACAGATATTATGGCTCAAATGAACCTAACAGATATCTACAGAATATTTCACCCAAACACAAAATAATGCACCTTCTTCTCAGCACCTCATGAAACCTCCAAAATTGACCACATACTCAGTCATAAAGCACGTCTCTACAGATTTACAAAAATTGAAATAACTTCTTGTAACTTTTCAGACCACCGTGAATTAAAGCTGGATTTCAACAACAGAAAGCCTTCAAACTCATGGAAACTGAATAACTCTCTACTGAATGAGCACTGGGTCAAGAAAGAAATAAAGAAAGAAATTAAACACTTCCTAAAATTCAATGAAAATTAGTGCACAACATACCAAAACTTGTGAAGCACATTGAAACCATGCTAAGAGGAAAGTTCATAGACTAAGTGCCTTCATGAAGAGATTAGAGGTATCTCATACTAGGGACTTAATATCATACCTGAAAGCTCTAGAACAAAAAGAAGCAAGCACAGCCAAGAGGAGTAGAAGGCAGAAAGTAATCAACCTGGTGGGCTGACTTTAAAAAAAAAATAGAAGCAAAGAGAACAATACAAAGAATCAATGAACAAAAGAGTTGATTCTTTGAGAAAATCAACTGGCCCACAAGAGGACTCCAACAACTCTTCTGGACTGAACAGGAGCCTGGGGCCAGTCAGTTGGGCACTATTATGATTACTTTGTGATGAGAAAGCATGGGCCTGCCCACAACCATGGGATGGAGCAGGACAAAGAGACCCACGAGTGTGCCTGTGGTGGTCTACCCCTGGCTCTGAGGAGAAAACATGGGCACACCTGGCACTTTGCAGGTCACTGCAATAGTGCAGGTCACTACTATGTTGAGCAAATGTATGGTGTAGTATGTGAGAGAGAGACAGAATGGATCATGTTCTGTGGACAGAGGCATATCTGATGAGGTGAAAAAAGTGAATCATGGGCTGAAGCAGGTGGCATCAGTTTGGGGCTGGGCTGCTGCTAGGGCCTATGTCTGGGTTCATTGCTTTGCTGTAGCCTAAGTCTGTGTTGATGTCAGTGGCTCCTGATACCACCAAAGGCTGAAAGGATAGGGCTGTAGAGAATTGACCCTGTCCCTCCTTGACTATAATACTACAGAGAATTTGTCCTGCCCCTCACTTGCTGAAGCACTCAGGAAAGAGGGTCCTACACCTCATCTGGGTGACACAGTAGACCTGGCTGGCCCTGATGGCCCGGGTGTGGGTGAACCAACCCTGAAGGCATGAAAGCAGGAGAATTGTCCCCCACTACTCACCCATTTCTGCAAAGGAGAAGGCAGTACTAGAGAGTTCACCCTGGCAGTGAGGATGGTAGAGAGATGGCAGGCTAACCAACCAGCAACTACCAAGGCTGAGAACCAGAGCTGCACATTGGACTACCCCAACATCTATCACATCTATGATCTGCTGAAGCACATGACAGGGCGGGTCCTGCAGACCCAAAGTTGCAGGATCTCTATGACACAGAGCAACAGTAGGATATCCAAGAGGAGAGCCAGAGAGGACCCAGCGTACATAGTGAAGCAGAAACCAGAGGCCTCAAACCAGACCAATGACACTTTGCAATAAACACCTGCAATAAAGATACATGACAAAAGGATTTACTACATGACTCACTGCCTCACACTGCAACTTCCATGATGAGATTTTACCTTTTCCCCAATATTTTCCCTTAAATTGTATTCTATTTGTGGGGGAGACAAGGACAGAGGGAGGATATGAAGGGACAGTGAAATGAATGAGATCAAGATGCATGATATGAAATACACCTTGTATTTCATATTATAAAATTTATTTATTTTATAATAAATAAAAAGAAAGTTAAAAAGAAACAAATTCCAGTTATCCCTGATCTTTCCAATACCTTTCTTACAAAGGGGTTTTGTTCAAGGCTTTTTCAGCATCTAGTGAGATGATCATGTGGTTTTTCTTTTTCAGTTTGTTTATATGATAGGTTACATTGATAGGTTTTCATATGTTGAAGCATCCCTACATCTCTGGGATGAAACCCACCTGATCCTGGTGGATGATTTTTCTAATGTATTCTTGGATTCTATTTGCCAGTATTTTATTGAGTATTTTGGCATCGATCTTCATGAGGGAGATTAGTCTGTAGTTCTCATACCTTGTAAACTCGTTAAAAAAAAAGTTTGGCAATGACCCTTCTGCTTCTATTATGTGGAGCACTTTGAGGAGTATTGTTATTAGCTCTTGTAACAGGACCATAGCTAAATATGATAAAGGCAATATACAGCAAGCTAAAAGCCAACGTCAAACTATATGGAGAGAAACTCAACATGATTCCTCTAAAATCAAAAATGAGACAAAGTTGCCCACTCTCTCCATATCTCTTCAATATTGTACTTGAAGTTCTAGCTAAAGCAATCAGACAACAAAAGAAGATCAAGTGGATACAAATTAGAAAGGAAGAAGTCAAACTGTCACTATTTGCAGATGATATGATAGTTCACATAAGTGACCCAAAAATCTCTCCCAATGAACTCCTACAGCTGATGAACACCCTCAGCAAAGTGGCAGGATACAAGATTAACTCAAAAAATCAGTAGCCCTACTATACATAGATAATAAATGGGCTGAGAAAGAAATCAGAGAAACATCACTCTTTACAATAGCCACAAACAACATAAAATATCTTGAGGTAACTCTAATCAAAGAGGTGAAAGACCTGTATGACAATAACTTTGAGTCATTAAATAAAGAAATTAAAGAAGAAACCAGAAAATGGAAAGATCTCCAATGCTCTTGGATAGGTAAGATTAACATAGTACAAATGGCAATCCTACCAAAAGCAATCCACAGTTTCAGTGCAACCCCCATCAAAATGCCAGCACAATTCTTCACAGACGCTGAAAGAACAATATTCACCTTTATATGCAAAAAAAAAACATAGCCAAAACAACCCTGTGCAATAAAGGAACTTCTGGAGGCATCACCATCTCAGACTTCAAGCTCTACTATAGAGATACAGTATTGAAAAAAAGGCTTGGTATTGGCACAAAAACAGACAGGTAGACCAAAGGAATCTAACTGAAAACCATGATATTAATCCACACACCTATGAACACCTTATTTTTGACAAGCTAAAATTATACAATTGAATAACTGACATGTAGAAAATTGCAGATAGAGCCATAACTCTATCACTATGCACAAAGCTTAAGTTCAAATGAACCAAAGGCCTCAACATAAATCCAGCCATTCTAAACCACTTAGAAGAGAAAGTGGGAAGTACCCTTGAAAGAATTGGTACCTGAGACTACTTCCTGATATAATACCAGCAGCACAGACACTGAGATTAACAGTTAATACATGGGACCTACTGGAACTGAGAAGATTCTATAAGGCAAAGGACTCAATCAACAAGAAAAAGTAACAGCCCACAGAATAGGAAAAGATATTCAACAACCCCACATCTGACAGATGGCTGATTTCCAAAATATACAAAGAACTCAAGAAGCTAGTTACCAAAACATCTAATAATCCAATTAAAACATAGGGTACAGAACTAAACAGAAAGTTCTCAATGGAGTAATCTAAAATGCCTAAAAGATACTGAAGAAAGTGTTCAACATCCTTAGCCATCAGGGAAATGCAAATCAAAACAACTCTGAGATACCATCTTACTCCTATCAGAATGATTAAAATCAAAAAATACCAAGGACAGTTTATCCTGGAGAGGATGTGGAGAAAGGGGAAAGCTCCTCCATTGCTTGTGGGAGTGTAAACTTGCACAGCCACTTTGGAAATCAGTATGGCAGTTTGTCAGAAAAATGGTCATCAGTCTACCTTAAGATCCAGCAATCCACTCTTAGGCATATACCCAAAGGAGGGATATTCTTACAACAAGGACATTTGTTCAACTATTTTCATAGCAGCATTATTTGTAATAGCCAGAACCTGGAAGAAAACTAGATGACACTCAACCAAAGAATGTGTAAAAAAGAAAGGTGATACATTTTCACAATGGAATATTACTCAATGGGGAAAAAATGAAATCTTGATATTTATAGGCAAATGGAAAGAACTAGAAGATAACATCCTGAGTGAGGTAACCCAGTCACAGAAAGACAAACATGGCATGTACTCATTCATATATGGACATTAGACATAGAACAAAGGATTAAACAGCCTACCCACCTACAATCCACACCTCCAGAGAAGCTAGGAAACAAGAAAAACCCTAAGAGAGATATATATGGTTCCCTGGAGAAGGGAAAAGGGGAAAGATCTCCTGAAAAAAAATTAGGAGCATGGGGGAGGTATGAGAAAGAGGAGGGGGAGAAGAGGATGAAGGGAGAATATGAGTGATCAGGACGTTTGAGTCCTGGGATGAATAGAGAAGAGCAAGAAAAGATAGAGGAAATCATTATTGGTTTAAAGAGAAATCTGGCACTAGGAAAATGCCCAGAGATTCCCCAAGGATGACTCCAACTGAAAATCTAAGCAATATTGGAGAGGCTACCTTAAATACCCTTCCCCTATAATGAGAATGATGACTACCTTAAATGCCATCCTAGAGCCTTCATTCAGTAGCTGATGCAAGCAGAAGCAGATACCCTCAGCTAAACACTGAGTTGAACTCCTGGAATCAAGTTGTTGAGAGAGGAGTGATGAACAAAAGGGTTAAGATCGTGCTGGAGAATCCCCCAAGAAACAGCTGACCTGAACAAGTGAGAACTCACAGACCCTAGTCTGACAACTGGGGAACCAGCATAGGACTGAACCAGGACCCTGAATATGGGTGTCAGCTAGGAGGCTGTCTATAGAGCCTATGGGAGTGGAACTAGTATTTATCCCTAGTGCATGAAAGGAATTTGAGTGTCCATTCCCCATGGAGGGATACTCTTCCAGCCTAGATACATGGGGGAGGGGCTAGGCCCTGTCCCAAATGACTTCACAGATTTTGATAATCACTCATTACAGGCCTCATGCTCCATGGGGAGAGGATGGGAGATAGAATGGGGAGAGTCAATGGGGACTTGGGAGGATGGGGGAGGGAGAGGGAACTAGGATTGATATATAAAATAAGATTGTTTCTAATTTAAATAAAATTTATTTTTAAAAAAAGACAGGAATACAGATCCAAAGATAATTATCAACAAAAGAATCTCAAATGGCAAAGAATCATTTTACAGAAATCTTCAGCATCCTTAACCATCAGGGAAACACAAATCAAAATGATTGTGAAATTCCATTTTACAGCTATCAGAATGGCTGAGATCAAAATCACAAGTGACAACTCATGCTGGAGAGGATGTGGAGCAAGGGAAAAACTCCTCCATTGCTGGTGGGAATTCAAACTTGTATAGCCAGTTTGGAAATCAATATTGTGCTTCCTCAGAAAATTGGAAATCTATCTGCCTCAAGACCCAGCTATACCACTCCTGGGCATATACCCAAAGGATGCTCTACCATACCCCAAGGACACTTGCTCAACTATGTTCATAGCAGCTTTATTCATAACAGTCAGAAACAGTATACAACCTAGATGTCCATCAAGCAAAGAATGGATAAAAACAAACATGAACATCTACATGTTTTTACTCACCTGTTAAAAACAATGATACCAGGAAATTTGCTGGCAAATGTATGGAATTAGAAAAGATCATCCTGAGTGAGGTAACCCAAACAAACACAATATGTACTTCCCTACAAGTGGATACTAGCTATAAAGAATGACCATGCTACAATCCACAGACCCTAAGTAAATCCACAGAGGCTAAGTAAAAAGGAATGCTCAAGGATGGGGGAAGGAAGGTGGACCTCTCTCTCTCTCTCTCTCTCTCTCTCTCTCTCTCTCTCTCTCTCTCTCTGTCTCTCTCTCTCTCTCTCTCACATACACACACACACACACACACACACACACATCCCATTGTGAAGGAGAAGTAGAATAGACATCACAGGTGCATGGGAGAGGAGTCTGGATGGGGCTGGGCATGAAAAGAGGAAAAGAGGAGGGATAAGGTTGGTGGAGAATGAAGAGAGAGAGTACTGGGAGGCACATCTGGAACTAGAACAGGGGTATCTCTGGATAAGTTAGAAACCATGTGGAATCTCAACCCACCATCTCCTGTAACCAGGCAAGACTTCCAGTGAAAAGAAAGAAAGGAAGATTTTCAAAAGCCTTTATTAGAAAAGGCATAATAAAACTTTAAATTTTTTCTGAAATCTTCTTTAAAATAAACAATCACAATCTACTTTATACACATAACAAATTCTTAGAGGGAACCCCTCTTAACCATTGTAAAATTCTGCCTTAAAGGGAGCAAACCTTAAAAAGTAGCCATCAGTGCTACTGCCGATTCATTTTACCCACTCCAGAGACAGAAATTACAGGGAGAAGATTCCCCTCTTTCATAAACCCTCTTGTTTCCAGCACTCACATCCTCAGAAGGCACAGACACTATTCTTCCTTTCCAGTGTCATTATTCTTCTAAAGCACACCTACACGCAACGTCATCCATAACTTTGTAAACAGATATGCAAATGCAATCATTCCAATAAGACATAACAGATCTCTCATAGTTAAAAGTGTGAGGCTCAGAAAGTCACTTCATAATTTTAGATACAGCACAAAAGACATATGGGACCATTGAGCCTTCTGGTTTACTTTCCTGTCCTCCTTTGCAATCTCCCTTCTTTTATCTTCTAGTTGTCTTTCTTGGTTGCCACATAGAACTATGATTTCATTTCAACATTGAATATTCACTCTGAACCTCCAATACTAAGCATCTGCATTGTTCTTGCCAATGACATTACTTTGAGGCTTGTAATTTTATTTAAGCTATTCCGACATCTGCCACTCAGTGCAAGAAGTTTCCTGCTGCTTAAAGGGAGCAACATCCACTCAACTGAATAATTTTAGAGAGCATAGAAAAGCCAAGAGCTAGTCTGCTACAAATCAATCAACAATAGCTTTACTACTCATCCTTCTCAGGGGCCAGGCCCAGTTAATTCCATGTTCTCTACATAGTCCTTCTACAAAATTCTACCTCAACCTTTTTTCCCACTGTATCAACATCATAGTCTAACTCTGCCTTTCATGTTGCAAATATGTTAAGCCAAACATTATGGTAGGATCCCATTTCAGAGACTGATAAAAATCCAATAAAGTAAAAATAAGATGATAGAGATGTACATTGCAAAGACAGAGTGAATTCACCTTATACAAATCTTTAAATAAGGGTAACTATACCTGTCTTCCCTCCTACACCATTTAAATACTTATTTCTTTAAAGGGGCAAGGAAATCTACAAACCACAGTGTTTACAGTTCCGAAGATCAACACTGACACACAAAGAATGTCATTTTACAAATCCTCTTTAAGTGGAAGTCAAAGAGTTAATTTGTAATGAATTCTCTACTAATTTAGTTCATCTTGTCTCAACTTTCTGGAGTCCTTATCTTTCTTGCAACATTTACTTGATTCTTCTAAAAAAATCTCATAAAGTATTTTCTACAAATATAAAATGATTATGTTTATACTTTACAGTAAATTTACTTGTAATTTATACCCCAGATGTTACAGCTAAATTATGTAGAAATAATCAGATATAAAGAACATGAATAAACAGTAAGAATAACAGCTGTTATATAAGCTTGTCATATAAGCTCATTTTATTAAAGCCAAATATTTTCAATTATTTTTAAGTAAATAGTATATTGACAAAGTTCAAAGGTCAAAGAATATGAATCACTCTTCCCATTCTTGTCTCTATATGTTCTGTCACTTCATCATAACTTTGGAGTAATCACAATTATTATGTTTTCCCATCTTTCCAAAGAATTTTAATTCATAAAAAATCATATAATTTACCTCCCTCTATATTTGTCAAATGGAAATACATTCTCCACACTACTCAAAAGCCTGCATAGGCAAACCATGGTGACAACCCTTGTGTTTGCTTCTTAAACTAAGTAGACTGTTTTTAGAAAGTGTGATTTATATGCTAGTAAGAGAATTCCAAATTTGTAGCATGTAAATGCAGTTTTAATGCTTATGTATTATTTGATAAAAATATGTACTTTCACCATATAACCTTCTCCTATATCTTAAATATATCAATTAAAAAAATAGGCAAAGATCTAATTTATTGTTTCATTTCTACAACCATCTGTAACATGAACAAATTCTTTCTTGGAGATTTTTCAGAAATGGCTTAGCAGTTCTAAATACTAGCAATGTTCAGATTTATGTTACCCAGCAGAGTGCTTCAGAGAGAACCTATTTTTTAAAAAAAGACCAAAACTAAAGTACAAAGAACACTAACCACTTATGAAAACAAGGGCTTTTTAAATAGTATAGCTGTTGGCTGAAACACTTTGGGTAGAAGTGTTTGGGTAGAAAATAACTTTTTTTCCAAGATGCTGTGATATTTTGTGCTAATATTTCACACCTTAGGTGTTGTTTTCTTCATGCAGAGGCAGCAATTGGTGGGAAAAAGGAGACAACACAAACCAACACACTTTTTTTAAAATCTTAAGTCTTAAGCTAATTTGCTATATGGTGATTAATGCTTTAATCAAGATTCTCAGGCTTGAAAATTAATCATTTCATCATCTGAATATGGAATATATGTGGGTGGAAAAACACTATAAATCAAAGGAGAAAAGTGGGACACTGGGGCATTTTTAAATTGTTCATTTTTCAATGAAACCTCTGTCCACTTGTGCTGCTAAAACACTGCCCACTGTATAGTAGCAAAGGTACTGAGTATATTCTGTAACTTCTAGTCCTTTTCTGCTCATAACTGAAGAAGCTGCATTGGAATTGATGTTCTGACTCTTCATAAAATCAGCGAAGTCATTTACAAAAGGCCATGGACACAGGAAGATCTGTTCATTGGGAGCCGCAATCATAGCATCTGCCTTTGAGCCCTCAATAATGAAAATTCTATGACTACCTGTGATAAAGCCCAACAGAAGGCATTATTAGAAGATAATGGCGAAGGGAGAGAGGCAGTCAATACATGTGTTCTAACCTTCTCTATCTGAACAGTACTTTTGCAGGGAAACTAATTAAATAGGTTGAGCTGAAGCTTAGGAGTAAAGATGGAGCTTGTGTCTAATACACTGTGAGAAATCCTGGAATGAAATGACAGAACACCCACACTGAGATATGCTCACAGAGGCCACCTGCAGCCAGATAGAGCCAGTAGTGATGGCTACAATTCGTTTGCCAACTTTCTTAGTTCCCCTGTCTTGAATGTATCCATTAGTTTAAAGGTGCCTTGGAAAGGACAAGCACTTAGGGCAGACTGATCTAGCTACACATAAGAGGAAGATCTTCTAGGAATTACTAAGTGTGGTAACTTACTGGGGACCATTAGGCAAAGACTTCATGTCAGACAATTTCAGTCCAAGCAATAGGTAATCTGGTCATGTTGTAATTGGGCTCCTGTTCAAAGATGCCCCTGACACTGCTGGGATGAGCAATCTCTGGAACCTAGACTGTAACACCGATGATCTGCAAAGCATCAAGAAGCCAAATGAACTGCAAATTGTTGAATACATGATGTTCATAGCCTGCTTCTGGGAATAAGCCCCCCAGAGGAGCTATGGAACAAGGGAAAGTCAGGAGGACTGTACTGATTATTTCCCTGGGAGGTACTATGTGTCTTAATTACTTTTTTATTGGCACAATAAAACACCATGACCAAGGCAACTCATAAAAGAAAGTATTTAATTGGGGACTTGCTTATAGTTTCTGAGGGTTGTCCATATTATGGAAGATAACATGGCTGCAGGCAGGCAGACAGGCACTTACATGTTAAGACAACAATCGCAAGGCTGAGAGAACTCACTGGACATGGCAATGGCGTGGGCTTTGAAACCCACAAAGTCGACTCCCAGTGACAAGCTTTCTCCAATAAGGCCACACCCTCTGATCCCTCCAAGAAGTTCGAGATAAGCCTTCAAATATCTGAGCAAATAGGAGCCATTCTCATTCAAATCGCCACACTGTGTTTCAAGGAAACTGTTTAGACATCAGAAGGAAGGGAGACATCTTTTCTAACCAGGAGTAAGCTCAGCTCCTCTTAAACAACTCACATCTGTTGGTGATATTGAGGTTTCACAAACAAGGACCTATTTGATTATAAAAGAAGAGCTTTAAATTTTAAGTAATTTCTAAAATTAAATGACCCCTTGTACTTTTCCAGTGTGGCTATAACAATTGAATGAAATTTACTACGAAATGAATGAAACATGAGAGAGTATGGTGTCTGTGACCTGCCAGCTGTCGAGCTGACAGTGGTTTCTGTTCTTATGTCCTTGAAAAGGCAAGCTCTCCAAACTCCTTCTTTGTGCTTTGTAAAGAAATACCTTTTCCAACTTGACAACTATTACAAGGGAACTACCTTTCAGGAAACCTCATGCTTATCACACAGCCTTTGATGACAAGGTGAAGGGAACTTGTGGGTGCATAAGGGGACAAAATACTGCCTTGAAGAAAGAGCATGGCAACTACAAAATGGATTATGAAAAACATCTTAAAATGTTTATGCTAGGGTCTGGAGGAATGGCTCTATGATTAAAAGTACTGGATGCTCTCCCAGAGGCTCCTGGTTCTATTCCCAGCTCCCACAGGGTAGCTCACAAATGTCATTTATAACTCTATTTTCAGGGTTTCTTGCACCTTCTTCTAGATTCTGTGGGCACCAGGCATGCATATGGAGCACAGACATATACCCAGGCAAAACACATATAAATATAAGATAACAAAATAATTTATTTAAATATTTTTAAAAATCTGTCTCTTACCCATGTTAGCCCATGAGGTTGATGTGAGTGCACATCTAATGGAATAAGTAGATTACAAGAACCAAAAGAAATGCCAAGCAGAACAAAGATTTTTCACCACTGAGGAAACACCCTACAGCAGTGTTTCCTTGGTATACATTACAGATAACTGGAATTTGTGACATTGATATGAAAATCTTTGTGTTCAACAGTTCATTTGTACCAATCCCAGGAGGCAGTCACTGCCCATTGATCCACTATAGAAAAAATTAAATGTGCCTTGAACTTGACTTGCCACCTTCTTACTAATCCTGGTTCACAACACCATTCATGAAGAATAATAAAGTTCTCACACCCTTTAGTACCCAGGGTTCATAAAGGTACTGAAAGGCTTCTCTGAGAAAGGGTATGAGAAGGTTTATAAGTCAATCCTATTTCTCAATAGCAGTTATGCTAATTGTTTTATATAGTGCAAAGTAAGCACAAAACCTCAGCAGAACAGAGGTTTTGAATCTATAGTTTGTTTTCTTATTTTTGTATAATTGAATAGTTGCTGCTTTTTTGGCTAAAATTATACTGTTGAGAAGAATGATTTAAGTGTTTGAAGAATTTAGATTGTATAAGTGATTGCTTATTTTTGCTATTGACTCCTTAAAACACCAAAAAAAAACCTGCTTAAAACTACCACTGTGGCCCTATGAAAGCAGAGAAACTCTGTTAAGCAGATATTAAGTCCTTGATATAATTGTGTATTCTGAAATGAAAGAGCAGGCTCTTTGACCTTGGCTTAGTGGAGTCTGAGGGACCACATACCTACAAGCTTATGACTAGTAGTTTAGTTTGCAAATGCATAGTATCTTATGAAGGTACTGTCTAGTACAGTAGATTTAATTTATGCAATGTTGTATTACTCTTTCTATATTGATACAGTGTGATCATGTGGCACTATTGGACCAGATATTTGTATTGCATGCCACTACAGGCTCACTGGTCCAACATCAGACCTCTAAGATGGTTGGCTTTATATGAGTCAATGAGGCTAGGATAAAACAATCCTAGATTTCTTGTGAATATATTTTTTAATATTAGATTAATATTTAAATCAGTAGACTTTGTCTGAAATAAACCACTTTTCATAATGTATGCACACTTATTCAGTCAACTTATGGTCTTAAAAGAAAAACAGGTAAGTATCCCAAGGTGAAAAAATAAACTCAGCCATGAGATGACTTCCTGAGTTGTGCACCAAAGTCCATTCTTTGATAGGAATTCAGGTTGTCGCAAGCACTGCATGTTTAACAGCTTCCATGTTTAACAGTTTTCTAGACACGACAGGAAAGGTACACACATGAACTCACAGACACTGTGTAAGCTTGTCAGGTAAAATTCCAGCATAGAGAGAGAAGGTAAATTCACACTCCTTTCTGAAATGTTGTTGGTAATTGTGAACTTCCAGGAGAGCAAGAGTTCCATTTTCTGTAAAGATGTGGCCCCTGGTAGGCCTAAGGTGTTTTAGTGAATGGCCCTACAACACTGCTGGAACTCAATGGGCCTGTAAAAACTGTGTTCTCTGTTCAAGGAAATGAGAAATTTAAAAGGGGCCTGATGTAAAATGCAAAAAAAAAAAATGAAACTCTCAGGACAAGGCCACAACCAAATAACTCTGCACCTGTGAAAGAAAAAGGTCCAAGGGATTTCTTTAACTTAAAAGCATCTTTAACTTAAAAGTTATGGGAGGGGAGGGTGGTTAGAGTGCATGTGAGAGGGCAGAGAGGATAAAAGGGAGGGAAGGAAGGAGGGAGGAAGGAAGGAAAGGAGGGAGGGAGGGAAGGAGGGCGAGGGAACTGGGATAGACATGTAAAATAATAAATTAAATTAAAAAAAAATGCTTTGACTCCAAAATTTAAGTTGAAGGACAAGTTACTGGGGAAAAGGATTTCTATTTTTGTTTCCACAGGAAATGAAAAGATGTGGATTCCTTCCAGACTAATGTGGTTTGTTCACGCCAGACCACCTGAAACAGTACCAGGTGATCCTACATTCAAAACAGCTGGACAAAACAGCCCTACAGACTACAGCCAGGATTTCTGAATCTTCTTAGAATCCCCCATGACAGCGCCCCTTACCAGCAGGAAGTAGTTTGGAAAGAACAACACCCAAATTCCCAAATATTGTGTATAAATGTTTGTTTTCATTTAATTGGACTTTGTTATATAAAATAAATTTAAAAAAAAAGAAAAGAAAAATTTAAAAAAAAAAGCATCAACAAGTTAAAGATTGTACAAGTGTTCTTCAAGAAGTATGCCATATTCTGGTCTCAGAACTTTGCAGCTTCAGCCCTGTGATTCTGGCTTTATCAAGAAAGATACAGGTATGAAGGCAACATGGACTCTTCCTCCACCCATAAGAAAAGACATGAAAGCTAGGAATTTAGCAGTAAGAATCCCTGCATGGAGGCCTAAAGAAGCTATTGCTTTCAGTTTTTACGGTAAAAACCTTTATTGCATTAGAGACCCAAAATGTTGAAGATGCCAGAGCCATAGGATTCCTGCCCAGGAGAGCTTCAGCCAGGATGTGAAACAAGCCCAAGAGAAAGAAGTGTAACACAGTAATCAAGGCTTGAAGAGCCATCTAAGTACTTCGCAATGAGACAGAGATACAGGATTTGGAGTTTCCCTGCTAGACTTCAGTCTTTGGATTTTGGACTTTAAAGACTATGGAGTCTTTTGAAGTATTTACCATTAAGATGAGACTACAAAGCCTATGAGGGGTAGGGAAGGGAATGCAGTGGTTTGAATGAGAATCCCCTCCCTCCATAATCCCATATATTTGAATGTTTGATTCCCAGTTGGTGGATTGTTTAGAAAAGATTAAGAGATGTGGCCTTGTTGGAGGAGGAATGTCTCTCAGGGTCACCTTTGAGATTTCAAAAGCACAAACCAGGCCGAGTTTCTCCAGAGCCATGCCTGCCTGCCTGCTGCCACCCTCCCACAATGATAGGTACAGAATAATCTTTGAAAGCACCCAATTTAATGCTTTCTTTAAAAGCTGCCTTGGTCTTGATGCTTTTTCACAGCAACAGAACACAAAGAAACATGTCTCACGAGGTCATTCTTCTGTCAGGTAAGTAAAGTCCTCCAATTCCAGTCCTTGGTTTCATAGACTGTTGGCTGGAGGGGTAATGGCTCCAGCCCCAGTATCTTTCAAATGTCATAATAGCTACCTAGCTACCTGATCATTAATCACTGGATTTGTCACCCTCAGCAACCTGACTTCTCTACTCTTAAAGAGACCTTAACCCGGGCCAGATTGCCATCTGTGGCTTTGACACAGGAAAAAAAAAGTTCAGGCATAACTGCATTGAAGCAGAGTTGGAGATTTCATTGAAGAGAAATTCATATAAGTTTTATGCACATGAGAGTGAAGAGAAAAAGGTGTTCATGGACAATATGCTAAGACACTCCAGATCATAGATGTGGACTTCCCCAAGAATGTCTCAAGAAGTAAGACATAAAAGTGGAGCTTGGAACAGGAATCCAGATGCAGGATGGGAAGACAAGACCAGGCTTCTGAAACCCACAGAGAGAGCTGACCTGAACAAGGAGAAGCTAATGGGCCCCCCAGACTGACAGCTGGGAATCCAGCATTGGACTGACTCAGACCCCCTAAACATACGTCTCAGCTAGAAGGCCGGGGCAGTCTAAGGGACCTCAGACAGTGGAACCAGGATGTATCCCTGGTGCACAAAAGAACTTTGGGAGCATGTTCCCTATGGAGGGTTACTCCCTTAACCTAGAGGAAGGAGGGAGGTCCTAGGCCCTACTACAAATGACTTGACAGATTTTGTTGACCCCTCCTGGAAGGTATCACCCTCCCTGGGGATTGGGCAGTGGGGAGAATGGGGTGGGAGGGTGGTAGGAGGGAGGAAGGGAGAGGAAATTGGGATTGATATGTAAAATAAGAAAAATTTTAAAAAATAAAAAATAAATAAGAGTGGGGCTTGGACTTCAAGAGAAAGGTGCAATATAATTGCTTAGCATTAGCCATAGAGGACATTTTGGAGGCTCTCAGATTCTTCTCAAAACGTCGCTGAGAGGCCTCTTTCTTCTTTTCCTCTCCCTTTTTTGATAAATGAGGTAAGGGAGGTGGCTCTGGAGATGCTTTGGACAGAATTATAATCTGACTAAATAAAACCTGAAGCTACTAGGATTGTGTAAGAACCTAATACTAGAATCCAGCTGCTGCTCAGACTTGAAAGCATCCCGCAGCCCTTCTTCCCTCTCACAGAATCTGACAGGCACCCTACTGAGACACCAGGAGTCTCCAGCTAGAATCCACCAGATGCTGGGGAAGTGAGCTTACTTCATACCAGCTATTGGTGAACACATATCCTTCTCCCACCCCCTTCCCAGCCTCTCCTGCCTGAGAAACAGAGCCTCAGTATAGGCTCTTGCTATGAAACTCCCCCCATCCTCAGAAGGGTGTAAAAAGAGACCCCCACTTATGCCATATGGGCCCTGATTTCTCTCTCCAGAGAGACCACAATAATGGCTGTGTCTGTTGTCTGGGCCTGAAAGTTTGTCGTGCTGCAGCCATGACATTGCTTGCCTGCATGTTTGTTCCCAGCATTAATAAGTATTCTAATAAACCTTATCCCACACAACTCCTTCTGGGTGCCCCCCATAAGCCTGCATCCAAGACTTTCCATGTTTGACAAGGAGTTTGTACATATCCTTTCCCTGTATGTATATTTTCTGATGTGATTAATAGGAATTGTATGTTTATACTGGAGGAGGGAGAAACAGATAGATGCTTGCTTATCTGGCCCTGAAAAACGGATATTGGTGGGGGGCTCCTCTTCCCACATTCACCAAATTTCCCCTCTTTCTGTCTGTCTTAACCTTTGTCTTTATTCACATTTCTCTCCTGCCCATTCCCTTTCCATTTGGGGATGTTGTTGTCTATTGTTATTATCTGTGTATGTGAGTGCCTCGTGTATACATGTGGGCACCTGCACCATATGGCACACGAAGATGTCAGAGGGCACTGGGTAGAGTCAGTGCTCATCCTTCTGTATGTGAGCTTTGAGGATCAAACTTGGTCAGGTCAAACTAAGGTCAAGCTCCCTTACCTGCTAAAACCTTTCGTTGGTCCTCCATTTCCTTTTATACTTAGATATTTTTTTTTCCTTTTACCTATTTACTGTTTTCTGTTTATGTATTTTCAGTACTCTCTTCAGGGATTGGGGGAAAGTCTTTCCCTTTCAGATACAAATCTGATCAGCCCCCATCCAGGCACTATTTTATAAATGGCATAATTTTATCTTCCAAGTTTCTTCTACTCTAATTATATAACCCTATTTAAATTTTTCCCTTTCTTCCTATTTAGGCAATGCTTGCTTTTTTTCTCATAGGGGGTCACAGAGACTAAAGTGACAATCATGGAGCCTGTATAGATCTGAGCTAGGTCCTCTGCATATAAGTCATTGTTGTGTAGCTTGGATTTAGTTAGTTAATTAGTTAGTTAGTTAGTTAATTAGTTAGTTAGTTTTGGTTTGGGGAGTTGTTTGTTTGTTTGTGTGTTTGTTTGAGACTGGATTTCTCTGTGTAGCCTTGACTGTCCTGGGACTCACTCTGTAGAGCGGGCTGACCTCATACTCACAGAGATCTGCTCGCATATGCCTCCAGAGTGCTAGAATAAAAGGTGTGCACCACCACTATCAGGTATGTAACTGAGTATTCTTGTGGGGACTCCTAACAGTGGAAATGGGGATTGTCTCAGACTCTTTGCCTGCTCTTGAAATCCTTTTCTTTCTACTGGGTTGCCTCATCCAACCTTGATATGAGAGTTTGTGTCTAGTCTTATTATAATCTATTATGCCAGGTTTGGTTGATATCCCTGGGAGGCCTGTTCTTTTCTAAGGATATGGAGAAGAAGTGGATCTCAGGGAGAGGGGAGATTGTAGATTGGGGACTTGAATGAGTGAGGGGAAGGAAAACTTCAGTCAGGATGTAATGTGTGAGAAAAGAGTTGTAAAAAGCCTCCATAAAAGAAATTCCACATATCCATTATAAATATTCATTTAAGTGATCAATGGAACTTTTGCATGTCAATTAAAAATGACATTTTAACTTTTTAATGCTTAAATTAATAAATTTAGCTTTTTAGGCTGATGTACATCTGAATTACAATCTAATATTGGTAGTGAGTGCCTTGTCTGTCTTTAAAAGTAACTGTGATGTCTCTTCTACAATCAAAAGCTTTTGTATTAAAATGAATGTTTACCTACCTGTTGCCTTAGTTACTTTCCTGTTGCTATGATGAGAAGAACATCAACACTAATAGCAATTTATTGAAGAAAGAATATATTTGTGCTTATGGTTCCAGAGAGAGAATATTCATAATGTTGGGGAAGGCAGAGAAGCAGTCAGCTGGAACAGGTATTTGAGAACTCACCACACAATAAGCAGAGAGTGAACTAGAAGAGTGGTGATGCTATAAAACCTCAAAGTTTGCCCCTCCTCCCTCCAGTGATAAACTTCCTCTGGCAAGGGCACACCTTCTAAGGGTTCCATAATATTCCCCAAACAAAGCTACCAACTTAAATACATAAGCCTATAGGGACATTTTAAATTTAAACCATAATACCCTATGAACATAAATGACTCAACTATTACAAGAATCATTTAAAGTAGTCATTAGCAAGTATTTCTCAATTCACTATCTTGGCGCAATTTCAAGTCCTAAAGAAAGATCCTACCACACTTTGTTCCTATCAATGCAAACAGGGAGACAGTAGTGATAAGGGTACTGATCACATCCAGGCTTGGAAAGAAAGCACCATCTATGTATCTCACAAAATAGTAGTCCTCAGAAATCAAGAAAAAGTCTCAAGTTTTCATGGGATGACAACTGCTAGGAAGGCCCACACCTACAGAAGATAGCTGTGCTCTGGAAATTTCTGTGAACAGTTTGTTGGGCAGAGACTTTATCTATCTTTTCCTTTTCTTACTATCACTTTTCAAAATCATCTTCAGGCCACACCCTGATGTCTTCCCAATGATACACTGGTTTCAGATGGGAAAAATTATTTTAGGCAAAAGAAGGAATATCACAAGTGTCTCTGTAGGGTGAAAAGGGCCAGTAAAGAAACACCATGGCCCTGAGGCCATAACCAAGGAAACACACCCTACTTCTAATTACCCAAGGACTTGAAATTTAACCAATCCCTGAGTATGAAAACAAACCAAGCCCTAAGGACAAAATCCAACCTATCTCTGATCTTGTCACAAGCTTAGGAATTGAAAACCTACCAATCCCTACTTGAAAATCTTCACCCTGGAATGCTCTCCCGCTAAAATGCTCTATATAAGCCCTGTACCTGTTCAGATTGGGGCTTCCTTTTTTGACTCTGGCAGAGGTAGCTACTCTTCTGGATTCCTCCCACCCAACAAATCTCTTAAGTGATGTTTGTTGTAACTACTTTCTTTCATCACAGCAGAGCAAGGCTGTAACAATTTTCACCAGAGCAGAGCAAAGCCATAATGGCTTTCACTGGAGCAGAACATAACTGCTACTCTTCCACAGGGAGCTTTCCATTGGCAGAGCAGAGCTATAACAACTTCGCCAGAGCAGAGCAGAACTATAACACTTTGACTGGGGAACTTTTCCCGTGTTAGAGCAGAACTCTTAATCTCCCAGGAACCTGGGTGGAGCTGTAATATTACTTGGGAGCAGAGCTGTAACAACCTGGCGGGAGAAATGCTCTGCTGCTGAAGCAAACTTGTTACATTTGCATTAAGGAAACCTTTCCTGGAACAAGGACTGTAACACTTTGCTGGGGAAACTGATACAGAGATGATCTACTGAGATACCTTTCCCTTCAAAGCTGTAACACTTACAGGTATTCCTTGGCTTCCAACTATCAGGATACCTTTCCCTTCAGAGTTATAACATAGTCTCTCTCTCTGGAATTGAGAACATGAAGGGCAAGGGGTAAATTGTCTTAGATTAGGCAGTAGAGAATAAAGTACATTTTTTACAGTTTAGAAAAGCTCTTTCTTCCTGGAAAGGTATAGTTCCATTTATTATTTTACTTTTATTTTCTGTGATTTTTAGTCGACCCTATTACAATTGTTCATCATGTTCTTGAAAAATCTGTTGCATTGAAACAATTTCCTTCTGGTCTGACATGGCCAGCAGTCATCTTTGAGCAGTAATTATGGAGATATTCTAGAACACCTTAGGACTGTAGTCACGGCTACAGAGTAAGCAGAAAGGAGGCACTGATGCCAAATCTGTGGTAATAGTGACAGAATTACTAACTTCTCTTAGGGGAGGAAGGGGAAGGAACCTAACTGAGATAACAAACATCTACTCCCACCTGCCCTTCAACTACAAATGGCCTGCAAGGGGGGAGGGGTTCCTAGAACATCTAAGAATCCTAGGTTTAATCAGAAACATTTCTGGATTCTGACCAAAGAATTAAATCAAGGACCCTATTCCTAAATTGTCTCATTAATTTCTATGTTCTGCTCTCATTACTAACAAATAAGATCAGCTATTTGCTTACAGCACAATAGTGACTATAGTGATTTTAATTGCTGTAATAGGATAGAAAAGAGAATAGTACTTAAGAAAAAATATTTACCCTGAAGATAATAAAACTTAACAGATTTCTCTTAGTGACATAGTCAACTATACCTGTGAAATACTTTCATGAAAATAAGCTATTGATATGATAAAATAACTTTTATAGGCAGTTTTTCATAGTGATTATGTTGACTCATAGGCACAAATTACCTTTGAATTTCTTAATATGTATATTAAGTAAAAACAATAAATAGTAACAATGTGTAAATAGCCTCATCTGTTTAAACCCAGGGAACCACAAAAGATTTGGCTACCTTTATCACACTTGATATTTTTGTAGAGAACAAACATCTCACACTGCACATAAGTTGCATGTGTGTGTGTGTGTGTGTGTGTGTGTGTGTGTGTGTGTGTGTGTATACCTATAATTTATATCCACACTACATCCAGACACTACTATTCTTAGGAAATTCTACCATTATTATAAATCTTCCCACTTTGCCATTTGCTCTATTCAGGGCCCAGATAAGTGCTTTCCAGAGCCTAGACCTCTAAGTTCACACAAATGAGAGATTCTGATTCATTTATCTGTAAATAGTCTGTCTATCCCACTTTATGACAGACCATTTCCTTTTTACATTGTACATGGACAAGTAGAAATAGACCTGTATGGAAAATCATCTTTAGGTTCCCAGTCAAATAAAAAGAAAAGAAATGTGTTGAGGCCTCATGATGTCATTATGTTACACACAGTAATCCCAAGAAAATGCATTACAATGAATACAAATTACAGTGGCTAAGAAAAGGCTTATCTAGATTAATTGCTTAAGTAAACAAAAGCTCCATAGTCTTACAATAAAAATTTTAATTATGTTAGGAGAAAAATACTTTCTTTTGCATGAAATGTCCTGTTTATTTGATTAAATGCTCTTTGGTTTTTACATTGGTTCTGATGTATTTAGAACTGTGCTGTGGGCTAAAGGAACTCAAGGAAATAAAGAAAACAATTACATAAGGTTTATATCAAGGCTTTCCTCCTGTTGTGAAGTTTTACCAAAATCATTAGCTCCAAGGACCATGAGTGGCTGTTCCTTCAGTATCTGAGAGAAGGACTAAACAGCCTTCCAATGCTAATGCCCCATCATCCTGACTGCTTCCTCACTCAGAACAAAAAAAGTCCAGAGATTCATCAAGGAAATTTTCTTTAAGGAGATGACCATAGTATAAGATGGTCTGGGTTCTCCTCTTGCCACCTCAAGTGAGCCATGGATTGAAAACAAGTCTCTAAAAAAAGAGCTCTTGTGGACAAGAAAGGCATTTGCAGAGCATCTGTCTTCCTGTCTTTACTACCAGAGACCACAGTACAAATGTTTCTGAAAACACCATAGATATATTCATCCTCTATAATGTTTGGAGCATTGATGCTAGTGATGATGTTCTCTAATCTCTTGGGAAGTAAGAACAAAAGAGTTAAGCTGAAACAGCTTACTTTGGAAAGTGACCGGCTTCGGGGCAAGGGGTGGGGCAGAGAAGAGGGAGGTGATTTAACATTTCCATTAGAAACAAAGTAGACATAGTCTAATAGAAGGGAAAATACGATACTTAATGCAATTAATAGAAAAATGAAGGTTGACCCTCACCATAAATGAGATGTTGTAGAGAATGTAGTGTACATGATTGCCAGATAATTCAATGTAAGTTGAGAAAATAAGGGGAAGGAAAATCTAATTACCATACTCCAATCACTCATTCCTTTGACTCTGGGTAAGCTAGCACCCACATAGAGATGGAAGATGCCAAAGAACAGACAGGGAAACAGCAAAATCAGACACCTTATCCAGGTGGACTCACTATCTCATACCAGGCCTACCTGAGGTATGTTGGCAAAAGGGGGGATGTGAGAGTAAATGTGAGTACTTGGCTCTGGTACTCCAGAACTAGGCTGAGAGACAGAAATAATCAGACAAGCTGTGGGATACCCTGAAATACCAGTGTTTAGAAGGAAAGAAGGAACAGTGCCTCAACTTCAGCTTATATAATGCAGCAATGACACATAAATACAAGAAGAGTTCCACAGTGCTCAGGAACTGCCATTTATAAGAAATAATTGTCTTCGTCTATCTGAGGCATCTAGAAATATGTAGCAGCAATGCTGTTTTGAATCATGTCTCTTCACAGTTAAGTGATAGTTTCATGGAAACACATACACACATGAACGCACGAATGCACACATGGTTTTGGCACATAACACAAAGTTATTGGGGGTTCTAAACTCCTCAATTTTTAGACTTGGACTATGTACATATTTTATTTCTTCAGTATGTTGCATACCCATCAATGAAGGTTTTAATATGGGGAAAATAATATCTCAATTATGAACTGAATCCAGTCATATTTATTCTCATTGCAAACTTTTAAATCTGTTTTGTGATACCCTGTGGAAGTAGATTTTGTAGACCTCAGAGATTTCATTTGATGTCTCTCTATGAGATTCACAATCAGCTCTAACATTCCCAACAGCATAGTTATTAGACAATGATGAAAAGGGGAGGTGAAGAAAGAAACATGTGGCTTCTGCTATAGATTTAGGGATTTCCTAAGAAATAACAACACATAGTAAAATGCTGAAAGCTACAGACTGACAAAATGTTAAAGCTAGGAAACAAAATTTTTAAAAAGCCAACTTAAAAAATACTATAATTCTTCCAATTAAAAAATACACTGAGTCCTTCATGTGTGTTCATGGGATATTTTCTCAGATATAAAAAAGAAACTTTGTGTGATTATAAATTGTGAAAGTTTGAGACAAAGAATAGTGTAGACAAATTAACAACTTTCAATACACACACACATACACACACACACACACACACACACACACACACACACACAAAAGAGGTTTTCTAGGAAAGAGTGACAGTCTATGATCAGGGGAACTAGACTATACATGACTACTTATAAGTGACTCCACAAAGACAGTAAATTTTAACTGAATCTTGGAAGATTTGTAGAAGACACTTAGTCAAAAAGCAAAATGGGGGTGGGTGCTGGAGCAATATAGCTCCTTCAAAGAGAGTGGGGAGAATATTTAGAAACAGATTCTCCAGAAGGAATGAAGTGCCAATAGTTCACTAGCTGTTACTGAAACCTGTGATTTGTTCAAAGCAGGAACAGCAACTGTAAATGGAAGGAAAGATCAAGAAGCCTGCTTTTTCAAACTCAGTGAATGCTTTGAGACAGTGAGACGGAGAAAGTGGTGAGTAGAGTTCAGAGAGCTCTGCACTTCAAGCAAAATCTCCACTTAAGTACATGTGATGCCTTCGATGTTTACTTTTAGCAGAAATGTTCTGCAACTAATAGAGAAGAGGAGAGGATCCAAGGATCTTAAGAAATCACACAAGGCTCAGAGATGAATAAAAAATTAGACATAAGAAAAAAGAAAAAAGAAGGACAATCGAGTGGCAAACTACTGAATACTACTAGCTGATCTTACACAAAGTTCTGTTTTCCTTCCTTGTCTCCATTTCCTGTATGCTAATGCTAAGTCACCAGTCAAGTTCTAGTTCTCAGTCATGCTTTATTTGCTTACAAAATCTTTTCAATTACCTATTTTTACTAGAAACCAAGGAAACACCATCACCACCAATAACAACAACAAAAATCCTATTCATTAGAACTCCCTCTCTAGTACAGGAGACAAATATGGACACCAGATACTTTACAATATGATAAACCAAATATCTTGGTTGGAGTAAGGGCCTTGAGATTCAGACAATGAACCTAATAAAAGAGCATACAATGGTTTGTTGATACTCATGGGAGACCTGTCCTTTCCTAAACAGAAATGGAGGAGAGGTGGATTTGGGGGTGGGAGTAGAGAGGGGCTAAGAGGCAGGGAGGGAGGGGATACTGCAGCTGGGATAAAAAAAATGAATAAATAAATTTATTTTAGAAGAAAAGCATGGTCAGTGCATTGGATGAGACTTGTATTCTAATCCTAGCCATGCTGTCATTTCTAGGTAAATACCTCTGATATGTGTTACTTATCAATTCTACAACTGATACTTTTTTTTTTTTAATAATTGAATTTGTTTGTTTTACATCCCAGCCATAGTTTCTCCTCTCTCCTCTCCTCCCTCTGTACCCACATCCTAACCATTCCTTCTCCATTTCTATTTAGGAATGGGCAGGTCTCCTATGAGCATCAACAAAACATGGCATATCAAGTTGCAGTAAGCACTGTCCTATGTACTAAGAGTGGACAAGGCAACCTAGTATGAGAGTAGGGTCTCAATAGCCTGTAAAGAGTCTAACACAGCCCCTGTTCCCACTGTTAGGAGTCCCACAAGAAGACCAAGCTACACAACTGCAATATATACACAACGTGCATAGTTCAGTCCTGTGCAGGCTCCCTGGTTGTCAGTTCAGTCTCTGTGAGCCCCAGGGAGACCAGGTTAGTTGATTCTGTGGGTTTTCTTGTGGTCTCCTTGACCCCTCTGACTCCTACAATCCTTACTCCTCCTCTTCTTCAGGATTCCCCAAACTCCACCTAATGTTTGTCTTTGGGTCTGCATCTGTTTCCATCAGCTACTGAATGAAGCCACTCTGATGAAAATTGATCTAGGCACCAGTCTAGTCACAGGAGATGGCCAGTTCAGGCAATGCATCTGCTATTGCTAGGAGTCTTAGCTGGGGCCATCCATGTAGATTTATGGGAGATTCTCTAGCACTAGATTTTCACCTGACCCCAAAATGCCCACGCCTTTCCAGTAATCTCTTTCAAAATCCCACCAGCAACAACCTGATCTCTCGTGTTCATCCCCACCTGCCCTCAGTCCACTTTTCTCTCTTATGCATAATAATGAGGTACACCTGATGGACATACGCTCAGTAAATGATTGTGATACAAACAGGGAACAGAAGAATGGGAGGAGACAACCCAGATAAATCAAGGGGTTTTAGAACTGAAGTTGGGCCATTGTTATAGTTTATACTTCTAACTATGCCATTGCCTCCTTATGTGATAGATATGACTGAATGTTTCTCTGTGCTTGTTTTCTACTGGTCCATGCTAATTTAGGTCCTAGAACCACATACACTCAAGTGCATTCACTGTAAATGGAGTATCTTCTCCTGTCCTCACACTGTTTTCTCTTCCTGTGTCCCCAAAGGAAGTGTGAAAACCATAAAGCTATCATTCTTCTCTTGCCCCTCTGCCATTTCCATTCAAAAGATCATCAAAATCAACTTTATTTTCCAAATTTGACTTTATCACTTTACTTTTATTCATCTTTTCTCACTTGAACTTCTGAAATATTCCAGCTTTTTTCTTAGGTCCAGAATATCATTAACCTAGCCACTGAACAATTATGTTTACTCATTCACTCTGCCAAGATTAATTGGGCAAGATGCCAGGAAAGCTCCCTCCCCCATGCTAGAAAAGCTATAAGGAATCACTTCTAACCACTGAGGCATGTCTTTATAGTGTCATATATAGTATTTACAAAGCTAATCATATCAAACATGTGAACTCTCAGTCTCTCTGTATTGCACACAAATTATGGCTTGGCATGTTCCAGAACCCTATGCAACCCTGGTAAGGTATTAACAACCTCTAAATCTCTGCACTTCCAGCTAATGAACTTTTTTCCAGTTTCCCAGCAACCCATGCATTTCTGGATTTGCAGAAAGTAGGTTGTATGTCTTCTCTTCCCTCCATCTGTGTTGAGGGAATCATTAATATCTTCCTCATGAAAAAGAACTTGGTTAAAAAAAAATTGTGTCTATGGTATCTACCTACTGGCTTGACTCCTACACTAATCATCAAACTCACTGAACTTGATTTTCTGATGTTTTGACATAAGGCTTCCTGATTAGCAAACAGAATGATTTTCTGCATATTTCTAGTGAATGTGTTTCTTTTAATCTTCCTCGGGCATTCTTTGACTATATGAGAATTCAAGTTACAAGAACTGCATGGTAGCTAGAAAGTGTAGAACATTAACTGTATCGTTGCTTTTTTATCTATCCCTGACATGCTGCAGAATACCTTCTACTTGTTAAGAGTTGGTTTTTCCTCCAGCCTGGACCCACTGCCGTGCCAGCCCCAAATAGCACACAGAGACATTGTATTAGATATTATGTTTTTGGCCTGTTACTAATTTCATATAGGCTGGCTCTGTCTTAAATATTCACCCATTTCTATTAATCTAAGTATTTCCACGTGGTCTTATCTTACCGGAGAGAGGGGCTGGCATTCTGCTCTCCTCATCCTCCATCTTGAATCTCCTCCCTACTACTTCCAGAATCCTCCTTGTCTTCTAGTCCCGCCTATCTTGCTTTCCTATTGGCCCACAGGGCTTTATTCATTAGCCAATGTTAGAAACATATTTACAAAATGACATCTCCCATCATACTACTGACTGCTTTGTAGAAGAAATGTGATGAATCAGATATATCTTCTATGTTCTAGACATGCAGCTCAAAAGATAGTCCACGTGGAGCTTCACACATACCCCTGCTTTTGGCTGTTTGTACACTTATGCTTTCTTCTGTAATTGAAGACTGGACACTTTTCTCTTTACAAATCAACACGTGATTTATAAAAGAAACAGCAATCTCTTATGATAAGCCTATGTGAATCTGAATTATAACTAAGAAACAGGATCAATGTCAAACAACAATTTAAAACTCTTGGTCATGTGGCTATTCAATGCTGTTTCTCAACACATTATCCTAATTTCTATTTGAAGAAAGTTTTGAACTCCTCTTCCCCTGTTATGTGGCATATTTCAACACTAAGTTTACTTGGTCCCCCAACAAATATCCCTTACATGAACACTACATATTAACAATATTGTAAGTCCCAGAGTACATAGAGTTAAATAAAAATTCTTTGTTCCCACGGTACTCCCAATATAGAAAAATTAAGAAAAGAAATTTTAGAAATAGCATAAGATAGCAACTTCCATATAAAGAAATCTATATAGCACACTGTGTAGTCAGAACCTAAGTTTATAAAATTGAATTGAACAGGCTCATCCAAGAGAAAATTATTCCAGGCCATATAAGAACAAGTGTCTAGTCTGCAGTTATAGAAGAGAGCAAAACGGTGCAAACATCCAAAGCCAGGGGTGTGTGCAAACTTCCACATGGAATAGCTTTTGCATTGTATGTGCCTAGAACATAGAAATTGTATCAGATTCATCATTTTTTTCTACAAAACAGTAAATAGTAAGTATTCTGAAACATGATAGAAATAAATACAAACTAGAACTCGATCCCCCTTCTCCTGTGTCCTGTCCCCATCGAGAGCACTCTTTGAGCTCTGATACACCCCCACCCACCCCCAGCACGAGGGTGCCTTCCCCCTACCCTGTGCCCTACCCTGCCCACTGTCCCACCACTCTGTTTGAGCACTGGGACAGAGGGCGGAGCCAATAGTCCACACAACTTCGGGGAACTTCTCAGAGCGGCTCTGAACACAGGAGACCTGCCAATCCACAGGGGACCACCCATAATTTCCACCTGCTTGGTCTCTGACCCCCACCACTGGTCCTCTACTGGAGCCCCGGGCCCCTCCCCGAGATCTGCCTATCTCTGCAGGACCACTCTGAGTTCCTGCCAGTAGGATCTTTGACCCCCAAAGCAGGGCCTTTGCTAAAGAGGCCTCAGCTGGAGAGTGCCAGGTCCCAGTGAGATCCGCCTATCTGTACAGAAACATCCTGAGTATCAGCCCAGCCTTTGTCCTCTTCCACCAGCCCTTGGCTAGAGCAGGATCCTTGACTCCCATAGCAGGGCCACTGCTAAAGAATCCTCAGAGAATAGAGAAAATAAAGGCAATACAAACTGAAGGAATACTGGAAATAGAAAAACTGAGCAAAAGATTGGGAACGATAGATGCAAACATAACCAACAGAATTCAAGAGATGAAAGAGAAAATCTCAGGCACAGAAGATAAACTACAGGAAATAGATTCTTCTACCAAAGAAAGTCATAAATCCAACAAATCCTTAACACAAAACATCCAGGAAATGTGGGACACCATGAAAAGTCCAAACCTAAGAATAATAGGCATAGAGGAAGGTAAGGAAACCCAGCTCAAAGGTCCCAAAAACATTCAACAAAATCATCGAGGAAAACATTCCCAATCTGAAGAAGGACATGCCCATGAAAGTACAAGAAGCATACCGAACCCCAAATAGGCTGGACCAAAGAGAAAAGACCCCTTGACATATAATAATCAAAACACCTAACATACAGAATAAAGAAAGAATACTAAGAGCAGTGAAGGAAAAAGGACAGGTAACATATAAAGGCAGACCTACCAAAATTACCCCTGACTTCTCCATGGATACCCTCAAGGCCAGAAGGTCCTAGATAGATGTTCTACAAGTATTAAGAGAACATGTATGCCAGCCCAGGCTACTATACTCTGCAAAGATCTCAATCACTATAGATGGAGAAAACAAGATATTTAATGACAAAACCAGATTTTCCCAATATGTATCTACAAATCCAGCCCTACAGAAAGTATTGGAAGGAACACTCCAATCCAAGGAAGGTAACTACGCCCACAAAATTGTAGGCAACAGATAATCTAACTACACCAGAAACCAAGGGTAAAGCAGAACAAATATATTCACAATAGCACTGCCAACAACAAACCTAAGACAAACAATCATCAACAATCAAAGGTCCTTACCCTCAATATTAATGGTCTTAACTCACCTATAAAAAGACACAGGCTAACAGAATGGATACGAAGACAGAATCCATCCTTCTGCTGCATACAAGAAAACATCTAAGCTTCAAAGATAGACATTACCTCAGGGTAAATGGTTGGGAAAAGTGAGGGGGGGCAGTGAATGGAGAGAGAAGTAAAAGAAAGAGAGGGGGAGGAGAGGGAATCACATGTGACTAGGAAGATTGAGTCAGGGTAGGAATAGAAGACAGGAGAGAGAGAGTGAGAGAGAGAGAGAGAGAACATAAAAGAGGAAGCCAATATTGGTTTGAAGAGAAAACTGAACCTAAAGAAAGGTCTAGAGATCTACAAGACTGCCTCCACCTAACAATTTGAGCAAGCGTGGAAAGGCTACCATAAATGCCCTTCCTGGATAGTGAGATCAACAACTATCATATCCATGGAGCCCTCATCTAATACCTGTTGGAAACAGAAGCAAATATCCATACATAAACACTGAGTGGAACTAGAACCCAGATGCAGACAGAGAGGATAAGACCAGGTTGCAGAAACACATAGAGACAGCTGACCTGAACAAGGAGGAGCTAACGGGCCCCCAGACTGATAGCTGGGAATCCAGCATGGGACTGACTCAGGCCCCCCTGAATATGGGTCTCAGCCAGAAGGACTGAGCAGTCTAATGGACCTCAGACAGTGGAGTCAGGATGTATCCCTGGTGCACAAAAGGACTTTGCGAACACATCCCCCATGGAGGGATACTGCCTTAACTTAGAGACAGGAGAGAAGTCCTAGTCCCTACTTCAAATTACCTGTCAGATCTACATGAACCCACCTGGATGGCATTGCCCTACATATGGAATTGGGGTGGGGGGGTTGTAGGGGAGGATGGTCAGGGTGCATGTGAGGGGGTAGAGAGGGTAAAAGGGAGGGAGGGAGAGGGAACTGGGATCGACATGTAAAATAATAAATTAAATAAAAAACTAGAACTCTTAAATATATACATATATATTTAATTTGTTCTTTTAGAATACTTGAACATTGTAGATTATCAGATTTAACAAAGAGTGATATAAACAGTTCAAGATAAAACTATACTCACTGTGAGCCAGGATTTTTATTTCATTTCCAGACAACTAATCAATTGTGTTGAGACAAAAATGACCTGAAGCAGATCATACTAGGACACAGAAAATTAGTTGTTAGGCAATGCATATTTGAACATCAAACATGGTCATTTATTATGAACATTAAAATGGTAAAGTGGTGTAGCAGTAGAGTTGTCACCTCTACAATTCAATCTGGAAACAACTTTATAGCAGCAGGTAACGTCAATCAGGATACCTTTGATTATGAACTTATGTACTACTGTTATTGCAATGTTTTGTGTAAAACTAAATAATTCTAAAGGAGCCTAAGGACAAGAGACAAATGCTTCTCATCCCTACATTGTTCTGTATAAGAAAGCAGTTGAAGAATAAGAAGATATGGGTACCAGAGTCACAGATCTGAGTTAAATTCTACAGCTGATCTGAGTGACTGTGGGTGAAGTGAAAACTCATGCCCTCATTTCTTCATGCAGGCTTAGCTAACTCTGGCTCACCCACTGAGTTCAACCAAAGCCATCTCCTCTGAAGTCTTTGTGACTTCAGAGCAATTCCAGGCATTTCTCCTTCCCTTCATTCTTGATATCTCAAAACTGACTTCTCAGGTTGAAAAAATGACCTATTTTTACCCAGCCACTCACCCCAAAATTATCTGCATTGTGATTGTCTTTTATTTCTTTTGTTCCGATGCCATATTGAATTCACCAAGGTTCCACCAGCATGTATTTGAACTGTACCTTAAATATGAGCACCTCTCACACCCTCCAACATTGTCACATGAGCCCAACAAGGCCTGAACAGCTACCCCGATTCCATGCTTTTGTCCTACTCATCTGCCTTTGACTTTTCCTGTAATGGTTGAGGCCAATGTTTAAATTCAAACCAGATTTCACTTGCTTGCTCAAAATCATCTCAAGTTCTTTTCATTGCAAACAGGGAAATACATGTTTCCCAAAGGTTATATGTCCTGAACTTTAGCAAGCTTTCAGATAGTATGGCCCTCGGATTATCTCCTCTCTCAGCCTCAGTAGCTTTCCACTGTCAGGGAACCCTGCCAAGCATAAACTGATGGCAGATCCTCTATACCCACTCTGTCCTCAACCTCTTTTCAGATCTCCACAAGCCTCACTGGTTCAGGCAACAAGTCTCATCACTTCCCAAGATCTCTTCCTTTACTGTTTCTTTAAAACAGCCCCTCCTCAACCAGATGATGACATTCCCTTGTCCCTAACATCGCAGACTTATGTATCTATTTGTTGTATATCTTCACTAATGGATAATACTTTTCCTAAGAGCAGGATGTGTCTCTTGTTTCATAGGTTGGTGTTCTTGGTTTTACTCACATATAACAAGCCTGTGCTTGGCTAAGTATATTGAGGAAGGAAAGTGTTTGTGGATCATTTGTTCCTACCCACTCTAGATTCATCCTGAGATAAGTTTTTTGGGGTTTATTGTACATATCTTATCCTTGTTTTCCACAACTTATGGTAGATCTGTTTTCTTTTCTGTAAGTATCAGAGGAATACAAGTGTCTTGTTCATCTTTGTATGACTAAACTTGACCCCAAGACCTATTTATAATAAATGCATAATGAGTACTGTTGTATGCTGTGGGGAGAGCTCAGTGACAAACTGCCTAGCATGCACAAGACTCTGGCCTTACTTCTCACCCAGTACTGCATCAGCAAACAAAATGCAAACATTGTTGAATACTAAATACTGAATAAATGGGAGCCATAATAATAATAACTGATATTTTTATTTTATGAAATTAGAAACTGCTTAACTAATGTCTGCCTAAGGAGAAGAAAAAGCCAATTAAGAAGTAAATACAGGTATGAAAAATGAGTCATTTGTCATTGCTATTTTAATTTAAGGAGATACAATTGGCTTAATTTAGATTTATCATCCACGGGTAGTCTCTCTGAGAGAAAGAAGATGCCCATGGTTTATTTCCAACATGCTGTGAAATATTTTCCCAGCCAAGGAAAATAAAGAGCATAAACAGCACTGTACTTATTCATTTCTCTTCCCTCCTTATGTCACTGTGCATTCAAAAGAAACATGTGCATGGTCTAGGGCAGTAACATACAAGACAGGTCTAAATTTAAACATGTTAATAAAGTGCTTTTTGTCTATATATAAAAAGAAAGAGGCTAAATTAATTAGTGATTAAAAAGCAGCTGCTAACCAATCATGAAAACTGTCAAGAGGTTACATCATTATTTTCTGAGGTAGAGATACCAACCAATCATGATCTCTGTCTCAAGCTGTGTCTCACGGCTGACAAAGTATTGCAATGACCCTATGCTTGATAGCCTCACTCAGCAACATTGTGGGTGCCATTACAAAAATTAGCAAGCTATGTGAGTCTTACATCTGATTAGATTTTCAGGGGTTAACGTGTGTTGCCATGTGGAAATTTCTAGTAATATAAGTTATTAGAATTCCAGGTGCTTGTGTCATTTCTGCCTGCTGCCTGGACAATTCAGGTGTTAATATTAAAAACTGGGTCAATAAACATGTTATACCAGTACAGCTTATATTAAAAGTCTTCAGAGGACAAAGCAAACCAGTCTAAACCAAGGTATAAGGCATCACTATGCAGTAAGAAAAAGTCTAAGAACAACTCAGTTATTTCAGATTCAGAACACTCAATTTATAATTGTTATATATTTTCTTTCATGCATTAACACAATCAGAAAGTTTACTTCTAGCCTCAGACTTTAGAGGATTGCTATCATTTTTTATGTTTGTTTGGGAAGATTTTCAGGGAATTGTTTCATTTTGAGTATATCGCCACACACTTATAGACTGAAGGATAGGTTCTCTTGCCTAATGTTCAATGATAATTCTTATGAGATCAACTAAGTGAAATGATAACCTTTGATTTGCTTTCATTCTCTTCATCTTCACACTTTTACCTTCTAAATTTCATTGTAAACTTCTCAAGTATTCACATAATAACTAGATGTTTTTTTGGGGAAAAACTAACATATTCAAGACAGTATCTCACTGCAGAAAACCCCTTCTAAAAATGCCCAATATGCTCTATCAATAAATAAAAGTCTTATAAACCACACCACAGATATAAGCACCACTGGAATTAATGCTTTATTTAGGATTTTTCTTCTGTCAAATCCATTAGTCCTCAGTATCCTCCTTTTCCCAAACCTGTGTAATTAGTAAGTCCAGATGGCACATCAATTGAATAATCATATAACACATACTTTCCACACAGGGTTGGTCAGATCATGTCAACTTCTGTATGTTTTCGTTGTGCAAGTCCAATAAAAGGTAGAAGGCATGAGAAATGGTCTATATCTAATTTCTAGTTTTCTGTTTTTCACTTGTTGTGACAAAGGCTGGAGAGATGGATTAGTGTTTGGGAGCACTGGCTGCTCTTCCAGAGATCCCCGGTTCAGTTTCCAGCACCAACATGGCAGAACACAACTGTCAGTAAACTTCAGTTCCAGAGGATCTGACACCTTCACACCAATGCACATAAAATAAAGTTAAATAAATTATAAAAAATATTATCCAAAGCATCTTGGGGAGGAAAAGGTTTATTTGTCTGGCAGCTTACAGCCCATCACTAAGGGAAGTCAGGGTAGTGACTCAAGGCAGAAACCTGGAGGCAGGATCTGAAGCAGCAGCCATGGAAGAGAATGGCTTAGTAAAAGTTTCTCTCCGTGCTTTATTCATCCTGCTTTCTTGTATATCCCAGGACCACCTGCCCAGGGGTTGCACTGCCCATAATGGGCTTGCCCTATCA
The DNA here is from genome assembly GCF_943737965.1 of Phodopus roborovskii. NCBI lineage: Eukaryota > Metazoa > Chordata > Mammalia > Rodentia > Cricetidae > Phodopus > Phodopus roborovskii. The sequence continues at coordinate 14,947,710 of NW_026126447.1, forward strand.
TATCAATCATTCATGGATCAAATGGTTTCCAGACTTGCCTACAGATCAGTCTGATGGAAGCAATTCCTTCGTTGAGGTTTCTTCTTTTTGTATGACTGTACTTTGTGTCAAATTGACAAAACCTAACCAGCATTTTCTATTACTACACTACAGGGAGGACTTGCTATGGAATATGTCAATCTTAGAAAGCACATATATAAAACAATTGGTGAAACTGAGTGGCCAGGGATCTCCTTAATCATTTAGTGCTCTTTCTTCAGTTCTGAGCAAGTTGCAATATTGCTGAGAAGACTCCCCAATTCATTACCAGTCACTTGTCACTTTGTATATCAAGTGGAGACAGACACATTGAAAAGAATGACGGGGAGCTCAGCAGCAGAGCATGTGCTTAGCAAATGCAAAAGGCTCTGGTTGCTGGGTCCTGCTGTCAGAAGAAAGAAGATAAACAACAACACAAAGAAATCCTTGGATGGTTTAGTAGCAACCATAAAGTGACAGATATCAGTGTCTGACAGTGTTGTCACAAAATGTCACCATGAACCACAAAAATAAACACAACATAGCTCTTTTTTTTGTGGTTGTTTGCCTGATTTCACTGTTTTGTTCCTGATATAATTAGAAAAACAGTAATTGGAAAGAATTCTTGAAAACCTCATAGAGGACAAGCAGATGGATAAAGCACTGACACCCACCTTCTCTCTCTCTCTCTCTCTCTCTCTCTCTCTCTCCTCGTGATCATTGTTGATGACACTGGAAATGAGTTCAGTTTCTCAAGGACTAGAGACATCATTAGAAGCCTGAGAGGTGCCTTACTGGATATGACCACTTACTGTTCAGGTCCAGCCCCTGCATCAGGTTGCTTACAAAGTCTGTAACTACAGGGTGTCAGCTGAGGGCGGGGAAATAATGAGTTCATCAGACCCAAGATAAATGGTGAATGGGTGTTTTACTGGAGAACAACTCACACAGATAATAATAAAGAATGCTGCAGCCTTCCTGCTCCAGAAGATGCTGTCTCTGCCCTCCTGATCCAATGGGCCACCCAAGAAAGAAAGAGCTAGCAAGCCAATGAGAGCCTGCTGCATGCTTCTCTCCTTCCATGCCCAAAGAGGTGTGGCTACTAACATAAATTCACTGGCAAGGAGATGCTACTACAATCAGCCATCCTTTAGGCCAGTGGAGCTCAGCCTTTATTATGCTTGCAACCCTTTAATACAGTTCCTCATGTTCTGGTGACCCCCCCCACACACACCATAAAATAATCTTCTTGCTATTTCATAACTGTAATTTTGATACTATTATGAATCATCATGTAAATTTCTGTGTTTTCTGATGGTCTTAGGCAACCCCTGTGAAAGGGTCTTTTTGCTGTCCCCACTAATGATCTCTACCAGTCAGTTAAGTACCACTGCTCTAGCACCCGTGGTCACCTGAATACATCTGCACACACAAGGGGCACATGACTCATGTGATCTCACATTAACAACAAATAACTAAATAACACCGTGGTTAAATAATTTCACATACACTAGCATGGGTGACTTGACCAGATTGTCCTACTTTTATACTTTCCATGCTCAGAACTATGTTCAAGACTCTGACAAACACCTGTAGTATCTTTAGAGATTGCAAGCACAAAGCTATGAATCTTTTACTTTTAAATGTGTATTTTTAGAGTTCATAAAAGTTATATGTCATAAATCTACTAGCTTCAGAAAATCTGCAGCTTTCTGCATAGTGGCCCTTGTATTTCAATTTAAACCAAATGGGACCAAACTTATTACTTCTCTTCTGAAAGGTCATTTTTCATCAAGATTGTATTAGAAAATAAATCATTTAAAGCCATCCTTGGGATGGCCCCTTGCATGAATGTCTTAACACACAATCAGAGGCAGTCTGTAATTTGTTAGTTCAAAATGGTCTCCCACTGCCACCTTCTGGCCAGTAAGTGATATTCTGCTGAAATCAATATTCAGCTGACTTGGATGACATAATTAGAACAACCTGTGCAGCACCGGCCATCAGTCTCAAAAAGAGGTCTGCAAGCACTGCAGAGGCAAAATGCCAGCACTGTGCAAACACCTGTGTAGATGAGCACATGAAATATTAGAACCCTACTCATAAGAGCAGTTTAAAAATGGTGGAGCATTAAGCAAGCAGTGTTTTGTTCGTTTAAGATAAGATTTCTTACAGCTCTGCGTGGTCTTGAAAACCATGTAACTAAGAATGAGTCTGAATTGCTACATGGCTAAGCATGACCTTGAGCCCATGATCAGTCTTCCTCCCCCCTCCCCAGTACTAAGATTATAGTAGAGTGTCAGTGTGTGTAGCGGTAAGATCAAAGCTAGGTATGGTACAGACTAGACAAGTACTCCACCAACAGAAATACGTCTCCAACCTTCCATTTTCTACTGATTTGTTTTTCTTTGGCTTGTTTCTTGTCTTGTTTTGTCAAGACAATGTTTTGTGTGGCTCCAGTCGGCCTAGAACTCTCTGTGCACCTGACTGACCTTGAAGTGTTGGTTTCTTTGGCTCAGCCTCCTAAGTATGGGGACTCTAGTAGGGAGCCATTATTCTCAAAAGAATCAGGGAATTTTCATTTAAGGGAAGGCAAGCTCTGTGAGTTTAGACTGAGATATCCCTTAAACAGCCTTGGGAAGTGCAAGTGTGTATGGGATGCATGTTTTGATTCCAGTGTTCTCTTGCTTCCTTGGCCTAACTGAAGAAGCCGATGTTTAGCACAAGATAGACTAATAAATGCAGGTGTAAATATAACCTAAAATGTTATCGGCCATCTTTACTTTCAAATACTGGGTGTGAAAATCTACCTTCTTAAAATATATTCAGTATCATTGTCAGTTTTTGCATTTATCAAAGATAAGATAAAGTTGGCTTACTTGTAACTGCAATTCATCACAGGTAACAGGTCTTCATTTTGCTGCAGCCTTTTAATATAATTAAGGAACAAAGTCCAAATAGTAAGTAAACTGGGTTCCACAAGAAATGCCTTGCTGTTTCTCTAAGAAGTCCTTTTCGTAACTGAGCTGTTCCATTTTCCCATCTTCCACAGAAGGCTTGTCTTTAGCAAGAGGCAGCAGGGTTAAATATTAGAATGTATAAATTAGCTCCAGAAAAGAAACCAGCGACGTCTCTACAGTGCTGAGTAATTAAACAGGCCTACCGTGCCTGCTGGAATTACAGAACTTAAGTGAAGATTAACGAGGCCTGAAAATGTCAGGTTCCACGGCCTCCCAACACCGAGTAAGGTGCTACAGCTTTTACAAGATGGATCAGCTGCCCATTTCCAAAGCAAAGACAATTGTATCTGTTACTGCTTAGATTCGGCAACAACTTGGCAGAAAACTATAGAAAATAATGTTGCGTTCCACAAAATATCCTACACTACCAGTTGATTTCCATTCTGTGTCAGTTGATCCTGCCTCTGCCCTAGTTTTCAGCATAGAGAGGAGCAGGCTCGTGGGTTCTGAGTCTGCATCCCCGGGTCCTTCTTAAACTGGAAGATAAAAAAGTCAAGATCTTATACACAATCCCACTTATTAGGATGTAGCAAGCAAAACAGGAAATGGAATAAAACTTTATTTTGCCCCCACACCCCTCCCCATTACTAGAACCAAGTAGCTGGGGGAATCTGTTGCTCAGTAAATGAAAATTTGCAATAAATTTTTGCAGAAAACTGTGAGCACACCAAGAAAAGGTTTTCTTAGATTGATTCTAGCTTCATAGTGATTGCTAATGCCAAGCAGTATAAGGAGACATCGAATGGTTTGGTTTAATTTTAGGCAGCTAAAAGGACATTGCAATCCCATCTGACTACACTGTTCATTTCTTTAATGTCTTCTCTTGACATCAGGAATGGGGTTTGTAGAAACTGAAATGACAGGGGTCCTCCTGAAATACATTTAAGTTAGTATTCTTTGGGGTCCTAATTAGAGTTAAAGTTTTTGGATTACCTGTGTTCTTCCCATACACAGGAATTTACTATGCTGGGGCATCAGGACTCAGATTCTACCCATCTTAAAAATTCACGATTTCTAATGATAGACAGTATTCTGTGACCCTTTTAATCTCATTTCAAGATATGTTTAGGCTGTCATTTGAGATGATTTTGCATGACCGCCAGTTGGCTTTCTTATAAGTACTTGAAAATTCCTTTGTCATATTTTAGTTCTCATGTAGCTGTCTATCCCTCTCTCTCACACACACAGATCTAACTTAAGAGGTATGTATGAATATTCATGAAACTTTTAGCTCACATCCAGACTGGGATTAGCAGACACCAAGCCTAGTTTTTATTCAATGATGCACAAAATTCTGTTATAAACATTTGTGGATATTAAGCTCCTGGGGCTTACACAGGGGCAAGACCACTTCTTTGCCACACACTGTATTAAGTTGTATAGGTTGATAGGTCACCTTGTGTGCTGCCTCACCACTCCCCTTGGGTGTGTTGGAATTCTGAATGTTGACCTGGTAGGGTTCCAGATCTTCCAGTAGCCCAAGTTCATATCTTCTCAGCTCTGGGTCGCTTCTGCCCTTGTTACCTCTGCTAAGAAAGCCTGAGTGAACAGGATGCTATAGTGAAGTATTCAAAGCTTATATGGAATTATCAACCAGGAGGTGAAATGTCACCATAGAAATATGTATGGCTCCCTGCCTGACCTGCTATGCTGACTTGTGTTTCATCAACTTGATCCAGGCTAGCGTTTTCAGAGAGGAATGAACCTCGGTTTTAAGATCTGACTGTAGACAAGCCTATATGGTATATTCTTAATCAGTGATTGATGTGGGAAGGTCCAGCCCATTGTGTATGGGGCCATCCCTATTTTTTAAAAAGATGGAGGCTGAGCAAGACATAAAGAGCAAGCCAGTAAGCAGCCCCCCCCCCATATGACCTCTACATCAGCTCCTGCCTCCAGGTTCCTGCCCTGTTTGACTTCCTGTCCTGGCTTCCTTAGGTGATGGACTACAAATGTGGAAGTGTAAACCAAATAAACCCTTTCATCCCCATCTTGTTTTTGGTCATCGTGTTTCATCATAGCAGTAATTACTCTAACTATACCTATTATGGTATAGTTCTCAAAGATGTCAGTCTTTATCACCACCATCTAAACATACCAGCTTGTATGTTGTTATCACAGTGTCTTCACAGTTTGCAATAATTACTAGCCTACTACTGTGGGGCCAGACAGCAACCTGACCAAGGCAACCTCAAAGTCATTGCTGATGTCCACATCCCCTGAAGGACAGGTTTGACTGATGGGTTTCTGGTGTACCTCGGTTCACTGATAAAAGAGGATATAATGTTTCAGAGGGTGGAATGGGTTTTCTGAGGCCTCCAAGGATACTGCTAACCTAGATAAATGGTGAGGAAGTTCTGGATACTGCTGAAGGAGAATACCCAAGTTGAATCATCACAAAGGCACAGTTGTCATAGGGGAGCTTGCAGCATTTTAGACACTGAAACATCTTCTGATCAGTTGATTTTTGGGTAGTGTAGGCTCTCGTATAAGGTTACTGATGTGGACTTTAAATACAAAAACTTTGTTACAGACCTAAGCTTTCCTTCTAATAGATTTTTAATAAATTATTCACTGTCTTTAAAAATCAGTGTTAGGGGTTTAGAGGTACAGCTCAATGGTAGAGGCTTCACCTTTGTTCAAGAGCTCTTCTACAGCCAAAACAATGCTAAAAAAAAAAAATATAGAGTTTCACTATCAATAAGAATAACTGCTTTCCAAATAAGAGACTACTTGAGTTGCTCTGCTAAGGAATTCTGAGAGACTATTAATAGATATTTCTTCCCTTTATCTCACCTACAAAATTATAAACATAGATAGTTCTTTTTATATTAAAGAAAACATATTTCATTATTTAAATTTACATAAATGTATTTTAATGGCTGACTTCATTGTATATTTTATTATCAAGTAGTCCCTTTAAAAATATTTTTTTCAAATAAAAGAAAAAGCAGAAGTATTTTTTGTGAGTATGTATGTAATTATGTTTTGTTAAAATTTCTTAAATGTCTTTAAATGTTCACATAATAAAGTTACCCAAAAATAAAAGCAATTACAACACAACATTTTGTTTCACTTCCCATTCTATGTGTTATGGATGTTCTCTCTTAATTTGTCTTATATTTAAGTGAGTGAAAATATTTAAATATATTTTCATTGGATTTGGTTACCTCAAAGAGGAGTAGAATAGGGGGAGACAGATACTCAATGGGAAAAAAGGATTCTGAACAACTACCTCTATTGAACATAGATGTACTTGCTTACACATCACAAGTATCTAAGAGTCTTTTCATATATTTCATAAAATATGCACAAAGAAGAAAAGGTGAAATAAATAAAATTAAATTATTACTTATACATAACTATTTCAGAAATATTGGTTAATTGGAAAAGTTTCTTTTTTATGATTTTTTATTTTATTTTATTTTTTCTTATTTTACATATCGATCCCAGTTCCCTTTCCCTCCCTCCCTGGAGAAGTTTCTGCTTGGACTTTTGTTATTTCTTGTTTTGGGCTTTGTTTACCCATTAATCTAGTTACTATTTTGTTTCTTTGCAATGGAGCTTCATTATGTCCCTAGCCTGGCCTCAAATATGATTACTAATCTTGCTTGTCAACTTGACTGCATCTATAATCAACTAAAAGCCAAGTGATTAAACTCACCTATGAGAGATTTCTCCCACTTTAAATCTGGACAGCACCTCCCAGTGGCCAGTGCACTTCCCATTCTTCTGAGGCATTCCTTTGGTGGGATTAGAACCAACTTCTTTAGAATTTCAATGTAGACTAAAAGTCGGCAGCTTTCCAGGACTGCTCCAGGATGCCAACACCAGATTGGAACCACTGAAACATCCGGCCTCATGTACTGAACAGTTAGTTACCTTAGTTTTACCCTTTCCCACATGAAACTGCCATTGTTGAACTACCAGATTGTAACCTGTAAAACCTTGTAATAAATCCCCTTTTAAATATATATACCTATATATACAAATATATACATATATACAAATACACAGATGTATATATACATATATATATATATATATATATACATACATCTATACATATATATATATATACATCTATGTGTTCTGTCCCTTTAGAGAACAGACTGTGGTACCAAGAGTAGGTCTTGTCTCAAATCCTGAAAATTTGAGAATGGTGTCATTAACATTTGATTCCTGACACAAGTCTTATACTCCATAAAGAGCTGCATCTTTTTCAGGATGGTAGTGGTGCACACATTTAGTCCCAGCACTGGGGAGGCAGAGGCAGGTGGATCTCTGTGAGCTTGAGACCAGTCTGGTCTACAAGAGCTAGTTCCAGGACAGCTTCCAAAACAAAAAAGAAACCCTGTCTCAAAAAAAAAAAAAAAAAAAAAAAAAGTCCTGAGTCTTTTAATATTAACACTGTGACTTTTCTTAAGTGCACATTATCAGCTCCCTTTCATACAGCCCTTGAGGATTTTGCTAACTGGGTGTTGAAGTACTGTTTTCCTCCTTTAGCGATATCTTCATATCACACGTTCCTCATACCACTGTGGCCTGCTCACCACAACACAAATCTCTGGAGGGGGATTTTCACTAGAGAGGAGGAAAATCTCCATTTGGAATATTTAAAAAATATGATTGGAGATTTTAGCCCGAGCTTGTAAACATGGCCCTTCCATCCTGAGCACAGTGCTCATGAGTGGGTGGTACTTGCAGTTCAGAGAGGACCGTGTGGCATTTCTTCATGTCAACTCTAATATGGGGATGAAGACAAAGTTTCCTTACTCTATGACTTGCCAGTCTAGAAAAGTGTTAGGGTGTGTGTTTGTTTTGTGTTGTGTTGTTTTTTAGTCAAATAGGATGGATAGGATAGGAAAGTGTTAGGGTGTACATTTGTTTGCTTTTTGTTGTTTTGTTTTCCTTTTTATTTAAATTTGTTAATTTTTTATTTAAATTTGTTAAATTTTTTATTTAAAGTTGTTTTACATGTCAATCCTGGTTCCGTCTTCCTCCCATCCTCCTCTATCACCCCCAGCAAAACCTAGCCCATCCCTCTTCTGCTCCCTAGTGAGGGTGAGGCCTTCCATGGGGAGCCTTTAAAGTCTTTCATATCATTTGGGACAAGGCCTTGACTCTCCCCCATGTGTCTAGGCTAAGAAAGTATCCCTCTATGTGGGATAGGCTCCCAAAGTCCATTGTTTCTCTTTTGAGTCAGATAGGATGGATAGAGTTGGTATAACCTGCCCTACCAACATTCAGGAAGCTGAAACAGGAAGATTTCAAGTGAAGGCTGGACTCAGCTACCCAGAAATACCATGTCTCAAAATCCAAAAATGAAGAAAAGAGGAAAGCCTTAAAACAATGCAGCCACTTATATCTAAACAATAGTAAGAGCTGCCTTTCATTTCCACCTGCTGTGTTATGAGAAAGTTATTAGATAAATGAAGTTTAAAAAGTGTGAGTGAAAAAAAGTGTGAGTGGTTCTAAAATCTGAGCCTTAACAGTTTTCTGTTATGACAAAAGGTCATATTTGATTTAAAAGCCGTCCAGACAGATATCAAGTTCAACAGGACCACAGGAACAAGACCTATAATTGAGCTGGCAGGCAAGTTTGACTATTTGGTGCTAGTGGCTTCCAGAACCTTATCTTACTAAAAGATTCTCTGGTGACATCCTATCATGGCACAAGCATTACTGTATATTTAATACAGCTTCCTGATGTCTGGAGAAAAATTGAAAATGAGTTCAAATCTAGAATTGAAAATATTTGAAAGAAAGTGAATGGGAGGCTTAAAAACTGTTTTTATTGCCCAATTACACTACTAAGATGGCAAGAAAATCTTTGTAATCCATAAAGTAAATATGTAATAGACTTCTATAAAATGATCCTATATTTAAAATGTGGGGAAATAGAATTTCCTAGATTTCTCTGGGAGAAGGGACTACAATCAAGATCAGGTGAGTTCACATACAACAGGCTTGTTCCTTTGCAAGTTGTGTAAATCAATATTGCAAGATTGTGTGCTAAATCACTGTTATTCAATCTAGTCCACACAAGTATAAACAAGAACATGGAAAATGACTAAGAAATTATTGCCAGACTCTATTTCCAAAACTCTTAAAATTATTTCACACAATACACTCACAGGGAATGGGAAATTTGGAAGTAAGAGCACTGCCTTGATTTCTAACTATACTAAAACTCAGGTGTTATAAATAAAGGTTCTTGTTATCAAAGGGACATGTTTGGTCTTAAAAGAGATGAGCAAGCCCAGGTTATTCTATGATGCCATAACTACACTATTCTTACTGATTTCTAGTCAGGTGGTTTGCCAAGGCCACACTGACCTCCAGGACCACCAGAATTGGAAGATCCCTCCCACTTTCAAGCCCTTAGAGGTCTATGTGGAATAGACTTATAAAGTTCAAACTAATAACAGAGTCTACTGGAAAAACATATTTACTTCTTTGTTTTATAATAGAGTTATTATCTGATAGTAGCTTAAAATAATAAGCTAATGCTTTGAACGTTTGAAAAATTGTGTTTCATGTGTATTTAAACATGCAACAACATTTTATTAACTGCCTGCTATGTGAGATCAAACTGGTTGCCAGATAGCAACATGAAGGTTTTTATTGTGAGATAAAGGCCAAATAAAGGCACTTATTTTTAACTACTCAGCTTGGTTTGAAGCTGAGACTAGTTAGGATAGTCATTCTTATCTGAGGAAGTGGTAGAAGAAGTCGTTAAAGAAAATGGAGAAGCAGATGAAAGGAGAAAGTCCCACATAACATGAAATATTTCGAACCTACCCACTGAAGAATGGGAACAGCAGAAAGGTTACATTATAGCTGGAGCTTGGAGGCTGAACAGGGACCATGGCAAAATATAAAGTTAAAGAGATAATCCTGACCTAGACTGACTAATGTCAATTTTATACAGACCTCAAAATATTTTAGAAATGGACATCATTAAGTACATTGTATGACAAGGATTTTGAGATTCAAGATCACATGTGATGTTACCAAATGAAGTGTCTCATTTGGGCTTTTGGCAAGCAACAAAGAGGGTTGAGTGTGCCAGTGTAAACCTAAATAGGAAGTGTTTATTATCACTGCGCTTAAAGATAAAAATAACAGGCCAAAGAAGGAGGTCTCAGCTGGAGAGCGCCAGTTTCCAGTGAGAACCCACTACCCTGCAAAACCTTCTCAAGTTCCAGCCCAGCCCTCGTCCTCTTCTGCCGGCTATTGGCCAGAGGTGAGTCTGGGCCCAATTGGGGCTGCCTGTCCCCTTCAACCTCTTTTCCCCCCTCCCCCACCTGAACTCCCTGGATTGGCCCCTGATCCTGCTACTCCTGTCTCCGGTCCCCATTGAGAGCACCCTTGGAGCTCTGATACACCCCCAACCATCCCAACCTCCAGCATACCCCCCCTACCCTGTGCCCTACCCCACCTACGGTCCTGCTGCTCTGGTTGAGCACTGGGACAGAGGGTGGAGCCAACAGTCCACCCTACTTCGGAGACCTCTCAGAGCAACTCCGAACAAAGGAGACTGACTATCCATGCGGGACCACCTGTAATTTCCACCGGCTTGGTCTCTGACCCCGCCTCCAGTCCTCTGCTGGAGTCCCGGGCCCCTCCCAGAGATCCGCCTATCTCTGTGGGTCCACTCGGAGTTCCTGCAGGCAAGATCCTTGACCCCCAAATCCGGGCCCCTGCCAAAGAACGAGGTCTCAGCTGGAGAGCGCCAGTTTCCAGTGAGATCCCACTACCCTGCAAAACCTCCTCAAGTTCAAGCTCAGCCCTCGTCCTCTTCTGCCAGTCATTGGCCAGAGCTATTGGCCAGAGCTATTGGCCAGAGGACCACTGTGAGTACCTGCTGGCATCTTCTTCTGGATCCTCATCCTTGACCCCATCCCTGGATCCCTGTCTGCAGAGAAACCTCCTAGAGAGCTTGGACCACACAGAACTACAGACATTGAATCTTTGATCCACATAAGCCCATCGGGGAAGGACCATAAAGAGAGGGAAGAGACACCACCAACACCTACTGGAAGAAAATATGGGAAGAAGGCAATACAAGAGAACACCTAACAACAGAAAGACAAACATGACACCACCAGAATCTAGGGAATCTACACCAACTAGAATGGAACACAACAACAAAGCAGAGGAAGCAGAAGGGTATGACTTAAAAATCACCATCATAAAAAAGATAGGGCCCCCAAAAAAAAAAAAAAAAAAAACCCAAAAAAAAAAAAAAAAAAAAAAAAAAAAAAAAGAGGAAGAAATGAACAAATTCCTTAAGGAAAGTACAGAAAGCCAAGAAAAAACAATTAACCAGGTGAAGGAAACGGTTCAAGATTTGAAAACCGAAATTGAGAAAATAAAGGCAACACAAATGGAAGGAAAGCTGGAAATTGAAAAGCTGGGCAAAAAATCGGAAACCACGGACACAAGCATAACCAATAGAATTCAAGAGATGGAAGAGAGAATCTCAGGCGCAGAAGATAAACTAGAAGAAATAGATTCATCGACCAAAGAAAACCATAAATCCAACAAATCCTTAACACAAAACATCCAGGAAATGTGGGACACCATGAAAAGGCCAAACCTAAGAATAATAGGCATAGAGGAAGGTGAGGAAGCCCAGCTCAAAGGTGCTGAAAACATATTCAACAAAATCATCGAGGAAAACTTTCCAAATCTGAAGAAGGACATGCCCATGAAAGTACAAGAAGCATACCGAACCCCAAATAGGCTGGACCAAAGAAAAAAGACCCCTCGACATATAATAATCAAAACACCTAGCATACAGAATAAAGAAAGAATATGAAGAGCAGCGAAGGAAAAAGGACAGGTAACATATAAAGGCAGACCTATCAAAATTACACCTGACTTCTCCATGGAAACCCTCAAGGCCAGAAGGTCCTGGATAGATGTTCTAAAAGTATTAAGAGAACACGGATGCCAGCCTAGGCTACTATATCCAGCAAAACTCTCATTCAATATAGATGGAGAGAACAAGATATTCAATGACAAAACCAGATTTTCCCAATATGTATCTACAAATCCAGCCCTACAGAAAGTATTGGAAGGAAAATTCCAACCCACGGAAGGTAACTACGCCCACAAAAATGTAGGCAACAGATACCCCAACTACACCAGAAACCTAGGGTGAAGCAGAACAAATATATTCACAATACCACTGCCAACAACAAACCTAAACCAAACAAGCATCAACAATCAATGGACCTTACTCACCCTCAACATTAATGGTCTTAACTCACCTATAAAAAGACACAGATTAACAGAATGGATACGAAGACAGAATCCATCCTTCTGCTGCATACAAGAAACACATCTTAGCTCCAAAGATAGACATTACCTCAGGGTAAAGGGTTGGGAAAAGATTTTCCAATCAAATGGAAATAAGAAGCAAGCAAGCATAGCTCTCCTAATATCTAACAAGTTAGACTTCAAACCAAAACTAGTCAAAAGAGATGAAGGCGGTCATTTCATATTCATCTCAGGAGAAATCCATCAACACAAAGTCTCAATTCTGAACATCTATGCCCCTAATACAAAGCCACCCACATTCGTAAAAGAAACACTACTAAAACTCAAAGCTCATATAAAACCTCACACACTTATAGTGGGAGACTTCAATACACCACTCTCAACACTAGACAGGACCACAAATCAGAAACTCAACAAAGAAACAAAAGAATTAACAGAAGTTATGTCTCAACTGGGGCTAACAGACATCTATAGAACATTCCATCCAAAGACAAAAGAATATACCTTCTTCTCTGCTCCACATGGAACCTTCTCTAAAATCGACCACATACTAGGAGACATAACAAACCTCAACAGATACAAGAGAATAGAAATAGTCCCCTGTATCTTATCGGACCACCATGCTTTAAAATTGGAATTCAACAACAATACAAATAGCAGAAAACCTGCAAACTCATGGAAACTTAACAATGTGCAATTGCACCACTCCTGGGTCAAAGAAGAAATATAGAAAGAAATTAAAGACTTTCTAATATTCAACGAGAATGAGGATACAACATACCTGAACTTATGGGACACCTTGAAAGCAGTGCTACGAGGGAAGTTCTTTGCACTAAGTGCCCATATGAAGAAAACAGAGGATACTCACATAAATGAATTAACAGCCCAACTGAAAACCTTAGAACAGAGAGAAGCGAATTCACCCCGCAGGAGCAGATGCCAGGAAATAATCAACTTGAGGGCTGAAATCAACAAAATAGAAACCAGGAAAACAATACAAAAAATCAATGCAACAAAGAGTTGGTTTTTTGAGAAAATCAACAAGATAGATAAACCTTTATCCAAATTAACGAAAAAGCAGAGACAGAACATGCAAATTAACAAAATCAGAAACGAAATGGGGAACATAACAACAGACACAGAGGAAATCCAGACAATTTTCAGGTCATACTTCGAAAATCTGTATTCCACAAAAATTGAAAATTCAAAGGAAATGGACAAGTTTCTGGATAACTATCACTTACCAAAATTAAATCAAGAACAGACAAACAACTTAAATAGACCTATAACCCGAAATGAAATAGAAGCAGTCATCGAAAGCATTCCAACGAAAAAAAGTCCAGGGCCAGATGGATTCAGTGCAGAATTCTACCAGACATTCAAGGAAGAACTAATACCACTACTCCTCAAAGTGTTCCACAAGATAGAAACAGAAGGTTTATTGCCGAACTCTTTTTATGAGGCCACAATAACTTTGGTACCCAAACCTCACAAAGACACAACTAAGAAAGAAAACTACAGACCAATATCCCTGATGAACATCGATGCAAAAATACTCAATAAAATAATGGCAAACCGAATTCAAAAATACATCAGAGAAATCATCCACCATGATCAAGTAGGCTTCATACCTGGATTGCAGGGATGGTTTAACATACGAAAATCTATCAACGTGATCCACCATATAAACAAACGGAAAAAGAAAAACCATATGATTATCTCCCTAGATGCGGAAAAAGCCTTCGATAAAATTCAACACCCTTTCATGATAAAGGTATTAGAGAGGTCAGGGATAACAGGAACATACCTAAACATAATAAGAGCAATATACAGCAAACCAACTGCCAACATCAAACTGAATGGAGAGAAACTTAAGCCAATTCCTCTAAAATCAGGAACAAGACAAGGCTGTCCTCTCTCTCCATATCTCTTCAATATCATACTAGAAGTTCTAGCTAATGCTATAAGACAACAAAAGGAGATCAAGGGGATCCAAATTGGAAAGGAAGAAGTCAAACTGTCTCTATTTGCAGATGATATGATAGTTTACATAAGCGACCCAATAAACTCTACCAGGGAACTCCTACAGCTGATAAACACCTTCAGCAAACTAGCAGGATACAAGATAAACTCAAAAAAATCAGTAGCCCTATTTTTTTCAGACGACAAAGAGGCAGAGAAAGAAATCAGAGAAACATCACCCTTTACAATAGCCACAAGCAACATAAATTATCTTGGTGTAACGCTTACCAAACAAGTAAAAGATCTATATAATAAGAACTTTGTGACTCTAAAGAAAGAAATTAAAGAAGATACCAGAAAATGGAAAGACCTTCCATGCTCTTGGTTAGGTAGGATAAACATAGTAAAAATGGCAATCTTACCAAAAGCAATCTACAGATTCAATGCAATCCCCATTAAAATCCCACCACAATTATTCACCGAACTTGAAAGGATAATAATCAACTTTATATGGAAAAACAAAAGACCCAGGATAGCCAAAACAACCCTAAACAATAAAAGAACTTCAGGAGGCATCACCATTCCTGACTTTAAGCTCCACTACAGAGCTATAGTTCTGAAAAGAGCCTGGGGTTGGCATAAAAATACACAGGACCAATGGAATCTAATTGAAAATCCTGATATTAATCCACGCACCTATGAACACCTGATTTTCGACAAAACAGCTAAAATTATACAATGGGCCAAAGACAGCATCTTCAACAAATGGTGCTGGCACAATTGGATGAGGGTGTGTAGAAGACTGCAGATAGACCCATGTCTGTCGCCATGCACAAAACTCAAGTCCAAATGGATCAAAGACCTCAACATCAATCCAGCCACATTGAACCTCTTAGAAGAGACAGTAGGAGGTACCCTTGAACAAATTGGTATAGGAGACCGCTTCTTGAACATAACTCCAGGGGCACAGACACTGAAAGAAACAATTAATAAATGGGACCTCTTCAAACTTAGAAGCTTCTGTAAGGCAAAGGACACAGTTGACAAGACCAAACGGCAGCCCACTGACTGGGAAAAGATTTTCACTAATCCTATATCCCACAAAGGGCTGATCTCAAAAATATACAAAGAACTCAAGAAACTAGTCAAAAAAAACACCAAATAACCCTATTAAAAAACGGGGTACAGAACTGAAGAAAGAATTCTCAATGGAGGAAATCAAAAAGGCTGAAAGACACTTAAGAAAATGCTCCACATCCTTAGCTATCAGGGAAATGCAAATCAAAACAACTTTGAGATACCATCTTACCCCTGCCAGAATGGCTAAAATTAGAAACACCAGTGATGACTTATGTTGGAGAGGATGTGGAGAAAGTGGAACACTCCTCCACTGCTGGTGGGAGTGCAAACTCATACAGCCATTTTGGAGATCAGTATGGCGGTTCCTCAGGAAAATGGGAATTAGTTTACCACAGGACCCGGCAATCCCCCTCTTAGGCATATACCCAAAGGATTCACATCCATGCAACAAAGACATCTGTTCAACTATGTTCATAGCAACACTATTTGTAATAGCAAGAACCTGGAAGCAACCTAGATGCCCCTCAATTGAAGAATGGTTAATGAAGATGTGGCACATCTACACAATGGAATACTACTCTGCAGAAAAAAATAATGGTATCTTGAAATTCGCAGGCAAATGGATGGCACTTGAAGAAACCATCCTGAATGAGGTAACCCAGTCACAAAAAGAGAAACACAGTATGTACTCACTCATATATGGATTTTAGAACTAGATCAAATGATCACCAGCCTATAATTCACATCACCAGAGGAAATAGGATACAAGTTGTATTCTAAGAGATTCATATAAAGTCCCTCACAGAACTGGGAAGGGACAAGTCCCCCAGACCTCAGGTAAAGTGGGGGAGGACAGCTAATGGAGAGAGAAGTAGGAGAAAATGAGAGGGAGGAGAGGGAAGGCATGTGCGACCAGGAGGATTGAGCCTGGTTAGGAATGGAAAATAGGAAAGAGAGAGAGAGAGACAGAGAGAGAGAACATAAAAGAGGGAGCCAATATTGGTTTGAAGATAAAGTTGAACACAAAGAAAGGTCGAGGGAACTACAAGACTGCTCCCAACTAACAATCTCAGCTCCCGTGGAAGGGCTATCATAAATGCCCTTCCCGGAGAGTGAGATCAACAACTAAATTCTCCATGGAGTCCTCAACTAATGCCTGTTGAAAACAGGAGCAAACACCCATACATAAACACTGAGTCAAACTAGAACCCAGAAGCAGATGGAGAGGACAAGACCATGCGGTAGAAGTACATAGAGACAGCTTACCTGAACAAGGAGGAGCTAAGGGCCACTAGACTGATAGCTGGGAAGCCAACAGGGGACTGACTTGGACCCCCCTGAATATTGGTCTCAGCCAGAAGGTCTGAGCAGTCTAAGAGACCTCAGACAGTGGAGCCAGGATGTATCCCTGGTGCACAAAAGGACTTTGCAAACATATCCCCCATGGAGGGATAACTGCCTTATTCTAGAGATAGGAGAGAAGCCCTAGTCCCTACTTCATAGGACCTGTCAGATCTACATGACCCCAACTGGATGGCATTCCCCTACATATGGTATTGTGGTGGGGTGTTGGGAGGGGAGGGTGTTTAGAGTGCATGGGAGAGGGCAGAGAAGGCAAAAGGGAGGGAAGGAGGGAGGGAGGGCTGGAGGGGAGGGAGGGAGGGAGGGAGAGGGAACTGGGATCGACATGTAAAATAATAAATTTAAAAAAAATGCATTGACTCCAAAATTTAAGTTGAAGAACAAGTTACTGGGGAAAAATATTTCTATTTTTGTTTCCACAGAAAATGAAAAGATGTGGATTCCTTCCAGACTAATGTGGTTTGATCACACCAGACCGCCTGAAACAGAGTACAAGCTGATCCTACATTCCAAACAGCTGGACAAAACAGCCCTACAGACTACAGCTAGGATATCTGAATCTTCTTCGAATCCCCCAAGACAGCGCCCCTTACCAGCAGGAAGTAGATTGGAAAGAACGAAGCCCAAATTCCCAAAAATTGTGTATAAATG
Organism: Phodopus roborovskii; assembly: GCF_943737965.1. Taxonomy (NCBI): domain Eukaryota; kingdom Metazoa; phylum Chordata; class Mammalia; order Rodentia; family Cricetidae; genus Phodopus; species Phodopus roborovskii. Next base: position 14,965,094 of record NW_026126447.1, read on the forward strand.
TTTGTTTTCATTTAATTGGACTTTGTTATATAAAATTAAAAAAAAAAAAAAAAATAAAAAAAGATAATAATAATAATAATAATAAGAGCAAGTATCAGAATTCAAATAGAGAAGTGTATATAGAAAGGATCTTCAGGCAGTTATTAAAGGGAAGCCCTTACCCAGTGTGTGTCGTAGGGGCAGAGCAGTGAAATAAAACCTTTGACATCATTTCAATTTGCTGACACCCAACTTTAAAGCAGCAGGTAACAAAAGGATGGGGACCCATAAAGTTAGTCATAAGTCTAAATCTTGGTTAAGGAAGTGGGGTGATCTGAATAAGTAAATTACACAAGCAGAAAGGGCACAATTTTAATCAAGCCTGATTCATGCTTCCAATTCCCAGAGCATTGGGAAGACTATAAAAAAGCATAATCAAGGTATCAGGAACAAAAGTGATCTTTGGTGGGGCTAGAGAGATGTCTTATTGGTTAAGAGCACTTGTTGCTCTTGCAAAAAAAAAAAAAAAAAAGACACAAGTTCAGTTTTTGGCAACTACTTGTAGACTGAAAACCATGTATAACTCCAGTCCCAGAGGATCTGACACCTTTTTCTGAACTTCAAGTACATGGAGTACACATACATACTCATGTACACAAATAAATAAATAAATTCCCACAAAATGAAAAAGGAAGTTAATAGTATATTGAGAGTGCAACTGAAAAAAACGAAGGAAGAAATAAAGAAATGAAAAGGCAGAAAGAGCCTTCAAATTTGTGGCAAGTCAGAAACTTTGGCATAGGATATGAGCTGAAGAATATGTCTATATGTTCTCACAAGGATGCAGTGATCTTGATGCTATACACAATTGTTGAAAATCAAGAACTGACATGTGTTTTAAATGTAAATGACTATTAGCATGCCTTGAATTTCATAATACACTTTTCAAGATAATTAAAATTTATGCAATTACAATTTCTTTTACTTTACTGATTGTCTACTGTAAAATTCCTTAAGTGAAGGTGTTTTATCTTCCTTAAGATATGCCTTCCTATTTTCAATAATTTCAACATTTAACTTTTACATTGCTCTTTAAATAAGTTTAACCAAAGATTTAATTGTATACTTTAGTTTTCAAAGATGATATTTAGCCCAATGTAATATATAATAATATAATTTTTAAAGCTACAGGTCATAATGAATTTAATAGATAAGAGAATCATTATTCACTAAGTACACTCTATATAACTACAAGAAAGATAGCAAAACTGACCCACAAAAGAAAGCACATATACCCTCCACAAAGACAATAAAGACATATATTTTATTTCTATGAAGACATAACTTTGTTAATATATCCAATTACCCAAATTCCTTAAGCCTATTACAACTTCCAAAATTGAGAAAATTAAATTATATGATCTCTGATTATCTAATTCAAAAGTCCTTGATTCCTAGAACTAAGATACTCTCTGTGCAATTAAATGAAATTGACAAGTAATTCAGAAATGAATATTCCTGGCCTCCTACATTTAGACGTTTTTAACAAAACTTTAAAACTATGGGGCCTCAGAGATGGCTCAGTCAACAAAGTGCTTGCAATGCAAGCATGATTTTCAATTTCCAAAGCCTATGTGCAAATTAGGGTGTGACAGTATGTGACTATAACCTAGCACTGGGGAAGTGGAGACTGAAGGATCCTTGGAAATTTCTGGCCAGCTAGTCTAGCTGAATTGGTGTGCTCCTGGATTAGGGAGACATCCTATCTCATAAATTAAGGCTGAGAAGACATACAAGAACATACTTGATGTCTGCCTCTCACTTCCAAATTCATTTGCTCCAACACACACACATATATAAATATATGCACACACATACTTTTTAATAGGAGAATTTTTAATTGAAAAATGACTACAATAGACAGGGTACCATTATGGGACCTGATAGATCCAGAGGGATATGATGAGAATTAGACCTCTCAACTCAGCACAGGCCATACAAAAATAAATCATTCTGACATCTACCAAAACTAGTACAGAAAAAATGCAGAACATTATGGAAAGAAATAAAAAAAAAAAAACAAAAACAAAAAAAAAAATCATTCTCAAATGCTCAAACTTCCGGCTAGCTTTCATGGTACAAGAAGGTGTTAAGCAAATGACAGGAGAGAGGAAAAATAGTCATACCTGAGTCTGTACTATGCATACTAAAATACTAACCTGTCAGGCAAGATGTACCCACTAATGCTATAATGGAATAAAGGTTACAGGGGTAACCAACCATTTTCTTGGTGGATATGAGGTCTGCTCCACAAAAAAGCAATTCATTCTTGGTATTGTAAACTTGGTCAGTGCCAAACTCTGGGAAAATCATAGGCCCAACAGGGAAACTTAATACTCTTCTTTTGTTACATGGCCATACTGTGAACAGTCTTCTAAGTATTTGTGTTACAGCCACAGATTAGTGCTCCTCTCAACCTTTGTCAGAGAAACTATTTTTTACACTGAAAAAATATAACTTGTAACAATATAGGGAATTCCTAATTCTTGGCAAAACTGTAATACTCCAACATCACTAAAACACAAGTACTATAACTGTCAGGAATAAATTCAAAAAGCACATACACAACAAAGTGTGACTTCTAAGCACAATAGGAATTAAAGAAGAACATGCAATATTCTCAAAGATTTGGAGAGAATGACATGAGAAGAAAACAAGGACTCCCAGGTAGACCACAGAAAATATGAAAAACAGAAACTGATTTTTATAATGCATTTAAAAATGTTAAACACCAGAATTGAAATATGAGCCTAATTTACTTATCAATGAGCTAGAAGAGTGACTTAAATAAATTTCCCAGGGTATATCACAAAGACATGAGAAAATTCTGGCATGTAAGAACATCAGCACATAGGTAGAAAGAGAAGTATCAAAAATCTTTATAAATTGTCTCCCCCTCCAGAAAAAGGAAATAAAAATAAAGAGCAAAAATGTTTGAAAATATCTCAGAGAATCCAAGACTTGAGAAAAAGATTAATAACAGCAGAAAGAAGGAATTCTGGATATCTAAGTTTACCAAATAATTTACATAATGATGAATCTAAACAGATATAGAAAAAATTTAAGAACCTTAAAATGAAAACTTTCTACGTACTGTCAGAAAGATGATGAAAGCAATTAACTTTGCAACGAAGTTGCCAATAGTACCATGTATTTCAGGAACAAAATGATGTAACTACCCAAGACACAGAAGGAAAATAATGAATTCAGACCTGGGTGGCTAGAAAAGACAGCAATGTAATACTAGAATTCAATAAAGGCATTTTCTGTCATAGCAAGACACAGCATGTTTCCATAGGAAGAAACTCTTCAAACACCACCTTAAAAGCTTTGGCAAGAAGACACATCGACCCAAAAGATGCTGAAAACAATGAATAAGTAAGAAAAAAGAAAAAGAAAAAAACCTCTGCTTCTGACATTCTAAGTTGGTAATGATTACCTTGATTTTCTTTTCTTCTGTTTCTGTTGTCATTTTTATTTTGTTTTGTTTTGTTCTTTGAGCCAGGGTCTTACTATGTAGTTCTGGCTGTCCTGGAACTCCTTATGTAGACCAGGCTGGGCAAAAACTTACAGAGATCCATCTGCCTCTGCCTCCCAAGTGCTGGGATTAAAGGCACATGCCACAATACACAGGCTTTTATTTTGCTTTGGAGATTATATATAATTACAACAGATCTCCCTTTCCTTCACTCCAGACTGTCCCATATATCTCTCCCTGCACTTTTTCAAATTCATGGCCCCTTTTCCACTAATTGTCATTGCATAGATCATGTGTGTGTGTGTGTGTGTGTGTGTGTGTGTGTGTGTGTGTGTGTGTGTGTGCATGTGTGTGTCTGTGTGTGTATTCCTAAATACAACCTGCTCGGTACATAAAATTGTTATTTGTATTATGTTTTCAGGACTGACCATTTCACAATGGACCATCAATTGGTGTGGTCTTCCTGAGGAAGACCATCTCTCCTGTTCCTAGTTTTCCTATTGCTTTTTGTGTATGGTTGAGGCCTCATAAGCTTTTCTCCACCCATTTTGGCATGTTCATTAATGTCATACTTCTTCAGCTCACATTTAGACAGTCATGTTGGTGAGAATTTATCAGTATAACTTCTGATATTACTTAGAGACACACTCTTATAGCAAATTCCCTGATCCTCTGATTTTTACATCTTTCCACCAGCTCAGGTTTTACAGCATTTCTTGAGTCAGAAAATGTAACCAATCAAAACACAGAGTTGTAAAGCCTGGTCCCAGTGGATATACCACCTTGCTTTATAAAACTCTTTCACCCAGAACTTCACTACAGAGCTGTCACTGAGTCAACAGGCCCTGTAAAAGAGCAAATTCAGGGCAAAGGTTCTTGCAAATCTCTAGTTGTATAAATTTAATGAAGATTGTCATTTGTGCTAGTGATCCTGGGCAAATGATATATTTAACACATAAAATTACTTTTCTGCAAATATATCAAACAAATAAAGCATGATATTTCAGTGATAGAAATATGGCAACTGCTAAGAAACACCAAGTTCTTTTTCTTTTCCTACATATTTATCAATCACCTGTCCATAGCCAGGGAAACTAGACCAGATGACCATCTAAAGTCTGTGAGAGAATTCTGTTGTGTTGTTTTTCATTGTATTTTATATCTTACCACAAATCATGATCAAATGCTTCTTGTGACTTAACCTTGGAGCAGAGGCTCTGCTCCAGTATTTCTCTGTGCTCCCACCCTTCCTACAATACCATACATCTTAGTTAGGATTTTTATTACTGCGATGAAACACCATGGACAAAAGCAATTGGGGAGGGAGGGTTTATTTCACCTTATATCTTATGGAGTTCATCATCCAAGGATGTCAGGGAAGGAAGTCAGAGCAGGAACCTGGTGGCAAGAGCTGATGCTGACGCCATGGAGTGGTGCTGCTGCTTCCTGACCTTGCCGGTAGATCAAACTTCTGAGGGCATTTTCTCAATTGTGATGTCCACTTCCCCAGTGACGCTACTGTGTGCTGAATTGACATGAAAGTAGTCCTCACACCATGAAAATTCAGTTTTAAAAACATAAATTTTCTAGCCAGGCAATAGTGATATAACCCTTAATCCCAGCACTCAGGAGGCAGAGGCAGGCAGATCTCTGAGTTCAAGGCCAGCCTGGTCTATAGAGCAAACTTCAGGATAGCCAAGGCTAGAGAGAACCCTATATATATATATAAAAAAAAATATATATATATATATACATACATATATATATATATATATGGAGAGAGAGAGAGTGAGAGAGAAATATATACCCAATCCAACTGACTCCACATTTTGAAACACATACACTAAAATATGAAAATATTGCCAATTTCCTAGATAAAACACAGTTTTTTATACATATATTTTTGTTGACATCACCCAAAAGTGACACAGACAACCACATGCATAATGTAAAGCCTAAAACAATTGTTTCCATCATTATAACCAGGTTTCCTGGTCAATAGTTCTTTTTTGTTGTTGTTTTTTAATTAATTTGTATTTAAACTAAAAATATCTTATTTTACTCTCCAATCTCAGTTCCATCTCCCTCCTATCCTCACATTCCCCCCCACCATCTCCCCATCACACCTCCCATCCACTCCTCAGGGAGGGTGAGGCCTTCCATGGGGGATCATCAAAGTCTGTCACATCATTTGGGACAGGACCTAGGCCCTCCACCATGTATCTAAGCTGAGAGAGTAGGCTCCCAAAACCCATTCATTTCTAGGGATAAATTCTGGTCCCACTGCCAGAGGCCACATAGACTGCCCAGACCTCCTAACTGACATCCACATTCAAGGGTTCAGTGTTATGCAGGTTCTCCAGCTATCAGTCTGGAATCTGTGAGCTCCCACTTGCTCAGGTCAGCTGTTTCTGTGGGTTTCTCCAACATGGTCTTGGCCCCTTTCCTCATCATTCCTCCCTCTCTACAACTAGAATCCAGGAGTTTAGCTCAAAGCTTTGCTGTGAATCTCTGTTTCTGCTTACATCAGCAGCATGGCATTTAAGGTCATCATCAATCTCATTAAAGGGAGAGGGCTTTTAAGGTAGCCTCTCCAGTATTGCTTAGATTCTTAGTTGAGGTCATCCTTGTTGAATCCTGGAGATTTCCCTAGTGCCAGGTTTCTCATTAAGCACATAAATGCTCCCTCTATTAATGTATGTCTTTTCTTGCTCACCTCTGTTCGTCCCCCAACTGGACCCTCTTCCTGATCCCTCTTGCTTTCCTCCTGCCATCCTTTCTCCCCTCCTCCTTCTCCTACTTCCTGCCTTCTCCCCCAATGCTATCAATTTGCTCCAGAGGTTTTGTCCCTTTCCCCTTCTCAATGATACCATGTATGGCTCTCTTAGGGCCTTCCTTATTTCCTAATTTTTATGGTGGTATGGGTTATAGGTTGGTAATCCTTTGCTCTATGTCTAAAAACCATATATGAGTGAGTGCCTGCCATGTTTGTCTTTTTGTAATTAAGTTACTTCACTTAGGATGGGTTCTTCTAGTTCCATCCATTTGCTGCAAATTTCAAGATGTCACTGTTTTGTTTTGTTTTTTTTGGGGGGGGTTGTTTTTTAACCACTGACTAGTAATGCATAAATGTACCATCTGCTGTCATTAAAACCTTGACCCTTACCCCACCAGAAGAGAAAGCCCTGAGACCTGGGGTCACCATCCTCATACCCCAAACCATTCAGCACTGGAACTCCCACCACTGGAATTTGTCTTCTTAAAATAAACAAAAGGACACTATTTGTGTGGGAAGGACTAGGTATATAGAAAAATTTATCACTATCTCCAGCAGGCCTTTACAGCTATCCATACGCTTTCGATTTTAAGGGATATGCATATACATTCATTTTATATATAATTATATTTCTTTCCTCCTTTTTTCCCTCCCTCCGGCTACTCCCTTGTAATCTGCCCCTGCTCTCTCAAATTCACACACAGAAGTTAGGAATAGATTATATGATACATAGGTAGATAGATAAATGGATAGATAGATGGAGATATATTTAGATATATACTTATATATTTACCTAAATAAATATATATATATATATCTTATTTTTACACATACATATATGTATGTATTTAGGAATTATATTTAATTCCTAAATTATATATAACATATAATGCTTAATATATATATTATATAATATGTATAATTCCTAAATACTTAAAATTCAATCTGCTTAATCCATACAATGTTACCTGTAAGTATATGATCTCAGGACTGACCACTTAGTTTTGAATAACCAATTGGGGAGACACTTCCCCAGAAAGATCATTTCTCCCACTCTCAGCATTCCTCCTGTTGCCCATTATTCTTTGTCTAGGAATGAGGCATCACAAACTTTTCCCTTTCCATGTTAGCATGTCCATTAGTGTCATTACTCAGGTCTTGTTTAGGCAGCCATAATGAATAGCCTTCATGGGAATAGCTTCTATGATCTTTCTAGAAGACATTATCTCACAGCAAATTTCCTCTCCCCCCCCTTCTACGATGATCCCCGGGCCTTAGACATAGAAATTGTATTGCAGAAGTGTAAATTGAGAATGGGTACCACACAGTCTCTTTTTTTTCTGTATTTTAATATTGGTTGTGGTTTTCTGTCATGATCTCCATCTGTTGCAAAAGAAGTTTCATTCACAATGGGTGAGGACTATACTCATACATGAGTATAAGGACAAATATTGAGAGTGCAGTTAGGGACTATGCTGGTTTGGTAAAGTGCTGTGTAGGTTCTTCTCCAAGATCAGTGACTTCACTAGGCCTGGGTAACTGGCTAGGTTTCCAACACTAGATATGTTTGTTTGTTTGCTTGCTTGCTTCTCCTATTGAGAAGCTTTTGAGTCCAATTAGAGAGGTGCTGGTTACCAAGGTATGTAGGCCACTGTTACATACATAGTGTTAATATTGTGATTCATAGGCATCATAGCTGAGTATGACTATTGATTGTTTCCTTGGTTGGAAGTTTGAGTGATATGCCCTGGTAACTTGAAAACTAATCCTGAAGAAAGACAAATGTAATATATTCTTTCTCATATGCAATTCATAGCTACAAGTCTTCAGATGTGAGTAGAACCTAGAATAACTGCTAATACCAGGGAAGTAAAAGGAGACCAAGATGGTAAGTAAAACAGAGGGGAATAGCAAGGTGTACACAACTTGAAGGAAGAAAAACTGAAGCATCAATTAGGGAAAGGGGGAAATCAATACAGGAGAAGGACAGAGGACGGTAAAATCATAGTGAAGATGTCTGTAAAAGTCATGAAGAATCATTTTGTTACCTATCTACATAAAGCTACATATGACACATATACGTCTGAGTATACACGATCATATGTAGTTTAAATGTAATCTTTCAGCTGGAGCTGACAATCCTCTCCACAAGAGAGTCATAGACTATATAACAAAACCCCAATCCAGGCATGAAGAAAAAAAACTTTCAGTTGTTGATCAGAGCTGGTCAAAACATTCCCAAAACAGTATAGGCAATTGCTGTTGCTCTTGGTTACCTCCAAGAGGTGAAATGTAAGTCCCTATTGATGAGGATATTTTGCACTTCAAACATAGCACCTAGAGGACCAAAGCTGAATTTACTGCTTAACTGACTTAAAAACAGAAATAGATTTCAAAATTAGAACTTAGCTATTTCCAAGCAGGAATTCACATGAGAAATAAAATAGTTCCAGGAAGATAGGATGAGTTGCTATAAAATCATTTTATTCATTGGAAATGGTGAGAAAAAAATTCAAAACAGGACAAACACAATTTGAGTAAAGTTATCATCCAGTTTTCCTTATGGCATTTATAGAACATTCCATTAACAACACATTATTGGCCTTCCTTCAAGTGTGAGTGGAAACTTACTGAACATAAATATGTTCTAGCTCATAAGTTCTAGCTCATAAAACTATAGAAAATATTCCTTATGACTGCAAGGGCAGACAATAAAAATCTTAGACTTGATAGGGAGAAAATGAAAAGCACAACTTTAAAAAGTGACAAAGAAATAGAAAATTGGAAGAGGATTATAACTTTATAAGAATGGATGTTGGTGTGGTGGTCTGTACCTGTGACCACAGTACTGAAGAACCTTAGGCAGGTAACAAATTTAAAGATCAGCCTTAGTAACACAGCAAGACCAGTCAGAAAAGATGAAAAGAAAAAAAAAGGAGGGATGGAGAAGGAAGGGAGAATGAGAGAGGGAGGAAGTGAAGTAAGGAATTTTTTAGAAAAAAAAAACACAAAGAATAAGAATCAAGCATCACCACTGCTTCATCCTTTTTTTTTAACAAGTAAGGAAGATTCAGCATCAATATCTCAGAAAGCCTTCTAGATAACAAAAAGAGGAAAGACATTAGCAGTTACTATATGGACAGTATACTATTAACACAAACATTCAATGGGGATATTAAAATAAAAGCTGAGCAAATGCCCGTTCTAATGTTCTCAGCAGCTCTACTTATGCTTCAAAACAAGGCCACAGTTCTCTTTCTCAACTGTAGTGAGTGAGCACTGTGTTTGGAGAGCCTCATGAGTACCATGAGTGTATGAAAGGAAATCAAATGTAAACTGATTAAGTTTAGGAGAAAAATTGACTTGATAAAGGCATAACTTTGCTGCACAGAAAACTTGAAAATAATTTTCAAAATGTTATTAGAATTAATTAGGGGATTTAGCAAGGGAGCCAAATTCAAGATCACTACATATAAATAATACATTACACTTCTATTTACTAAAGACAGACATATTGAAAAGTAATTTTTAAGGTGCTATTTACTATCTCATCTATTAATTATAGGACAAGTAAAACTAGATATAATGAAATGTATTTCTAGTCATTACCTACTGATCACACACACACACACACACACACACACACACACACACACACACACACATTAAAGAAATGTCAAATAAATGGAAAGGGAAAATTCCAACTCTATACATGGATGAGAAAAATCCAAATTTGTACAAGTTCCTCAGAAAACAGCTCAGCAGTACCTACTAACACACATCTCCCATATCCCAGGAAGTAAAGTGTAAAATATTTTCTCAAGAGTAACACATTTCTTGCATTGGTATATTAAATGGCATATTAAATCCTTTTGCCTTTCTTTATTTAATTTATTATTTTACATGTCGATCCCAGTTCCCTCTTCCTCCCTCCCTCCTTCCTTCCCTCCCTCCCTCACTTTTACCCTCTCTGCCCTCTCACATGCACCCAAACCACCCTCCCATCCCATCCCCCACCCCAATTCCATATGTAGGGGAATGCCATCCAGTTGGGGTCATGTAAATCTGACAGGTCATATGAAGTAGGGACTAGGGTTTCTCTCCTGTCTCTAGGATAAGGCAGTTATCCCTCCACGGGGGATGTGTTTGCAAAGTCCTTTTGTGCTCCAGGGATACATCCTGGCTCCACTGTCTGAGGTCCCTTAGACTGCTCAGTCCTTCTGGCTGAGACCCATATTCATGTGGGCCTGAGTCAGTCCCATGCTGGCTTCCCAGCTATCAGTCTGGGGTCCCATTAGCTCCTCCTTGTTCAGGTCAGCTGTCTCTATGTGTTTCTGCAGCCTGGTCTCTTCACAAGAGTTAGATATCCCTCAACTGAAGAAAGGATAAAAATATGTGGTAAATTTGCTCAACAGAGTGCTACTCATACATTTAAAAGAATGACATCATAAAATTTTTAGACAAATGTGCAGAACTAGAAAAAAAAACATCTTGAGTGAGGTATCCCAGATCCAGAAAGAAAAAATATGGTATGTATTCAGTTATATATGGGTATTAGCTGCTAGATAAATGATAACCAAGCCATAATCCATAGAATCACAAAGGGTTGATATAGTGTCAGGGACTTAGGGAAACAGATCTCATTATGAAAGGAAAATAAAATAGATATGGATGGAATGATGGGTGGCTAGAACGGAAGGCTCAAGTAGAGTGAATGAAGGGTGTCTCTCCTTATAAAGAGAGACAAATTAAGAGGTATTTTAGAGGTAGTATAGAAACCTAATAGAGTAGAAATTTCCTAGAACATATACACATATAAGGCTATATAAACAAAATGACTGTACAATGGGGAGACAATTAGCCAAACTCTTATCACCCAACAAATCTTCCAGTACTGGGTTTGGGTTACATTTAATTAAGGTGCTGGTCAAAGGGGCTCCATGGGAATCTCCCCCAAAACCAGGCTATAGCCAAAACAATAGGTTGCTCTCCACAAACAACAAGGCCCCATTACTGAAGATAATACCTATATTGAACATGGAGAGGTCAAGATAGACTCCTACATAGAGCCATTGTCCTTATTCCAGTGTCTTTGGTACATGCATTCTATCAAAAGTTACCTAAACCATGAAGTGTTGGTGCAGGTCTTTAATCCCAGCACTCATGAGGTAGAAGCAGGGGGGAATCTCTGGGTTTGAGGGTAGCTTGGTCTACAGAGTAAATTCCAGGACAGCCAGGACTACACAGAGAAACCTTGTCTCAAATAAATAAATAAATACAAAAAGAGCAAGCCACAAACCCTTAATCTACAATGGTATGTCTTGCCTGCAAGATATGCTAAATGGTAGCACAAAGCTTATGGTAGTAATCAACAAAACTCTGATTTGATTTAAGGCTGGCTCCATAAGACATAACCTACACTGAACACTACTTGGATGACCAAGAACATGAAGCTAGATAGCCCAGGTACCTAGGGAAAAAACAATAGTAGTGGTCTAAAACAAGGGGGAAATGTAGTGATAAAATGACTCCTAATTGATCTTCTACTATACTCATAGGTCAGTGTCTTGTTCAGGTATCATCAGGGAATCTTCCTCCTGCAGCACATGGGAACAAATACAGAGAACACAGTCAGGCATTACACATAGAGTAAGAAATCTTGGAACAATCAGTCCTAAATTGGATATATCCATCAAATCCCTCCTCTTGAAGCTCAGAGAGCCCTGCAGAAGAGGAGCCAGGAAAAGGTTAAGAGCCAGAGGGGTGAAATGACACCAAAAAAATGAGGCCCTCCAAAACAACATAAAGAAACTCATTAATTCACAGAGACTAAAGAAGCATATACAGGCTCCACACTGGTGTGTATCAGGTCCTCTGTGTTTTTACTATAGCTTCCAAATTAGTGGTTTCATGGGAGTCTTGAGTGAATGAACAAATGGACTTGATTCTTATGCCTTTCCTTGGGTACTTTTCCTTCTGTTGGTTTGTCATGTCCAACTCCAAAGTGATAGTTTTTATTTTATCTTGTTACATTAAAAAGTGAGTGAATGAGTGAAAGAATGAGTGAGTGAATGAATGAATGAATGAATGAATGAATGAATGAATGAATGAATGAATGAATGAAAATCTAGGCACTCTAGACACTATGGTAAAAGTTAACTTATACCTATTGGGAGAGGGAAAATGAGTTTTCTCTAATAGAGTGATATTAATTGTATAAAGCCCACCAGGACAGACCTCAAATTCAGGAGGCATTGGCCAACATAGAATGGACTCCCCAATTTTCTGTGTGCTTTTATTTGCTCACAGTATGATGGGAAGGGTTATTATTGTTATTTCTTTGGGGATGTGGTTTTATTTTGTTTTCTTGGTTTTGGGGTTTGTTGTTGTTGTATTTGGTTTTTGTTTGTTTTTTTGAAAAGGAACTTCAAGTTGGGTGGTTAAGGAGAGGAAGAGGATCTGGAAGGGCTTGGTTTAGGGAAAGAATATAATCAAAATATATTTAAAATTTTTAATTATTTTAAATAATAGAAATATGATGTAATTTTAAAAGGAAAACATGAGGGTTCTCAAGAGAAGAAGATAAATGGATAAAAAGCAATTGTCTTTTGTAAGTAGGGAAATGCAAATCAAAACAACTTTGAGATTTCACCTTACTCCAGGCAGTATGAAAAAAAAAAAGTCAACAACCAGAAGAAGGAGCCATAGAAGTGGCAATCTAGCCAGCTGAACAGTAATTTCATATCATCTGAGACTGTTTACATTGCCTTTCTCCTAAAGATGCAGATAGTAATTTGTGACATTCTTTCAGTTCTTGATTATCCACCATATGCAAACAGAGTACTAGAATTTATGACATGGTTAATCAGACTTCTCTCGGTATCTAATGTCACCTGACACTGTATGCGGAAGAAACACTGTAGAACATGAATGCATAACCTGGTACAGCAACAAAAATATCCCATTCTTTGAAGATGTTATTTTTCTTCTCCTTTGCTCTCTCTGAATGTAAAAAAATGTATTAAATATACAAGATATAAGCTAATCTATTCATTTTTGATCTATAAGAAAATTCTCTCTGAAATGCACTGCAATGTGTATTCCTTCTTAAGAGATTCTTTTAATATACGATTCACATTATCTAAGAGTGCTATTGTGTCCAGTTGCCAAAGAGATAGAGTTTAACAGTGTTAAGCTTTTAATATAGGTGAGCAATACAAGACATGAGGAAATATGTTTCATTCTCATAATGTTTTAAAAGTTCAATATGGCTAAAGAAAGAGCAGCAAAAAGACAGTGGAGCCAGGATGTATCCCTGGAGCACAAAAGGACTTTGCAAACACATCCCCCATGGAGGGATAACTGCCTTAATCTAGAGACTGGAGAGAAGCCCTAGACCCTACTTCACATGACCTGTCAGATCTACATGACCCCAACTAGATGGCATTCCCCTACATATGGAATTGGGGTGGGGGATGGGAGGGGAGGGAGGTTAGAGTGCATGTGAGAGGGCAGAAAGGGTAAAAGGGAGGGAAGGAGGGAGGAAAGGAGGGAGGGATGGGGGATGAAGGGAGGGAGAGAGGGAGAGAGGGAGAAAGGGAGAGGGAACTGGGATCCACATGTAAAATAATGAATTAAATTAACAAAAAAAATGCTTTGACTCCAAAATTTAAGTTCAAGGACAAGTTACTGGGGAAAAGGATTTCTGTTTCCACAGAAAATGAAAAGATGTTGATTCCTTCCAGACTAATGTGGTTTGATCAAGCCAGACCACCTGAAACAGAGTATCAGGTGATCCTACATTCAAAACAGCTGGACAAAGCAGCCTGACAGACTACAGCCAGGATTTCTGCATCTTCTTTGAATCCCCCATGACACCGCCCCTTACCAGCAGGAAGTAGTTTGGAAATAACAACGCCCAAATTCCCAAATACTGTCTATAAATGTTTGTTTTCATTTAAATGGACTTGGATATATATATATATATATATATATATATATATATGTATATATATATATATATATATATATAAAGAAAAAGAAAGAAAGATGTTCCTAATATCTTTTCCACTGTGACAATGAAGCCTAAGATTTTCAATAGGGGAAGATGATTCCTTAAAGAGAGAGAGAGAGAGAGAGAGAGAGAGAGAGAGAGAGGGAGAGAGAGAGAGAGTTTTTTAAGGGAAACTTTTCAAAAGACATTGGCCAAGTTCTGATTTTTTTTGACTGAGTTTATATCTAAATATATATATATAAAATCTGTGTTAATTGCAAACAAGCATGACTTTTTTATAAATTCTTAAAAAAATAAAATTTTATTTCCTAAAAATATTCAGAAATTTGTTTGGATAATTCATTTAGTCTAATTCATTTAAAGTATCCAACTATTTTAAGTGACTTTTTGAGAGATTAATATTCTCAAGCCAGTCGAGGGAAAGGTAGAATAAAAGAAAATATAAGAGTCTTTCACTTATTCTTTTATGATTATTTTATGCTATATAGCATACATAATAACTCTTGGCTTGCTTCTGGGACAAGCAAAGTTTGCAGAAAGAGTGAGAGCATTCAAAGCCATTGGAGATGAGAAATAAGAGAGGCTCTTGGATTTTTCAATCAGAAATACGTAGTATAATTCCAACATGAACCTTAAACTGTAATTCAGATAAACTGACAAGACTGTCAACACTGATTCGTGATTAAACTGCCACCCATGTAAGCAACTGTATGAAGTGTATTTTCTTGGGTGAGTTGCAGCAGGCATACTTCCCTGAGATGGTAAATTATTTTATTTAGGCATGACCACAGAGGTCAGTGAGTCAAATATGGATCTTAGTGATTGATAAGGGACTTGAGAGACTGTCACTGTCCACTGTAGAAATGAATGTTTCCAAAAGTTTAACCATTAACTAATCAGTGTTACTACAAGTAAAGGAACTTTCTAAATTTATACCATATTATAAAATAATAATAATTAAAAAGAAGTCCATGGCTGGATGTAGTGGTACATACCTTTAATCCCCGAAACCTGCAGATCTCTATGAGTTCAAGGCCAGGCTAGCTAGAGCCACATAGTAAAACACTATGATGAAAAGGGGGGAAAAAAAAAAAACAAGCATTAAAAAACAAAAGAATCTGATGAGCACTATCTAGCAGACAGATCTAATACAAAATCACAATGATTTGTCTAAATTTCAGAGGCCTCCAATTTACACTGATGAGGTAGTCACTAATGCAGATGCAAATATTACATAAGGTTCCAATTGTGATTACTCTTTTTGGATATACTTTCATAAATTTTTCCTATATTGAGATCATTAACAAGTAAACAGAGCAAATCAAGGTACACTTACTCAAAAACAAAGTCTGAGAAAATTATTGCTACACCTCAAAGAAAGAAAATCATGGTTGATCTCCACAAGGTAGCACTAAATGCTGAATTTTGAGTAAATTTTTGCACTGACAAAAATATCTATTTTTCACTTGCTGTGGTCCGAACATCCAGCAGTAGAATCCAAGGAGTCAGCCAACACTGAGTCTTTCAAAGGGTATTTCTTCCCTAGCCAACAACGAATCCAAGGCGGGAAGAGTGGGGACTTTCTCAGCAGATGGGATGGCATAATGTGACTGGGACTGAAGATTTGCATGAATATGAATTACAAAGAGCACAGATAACATGGTGTTCAAAAGCTGTTAGGAATCTTGAATGTCAAAGTCATTTAGCTGACATTTGGTAGGACATAATTACCTTAAGAACATGGAAATGGGGTGGTCTAAATTGCATGGGCAGAGAATCACAGGACACACAATGGCATTGCTTTGGCAATAATTGTGACAAGTGGGTATGACCAAGTAAGCCCAGAATGTCACGCATTAATGCAGTGACATTTTTTCAATGTGTGTTGCCCTTTCACGAATATGTGTGTGAGGCCTAAATAACCTCTGACCTATTATAAAATCACAGGGAAGGAAAAATAACTACCATCAGCCTTAACACTGGCAGATAAAGAGGTCACTCACATTGCACATAGGTACTTACACATTTCAAATTTTTTACTGCATTTGTCAAGCTCAGACCTCAGTTTATTTATTGCATATTCCACATGAATTTATGAAATCATACCTAGGATATTTACCTGAACACTAACAGTCCCTGATTTTAGAATACAGTGCTATTACTGGATCTCTGTCATTATGTTAATAACATAACTTATTAACCCCAAATTAGAAATTAAAATCAGAAAGATGTTTTCCATCCAAATCTTCATTCATTAATGTGAACTATAAAAATGATTACCACAACAGGCTTTAGGAGGGGTTGTGAAGTCCCAGCTCACAGAAGTCATATCTTGTTTCCCTGAAGCAGGTAACTTGCCATGTGTGTAGTGACATAAAGATGAGCATCTTTTTTTTTTCTTAATTTATTATTTTACATGTCGATCCCAGTTCTCTCTCCCTCCATCCCTTCCTCCCTCCTTCCCTCCCTTTTACCCTCTCTGCCCTCTCACATGCACTCTAAACACCCTCCCCTCCCATCCCCCCACCCCAATTCCATATGTAGGGGAATGCCATCCAGTTGGGGTCATGTAGATCTGACAGGTCCTGTGAAGAAGGGACTAGGGCTTCTCTCCTGTCTCTAGATTAAGGCAGTTATCCCTCCATAGGGGATGTGTTCGCAAAGTCCTTTTGTGCACCAGGGATACATCCTGGCTCCACTGTCTGAGGTCTCTTAGACTGCTCAGTCCTTCTGGCTGAGACCCATATTCAGGGGGGCCTGAGTCAGTCCCATGCTGGCTTCCCAGCTATCAGTCTAGTGGCCATTAGCTCCTCCTTGTTCAAGTAAGCTGTCTCTATTTGCTTCTGCCGCATGGTCTTGTCCTCTCCATCTGCTTTTGGGTTCTAGTTTGACTCAGTGTTTATGTATGGGTGTTTGCTCCTATTTTCAACAGGCATTAGTTGAAGGCTCCATGGAGAAGTTAGTTGTTGATCTCACTCTCCGGGAAGGGCATTTATGATAGCCTTTCCACAGAAGCTCAAATATTTAGTTGGGAGCAGTCTTGTAGTTCTCTCAACCTTTCTTTGTGTTCAATTTTATTTTCAAACCAATATTGGCTCCCTCTTTTATGTTCTCTGTCTCTGTCTCTGTCTCTCTGTCTCTCTCTCTCTCTCTCTCTCTCTCTCTCTCTCTCTCTCTCTCTCTCTCTCTCTCTCTCTCTCTTTCCTGTCTTCTATTCCTAACCAGGCTCAATCTTCCTGGTCCCACATGTTTTCCTTTCCTCCCCCTCATTTTCTCCTACTTCTCTCTCCATTCGCTGTCCTCCCCCACTTCACCTGAGCTCTGGGGGACTTGTCCCTTCCCAGTTCTGTCCCAGGGACTTTATATGAATCTCTTAGAATACACTTTGTATCCTAGTTCCTCTGGTGATGTGAATTATAGGCTGGTGATCATTTGATCTAGTTCTAAAATCCATATATGAGTGAGTACATACTGTGTTACTCTTTTTGTGACTGGGTTACCTCATTCAGGATGGTTTCTTCAAGTGCCATACACTTGCCTGTGAATTTCAAGATACCATTATTTTTTCCACATAATTCTTGCCATTGGTTAGCAAGATATTAAAAGTGATGTCCCATTAACATCTTATCAAGTTATTTTTGAAATATTGATTAAACTCAACACTAGTGGTACAATGAACACTTTAATATCTACTGACTGGAAGGCAATTTTCAAACCCTAATTAATATTTCATTTTTAAAAGTGTTTTCTCTACTAGATCAATATCTCAGTCTGTATCATATTTGAAGTCCCTGCAGGGAGATTTCAGTGGATACTACTGTTACCATACTCATGTCAACACTGATGAGCCCATAGTATTTGAGGCTTATTCCACAGCATTTAACACTTATTTACTTACTCATGCATTGTGAGCTTCTCACCTATATATACCATTTATTTCTCCTTAATGGAAATACATAAATTATTTATGGAAGGATGAATATTATATTCAGAATATAAGAGGTGTAAAGAGATTTGTTGGCAGCAAACACAGAGTGATGTGTGGCAATGAACAATTGATTCTCGTGTGACAGAAACTATGTTGAAATTTGGAATTAAAAAATAAGCTACATTGTATTACATGATTCTCTAGAGGAACAGAAATTACAGGTACAACAATGGCTGTGTATCATTTAACAGTCCAAGACTCCGGCAGTTGTTCAGTCCATGATGCTGGATGTCCCAGCTGCTCTTCAGTATACCCTGAAATCCTGAAGAAATAGGCTCAAATGCCAGTAAAGAAATGAACTTGTTACTGAGAGCAAGAGCAAGCAAAAAAGAGAGCCAACTTCCTCCTTCCACATCCTTTATATAGCTTACCAGGAGAAGATGTGGCCAAGGTTAAAGATGGATATTCCCACCTCAAAATATCTGGGCTAAAGGTGTATCTTCTCACTTTGAAGATCCATCTTAGAAGTGTGTCTTCAAACTTCAAATGATTTAATTAGAAAAAAAGGAAAGAAAAGACAAGAAAAGAAATCCCTCACAAGTGTGCCCAGACACCTGTTAATTCCATATGTAATCAAGTTGGCAACCAATAGTCTCTGTGAAGGAAATAACAGGCTGTGAAGGAATCAGAAGTAAAAATAAATGGATACATAGTTAGAAATGCCAATGATTAATAGGTTTCCATGATGAATATAGCTATCATGGAGAAAGAAATTCTAGAGAGTGATGAAGACGACCCAGAGAGCCTACACTAATGAAAGGAATAAAATCACTCATCGCAGTAAAATCTATATGATGTAAATCATTTCAAGTTTATATTTCAAGAATTTTTCAAGATCATACAAAATGAGGCAGATATAGTATTTGAACGAATGATGGATTTAAAAAAATGTTATTGGTATGAACCACAATACTGACCATCATGGCATAGTCACCCTACAGATACAACAGTAGCACATATACCTTGATAGTAACCAAATCTTTCTAATTGGACTTAAAACCTGCCCAACAAGAGGGAAATCATGTCTTGTGGAAACCTAGGCAACTACACAAGGCTATCAAAGTCACTGGAGGAGAACCTACAATCACCACCTTACTCAACCAGTATAATCCCTATCATGTATATGTATAAGAGGAAGTGTATGTGTGGTGTGTGTGTGTGTGTGTGTGTGTGTGTGTGTGTGTGTGTGTGTGTGTGTCTGTGTCTGTGATTTCCACAAATAAATGAAGTCCTCAACCCTCATCAAGGCAACTTCTTTTTGCAACAGATTGAGATTACAGAAACCACAACCAATCAAAATTGCCTAGTCCCAATTGATATAGCTACAAAATAATTCCTCCATCCAAGGTTCAGGATCATTAATGAAGAGGGCCTGGAAATACATTAAATGATCAGAGAGTTTGCTATGTGATTATATCTCCCAGGAATGTCAGAAGATACACCCATAAGATATCACAAGCATGACTGCCTAAACATGAGCTGAACAAAGAGAACATCAACAGACATGCAAAAGAG
The DNA here is from genome assembly GCF_943737965.1 of Phodopus roborovskii. NCBI lineage: Eukaryota > Metazoa > Chordata > Mammalia > Rodentia > Cricetidae > Phodopus > Phodopus roborovskii. Next base: position 14,984,904 of record NW_026126447.1, read on the forward strand.
AACTAGGGAAAATCCATGAGGATTCAATCTTACACAAAGAACTACAGCCAATTAAGAAATACTGAGAGTGGGGGGAAAACAATATTCCCCAGGCAACAGCATCAACTATCTAATATCAAATAGTCATCCTTGAAAACATACATATAAATAGCATTACACAGACAGGGAAGGTTGCATTTAGGGATACAGGTTTTAATTATGGTTTTACTTATTTCAGTTTCCTATAAAGGAAAACATTTCATTGGGGCTTGATTACAGTTCAGAGGTATTCCCACCATTATCAGTATGGCAGGAAGCATAGTGGAATGCAGACAGACAAGATATGGACAACAAGTTGAGAATTTTACACCTGGATCTACAGGCAGCAGGAAGAGACAATGAGCACTAGGCCTGGAGCTTCTGAAATGTCAAAGCCCACTGCACATTAACATACTTCCTCAAAAAAGGTCTTACCTACTCCAACAAAGCCACACCTCTTAATAGTGCCACTTCCTATGGTTCTATGAGCCAGTTTTATTCAAACCACCACTCATATGCATATAAATATATGCATGTCAAAACAACTAATGAAAATGAGGGGAAAGAAAAAGAAAATGAGGCCATGAATTTAAAGAGAGCAAGGATAGGTATATGGGAAAGTTTGGAAGGAGGAGAGGTAAGGGAAATTACACAATTATATATAAGTTCAAAACTAAAAGAAGTGCTAAAAGTACTATTGGCTTATCTGTAATTTTACCTGAGGTGAACAAACTGTTGGCTCCATTATAATTATAAGACAGCCTCATAAGAATTGAACTGATTATGAATGTAATTATCTGAATCAAAAGTTGTTCATTAATTCAGGGAATGAATACTAAACACATAGGCTGAGCTAAAGAATGAGCTAAACTGTCCCAGGAGAAATTGAGCAAGATAAGCAATCCTCTCCCTTTGGGCAGGTATAGGCTTATCTGTTTTTCTGAATGTGAACCTAAAATTTCACGTAAATATAGCTGCATTTAGTTAACAAAGCAAATGTATTGTACAAAAACTAGAAAGCACAAATATTCTTTTAAAAACTGTCATTTTGACACTAAAGAGTTTAATTTCTCTGAGTATTATATTTATTTAAATTTAAGTAACATTTTTAAACCTGAGATCTCACAGTGATTCAGATTCTGACTTTACAATTCATTCAGCAGTTACTCAGGAAATACTATTTTTTTTCTCATGTAGATATTTTCTTTTTTTTTAAAATTTATGTTATTTTACATATTGATCCCAGTTCCCTCTCCTTTCCTCCTTCCCTCTCTTTCTCCCTTCCATGACCCCGACCACCCTCCCATCCCATTTCCCCCCCCCACTCCATGGGGAGGCTGATGCCTTCCAGGAGGGGTCAACAGAATGTGTCAAGTCATCTGGAGTAGGGACTGGGCCCTCCCTCCTGCCTCTAGGTTAAGGGAGTATCCCTCCATGGGGAATGTGCTCCCAAAGTCCTTTTGTGCACCAGGAATACATCCTGGTTCTACTGTCAGAGGTCCCTTGGACTGTCCAGGCCTTCTAACTGACACCCATGTTCACGGGGTCTAAATCAGTCCCATGCTGGATTACAAGCTATCAGTCTGGAGACATGGTATCTCCTCCTTGTTCAGGTCAGCTGTCTCTGTGGGTTTCTGTAGCCTGGTCTTGTCCTCCCTCTCTGCATCTGGATTCCAGTTCAGCCCAGTGTTTAGCTGTGGTTGTTTGCTTTTGTTTCCATCAGCTACTAGATGAGGGCTCTATGATGGTGGATAAGTTAGTCAACAATCTCATTATCAGGGAAGGACATTTATGTTGCTCAAATTGTTAGTTGGGGTCATTTGTAGGTTTAAGGACATTTCTCTAGAGTCAGTTTTCTCTTCAAACTTATAATGGCTCCCTCTTTCATGGTCTCTCTCTCTGTCTCTCTCTCACCCCTCTCCTACTCTCTCTCTCTTTTCTCTCATCTATTACTCCCCTGACTCAATCTTCCTATTCTTACGTGCTTTCCTCTCCTCCCCTTCTCTTTCTCCTAGCTCCCTCTCCACTCACTGCCCCACACTCCCAATATGCTCAGGATATCTTGTTTCTTTCCCCCTTTGTGAGGGACATTATATGAATCTCTTAGATTCCTCCTTGTATCCTAGTTTCTCTGGCAGTGTGAATTATAGGCTGGTGATTCTTTGCTCTATGTCTAAAATCCATATATGAGTGAGTACATACCATGTTCCTGTTTTTGTTTCAGGATGGTTTCTTCACATCCCATCCATTTGCCTGCAAATTTCAAGATTCCGTTGTTTTTTCCTGCAAAGTAGTATTCAATTGTGTAAATGAGGGCACATTATTTGTGACAACATCTGAGATGTTCATAATAGCAGACAAGTCACTCAAGGATCTTTTCCCTCAGGAGACTTGCATTCATTCATATGGCTTTTCTATATTTAATTATTTCACAATTTTAGTGCAGATTTATTACTAACAGAAGAAACTGCTATGAAAATCATATGTAACTATGTGATAATTTCATAATTTTCCCTAATGGTAGCATTTTTAAAATAAGATATATATGTATATGCATGTGTGTATACATATATATATATATATATATATATATATATATATATATATATAAGTTTCATGTTTGGGGAACATGGTATAAATTACTTTAAGAAAAAGTGTTATAAGAGCTTGATAGATGGCTCAGTAGTTAAGAAAACTCATGAGAAATAACAGCATAGTTACTTGCTGTGTGTGAAGGTGCACAACATGACACATCGGAAGATTTATATCATTCTTAGAAAATATCTGTTGCCAATAGTCAAAAGGAACATCTATATTATTTTACTATGGGGTTTTCTAGGGCTTCCTAACTTTACTGAAGGTCTCTATGTCTTTTCTTAAAACTGCCAATCTGCCTGTTTCAAGCATGTGCCTGCTGCTCAGTAGAGAGAGTATTTTTATTGTTTGAAAATTTTGTAGACTTGTTTGATGGACAATGTCCTGTCTGTATGCTGTGAATATGTTTCTCTTGTTGGTTTAATAAAACACTGATTAGTCCATAGCCAGACAGGAAGTATAGGCAAAGGAGGAGAGTTCTGGGGAGAGGAGGCAGAGAGCATCCGTGAGAGAGACGCCATGTAGCTGCTGAGGAAGAAAGGGGCCCGGGCATTGCTAGTAAAACAAGACCATGTGGAAATACATAAATTAATGGACATGGTTAATAATTAAGAGAGAGCTAGTCAATAAGAAGCCTGAGCCATCAGCCAAACAGTTTATAATTAGTATAAGTCTCTGCATGTTCATTCAGGAATAAAGGGCTTTGAGACCAGGAGAGAAAGAAACTCCATCTTCACTCTTTGTTTTAGGGTTTTATTGCTGTGAAGAGACACCATAACCATGGCAACTCTTATAAAGGAAAAACATTTAACTAGCGTTGACTTACTTTGCAGAGATTAGCCATTATTGTCATGGCAGGAAGTACATGATGCCTGCATGCTTACATGATGCTGGAGAAGGAGTTGAGAATCCTACATTTTGATCCACAGGAAGGAGAGACACTGGACCCGGCTTGGACATTTGAAACCCAAAAGTCCACCCCCAGTGACACACTTCCACCAACAAAGCCACACCTACTCCAATGAGTTCACACTAATAAACATCCAAATATGAGTCTGTGGGTGTCATTCAAACCACTACACTCATATAAATGTATTTTTATCAAACCCAACCTTCATTTTCCTCCCCTTCTTATTCCTATCACTTTTCCCCTATTGAAACTTTTAATGAACCTGTAAACACAATTGATGTGCTTTTATTTATAATTTTATGGAAATTTTCTGCTAGTGAAGGCTTTGTACTGGAAATACTGTTATGTGAAACACTCACCTTTTCTACAGACTTTATGTTTTACACAAACTTTTATTTCGCCTATTTTGCCTTATTAACATTTACATACAAGATTACTTTTAACATATTTTTTATTGCCTTTGCACCATACTCATCCCTGGAGGCCTGGGATGCCAGAAGAGTTCATCAGGTCCCCTGAGACTGGGTTAAAGCTTATTTTAAACTATCATGTGGGTGATAGAAGACCACACCCACCAATGTTAAGAGCAGCTAGTGCTCTTAACCTCTGAGCCATTTCCCCAGCCTCCAGATAAACACTCCAACTGATTTTCTGCCACAATCTCACCACCACCACCACCAGCATAAATTCATATCTTCAGTTCCAATACATACATTTTGTTCTATCAGATGTCTCACTGCACTAGAAAAAACTAACCAAAAACAATAATCATAATTATGGAAATAGCAGCCACTGGCTGCCGGCCCCATTTTAATTTTAAGAAAAAAAATTAATAAAGTGCTTTACATTGAACCACACTGTTTCTCAGCTTAGTTATACATTTTCCACTGAAGCTAAGGGGAAAAATTCATAGTTCAACAATATTCTGTTATCAGAAACAGGTATTTGACTCTGCTAAAAGCCCTTTAAATATTGTGGTCTACATGCTTCTTGTATTTAGTTCACCAAATGCATTAATCATTTTTCTGAAACTGAATGCTCATCTGAATATCCTAAATAAATCCACAATTGAGGCTTATTATGTTTTAATATATTGTAATTTGTTTGCTATTGTTGTGTGTGTGTGTGTGTGTGTGTGTGTGTGTGTATACATACAGACCTGTGAAGCAGGTCTGTAGCTTTGCTTTTAGGAGATGATTTTTTATGTTTTAGGATTGGGGTTTAGGGAACCTTAGGCAATTTACATTTTGCTGTGTTCATGTACAACTTAAAATGCTGTGTTTCACTTCTCTGTGAACTTAAACAAATTTTCCCACTTGAACACGAGTACTTTCACCAAAAATTAGCAAAAGATATAAAGGTATAGTAGTGAAGTTCTATGTGTCATACCATTATAAATAGACAATCAGGTCTAATTTTTCTTTCAAGTTCTAAGAACCATAAAGCTTATTTGTCAGAATACCTAAATGTCTCATCAAATATAACAACCATATTTGGATGACAAAGACACCCCTCATACCTAGAAAACCAAGACCTGTTGTTAGTTCAAGACTGCACAATATTATCTGTTAGGGCAGAGTGCCTGGTCTCAGGAAATCAGTAGCCATAAAGGCAGCAATGTATTTATAGGAAAAAATTATTCACATTTGTTCAAAAGGTTTCTCTTTCATATGGAACCAATCAGACAAAAACAAACAAAAAATAATAAAACTCACTAACACAGCAGTGCCTTTCCATTTGCCTTTGTCACCGACATGTATTCTCTGTTGCATTTTTGTCACTGTCCTTGGAGCACAAGTTCCAGACTGGAGTTATAAGAAATGGATTTCCTTTTTAGTTTTAGAAATTATAGTTTTTACATATTCCCTCAGAATAGGCAATATGGTAGGTACATTTTATAGCTCTTTTCAGCATTCATTAGCTCCCAGAAGTTAATTGTTGTGACTATATAATTAAGAAGCTAATGCAAAAGCAAAATGGTGTTTCAGGAGCAGGCGTATTTTCTGAGAAACTAGTAATCTATTTCTCAACTATTTGCACTTATCTCAAGGTGCTACTTTCTTCCTGATGTCTCTCAGTCTCAGATCCTTGGCTCTGACAGGGGTCTGGCTGTGGCATGACAAACTTAATTAGGAAGGAGATGCGGTGGTGTTGATTATGAGGACACAACATTTTCGAAGTTTAAACTGGTGAACTTTCAAACTTGTGAAAGGAGACAATATTGCATTGTCTGTATTGCAGGTCATGAGTCACTTGTACAAATCCTGGGAACACGACTGACGTCACTTAGTTCATTGAATAATGTCAAGCCTCCATGAGAACTACGTCTATAGAATCTACTCAATTACATCCTTTTATAAGAATTTCTTTGGATTTTTTTTAAGTAAAATGGTTTTTTTACTTTCTCCACTTTGGAATTTCTCTATTTGGCTTCGTCAGTATGGTTCATTCTTTCCCTGTCTTCTGAGTTTCAGTTTCATATATGTAAATGTTTTAGCTGAATCGGGTGATATTTTATATCCATGGATAACACACTATTCTTTATATTTGATATATGGCATTAGTATTGCAGCTCACACAAGTTACTTTAATGGGGCTTCAGGTTTCTCTGTTTGCCTCTTTTTATCCATAGCTAATTTATTTCAATTCTACAACACTATTTTTAATATGGCAATTAACAATACTAACAAATTAGACTTTTATAAGATTACATAAAATTATGTCAAATTTATTAGCAATTTCAAGATCCCTGACACACAGTAGATGCTCAGTACATATTATCATTATTACTATTGTTATTATTGTTATTATTATTATTATTCATTCCTAACATTAATAGTGATGATTATAATAAAATACTAACAATTAGTGAAGGCTGTGTATCCCATTTGTGTTTTTGAAAAGCAACTACAATCATAATCTGCATCCCTTAGTTATATTTTATTCATTGATCTTAGAATCGTGTTACTGATTCTTATTTTTTTAATCTCTTTATATGATCACTAGATTACTGCAGACATACTATCCGTGATTTCAAATGAGTCATTTTGAAAGCATTATTGGTTTATCTTGTAAAAGTTAAAATAATGAGGACTGAACAAAAGAGGCATTTTGATTACCTAACAGATTTTTCAATGAGTTATATTAAGCAAGAAATCTCAAATACAAGGAAAAACTCTAAAATACAGAATTATAATATCAGATATTAAGACTGTGACAATACTTTGAACAAAAAGATAGCAGGCATTGAATAAAATTCACAAGTGACACAGTGAGATATAAAGAATTTTTGGAAAGGTTAGATGATCATGCTACAAAAGCCAAAAAAAAAAAAAATGGCAAGTGCATCACAGAAATTAGGCACCAAAAGCATAGGAAGAAGTTGAGCAGAGAGATTTCTCTTTCTGTTGAATGAGTCTGGAAGACTTTTTTGATTTACTGGGGGGGGGGAGACACAGCAATAACCACTTCAGGATTACTTTAGTTGAAGAGTAACATACACAACAATGGCATAAACTCTCCTATGCTGGAGAGATGACAAAGAGCTAAATTTTGTTCTATACAGCACAAATCAAGTGTGGCATTGACTACTGGAAAGCTGTTAGGTGAATAATATGAGAATAGGCTTGCATCTAGTGTTATTTTACATATACAACATATGCACATACAAGTGTGTGTGTGTGTGTGTGTGTGTGTGTGTGTGTGTGTATTAGATTTAATCATGAAAAGAAAAAAGAAATTAGACAGGGAGAGGTGAGAACCACTGTGCTGATGGGAGATGTCATTCTGTATATATGCTTCTCATACTGGTTAATGAATAAAGCACTCTTGGCCAATAGGAAAGGAAGATAGGAGGGACTAGAAGAAAGGAGGAAAGAGGAAGTAGTAAGGAGGAGTCAAGATGGAGAGTCTGGAGAAGGCAGAACCGCCAGCCGCCTCTCGCTGGTAAGACCAGGTGGAAATACATAGAAATGGGTTAAGAATTAAGACAGAGCTAGCTGATAAGAAAATAGTACCGGGCCAATAGCATTGTATCAAATAAAGAGTCTCTGTGTGTTAATTGGGGCTGGCGTGGCAGCAGGACAAGACTAGGTGGCTGGCTGAAAAACCTTACTTCTTACACTGTGCAATCACAGTTCAAGTTGGTTTTATCACTTATATGCTATGCTTGTTATCACTTGTATGCTTGTACTACACCTTGAAATAGAAGAGACCAGAAGACTACTCCAGTATATGTGGCATAGCATTGAATACCATGCTTAGAATGAAGGGGAACAAAAACTGTGTTATTACCTGTATTGGATGGACTCCAGCACCGAGTAGGTGGCTACTTAGGATAACATGTTTCTATGAATGCCCTGAGGCTCTCTGGAGACATGGAAAGCACAGTATGTCTATTCCAATATACTGTCCTTTTGAAGAAATTCTCTTTACTACTATTGGCAGGAAAACCCTCAACCCATTTCAGAAGAACTTTTTAGTCTGAATAGATGGTGAAAAAGTCTGGCCACATTCTCCTTTTCATTTCGACTGATTAGAAACTCAAAATTGGCATATTCACTTCTGTGGTGAATTTTTACTATATTTTAATAATCATTCTGTTCCAGAAGCTGCAAGTATAACACTGAAATGAAGACAAGGAGCTCTTTCCTTAGCAACATCCATTCTGGTAAGAGAAAAGACATAAAGAAGGATATGAATTAGGAGTAAAACATATAAAAATAAGTTCAGTGGAAAGACTTTTAAAAAGGAAATTAAATATGAGACTGTCACATAGGTAAGAGTTTCCTATTTAAAGTCAGGGTTGGAACCAAGTCCTAATTAATTTCTAAAATCCAAGTAAGATATACAGTGCTTCTGAGAAAGGACAGCAAAGACACATACTCTAAGAAAAAAGAAAAAAAAAAAAAAAAGATGCTGAGCTACTAACCAGAAGTCTCAAGAAGAAGCTCGGAAACACAAAATAGTAATAGTAGTTAGGTTAGACCAGTGGTTCTCAACCTTTCTAATGCTGCAACCCCTTAATATAGTTCCTCATGTTGTGACACCCAACCAGAAAATTATTTCCACTTCTGCTTCATAACTATAATTTTGCTACTGTTATGAACTGGCCTTGAATTCCTGCCCTGGATCCCCTAAATGATTGACTGCTACCTGAAAGTATTAGATGAAAAATTCTTCTTTCCACAAGTTGATGTTGGTCACTATTCTATCACAATAACAAAAAGCAGTCTAGGGCACTAACAGAGTGGAATTATATAAGACTGTGTATTTCTTATCTTTAGTAACAGTTGATATATAAAGACAGAATTCTAAATTCTATATAGAGGTATATTCCCTAAGTAAGCAGCATTTTAACATGGTTTAGGTTAAGTAATAACCTCTTCAAGAAGATTTTTCTGACCTCACTAAAAATAAAATAGCTCTCCCAGATATTCTATTAGTATTCTTTTTCACCTCTCAGCAGTTGGTTTCCTTCAAATCACTTCCTACACACTGCATACAGATCTTGGAATGTTTTATCTGTTTGATTTATTGTTGTCAGCATATCTTTCTCTCTCTCTCTCTCTCTCTCTCTCTCTCTCTCTCTCTCTCTCTCTTTCTCTCTTCCCTTCCCCTCAATCCCCTCTACACTCACCTGGCTCCTAAACTAGAATGAAAGTTTCTAGCAGCATATTTGATTTAAATATTTGTGGTTTTTGATTATTGAGATTCCCTTGACACTGAGGATGAATTTCAGCTATCTGTGTACATTGCTCTATCGGATGGTGCCACTGATGGAGTTGCTAAAAGTTAGCTAAAATTACAAGGGTATTCTATCCTTGTGTCTCTACAACAAAGGCAGGATTATGTGGGTAGAGTTTGAGACACTTAGCCACTTAAAAAAAAAAAAAAGCCGCATTTCAGTCTGAGAACATGGGTATTATTCCAGAGTCATGAGTTAGTATTAAAAAGAAGAATGGAATGCAAACTATTCCTTCTGGAAGAATGCTCTGACCTAAAAGTCATATGAGAAATGAAGCAGAGCATAGCTGACAAATCATAAGAACTGCAGTTTATGTTATTCTAATTATGCATTCAAAAAGCATGTGTTAGGAGTCAGAGAAAGATGAAAATAGGCAAAACCTAGCATGCTTCTAACTTCTGTTCAGTTGGGAAGTCAACTGACCAATAGTCTGAAGAGCTAAAAACCTTTCTTCTCATTAAGTTGCATTATTGTTCACAGTACTTAATATGCTTGCACCCACCTTGTCAAAGACAGCAAGAAACTTGAAAACCATCTTAGGATTTCTAGACTTAGCAAGCAGAAACATATGATTCCTGAATAAACTGAGTATCTGAAGAAATGGGGATTAGCAGTGTACTTCCAATACAATATGTTTAGACTAAAAGCTGCTTTTCATTTATCCAAACTTCAAGTTTATCTGAGAGCCCTATGCTTTAACTGCCAACCCCACTTAAGCTTGAAATTTCACATTCATGCACAATTGCTTTTTGCTTGTTGTTCAATTAGCTTTGCTTCTGTGAAAAATGAGAATGAAACACCTATTATTTAAATATGTATTTTCTCCAGTTTGATAGAATACATATAACACAAACAATATTGCCTTACTTGCTTTTTAGATTCAGTTCAGTATAATCCACTACATTCATCTTTTGCACAATCAAAGACATTGTCCATCTCTTGAATTCCTTCTGTCCTATTATCCTGCAAAATAGAAATTATATATACACCAAACAATAATTATTTATTTCCCCTCCTTATCATTTTGGGCAGCTCCATTCTATTCATTCTCTTCCTTTCATCTTTCCTTTCTTTCTCTCTTTCTTTCTTCATTTTCTTCCTTTTTGAGTTATATTAAATGTGAAATTTATTGAAAAGAATGAAGAAGCAGAGAAAGGAGTGCAGTGCTTTGGGATGCTGTCTCCAAGCATGACCTTTCACAAGTTATTCCACTCTTGAACTCTCGCAACTTTCATTACCGCTACAAGACTGTGTCTATTTATATTCTTCTGTCATCGAGAGGGAAATGCCTCTGGAGGCCATGCTCCTCCCTGGGAATCTCATTATTTGATGTTTACAGTGGAGGAAGATATGTTTTCTTCAGTTGTATAGCCAATGCTAAGTCCTAGAAATAAATAACAATGGTGCCCTGCATGCAAGATATGCTAGAGCAATAGTTTGTACAAAGCTTATGGAAGTAAACGACCAAAATCAGATTTTACTTAAGGTTCCCTGCACAAGATAGAATCTATGACTCCACAAGATAGAACCCATAACTGGCAATATGTGGGTGACCAGGAACGAAAGTCCAGAGATATAAAGTAAAACTAAATACTACAAAAAAAAAAAAAAACTATAGTGATAAAATGATACCTAATGATATTCTGCTATGCTAATAGGTAAGTTCCTTGTTAGAGATGCTTCCTCCTTCAGAAGATGGAAACCAAGGGACCCACAGCCAGACAATATGCAGAGAGAGAGAGAGAGAGAGAGAGAGAGAGAGAGAGAGAGAGAGAGACCTATGAGGACTCAGCCTAAAAGAGGATGTCTCCATCAAATCCCTTCTCTCAGCTCAGAACCCTGAGGAAGAGAAGGCAGAAAGAACTTCTTTTTCTGTCTGTGAATTTTGACAACAGCACACAGTGCCATAATAGCAGCAGCAAATACATTCCTAGTCCCTCTTTGATCCACCAAACCACAGATACTGCAGAATCCAGTGTGTACTGTTTATTGTTGCGTAGGTATATTTACAACAAATTTTAATTTATCGATGAAGTACAGTAAGCATTAACAACAATGGAACAAAATAAAATATAGATAGATAGATAGATAGATAGATAGATAGATAGATAGATGAGCCCACGTGGAAACCTATTATACTATAAGCTAAAGGATTTTTTAAGAAAGCAATGATAACATAACCTGACAAAAGTAACTTGATCAGTTGTCCCAGGCTGCCTCTTTTGGTCTCTCCCTCCCACTACTCCTCTCATAATCTGGTTAAGTCTGCTAGCTGTGTTCAGCCTGGACTCTTCCCTCTACCTGCTTTCTGCTTGATCTTCTGGGCCCTCATATTCCTGTCCTAAGCACAATGATCCAAAGGCTGCTTTGATAGAGAGAGTAATGTTACAGTAATTAGTGAATGTACACAAACCATAACCATTACATCAGTGTCTGACTATCTTATAAGCCACAGTCAATGATTAGAGCATTGGCCCTGATATTTAGAGGACTATGTTCTTCCTCCATGTTCAATCACAAGCTGATCTAGCAACCCTTGTTCAGCTGGGTGCCAGCATACTAAGGGCTAGGAGATGAGTAGGTTCTAGAGTGGTTGCAACAAAAGTCTACCCAAAGCAACTGTATTTTATCTTCTAAAAGCTCTTCTGGAAGATGCATATCATCAAATAGACTTCTGAGTTTCAAATAAGCTATGTAAGACATATGCTGAGATTTCAGTCTTTATCTAGGTGGGAAGACAGATGCCCTGGCAGGTACTAGTCCACATTCTTCCTGTTAGATTATTAGCTGAAGTAGTTTTTTGTTTCTTAGTATAAATGGCAGAACAGAAACAGGCCTGCACACTTTCAGTTATAGAGTGTTGTTTTTACTCTAGATAAAGTTTTGCAGCAATTATTCCAACAATGTCTAAATCTTCATTTCCTAATATAAAAAAAATTATTTCTCACACATTCTGCATCAAATGAAATTCCATGCAGTGCCTAGCAATCTAGACTCCCTGGGTAATAATTCTTGCCATCTCATCATGGTGTGCATCAGATATCTGCCAAGCAACCAAAGACCCAATGACAAAACATTTAAAATGCACCAGGAAAGCCAGGATTGGTAGCACCTACCTTTAATCACAGCAGTGGGAGGCAAATCCAAGCAGATCACTGAATTCAAGATCAATTAGTCATAGACCAGACAAGATCATGCCAAAAGAAAGAAAGAAGGAAGGAAGAAAAAAAAGAGAGAGGGAAGCAAGGAGGAAGAGAGGAAGGGAGGGAGGAAGAGGTGAAAGAATGAAAAAATAGGAGGGGAAAGCACACTTGTAAGTACAACCACCTAGAAGTAATATACTCTATGTTCACCAGATGATAAACAAAGATTATCACTCACCCCTGCACACTGACAAGGGAAAAGTAAAATCAGAAAAAAGAACTGCATAATGAACGACTACTCCAACCAAGTCTTGATCATATATATATTTTTTTTCCACAGCACAATCAGTAATGAACTCTACACATGCCAGTCTAAACTCCATCTTGATATGGAAATTTCTTTGAGGAGGTCACTAGTTTCTTTTTGCCTTTGTTTGGATACCTTCTGTGACTTGAAACTCATGGTCTCATCATTAAAGTATTTCTCTGTTAAACCCACTAAACCTATTAAAATCCATCTTTATAATTTCCAAGATTTGCTTCCCTTTTGAATATCACAGCCAATGCTTGAACATTAATTTTTTAAAAATATATATAGTAAATCTGTAACAATTCAAGAAGACAAAATTGGGAACATATACTGGGGAAAAAAGACCACTTGTAAAATTTACTTCTCACAAAAATCACAGCACATAATAAACCAGTTACAGCCTTCTCTTCATTCCCTAGAAGAACCTTGCACTTTATGAAATGGAAACATAGTGAGACTCATTGCTCTCTTTTTTCTGTTTATTTTGTTTGCTGTGTATGTAGGATTTATTTTGGAAATTTGATCTTATGAAGAAAATTTCCAGCTATATAAAATGTTTCATAGTTTCAACAAATTTGGGTATCTAATGTATTGTGTTTAAAAACAGAAAACTCTGACAATGGAAATACTTAATTTAAGCACTGATTTTTCCATTTCTATTCAAGAGTTTAGAAAGTGATGATAGAGAAGTTTTACATATACCTTTTGTGACTTGAGAGCATCAACTATTTCATAGCTGTCAACTTTTCTTATCTATTCAAAAGGAAGCCATGATCCCTTCACATTTCATCTTTCCTACTGGTTGACATCAAAGTGTGTTTTTCTCTCTCATCAGGTTACTATTTTGTTTGTTTCATGTATGTTGGAGGAAAGTCACCAAGTACCTCAGAAAAAAATGTAATGTTCTATTTTACTAACCCACTTATAATTCTGAGTAAGAAAATAACCTAATAGTTAATTTCAGAATTAAAAAAGTAATAACAACAACAATAATAATAATGAGACTGAACAAGGACCACTGGCTAAAAGGGCTAATAGAGTAATACCGTAGAGTTAGATGGGGGCATTTTGTATGAAAAGATTTGTCTGTTCTTTTGTACTTGTTAATATATTAATTCAGCTCATCTTTATAATAGAAACAAAAGGAAGCTCTTGGAAGTGCCAACCTGCTCCCATAGACTCAATCTCCCTCTGGGAGTTTCCTGACATGTGTCCCTTTTCATCTTTATCAGTGGTTGTGACAGGTCCCTACTTTAGGGTTTTTTAAATATAGTTTGTTCTCAAGATTATTTTCAGTCTCTTCCTAGAAGAGTAGTTTCTACAAGGGCCAATCTCAAAATTTTACTAATTGTGCCCAAAATAGACAACGAAAAGAATGAGTTTAATCCAATATTCCAGAAGTCTGCTTTGGATTTTCAGCATTTCACTTGAGGTAGTAGGTATTTTTACTACAATTTAGTAAAGATGCTACTAAAAATTAAGAGAATAATTTGTCTGACATTTCTAATGGGACACCCACAGCCCTTCATAAATCTTTTATGGATGAGTTACTTGTGAATAAGAATCTGTAATACTACTAAATTGGAAGTGTGATTTTTTTCCCCAACCCCAGGAGACACCATCAGTCTCTGGGTTTCCTGTCAAAGGGGTTATTACTACAAGATAATGGTGTCTCACAGAAGACCCATGAAAACTGTGTAGACTTGCACAAGGTTCGGTCTACTTTTACCCATTCATCTTCTGTTTTCCCAGGGATTCCTGAGTACCTCATTCCTCCTGTGCTGCTTCCTAGTGGAAGTCATGATTTGTGTGATGTTCTGTCTTCTCCTTGACAACAACCTCCAGTAACCATTCCATGAATGCATTCAGGATAGAGAAACACAAACACAGTAAGTGGTCTTGATGCCAGCAGCCCTGCTTGCAAGCCAGCAACACTACATTTCCCTCAAAACTTTCTAATTTTGTTCATTTACCAGTAAAGTTTATGAATAGTGTGAGTAAAATCAAATCGTGTAGAGTGTATATTTTCACTACTGACTTGTTGATTGATGAACATCTAACCCTAACCTTAGCTGATGAACTATTGGCAGATGCTATATGTAATGATTTGAATAAGAATGGCCCCTGCAGAGCCATTATAGATTTGAAGAAAAAACTGACTCTAAAAAAAATGTCCAGAGACCTACAAGGATGACCCAACTAACAAGCAGAGCAACAGTGGAGAGGTTACCTCAAATGCCCTTCTCTGATAATGAGATTAATAACTAACTTATATGCATCTTAGAACCTTCATGTAGTAGCTGTTGGAAAAAGAAGCAGACACCAACAGCTAAACACTGAGTCGAACTCCTGAAATCCAGTTTCAGGCAGGGAGGAGTGATAAGACCAGGCTACAGAAACCCATAGAGACAGTTGACCTGAAGAAGAGGGAGCACATGGACCACCAGACTGATAGCTGGGAAACCAGCATTGGACTGACTCAGATCCCCTGAACATAGGTCTCAGTTAGAAGCCCTGGACAATCTAAGGGACCTCTAACAGTGTAATCAGGATGGATCCCTGGTGCATGCAAGGAGCACATTCCCCATGGAGGGATACTACCTTAACCTAGAGACAGGAGGGAGGGCCTAGACCCTACTCCAAATGACTTGACAGATTTTATTATCCTTCCTGGAAGGCATCACCCTCCCTGTGGAGTGGGTGGGGAATAGGATGGGAGGGGAGCTTGGGGAGCCGAGGAGCATGGGAGGGAGGGAGAGGGAACTGGGATCTATATGTAAAATAAGAAAAAATAATGAATAAATTTAAAAAAAAAAATGGACTGTAGACCCAGGTACTTGAATTTCATAGGGAATAGCACTAAAAGGAGGTGTGGCCTTGTTGGAA
The DNA here is from genome assembly GCF_943737965.1 of Phodopus roborovskii. Classification (NCBI taxonomy): domain Eukaryota; kingdom Metazoa; phylum Chordata; class Mammalia; order Rodentia; family Cricetidae; genus Phodopus; species Phodopus roborovskii. The sequence continues at coordinate 15,000,512 of NW_026126447.1, forward strand.
GAAATGTGTCATTGTAGAAGTAGGCTTTGAGATCTCATATTTGCTGAAGGTACACCCATGTGTCATATAATCTCCTTTTGCTCCCTGGGGCTCAAGATGTAGATCTCTCAGATCCTTCTCCAGCAACATGTCTGTCTGTGTGTTGTCATTCTTCTTGCCATGATGATAATAGACTAAATCTCTGAAGCTGTATGCCAGCCCCAGTTCAGTGTTATCATTTATAAGTGTTATCATGTTGTTGGTGTGTCTTCACAGCAATAGAAACCATAACTAAGACAGAAATTGGTAAAAAAGAGGCTAGGGTATTTCTGTAATAGGCCTGACCATGCTTTTGTATGGAGAATTTAGACTATGTAAGTTTGAGTTAGGAAAGCTGTAAAATGCTGTAAGCATTACTTAATGGACCATACTTGTAGAAGCATAAAAGACAGTGGTGCTGATGGTGATTTTAACATAGAGTCTGGCTAAAGAGGTTTCAGAGGAAGAGAATTTTAGTAAGATCATTCTTGTGACACTTTGGTAAAGAATGTTGCTGCTTTTTGCCCTTGTCTGAAAAGTCTGCCTGAGGCTAAAATGAAGAGTTTTGGATTAATTGCATTGGCAAAGGAAATCTGAAAACAGCCTAGTATAGACTCTATTGTATGGTTACTAATATTCAATCTTATGAAGATTTATAATGAAAAGGATCAAGCTGAGCAAGTAAAATGTAAAATGCACAGATTGAGGAGAAAGAGGGCACCATGAAGTAGAATAGAACTAAGTAAGTTCTGTATTCAAGAAGATAGACAGGTTAAAGAAATGCCTGCTATAAAATGGAATAAAGGGAGTAGTGACTTCAGGGCAAGATCCTACCAAGCTAAGCTTTCATCTTGTGAAAAGGGATTAAAAATAACCTAGGTCCATCCATGGTTGTATGTACAAATCTTAACCCCAAGACTCAAGAGGTAAAGGCAAGCAGATCTTTGAGTTCAAGTCCAGTCTGGACTATAGAGTGAGTTCCAGGACAGCCAAGGATACATACAGAAACCATGTTTCAAGAGAAAGTGAGGAAGAATATGGGGGCTGGAGATGTGGCTTACTGTTTAAGAGCACTTTCTGCCCTTTCTGAGGACATTAGTTTGTTTTCTAGTACCCATGTCAAGCAGCTCACAACTGTCTGTAATTCTAGCTGCAGGGGCTCCTATACCTCTCTGGCCCTGAAGGGCACCTACACTCACACACTTACATATAGTTTTAAATTATAAAAGTAAATATTTCAAAAAGAGAGAAAGTGAGAATGTATATTCAGAATACCGGAAGAACTGAAGCTCTCATTCACCAGCACACACTGTGTTCATACTGGAGGAGCGCTGCAATTGTAACTAGACAAATACTCAGTCCCATTCCAAGCCCCACCATCTTTGATTGATTTGTTAGCTTGTACAGGTATCCACAGATTATTCAATTAGAGAAATCTTACAAAGTCACTTGCTAAGAAAAGGAGAATATAAAATCTTCAGCAAAAATAAAAATTTTATTTTCTCTGAGTTTAGCAAGAAGCAATTCCAGGGAATACAAATCAAATTATTGCTAGCTGGGCCCATGCCAGTTTTTGGAATTTGCTGTTCAGATTCAAAGGTTCATCTAAGAAACTAATAGCACAGTTTATTAGAAACTTCATTATCAAACCTCTGCACACCATTCCCTCCTAAACCAGACTTGTGTTTGACTGGGTCTCTGCTGGACTCAGAGCACAGGCCTCACATTCCTTGCCTTGTGTTCAATAAATCTAATCTTCTCCTTGAGGTAAAAAGCACATGACTGGTCTAATGGACATGTTCCAGTTGTCTTAATGCCCACAGAACTGCAGCCAATGAGCAAAGCTTAGTTCAGCTAGGGAGAGAATTCACTAATACAACATACCATCTAACTGGATAATTTATGTATTTGCTACAAATAATCACAAAATATTCATTAACAAACTTCTTGTAGAAAAAAAGATACATTTGATTCTAACTAGTTCTGTCTCTCACGTTAACAGGTTTCTGTTCTCTACTGTTTAGGTATTTGATTCACAAGTGACAATCTCAAAGACTTCAAAAGTTAGAAAAGTTTCTCAGTCTTGTTTGTCTAAAATGCAATCTGAGAATAACTTCAACTACAATATTCACACACCAGTAGATTATAACTGTGGGGCTGCTAATGAATCACTTTTTGCATAGCACAGGTCTACTGAGTTCCCTTATGTTAGCTTATGATTCTAATCTTTCTTTGTATGTACAACTCAGTATTAGCATTTTTCTAAAGATCTTTCAAGATTTCTACTGTTAACTGGTAAGATATTATTCTTCACTGTGAGAATGTTACCTAATCCCTACTGTCCTATACTTAGCCATGTGCACTAGCCTAAGACAAAAATAACAAAATTTAATTGTTACTAAGGAAATCCTACAACTGATTTCTGCAATGAGCTAGGGGCTATCAGACATGGCTATCTGACATGCACTATAATTTCTAAGGACATTTTACCCTTTGCATAATGTTTGGGAAAAGGGGAGCAATGTGTAGATGATGGGGGATGTGATTCTGTATATATGTCTCCCTTACTGGTTGAAGAATAACACACTGATCAGCCAGTAGCCAGGCAAGAAGTATAGGCGGGGTTACCAGACAAGGAGAATTCTGGGGAAAGGACTCAGAGAGTAAGTTGCGAGGGAGATGCCATGTAGCTACCAGGAAGATAGGACACACCCACCAGGCATTCTCTGGTATCGTGAGGCCATGTAGAAATACATAGATTAATATTTATGGGCTGATAATTAATAGAGAGCTAGCCAGGAAGAAGCCTGAGCCATCAACCAAACCGTTTATAATTAATACATGTCTCTTTGTGTTTTGGGGGGGCTAAATGGCTGTGGGACCAGGCAAGAAAGAAACTCCTGCTACATGTATATTTTTCCTTCATATTTTCTGCACCAATTTACTGCATTAGAAGACACGTGTAAGCCAGTGAACAGTGTGTCTATTTGTAGGATTTCACTATTTGTAGAGCAGGCTGTTGGAAATTTGTCACTTTCCTTGGTATCTGGATGTCAGTGATAATCAACGCACTGTATTAATGTGTTGCAGTCTAAGACAGTTGCAGATTGAGTATTAGTTTCAGTATTTCCATTCACTTTAAAATGCCTATTTGCCAGCAGGGGACTGACTCAGGCCCCCCTGAATATGGGTCTCAGCCAGAAGGACTGAGCAGTCTAAGGGACCTCAGACAGTGGAGCCAGGATGTATCCCTGGAGCACAAAAGGACTTTGCTAACACATCCCCCATGGAGGGATAACTGCCTTAATCTAGAGACAGGAGAGAAGCTCTAGTCCCTACTTCACATGACCTGTCAGATCTACATGACCCCAACTGGATGGCATTCCCCTACATATGGAATTGGGGTAGGGGGATGTGAGGGGAGGGTGGTTAGAGTGCATGTGAGAGGGCAGAGAGGGTAAAAGGGAGGCAAGAAGGGAAGGAGAGAGGGAGGAAGGGAGGGAGGAAGGGGGGAGGAAGGGAGGGAGGGAGAGAGAGAGAGAGGGAGAGGGAACTGGGATCCACATGTAAAATTATAAATTAAATTAAAAAAAAAATGCTTTGACTCCAAAATTTAAGTTCAAGGACAACTTACTGGGGAAAAGAATTTCTATTTTTGTTTCCACAGAAAATGAAAAGATGTGGATTCCTTCCAGACTAATGTGGTTTGATCAAGCCAGACCGCCTGAAACAGAGTACCAGGTGATCCTACATTCAAAACAGCTGGACAAAGCAGCCTTACAGACTACAGGATTACTACTAGGATTTCTGCATCTTCTTCGAATCCCCCATGACAGCGCCCCTTACCAGCAGGAAATAATTTGGAAACAACGATGCCCAAATTCCCAAATATTGTCTATAAATGTTTGTTTTCATTTAAATGGACTTGGTTATATAAAATAAATAAATAAATAAATAAATACCTATTTGCTAGGCAGAATGGTACACAACTTTAATCCCAGCACCCAGGAGGCAGTGGCAGGCAGATTTCCATGAGGTCAAGGCCAGCCTGGTCTACACAGCTAGTTCTAGGACAGCTAAAACTATTACACAAAGAAGCCTGTCTAGGCTTTATTTCAATGCTGTTCCATATTTATCCTAATGCTTACTTTTATTTTTGCTTTATTGGTCCTAAGAACATATGTTTATTGCATCCATTTTACATAGGAGAAAATGAGACTCAGTTAATCAAAGGCTCATGTTCACTGAGACAGTGTGGTGGCTTTCAGGATGAGTGCATCACTCTGAATTCTTCGCCTTATTTGAGAATGTTGAAGGTAGAAATGAGCAGTGGTCCAGAGGAAGCTATGGAAACTAGACAAAATTAAGTGAAGGCCATGGTGGTAGCCTTTTTTGTCTTCCAATACAGCATGACACATTGTATTTACTTATATCTATACAGCTGAGTACACATGAGGAGGGCATGTGGGTTTTAAATATTTTTAATTTAATTTATTATTTTACATGTCAATCCCAGTCCCCTCTCCCTCCCTCACTCACTCACTCCCCTTTATCCTCTCTGCCCTCTCACATGCACTCTAACCACCCTCCTCTCCCATCCCCCCACCCCAATTCCATATGTAGGGGAATGCCATCCAGTTGGGGTCATGTAGATCTGACAGGTCATATGAAGTAGGGACTAGGGCTTCTCTCCTGTTTCTAGATTAAGGCAGTTATCCCTCCATGGGGGATGTGTTCTCAAAGTCCTTGTGTGCACCAGGGATACATCCTGGCTCCACTGTCTAAGGTCCCTTAGACTGCTCAGTCCTTCTGGCTGAGACCCATATTCAGGAGAGTCTGAGTCAGTCCCATGCTGGATTCCCAGCTATCAGTCTGGGGCCTGTTAACTCCTTCTTGTTCAAGTCAGCTGTCTCTATGTGTTTCTGCAACCTGGTCTTCTCTCTGTCTGCATCTAGGTTCTAGTTCTACTCAGTGTTTAGGTATGGGTGTTTGCTTCTGTTTCCAATAGGTATTAGATGAGGGCTCCATGGATAAGTTAGTTGTTGATCTCACTCTCCGGGAAGGGCATTTATGTTAGCCTTTCCACGAATGCTCAAATTTTTAGTTGGCAACAATCTTGTAGGTCTCTAGACCTTTGGGTTCAATTTTCTCTTCAAACCAATATTGGCTCCCTCTTTTATGTTCTTTCTCTCTCTCTCTCTCTATCTCTATCGCTCTCTATCTCTCCCTCTCTCTCTCTCTCCCTCTCCTGTCTTCTATTCCTACCCGGATTCAATCTTTCTAGTTGCACATGTTTTCCTCCCCTTCCCCCTCTTTCCCCTACTTCTCTCTCCATTCACTGACCCCCCCCCCACTTCACCTGTGCTCTGGAGACCGCTTCCTGAACATAACTCCAGGGGCACAGACACTGAGAGAAACAATTAATAAGTGGGACCTCTTCAAACTTAGAAGCTTCTGTGAGGCAAAGGACACAGTCGACAAGACCAAACAGCAGCCCACAGACTGGGAAAAGATTTTCACCAATCCTATATCCAACAAAGGGCTGATCTCCAAAATATACAAAGAACTCAAGAAACTAGTCAAAAAAAAAAAAAAACACCAAACAACCCTATTAAAAAATGGGGTACAGAACTGAAGAAAGAATTCTCAATAGAGGAAATCAAACAAGCTGAAAGACACTTAAGAAAGTGCTCCACATGCTTAGCTATCAGGGAAATGCAAATCAAAACAACTTTGAGAAACCATCTTACCCCTGCCAGATTGGCTAAAATTAGAAACACCAATGATGACTCATGTTGGAGAGGATGTGGAGAAATGGGAACACTCCTCCACTGCTGGTGGGAGTGCAAACTCGTACAGTCATTTTGGAGATCAGTAATGGAGGTTCCTCAGGAAAATGGGAATTAGTTTACCATAGGACCTGGCAATCCCCTTCTTAGGCATATATCCAGATGATCCACATCCATGCAACAAAGACATCTGTTCAACTATGTTCAGAGCAGCACTATTTGTAATAGCAAGAACCTGGAAGCAACCTAGATGCTCCTCAATTGAAGAATGGATAATGAAGATGTGGCACATCTACGCAATGGAATACTACTCTGCAGAAAAAAAATAATGGAATCTTGAAATTCTCAGGCAAGTTGGATGGCACTTGAAGAAACCATCCTGAATGAGGTAACCCAGTCACAAAAAGAGGAACACAGTATGTACTCACTCATACATGGATTTTAGACCTAAAGCAAAGGATCATCAGCCTATAATTCACACCACCAGAGGAACTAGGATACAACGTGTATTCTAAGAGATTCATGTAAAGTCCCTTAAATATTTTTTTTATGGTGAGTGTTTTTTTTTCTCTAGGATTGATTTTAGAACTATAGAATAAAGTTGCAAATATAATGCAGTGGCAGCCTCTGTGCTTCATACTATTTCCCCTAGTGCTAACACGTACTACTTCATTAAATATTCTTTAACTTCAACTAGAGTTTTCAAAAAAAATCATATTCAGAAATTCTGTACAAGTGACATGCTGAAAGGCAGAGGCAAAGTGATCTCACTGCACATAAGTTCATCATACCGATTTTAATCAAGAGACAGAAATGACCATTTATTAACTGTGGATGAGTTTTTTCTTTGGACCACCAGCTCACAAAAAATGACGTGGAGACATGAATTCTAAAAGTTTGGCCTATTTGCCCCACTAGCTCTTATAACTTACATTAACCCATTTCTATTCATCTGTGTGTTGGCACATGACTCATGGCTTTTACACCACCCCTTTCCTCTTGCATAGCTTGTTCTCCCCACACCTGGCAGCAACTCCTCCTTTCTTCTTCCCAGAACTCTGTCCCCAGAAGTCCCACCTAACCTCTTCCTGACTAGCTAATAGCTATTGAGCTCTTAATTAAATTGATCACAGTGACACATCTTCACACAGTATAAAGGAATATTCCACAACAATTAATCTGACAAGAAATTCTGTTTTAAAAAAAGTCAAAGTCATTGATTAAAACTACCTAAATATCACTTTGTATCTATTATTTTTCACAATTAATTTTGCTCTGAGTGGGTATGAAACCCCGAGATATTGGTTGCCCACTAGAATTTTGAAGCATTTTTAAGTTAAACACTCAAAGAGTGTTTAATGCTGTATCTCAGAAGCATGTAAACCTGCAATATTCAACCTGCAAAGTGGGACAGAATTTATGTTTATAGTAAGTGTTCACTACAGAGAAATGTATGTCATAAATCGATCATGAGCTATATACATTTGACTAATATGTTGAACCTACCCAGAGCAGGCAGATCTCTGTAAGTTCTTGACCAGTAGATTCTACATACTGAGTTCCAGTACAGCCAGTGCCACATAGTGAGACCTGTCTTAAAAATAAAGAAATAAGATATTAAATCTAGATCATAAAACTAGCATTAGTGAGCATTAAAGAGAAGTGGCCTTCATAACAGAGTCATATTTTCAAACTCCACTTACACTCATTTTCCTTTAGTCAACTTGGAATGCATTACTTTGAAAACAATAACCATTATTTGGAAGAAGTGAAGAAATGGATAAGCTTATTCAGTTATCCATAGTGACTCAACAATAATTTTAAGAGTTCTGCTTTTATTTTTTTCACATCCTCTCCTTCAAGCATATAAATATGGAAGTAACGGTCTGAGATGTTTCAATAAGTGCATGTCCCACAGCATGAGGACCTGAGTTCAATCTCTAGAACCTACATAAAAGAACTAGAGTGCTATTTAGCACTGGTGGTCCAGGTGCTGGGAAAACGGAGATGAGACAGGTGGGTCCCTGGGGCTTACTGGCCAGTCAGCCTAGCCTGATCAGTGACATTCAGACCAGTGAAATACCCTGTCTTTAAAATAAAGTGGTCAGCACCAGATGAACCCATCTGAGGTTGACCTCTGGCCTCCATACACACACTTGAACCCACAAGAACAAACATGTACACATACACACATACACACAGATGAGGGAGAGGGAGGGAGAAGAAAAGAGGGGAGAGAGAAATAAGCTAAGGTATCAATCTGAGTCTCAAGTTTGGCAGAAGACACCAGTGATACACCCAAGGACAGGCCTCACACCAAACACAAGATGAACTCAAAGATATTTTGGGAAGACTTTTTTTTCTCTCATATTGCTTTGTTTGGGCATTTTCTACTTGTCTTTTGTTTGTATATTATGGTTCTGAATTTGTTCTTTCATGGATTGTGTGTATGAATGTATGTATGTATGTATGTATGTATGTATGTATGTATGTATATTTGTTTCAGCTGTTCTTTCTTTGCTTCTTTTTTCCTTTATTCATTAGTTTGTCCGTCACTTTCCTGATGAGAGAAAAATAAAAGCATGGATTTAGATGGTGGAAAGGAGGGAAGGAAGGAAGCAGAGATGAGAGGTGAGTCATGATCAGAACATATTGTATGGAAAAAAAAAACACCTTATTTTCAAGAAAAAGAAAAAGAAAACACACACACAATAACAATTAGTGAAAAGAGAAGCCATAATTTGAAGGGGAGTGGGGAGGAATATACAGTAGGACTTGAAGGGAGGAAGAGAAAGAAAGAAATGGAAGAAATACAGTAATTAAATTATCGTTTCTAAAATTAAGATACTAGTGATAATGAAGAACCAGAAACAAGGTAAAAATTACTAAAAGTGCTCACAAAAAAATATAACTATTAATATTTGATGTATTAGGCCTCCATAGATGGCTCAGCACTTACAAGTACCAGCTGCCTTTCCAAAGGACCCCTGTTTGATTCCACAAACCCAGAAGGCAGCTCGCAACCCTCTGTAACTCCACTGTCAGTGAATATGATGCCCCTTCTGGCTTCTGCGCGCACTCATGCACACAGTGCACAGATACCCATGCAGACAAGATACACATACATATAAAATAAAAACAAATCTTTTAAAAATATGAACTTGATGCTTTATCTGTTAAGAAAACCCAAGAAGAACATTAATTTCCTATCATCTGAGGACACATTTCACACCTTCCAGTTGATGTCCAACATCTCACTGAGTAAGGATTCTTGTATCTGCTTTTTTTATTCTAATCATTCTTACTCTACAACTTACAAACCTCAACACATTCTTGTTCCTTTTTTTTTTTTTTTCCTTCTTTACTAAACAAAACTTTTGCCTTTTCTGTTAAGAGAATCACTTCTAGGCTTCTAGGACCCAGACTTCCAGCGTCATTGTTCTTACACCCAGGGGCCACTGACAAATACATAAAACTTGTTTACCCACACATCTCAGTATCTCCTTAGATAACCTGATCACCTCTGATACCAGGCCACTGGATAGTCATATATCAGCAGGCTGGAATTCACCAAGGATGAACCTCCTTCATAATCAGCAGCTTATAAAGCCAGCAGCTGAAACCCCATATCTTTCACTACCAGCCAAAACTGGGAGATCTGACCTGTCTTTCTGGCCCTAAGTAGGGATATGACATTCCAAATATGTGTGTGTGTGTGTGTGTGTGTGTGTGTGTGTGTGTGTGTGCTTACTATGTCACTTGAGGCTTTCTAAAGGTTTAACATTGTTCTTTCCCATAAGAATTAATTCAAACAGACCTGTCAATCCCCTGGCAGGAAGACTCCAGGAACTTAACAAATAGTATAGACCATATCTAAACATGTAGGTTGACATAATAGTCCTTTTGGCTACTGTCACATCTCAGCCTTGAGAATGCCCCATGTCCTTCTACAATAACCCCCCCCATCTGCATTTTATACTATGGTCTGGGTGTCTCATCTAAATTCACTTGATGGAGACCACAAGCACGAGGAACTTAAAGGGAGGTCAGAGCAGCATGCTAGTAACAGAGAATGAGGAGCGCACAAAGGGTAGAAACACAGAACAAAGATGAATCGGGTCCAGATGGTTGGTATAAGGTTTAATCATTCCACACAGATGGTGCACAGTTTAAACCTTGTGAACTGCTTATATCTAGAATTTTCTGTTTAATATTTTCAGACCAGCTGACTACAAATAATTGTAACTACAGAAAGAGAGGCTGAGGATAAGTGCACGCGATTGAATGTAGAACTGACAAATAAGTCTATGAATACTGTTAACAACCTCGAACAATGCTGATGAAAATGGAAAATGAAATAAGCAGTTTAGAAGGTAATTTAGAATTACTTTATAAATATTCCCAAGCCTCAAGCCTAACAATTCCCTTTATAGATGTTTGCCATGTATATATATATATATATATATATATATATATATATATAAAACGTTCAACAGAAAACATTTAAAGACTATTTATGGTGCTATTTTTCACAAGACAAAAAGAAATACAGGAAAACACCCCAAAAGTCCAATAACTGGAGAATGGGTAAATATATTATTATATATTATTACAATAATATATCAAACTGCCATAAAAACTATAAAATTTTGCTGTAGTATTTCACACACAGCAACCCAAGTACGCTTTCAAGATAGTACTAGTCAGAAAAAACAATCTAACCACTGAAGCCTACTTAGGCAGTAATGGTGTCATTCGTGAGCTTCAAATCACCTAGAAATGCAGAAGAAAAAACACCTTTATCCACTGTGTATGGAATAAGTCATCAAAAGAAATGTTCTGGTTTCTTCCAGGATATATCCCTGGTACACAAAAGGACTTTGGGAGCACATTCTGCATGGAGGGATACTCCCTGAACCTAGAGGCAGGAAGGAGGGCCTAGTCCCTACTCCAAATGACTTGACAGATTTTATTGACCTGTCCTGGAAAGCAAAACTATCCCTGTGGAGTGGGAGGGAATGGGATGGGAGGGGACATGGGAGGGAGGGAGAAAGGGAGGAAGGGAGAAAGAGGGTACTGGGATCCATATGTAAAATAAGATAAATAAATAAATAAATGTTCTGGTTTCTTTTAAACATCCAAAGGAATGTACTATTATGGACTCACATGAATAGGTTGTAAGCACAACTTCCTAAAACCTGAAAATCACAGAAGAATGACTTCATATTTACAGGCACTTTTGTATCAAACAAAGTTTGTATCAAACACACTTTGATACAGTCCCAGTTGTAACAGATGATATGACTGGCATACATAATAAGTAACTAGAAACAGAAGCAAGTATTCTTACTCTTTCCTACCTTAATATATAGACATATCCTTAGCTGTATTTTGGTTGCTAAACATATACTTGGTTATTTTACATAGTTTTCTATACACTTCAAAAGGCCTGCCAAAATTGATTATGATTTCTGACAAGCTTTGTAAAGCAATCGTGTTTTCCAAATTCAGGTTTACATTTGAATGTTGACTACATATACATGAGTTTTCAGTTTCAGGAGAAAATGTCTCTTTAAGAGAGAACAACCAAAAGCTACCAGAAGATACAAGTACTAGCTGGCCTTTGTGCGACTAAGAAAGCAATTTATTTTGTTTCATCCTTTGTAACATACACATCAAGAAAAAAAAAATGAAATCACTACAATGAAAACAAAAGCTCTTCAGTGACTCTAACACATCTGCCAAATCAGTGTGTCTGACCTTTCCTTAAAACTGTAACTATCACAAGGGAACCACTGGGGAGAGTCATGTGTTGAGGAGTAGTTAAAGGCCAGGAGAACTCACTGGTGTGAGAAGGGATTAGTGAGAGCTGGAAGAGAGGACCAGCCCCTCCCAGTGTGAGTGATCCGGTCTGGGATTTACTGTCTGGCACAAACCTACATGCAATTAACAGCTGGCATCAGGGGAGAAGCAAACATCCAACACTGGCTCTGAAGGAGGTCAGCAGCAGAGAAACCTTCCTGGAATTGAAGGCATTGGTGAGAGCTCTGTTGGGGGTCAACCCTGGACAAAGTTTTACTAGGATGAAGGATATTTGCTTACTAGAAACCTATTCCCAATTCTCCTTTCAGATCCATGGTTAAATGTTACTATGATAGTTGCTTGCTAGTGGCTGCTGTCAGTGAATGGCATCTAGGATAAGTCTTTTGAGAATAGATCTATTTTCCTTTTATGTGTATGCATATGGGTATGTGCAGATGAGTGCAGGTGCACATAAAGGGCAGAGAAGACCCCTGGAGCTACAGTTAGAGGAAATTGTGAGCCCCCTGATGTGGTACAAGGCATTAAGTTAGTTCCTCTGAAGGAGCTGTACATGCTCCTAACCTCTGAGCCATCTCCCCAGCCCTAGAATTGGGCTCTTATGAGTGGACATTTTAAATAAGAAAACTCAAATATGAGGAAAGTGAACTCAGTGATCTAGGTATTGTGCTTGGTAGTTAAAAGTAAATTGTTTTTATTCATGTTTAGAAATGTTGTTTCACATGGAAGGATCCCATTTTGGACTAGGTTGGGAGGAGTACTCAAAATAAGTTTTGTAACTTGGTTTACCTTTTTTCAGCTGGCTTTTGATCTGTGTACCTCAGTCTCCTCAATGAAAAGAGCAGCATATGACATCTGTGTCCTGTAATCTTGCTTCTAGAAGAATGAAATCTTACAACCTCCTCCCCTTGGCCTTTATGTTCCTCTCCCTGATGGCTTTTCATCAGGCCTGGGCTCAGTTTCCACGAGAGTGTGCCAATGTTGAGGCACTGAGAAGTAAAGTGTGTTGCCCAGACCTGTCCCCTTCCTCTGGACCTGGGACTGACCCCTGTGGCTCATCATCGGGAAGGGGAAGGTGTGAGGCTGTGAGGGCAGACTCCCGACCCCACAGTCCCCATTACCCCCACGATGGCAGAGATGACCGAGAGGTCTGGCCTCTGAGGTTCTTCAATAGGACATGTCAGTGCAATGGTAATTTCTCAGGACACAACTGTGGGACCTGCCGTCCTGGGTGGAGAGGAGCTGAGTGCAACCAGAAAATTCTCACAGGTGAGTGGAGAGATGGGGACTTCATTTCACTGAATGAGACTCAAAGCTATACATGATATACAGAACGCTGAATCACTGAAGTTAGCCAACATCTACAAATCATAAATCGTAAGAGCTCAACCATCTTCCCCCCAGTTGAGCAAACTGAAGGTTAGGAAGTTGAAGAAATGTGTCTGCTATAAAAGTTTGGGATCAAAGCCCATACCTTTCAAGTAATACCACTTCCATAGGTCTGCAGAGATGGCTCAGTGAGTGGTAAGAGCACTTGCTGCCTAAGCAGGAGAACCTGACTTCAGATGCCCAACACCCATTTAAGAAACCACATGTGCCTGGAACCCCAGTGCCAAAGGTGAGAGACAGGTGAATTTCTGGAGGTTTGAAAAACCAAAAAGTGATGGACACCTGTGTGAGCTCCTGTCTTAATAAAATGAGATAGAGAGTGAGAGCAGGCACCTGACACTCTCCTCTGGACTTTGCACAAATGTATATGTCCCCTTCACACACAGTATTTCCTTCAAAAAAGTACTTAAACAATCACTAAATGTTAGGAACTGATTTTTTTTTATGCTAATCCTTGTACCTTAGATTCAAACAGGTCAAATTCATGGGTCTGAACCTTTGGCAAGCATGGCATTCTCACAGAGCTCTACCTAGCTCTAACAATAGAGCATCTCTCCTCCAAGCAGCCATGGTGACCCATAATTCCTCACTGTGGCAAAAGAATTCCGGCATTTTAGATGAAGGAGCAGGTATATGGAGTATTTGACAGTAACAGCAACAGCACTTGCTTGTTTTTCATGTCTCAGACAATGAGCAAGTGTTTCACAGACTATCTTTTGAGAATTAAATATCATCCAAGTTTTGGTCTAACTGTGTGCATGTGTATGTGTTTGTGTGTGTTCTCTTTAATCTTTGTGTCTTTGTAAAGCAGTTATTTTATCTATATAGCACATACCCAAAAAGTTGAACCTAAGAAAATGTGTGAAAAGACAGGAAACTCTCTGTTTCACTCACTATGCTGTACACATCTGCCTTGTTTTTACAAGATTGTGATGTTTAGAAAGCAGAAAATTCCAGTGTGGTGGTGAAACTTGCCTTTAATCCCTTCACTCAGGAAACAGAAGCAGGAGGATCTCTGAGTTCCAGGACAGCCAGGGTTACACAGATAAAACCTATCTCAAAAAAAAAAAAAAAAAAAAAAGTAGAAAATTAAAACCAAAAAAAAAAGCCAATAATGAACAGAAATAAATATAACAATATCACAGAACCATAAATCTTCATGTAAGATTAAAGAATGCTTTTAGAAATGAAAAGATAAATGTTGTGAGTTATTCACCATATAAGACTGTTTGGGTTTCAGGAAGTCTTTATTAGCAGGGCAGTGACCACATTGAGTGCTCAGGAACCCATATAGCATTGAGCCTTGCTCAGGATGACATTTATGCACAAAAAAAAAAATCATGTTCTGGGCTGACATACTTCAGTTAGCAAGAGCAGTTAGACAGAAGTAGAACCAAACAAGCTAAAATGAAGAGTTAGTACATGTAGAGACTTCCCTACAACTATATGTACTTTGATGGATTGGGTCTTTGATTTTGCTTTGGCAGCTGGTACTATCTATATGTGCTGAGTTTTAAAGCCAGAATGACACTTCTGTCATAGTCAGCTGTGCTAAGGTTTGGGGCCCTGCTACAGTAAATTGCTAAGACAAAGATGTAAAGGAAAAGAGATCAGTCTAAACAAAAATTTAATTATGGGTATTTGTAATAACACACAGATTGGGAATCCATAATCAAAAATTCCAAAATTTCCCAAACTCTGAAAGTTTTCAAACTCAACATGGTATCCCAAATAGAAAGCCCCATACTGTTAACCTTTGTTTAAAACACAAAATAATGAGACAGTGGTTAAAATTGTCTTCAGGCTATGTGAATATCAGAGTGTTTATGAAACAGTAATTTTACATTTAGTTTTGGACCTAATCCCCACAATATAATCGTAAGAAAATATTTCAGAATCTGTAAACTCCAATACATATCTGGTCCCAAGCATGTTGGGAATGACACTTAACCAGTTTGATAGCTTATAAAGGATTTGAACGGGTACACATATGACCATTAATGGATACAGGAGGCATAGGATGTTGTAATATGATTGTGCTAATTCTCACGTCTTAATCTTTTCATCTTTAAAGTCAGGAGAAATCTTCTTGACTTAAGTACAGAAGAAAAGAGCCACTTTGTCAGAGCCTTGGATATGGCAAAGCGCACAACTCACCCTCAATTTGTCATTGCCACAAGGAGGTCAGAAGACATACTGGGACCAGATGGCAACACACCCCAATTTGAGAACATTTCCATTTACAACTACTTTGTTTGGACACACTATTATTCAGTCAAGAAAACCTTCCTTGGGGTTGGGCAAGAAAGCTTTGGTGATGTGGATTTCTCTCATGAAGGTCCAGCTTTTCTCACATGGCACAGGTACCATCTGCTGCAGCTGGAGAGAGACTTACAGGTACGCTCCATCTTGGTTTTTAGGTCACTGTTTATAAATCACTGTGATTCACTTTGTACTGAATGACAAGAATGAGCTGTGACAAAGCATTCACATTATCAGGATACTTGTGACTTTCAGGGAAGATTGTTCCCACACTGATTATTCACTAATTCATCAGCCTTTATCTTTTGTGCAGTGAGATGAAAGTAATGTTAATGATGAGAAAAAGCAATGATGACCTAGTTTGGGCAAGAATCAAAAGTTTGGAAATTTTCTATAGCTTGATAACCAGAACAGAACGATTAATGAAACAAAAGAAATCTCAGTTTTCAGGTCTTCTTTCTGAACTAGGGAATGTATCCAGATGCCACCTCCTGGGGAGTGATGTACCTACATGTCTCACTCTTCATTCACATGTATCCCTCCTCAAAACAGCTGATGGTTCTAGAGCCTAAATCCTTTCATGTTTACTGTTTATCCATACCTCCAACTGCTGCTATAAGGCTGACATAAAAGCCTCACACAAAATCATGTAAAACATGATGGGTGTGTTCATTTTCTTGGAGGTGTGTGTGTGTGTGTGTGTAAATGTGTGTACATCACATGTATATGAAAACATCATTTTACCACTATATATATGTTTCTAAAAGGACCTAAAAATGACATATCTTTGGACATGAATTTTCATTTGAAAACTAGCTTTTTGAAGGGGACCATAAAGTAGTAGACTTCAACTCAAGTACAATAACTTCCTTCGAGTTTTTTTAAGCAGATGGACTCAAAACACACTAACATACCTAGTACCACAAACATCTTATTGTTGTCTTTTCATTAACTGAACTACTTTGTGAGAAAAAGATTGTCATTTCAAAGAGAACAGTTTAGGGATTGTGAGTTTAGCTCAACCACACAACACAAGGTCAAATAAAAGTGTTTATTGTTGGATCTCAATTACTGTCTATAAACTAAGCTTATTTCCTATATGAAATAACAGTTATGAATTTCTATCCCAAAGTTAAGTCTTAAAATATCTTTAAAAAAAAACTATTCAACCTTACTGATTTGTTGATTTCCTGGGCACTGTGCTAGCATTTCAAGGGAAAACAATTGTTAGAAGAGACAGAATTGATGCACTGCAACACAGAATAAGATAGCTGACAGAAGTCTATCATATGCACTTTGAAGGGGATTAAATGAGTTCATCCAGTCCTCTCAGCATCATGTTTTAAAGCTCTGATTACAAAGAAGACATTTAATAGATTATGAGTAGCTAAATCTGTCATATGTAACTTATTCTAGATTTTCATTGCCTCGAGGCATTTTCCCAAAGACACATGAGAATTTGAAAAAGTAGGTGGGAAATGTCTCAAGCCTTAGTCCTGCTGTATAACTTGCACATCCATTACTTAGTTTTCTAGCACAAGGCATCATCATGTTCCAGGCTACCTGTGACACAACACCATATGAATGTGCCCTGGCTTCCCAGCATCAGCTTCCCAACCACAGTTGGTGTTGATTCATAATGAGCCCTTGGAAGTTGTCATAAATTTTTGTGAACCACAGTGACAACTTTAGTCATCGTAACAGGGGCACATTGAAAACTTCTGCACTCTAAAATACCCAAGGACAAGGAGATGCCTACCAGAAGGGAGCCACAGGAAAGAAGCAGAAATGCACCAGGTGCCTGAAAGACCCAGAAGGCAAAAGCAGGCCACACTAAATCTCACCCTCTGAAGGCAATTCCCCAAGGGCCAAAAGAAAGAGAATGAGGGAAGCAATGTGTCCTTGGTCTCAAGCATTTTTAAAACGTGTGAAATGGTTTCTAAGTAGAAACTAGGTCACTGGTCTTAAAAACAATAGGCCCAGAATTCATTCTGCTTCTGTTTAGCATTTTGTCTGTGAGCTTCAGGTAGATGCCTGTCTTCCTAGATGAGTTTTGCAGCGTAGGTCTCTAAACAAAACTCCTTTTGTGTTTTGCAAAGAGAATCTGCATGAGACATAATATGTGGTCTGTCAGCACATATGTCATTTGAACCACATTAAGAACAAAACCCAAGATCTTACTGTCCCACATATTATTTCAAAATTGAGGTCATAAACTGCTAAGAGTTGGTAGTGCTTCATTAAAAATAGGAAGCCTGAGCTGAGCCATGGTGGTGTATGGTTTTAATCCCATCATTCTGGGGGCAGATCTCTGAGAGTTTGAGGCCAGCTTGGTTGACAAAGTCTACAACAACCATCCATAGCTGTTACATAAAGAAACCCTGGTGGGTGGGGGCAAGAATTTTGACATAACAAGTAGAAACACAATTATCTGCCAACAATGAAAGCAATGCATTTCCCAAATTATTTGTGGAAATTTCTGTATGAAGTGAGTTTCATTGCTTCTACTGCCTATATGACTCCTGGAACTAAATGACAAATTTTGTTCTGGGATCCGGATCATTACTGTTGCATTCACTGGTTCCTTAGCACATAGAGAGGGCTAACAGAAAAGGACACCAGAGTCAAGCAAGCCAAGAGACAGGATACAAGTAAAAGCAGAGACCATTAATGGATTTCTGTGATCTAGGAGATGCTGCAAGAGCCTTCTTTCTCCCTTCCTTACTGGAATTTTGCAACGGGGAGAAACGTCTGTGAAATTTGCACCGATGACTTGATGGGGTCCAGAAGCAACTTCGATTCTACTCTTATAAGCCCCAACTCTGTCTTTTCTCAATGGAGAGTGGTCTGCGAGTCCTTAGAAGATTACGACACCATGGGAACACTTTGTAACAGTAAGACCCCAATGACAGCTACTATTCATGATTCTGTGTTAGATAAAGAGATTGTGTTGCCTGCAAGGTCTGTCTTCAGAATGAACTCTGCTACCATTGAAGATGCACATTGAGCAACTAGGAGACCCCAGACAGTCTGCAAGGTGCTCTGGGTAATACAAAGTACCTGTGTATGAGGTTATTTTTCTTCAGCCACTTGATCAGTACATTAGTAACTTTAATTTCAGAAGTCCTAGAGTACATTAATCCTCTTAATACACTAAGCACTGCTTAGCAGTCATGTGTCTTGGGTTGGAATTTTACTGAAAAGTGTCCCCCAAGTATATCTGAAATATAACAACAATGTCTGCAGGCTTATTGCTTTCAGCTCTCCTAAAGAGAAGAAAAATATACACAGGTCTGGCCATTGTGCCTCTGCCACAGAACATTTCTGCTACAAAGGTCTGTTCATGAGTTCCCCTTTTTTCTTCCATGAAACACAGCTACCCTCCCTACTACTAACACAGCCTTAATTGTTGGTGTTCTCTATTATTATTTCTGGTTTTTCTTCCAGAATTTTCAGATACTTCAAATGTTTAATTTCCCATCTAAAAATTAGCATTGTGATTTATTATCTTTGTGATCTATTACTCTGCTTGTATTTTATGTGCCAATTTTTGTATTGCTTTAATAACGAGTAGTTTAAAAATATCCAAGGAACAAAGTATATTTTTCTCACCACTAGAAGAGTATCCAACTTAGTACTAATATAAGAAATGTGATAATCCATGAAAGTTTCCTTTCACAGTCTAACACCTGAGCAATTGGTTCCACCTTGTGACAGAGGAATGAAACTGAAAGTCAGAGTATCTTCACATATGAGCACATTCATCTTTCTCACCAGGTTGTTATGTTTAAGGCTGGAAGTTCTTACATATTTTCCTGCCATGCTGATAATTACAGATAATCATGTGTAGGGTGTGTGTGTGTGTGTTCATTTTCATGTTGTTGAATGTTTACTACAAATATGTATATATGTGTGTATGTAAGCCATAGGACACCTTCAGTTGTCATTCTATTATCTCTACCTGTTTTCTTTTAGTTTTGAGACACTATCTCACTGTGTATCTCTGGCTGGCCTGCAACTTACTATGTAGCCCAGGCTGGCCTCTGACTCATAGAGATCCAACTGCTAGACTGTTTCTGTCTCTCAAATTCTGGGATTAAAACCAGGCTTCGGGTTCCATCCGGCTTTGGGGCCAGGTAGTGGGGGAGCAAGATTTCTTACTGCCCCAGTACCCATCAATGACTCACTGCCAGGCCTGGGGTTCTACGTGTCTCCACCTTTCCAGTGCTAATATTGCAAGTGCACTTCATTTTTTCTCCTGTGGGTTCTTGGGTCAACTCTGGTCTCAAGCACTTGACTTTTATAAATTATCTTTCCAGCCTAGAAAGAAAAATGTTTAAAAAGTCAATGAAAATATGGCATAAGAAGAGGAAATAAAAGTGAAAATATTTCATTTTGTGATAGCTTTTCCTATCACTCAATTTAAGCCTCACAACTTTGTGAAAAGTTAGAGAGTGCATATTCTGGGTTATAACAAATTTTAAGATTTTCCATTGTGAAAATTCAAGAGTAAAACTTGAACATTGTATTTATGGAACATGGTAAACAGGGCTGGCAAGTAAAGGCTTATGTTGCCAAGACTGAGGACCTGAATTCAATTCCTAGGACCCACATGGTTATCCTCTGACCTCTACATTTACACACACACACACACACACACACACACACACACACACACACACACTTTTAAAAAATCAAATATAGTAAAGAATAAAGGAAACAACTTGTATCACATCATGTGTCTCATACAGTATGAGATTCTTACTGTATGTCTTCTTCAATTCTCATGGAAAGTATTTCTTTTATCCTACTTCTGTCTGAGGATATTTTATTAATTTCTACAGTTTCATTGACATCTTCAGAAGACTGGTGATGCACAATCTTAGATCAACCTTTCCTTGGTGTTCCAGATGTATATTGTTACTTACTTCTTTCACTAAACTGAGTGGATGGAAAAGTGACACCTGACATTCTTTCAGCCCTCATAATGAATCTATGATTCATCATATGAAAAGCACTGGTTCTTTTCTTAAATCTATTTTTCCGTCACACATTCTGAACTTCTCATTCATTCTAATGTGGAAATTTTAAAGGACTATAAATCATAGGACATTAGTGGCTAAATTGGCAGAAGCTGTCCATGCGCAAACTAAGAACTACTATGATAAAATTAAAATGTCTCAGCTAGTTTCTTTTACTACCAAAAGTCTCAACCATGAAACTCAGTGAGGTGGACTAGGGTACAGTTGCTTATAACCAAAGTAGACTGTAGGTTCAAGCCTCGTGGTATTTACTGATCATTCACCAAATAATCTCCAATACCAGATTAAAGTCAGACTTCAGTTGGTGCCTAGGGATTTTGAGGATAATCTATACCCCCAAAATGTAAACAGGTCTGTGTCTTATTGCTATAGTATTAAATGGTTGTTATGACTAATGCAGAAGGTAGGCAACATTGTGCCTAGAACCCACTGTAGGGCATTTGTGAATGAGAAGGAAAACAAGCTGAAGTTGCAATGCCAGCCCCCACAGGCCAATGGATTGCTTGCCTCGTCCCTACAGGTCACTTCTGAGTCTGTCAGTCACCATGACACATTCATGAAAAGTGCTCGTAACCATTCTTACCCTGCTCCACTCACTTGAGGCTCCAGTTTTCCTCCATTCTCCAATCAAATAAGCATAACTTTCTGAGCTAGGACCTTAACTTTTTCACAATATGGCTCTAGTCAAGCTTTCCACCATCCCTGCAGACTGGTCTGCTCCTTGAAATCTTTTCACTGAAGAGATCCCATTTTACAATCATAGGAAAACGCACTAACCCCTTGTCATTCCAGGATGACACCAGGCACTGTGCCAGGAATGATGATACAGTTCATGTCCTAATGAGACAAACATAAGGAAGCTTGTGGTTTTTGTGCTAATGGCCCCCTTTAGACTACTCCCTTGCAAAATTACTCATATATAAAGAGCTGCTGGTCTCTTTCTCTCTCTTTCTCTCTCTCTCTCTCTTTCTCGGGTGTGTGTGTGTGTGTGTGTGTGTGTGTGTGTGTGTGTGTGTGTGTATCACTCCCGCTCTCTGTTTAGCTTTCTTCCCTACCTTAAGGCATTCATACTACCCTTCAAAAATTTAATGGTCACATTAACTGATTTAAAAAAAAGATAGAAAACATTTTTAATTGAAATAAGCAAGGCATTGGTGGTAGCACTTGGTAGGCAAAGGCAGGAGGATCTCTGTGAGTGTGAGGCCAGCCTGGTCTACAGAGTGAGTTACAGGACAGGCTCCTGGACAAAGCTACACAGGAAAACCTGGCTTGAAGAGAAAAAAAAATACACACAAAAAAATAAAATAACTGCAACAACAAAGTCAAAAGCAAAGTATTCCAAGGAGATTTGGGGATAATTTTTCTTCTGAAGACTTGTAACAGATGGCATTCAGGAAAAATTTTTCATAAGTTTTGTTGGTTTTGTTTTGTTCTGTGTTTTGGTTTTGTTTTGTTTTTTGGTTGTTTTCTTTTGTTTTGGTTTGGTGTGGTTGGTTTTTGGGAGGGAGGTTGCCCTTGTTTTGTTTTACTTTGGGGTTTGGTCTTTTGAAACAGGGTTTCTCTGTGTAGCCTTGGCTGTCCTCCAACTGGCTCTGTAGACCAGGCTTGAACTCAGAGATTTACCTTCCTCTGCCTCCTGAGTGCTAGGATTAAGTGCATGTGCCACCACTAACTGGTTTATATTTTAGTTTTCTATTCAGTTTTATAAGATTACTTTTTTAAAAAAAATTAGTTTTTCATGTTCTTACATTCTTTTAATAAAGCTTGTTGCAATTTAGCAGCACTCATGCTGGTGTCTGTCAACATGATTATTTTTCCCTTCCAATATTTGGAAGTATCAGGTTGCCTCAATTCACAGAAGTAGGACAATGTAAGCATGTCTTTTCATATTTTTTTTCACAATGGTCTAATTTTCAGTGTTTGTTCTCACTGTCTTTCAGAGAGCAGTGCTCAGAACTGTAGGCATTCTATAACTATGTGCATGCCTTTCCTCCCCAGGCACTGAGGGTGGACCCATCAGGAGAAATCCGGCTGGAAATGTGGGGAGACCAGCAGTGCAGCGTCTTCCTGCTCCACAGGATATCACTCAGTGCTTGGAGGTTGGTGTGTTTGACACACCTCCTTTTTACTCCAATTCTACAAACAGTTTTCGAAACACAGTGGAAGGCAAGTAAACAAACAAGCAAACAACCCCCAAAAAATGGTGTTTTAAATTGATCTAGTTAGAAAAGTAAGTTGGAATGCCCCAAATTGGATATTTTTCAAATGACTTTGATTGCCATGTTGATCGTGTGGATTTATATGAACTGGCTGTTGATTTTGATTTACTAATAATTTCTGACATGAATAAAGGAACTATCACACTATATTTGATTATCAGAGAAAAAATCTAAGAGAATTATTGTTTCAAACCTCTTAAATTTCCACAGTCTCTTAAACTTAGTGCCTGGCAATTATCAGGCTTCATATGTAATAACATCAAATTGTAGTAACACAGGTGTCTTTTGTAGTCATAAAACTGCTTCTTTAAAAAAGGTAAGATTAACAATTATTTTAAGTCTCAGTTATTTGACAGTCTGTAAGGTCTGGTTTGAGCAGTTTTATTTAAGTTGTAACACTTTGTAATAAATCTTAAAGATCTATAAAAAATAATTGTGTCTACTGAGTTTTAGCTTGATTTTGCTCATTTCATAACAATAAAAGTATTTTGAAGTTGAAGAAGTGCAGTTCAAATAGGTTACTGACTTTCCTGAGATAGCCAACAATAATATATTCAAATTTCTTTTGGGGGCGGGGTGGGCAGGGTGTGAGACAGGGTTTCTCTGTAGCTCTAGCTATCCTGAAACTCTCTTTGTAGACCATGCTGATCTTGAACTCATAGCGATCTGCCTGCCTCTGCCTCCCTAGTGCTAGGATTTAAGGCATGTGCCACTACCACCCAGAAAATTTCTAAAGGAATATAATTATGTCTAACTTAATTTTAAAATTCTTACTATTGAAATTCCCCTTGAGTACCAACATCACACTTGTTAAGTGCATCAACCCCCTTCCAACAGGAATGATAGACATAAATCCTATCACTAATTTTAATTCTACTCCCTTTTACTATCAAAATTGTATATTCTCCTTATATTTGTTTAAATCCCACTAACTCACTAACAGAATTGATTAAATATTTACTACATATAGATAGATACTAAACTGTTATCTATAAGGCTAAATTAATGATTTTTAAAGCAATATACTCACTATATTCCTTGAGTCAAAAAAATTAGTAAAAAAATAAATTATTGAGTGAATGAGTAAGTGGGTGAATGTGTAAGGAGTAAGGTTTTTCCGCCCACTGCTGGTCTTGTCCCACCAGTGCGCCAGCCCCAATTAACACACTGAGACTCTGTATTTGATATAATGCTGTTGGCCAAGTACTAGTTTCTTATTGGCTGGCTCTGTCTTAAGTATTAACCCATTTCTATGTATTTCCACGCAGTCTTATCTCACCGAGGAGAGGCAGCTGGCAGTTCTGCTCTCTCCAGACTCTCCATCTTGACTCCTCCTTACTCCTTCCTCTTTCCTCCTTGTATCCTAGTCCCTCCTATCTTCCTTTTCTGTTGGCCAACAGTGCTTTATTCATTAACCAGTATGAGAAACATATTTACAGAATAACATCTCCCATCATGAATGTATAGACATGATAGCTCAACCCAATCAGAAACACTTAACTCTATCACAAATCACAAGTCCTCCAACTGTTTTCTGACCTATCTGGCATTTATTCCCATCTGCCTAATATGTAGAGGGACTATAAAAATTCTCTAAATATTTTGACAGGATTCTTTCCAGATGTTTCAAACTGTGTAGAAAAAGAAGGAAATTGGGGACATTTTAGCATCACCACAAAATTAGTTTTCTAAAAGTAAATACTCTGGCAGTCATTAAAAAGGAGGAAAGTTGGAGAGTTTCCAGGATGGTGACAGCGGTCCTCCCTGTGGTGGAAGCAGTAGCTGGGGGATTTCCACTATCTCTGTTTCCTTGCAAAACAATCTGTGCCTTGTCAAAATTCAGCATTCATACATTTTGACTGTTATCTTTTGCAGGTTGTTATTGTTAACCTAGAAGCTCCATTTGGAATGCAAAACTACCCGCTCAGAACTAACCTAGTTCTGAGTATAGCAAGCAAATGTCACCAGCCATTACTACAGAAAGGCAGCATTCTCATACTGAGGGGAAATTTAGCCTGGCAAGCTTTGAAAAAATAGTTTCCTAATATAATCACTGCATTCTCAATATTCTTTATTGTCAACCTTACTTTCAAATGTAGGTTACAGTGATCCCACAGGGAAATATGACCCTGCTGTTCGAAGCCTTCACAACCTGGCCCACCTCTTCCTGAATGGAACAGGAGGACAGACCCATCTGTCTCCCAATGATCCGATTTTTGTCCTCCTGCATACTTTCACTGATGCAATCTTTGACGAATGGCTAAGGAGGCATAACGCTGGTGAGATGCTTTCATATGATTTTGCAGGCTTTCCAAAGGGATTATGCTGATGGTGTGGTTATCAATTTAAGCAAGCTCTTGACAACCATTAAATACGCTCTAAAATAAAGATGCAGTAGCCCTTCCATCCAGCCACTGTGAATACTCAAAACACTATGATGAGTACTGCAGAAGTCTCTCTATACAGTTACCGTTAAGATGTCACTACGGCATTTTGTCATGAAAAGATAACTCCCATGTGTTCCAAGTTTTTCTTACCCATATTTTCCAACAAACTTTCTCATTGCTTTTTAATATAAATGGAAGACTATTACAGACCTTTCCTTGGGTTCCACAAAAGACTAAACATGCCACATCCATAATCTGTGGTTCTGTGTTGCATTATTTTATGGCCTCACAGAAATGGAAATTTGCTCAACTTGAAAAGTTAAGAGTTTTATGTCACGCCATAGGAAATCTCTTTTAAGTTCATTTCAATGCATTCTTTAAAATATTATTTTAGAGACCTCATTTACTGCACTCCTACTCAGCCAAGAGAAATATGTTGCTTTTCAAAACCATGAAAGTACTCCCACTTGTTTAAACATCATAAATTTTCATACTTTGGAAATGTTCTGAATTTTAGCTGCTGCGCTTTTATCATGCCATGCACACACAGTATTGAAGATTAGCTCTCTATTGCTTTATGTATACAGTGAGGCTCTCACACTTCTTTATGTATATCAGAAATCTCTATTGCAACTTTCCCCAGGCCATTCGTCTATGTGTTGGTCAAAATATGTTATTCTGTCAGAAATCATTTAAGAAACAAGTTATTTTCCAGGTATGGTAGTGTCTATAATGCCCGTACCCAGAAGGTAGAAGGCCATCCTGTGCTATAAAGGGGAGTGCTTCCTCAAAAAAAAAAAAAAAAAAGGAAATCAGACCAGCAATTCATGCATAAATTGAGCAATTGTCAATCTGTTATGAATTCATTAACTGGTATTCTGCTTCACATTTCATATATATTTAAAAGCATAAAAGAAAGAGACAATGAATTACTTACACTGTTAGTTCCTGTCTTAATCACTATTCTATTGCTGTGAAGACACACCATGACCCAGACAGCTCTTATAAGTGATAACTGGGTACTTACTTAATAGTTTCAGAATGTTAGTTCATTATTATCACGGTGAGAAGCAGGCAGTCATGATACTGGAGCAGTAGCTGAGAGCTTAAATCTGATCCATAGGCAGCAGGGCAAAGAAAGACTCTGGACTTAGAGTGGGCTTTTGAAACCTCAAAGCCCACCCCAGTGACACACATCCGCTAATAAAATCACACCTACTCCAAAAAGATCACGCCTCCTAATCCTCCTAATCCTTGTCAAACACATCTAGTCCCTAGAAACTAAGCATTAAAATATAGGGCCCCATTGGGACCATTCTCATTCAAACCACCACAATTTCTTTAAAATAACATAAGAAATTAATATTTTTATGATTCAATCTGGATACAGTAATCTATATTATTCTTTTTATTCCTAATTATTATTTAAATTGGAAACAATCTTGTTTTACATGTCAATCCCACTTCCCTCTCCTTCCCACCCTCCCATGGCCCCCACTGACCCACTATCCCATTCTCTATCTGCTCCCCAGGGAGGGTGAAGCCTTCCATGGGGAGTCTTCAAAGTCTGTCACATCATTTGGAGCAGGGCCTAGGCCCTCCCCCATGTGTCTAGGCTGATGGAGTATCCCTCTGTTTGGAATGAGCTCCCAAAGTCCATTTGTACACTAGAGTAAATACTGTAATCTACATTTTTCCACTTTGTTAACTTTACAATCATACTCTCAACTCCTTAATCTGTACCTTTACTTCAGGCACTTGTCTTTTACCAATACCACTGGTGTTCAACTTAATAACAACATTGTTCTGTTTACAACAATAACTATCACTTTGGGAGTGCTTTACTAGATTGTCTTTATTATAACACTAAATAAACTGGAATTAATAGGTTAAGAATTAGCAAAATCAGCTCTTGTTAAAATAGGCTTTGGAGAACTAGCCAAAAATATACAAGTAATATCTAAGTGGCCATTCCCAATGCTGTGAGTATCTCAAAGGGAATGGAATGGTCTTTTATTATAGTTTTCTAGAAACCATGAAAACAAGTACAATTCTACTTTTCATACTCTGGTTGAAAAATAATTACTGCTCATTCATATAAATTTGTTAAAAAAAATTCTCCAGGTCTAATTTAAAGGTTGTTGATGAATCAGAACGCTATGTTTTCTTATTGTCCCCCAGCACCCTCTGCTTGAGCTCTGTGCAGTTTAAGGATTCTCAGCTACTAGGCAGTCAGTGGATAGAGAAAATCCATAGATAAACATTGCTCGGCCTGTGACATTTTTCTGATAAAATATAGTCTTAAACTACAGAAAAGGTCAATCCTGAAAATTTGCATAAAAATGAAAATTGACCAATGAGACACCTTCTGAAATATCCCATTTATTTCTAAGCATCCATTGGGAAAGGGTGTCATGAAGTAATGAGAGCAGCCAAAGTAAGAACTTGGGAAGAATCTTTAAACAGTTTCACAAAGCAGAAGACTAATAGTCCATGAGCAGAAAAGATGAGGTTGTTTTTTTTTTTTGAACTCTATCATAGGTTTCAAACATATTGAAGATTATTCAGAAATCAGAATTTTAGAGTTCTAAAAATCAGAAGTCAGAAAACAATCTTTAAAAAGCTAAAGCAGGTTGTTGTCTTATAATATGATGCTTCAGAATCCTATTGTTGGGCACAAAACAATACAGTACAACACATCCAAATGCCAGCAACAATTATGTTCATTACTATTTACTAATTTTGTGGGATTGCTTTTCCTCTCTTTCTTTCTTCCTTTATTTTTTTCTTTCTTTTAAGACAGAGTCTCCCTATGTAGTCCTGTCTCTCTTAAAACTAGCTATATTAAGCCAGGGTGACCTCAAATCCACAAAGATCTGCCTGTCTTTGCCTCTCGCCACTTCTATTACAAATCTGATTAATATACAATTCAATATCCTTCTTTCATTACTTTAGAATTATGTACTATTTCACACATTGTATCCAAGTCTTTTTTTTTTCAGTTTGTACATTTTTCAATAAAATCACCTCTTCTGAGCTAGGAAAGAAATGAAGCAATCATAAATTCTTTCACAAACATTAGTTGAGCACCTAATGTGTCCTGGACAACATTCGAGGTACCTGACATAGCAGGCAGAACTCAGAAGTAGCTTCCTCCTGGAATTTTCACATCTGTTAAGAGAAATGAAAATAGCCAAATGTATAAATACAGTGTACTCGAAAGTGGAAAGCTTTTGTAAGTAAATAAAACCAGAAAATGAGATTGAGAATGCAATGTAGGCAAATGGAAAAAGATCCCCCCAAAACAAAGGAACAGGAAGGAGTCCCACCTGGCTGGAGTAGATGTGCATTGGGAAGAGGAGGTGGGAGAAGTAGAATCTGCAGGAAAATGGGAAGACACTCAAGGTCACTGCATTGCACATTGGAGAAATGGGGATTCTTAGAAGGATCTTGCAGATGGAAATTACAGGTGATCCAATTGTGAACTGTTGCTTTTGCTATGATTCCTTTGACCAGTTTAAAGAACTTTACTCTTAGCTGAAATCAAACAGAATTGGAAGTGCTCAAGTCAGAGTTCAATCGACAGGTGAAATGGGGTTTAAAATTGTAGATGGATTACAAGGCTCAACATATAACCTTCACAGGTGACCAATACTAAAACAGGATATGGTGCTTTGAGGACCAGAAGTTGACTTCTTCATTCAGTGTCTAGACCAATACCTAGCACCAGGAGGCACTCAATACATTTAATTAAATACTTGATTTCCTGTTGTATGTGACAAAGTTAAAGACACAAAAATGTAAATGTTGTCCCCATTTCTGTAAGCTGACTTTTTCTCAAAGTAAATGTTGAGTCATCCATCCTTCCATGATTCCTACCAAGGATAAAAAGCCTCCTGCAAACAGAAACCCCAACCCCTGGCTGACCTCACATATTCCAGGTGTCCTAAAGGAAGTAGTGTCCTTCTAGGCACAGATCCAGCACTGGTTTTGTGGTATTCTATTTGATGCTTAATAGCACTCACATAGAAACATCTTAACAAGAAAAATGCAGCACAAGTTTGACATGAAACACCTATCCTTACATTCATCCTTGATGACAGAAACCGACTTTTTAAAGAAAATGACGTTTGTTTAAATGGCTAATTTAGATAGAAAGAGGAAAGAAGGCATTAAGCAGATTGTGTCAGAAATCATATTTAATTTTAAGAATCTTTTGCTAACGGCAAAGGATGGGAATAGATTTAATACTGATTTCTCTCAAAGTAAACAAAAAAAATAGAAATTTAAACATACATAGTTAAGGCCAAGGACAACCATCTTTGGAATTTGAACTACAGACCATGATAGACAATGAGCAGGTCTGACTCTTCATTGGCTGAAAAAAAAAATGTTTTGCATATTTCCTTAAATTAGCTTGTATAGTTTAAAAACAGAAAATCAGGCAAGAAGCTCATACAGCAATGTCACTCAAGTCCTCTGACTTTAAAGGTTCTATCCGTACCAATGTTGGTGCCACATTTACCTTGTTCTACAATGACACTTGCCTTATGCCTACACTTGCTGTAAACTATGAAAACAATTTCCACAATGCTTTCTTTAGTGAGATAATTCACTTTGTCCTCACCTGTGGCACTGACCACGCCCATTGGGGTGGGGACAGGGAAGATGTTACCTGGGGGAACTAGGTCTGAGGAGGGTGCCCCGGGAGCTCTCTTGCTTGCAGCACAGGGACAGAAGAACATCTGGAGGCATCCTTGGGACCAGGAACCTGCTGGTGTTCATCTATGTTGTAAGTTGTTTCTCCTTGAATAAACATCTATTTGGCCTATTTGTTTCTCCTGATCCTTATTAACCAGAATAGCTTTGCACATTGGCCATCTGCAGAGAATAACAACTACTCTGATACCAACTTCCTGTCTACTTACAAGTTGCCTTTGGAATATTTTAGATATTTCTACCTTCCCATTGGAAAATGCTCCCATTGGACATAACAGACAATATAACATGGTACCATTCTGGCCTCCAGTTACCAACACAGAGATGTTTCTTACTGCTCCAGACAACCTGGGATATGCTTATGAAGTTCAATGGCCAGGTCAGTATTATCAGTGTATTTTTACTGTTGTGTTGTGTCCTCCAATAGAAAATCTGTCATCTTAAAGGTAAGGTCCTCACAGAGTGCTGGGCTTGGTATGTTCTGTTGGATATGAAACTTTCTGATAGATTCCTATTTGGGAATAAAACATAAGAATTTTTCATTTTACTGGGTACTCACTCTGACCCACTATTAAAATAATTGAGCAGCTCTCTATCTTATTTAATCTTCTTAATCTTTAGAGGCAAGTGCTTTATTTCTAATTTTGCAAACAAAGAAACTCAAACTTAGAAATTATTTCTAGCACTAGAGAGGCAGTGTTTCTAGCAAAGGGGGAGGATGAGTTTTCAACTTAAACACCTATGATGTCACCAGTTACTCATGAGACAATGCCACTTCCTCTTATAAATAAAGATGGAATGAGATATTCAAAGCTGATTTTTGATATTTTAAAATTCAGGACTTTTAATTGTAAATTTTCCTCAACAAAAGTACCAAAAAATATAGTGAAAGATCATAGAACTTGGGACTTGAAAAAATGGACTCTAAAACCATCAATTCTTTCTATTGTCCATGGACCCTGGGAAGAGTCTCAATTCTTTTAGCCACTATGTCTTTAACATTGGAATGGCAATAACTTTAATCTCAGTATGGCTCTTTCACAGAAGGAATTAAGAAGTACCTTCAAGAAGGCAGGTGCTAGGTAATATGACTAATAAACCTGAATATGAGGGTCTCTCCTAGAGTGCCTTGAGCAGTGCCTAAAGTGAGCTGTCCAATTTTGGTGATAGTTACTTAAATATTTATTTTACTCTCATCTTATTTTTCAACTAGGTCAGGAGTTCACTACATCTGAAATCATTACAATCGCTATAGTGGCTGGGCTGTTACTTGTGGCTGTCATTTTTGTGGGGGCTTCTTATCTGATCCATTCTAGAAGCGCCAAGAATGAAGCCAACCAACCTCTTCTCACTGATCACTATCAACGCTATGCTGAGGAATATGAGGAGCTGCCGAATCCTAATCAGTCCATGGTCTGACTGCCACCGGTCCTCTAACACAGGACAATGGAAACAACCTTACTGAAACACAGTTACCACCCATATTTCCTTTTGCTTCTTTCCTTTCTTACATAGATGTGTGCTGGAATTAAATCATTGTATTTCAGAGATGAGAATTCAGAATCGGTTCAATGGGTTCTAGTCATTCGTTCTACTTAAGATGGCATATTTCACCAGCTCCTTAATATCTGAGGGGATAATATAATGAGCTTTGTTATTATTTTTATATTTTGGTTGTGAGCCTAGCCTTTTGCCCCAAGCTGTGTTGTATTCTAAAGATTGCCTAAGCGATGTGAATAAGCAAAGCTTCTGCACAGAAAAATAAGTTTGATTTAAAACTCTCTACTTCATTTGTACAAGTGGTCATTCTTACACTGTTAACATGTGAGTGTATTGCTATTATGATACTGGTCAACAGAGACAAAGGCAGCCATTTTGATGAGTTAAATTACATTTCATTGTAATGTAATATAATTAAATTGCATTATTTTGTAAACAAATAAGATCCTGATTAGCTTTCTGAAACTGGTCTCATTTTGGCATAAGCATATATATAATTTGGGCGCAAAGCCACAACAAAGTCACAATTCTTGTCACACTTTGTAAAGCTTCACAGCTCTACAAACACAGCTGCTGTTGCATGTTTGCCACTGTGTTCCCCAGCTTAGTTCCCTGGACAAGAAACTGCCCATGTCAGTTCACCTCCAAATTCTAGTGTCTTAGAGGTCTGCAGAGAAGGAGTAAGACAAAGCACATGTTGTTCTGTGAATAATTCAAATGCATTTGTTTCACTTCAACAACAATCTTTTATAACTCATCAGCCTTCTGTGTATTTCAAAATAAATATAATAAGATCTTCTTTCATTGGTTCCAATTTTTCAGAAATGTTTTCTTTTTTCCTTCTTTTATTTTAAGACAAAGCCTGACTCTGTTGCCCCAGCTGGGCTGGGAGCCTCTATATAGACCAGGCTGGCCTAAAATTCACAGAGATCCACTTGCCTCTGCCTCCCCCCAGTCCTTGAGTTAAAGATGTGTACCACCACATCTGGCCTTCACCTTGTATTCTACATAATGTGCATTTTCTGTCTTTTGGTTTTGTGCTATGAAACAATGTTCTAAAGACAAGCTATTCAGGCTAGCCATAACAAACATTCCAACTAAAGTTTGTTAAAAGAAATAATAGTAATAACCATAACCCCACAGGACATGATTGGTTTGATATCCTATCTTAGGATACAGAAACAAGATTAAAGTTACATTCACTGGGTTTCAATATTTTAAGCAAGATTAAGGCTATGTTAGACAAAATACACAACAGAATGTACTAAATGATATGTGTAAAACAGTGCTTTTAAACTTTTTTGGTAGCATTATTCAATTGATTCTCTTCAAACACATCTTAACATGTTAAAATATTACATATTTATAATATTTTAAAGATATTATTAAGATACATTTTTACATAGAATATCAATTAAGCTAAACAGTCCCACTTCATATTTTGGAGAGTTAATATTTACTCATTTTTGAACAATTTATTGATCACATACTAATCTCAGGGATAGTTCAAGGCACTGAATATTTTGGAGAAAGTCAGGATGAGAAAATTGAGGTCAGCTTTGACTTTGGCTTCAAATTCACCAAATATAAAATTGGAGAAGGGGCTTCTTTTCAGAATGACAGTGTGAGCAAAGGCACAGAGGCTTGGAGGAGCACAGAAAATGCAAAAATATCAAAGAGCTCAATGTGGCCACAGCGTGGCCTTGATGGAGAGGAGTAAAGATTGATCAAGAAACCACAGAGTGTCCTATGTCCAGTACCAAACATTTTGGAACTTGCTCTACAGAAATAAAGAAGTGGGGGAGACAGGGGGTGTCACATGCAAGGTGCATCTACAAAAGTGACAGAAGTGGTAAGATCTGTATGAGAGATGGCTAAAGGAGAGACCAGGAGAGTGAATGTGGACTAGTTCATGGGAGAGAAAAGTCCAACCAGAAAAGTAGACACGGATTAAAAATAATCTCACTACAGGGGAGCTACACGAATTATCTTGTAAATATAACCACTTTGCTTCTGTGTTTTTCTTGCATGTTTGTATTTATTGTACAGCTCTATGAGGTGATTTTATAACTTACCTTAATCAGGTGGCACTTATTTGTTCTGTACTATGTTACGTTATTCATGATGACTAATATTTATCTGCTGTTTTAGAGAACTGACACGCGTATCAGTCTGTGTTCTCTTACAAAGCACAGGGAAATCATTACACACTCACTAATAAGCAAATTCCACACCACTTAATGAGGCATTGGCTCATTTCATGCCAGTACTACAACTCAGCTCAGCTACTTTCTAAGCAGAGTGCATGAGAAGCACAAGAGTCCCAGGCTGGGCAGCCAGGAACCATGGTGCATGGCTGTAACACCAGCATGGCTACATAGTGATAACCTGGCCTGAGAGAAAGAGAGAGAGAGAGAGAGAGAGAGAGAGAGAGAGAGAGAGAATGAAGCTATTAAATTTGTGTGGCCCTCACAAATTGTGTTGTTATATGTCCTATCTTTATTTTCAGTAGCATATTTCAGAAATGGTGATATAGTTTTGCTAACTTTAATTTCTAAAATTGGAGAAGAGGGGGAATATTTGAGATCATTGAAATATCTATTCCATGCTTTTGTTAAGATATATGTCTGAGTGTAGTTCATGAATATTCAAATTCAATTATGTTATGTAGTTTCATTCTTTACTGTGTTCAGAACAAAACTGTTATCAACCAAGCAACAAGGAAACATAGGACAAAACCTGGCAGAGATATAATATGAAATATGAAAATATTTAAATTTTTAAACATTTGCAACGAGAACGTGCTTTATAAATAAGAGATGGAATTTAATATGAAAAATATATAAAATACAATAATTCAAAAGCAAATGGAAAATACAAAGTAGAAGAAGATAAGAACTAACAAGATTCTTTAAAAATAGTCGTGGTTTTAGTGAACTTTACGTTAAATATGTCATTAGTATAATAATAAAAAAGAAAATCAATATGTAACTCACAAAGCAGGAATATGCTAGTTGCTGGGATTCAACATATAGAAACAGAAATCTGTCGTGCATATGTTTCATCTAAGGTATTAATTCAAGTCCACATTTTAAGGAAATCCTTGAAAATTATAATGTACTATTGTAATTGTAATGCATCTATTTTTGAACTTCAAGCTCCTGAATAATGACACAAAAACTTTTTATTTAGTTTGAAAGCTTGGCCTTAGCTTAGGCTTTTTCCCAATTAGCTCTTAAAACTTATATTAACCCATTTATATGAATCTATATTCTGCCATGTGGCTCGATACCTCTCCTCAGTACCATAGTCCCACTTCTTCTGTATCTGGCTGGCAAATCCCCCTCTCAAATTCTTCCCCCAAGTTCATTTCTCTCCCCAGAAGTCCTCCCTATCCTTTTCCTGCCTACCTATTGACCATTCAGCTCTTTATTAAGCCAATCAGAAGGTGCCTTAGGCAGGAGAGAAAAGACAGACACATCTTCTTCATACAGTGTGATCAAATGTCCCACAACATACTACTTCCTGTGTATTACAAGAGAGATAGTTACTATACAACGAGAAAATCTTGGAGACAACCTTGAATTCTCCCATCTTATTAAATTCTTGAATCTAATTAATTAACAACTTGGTTAACTCGGTCATTAACTTTATCCTAAGGACTAAAACCAGCATTTAAGGCTATGATTCTCCACTGGAGGACAATTGTGGCCCAGCTGACTTTTGGCAAGTTTTAGAAACACTTTTGGCTACTACAAGTATGACTGCTAGCTAGCAGGCAGAGGCATAGGGATGTTATTAACATCTTGTGACTTGCAAGACACAAGGAAAGGGTTGACAGTAATCATGTTGAGAAACCTTGATGTAAGGGTATAAGGATAAACAAGATTTGTAGTGTGCCTGGCCTCATGCAGTTTACAACTGGACAGTTATTTACACACACACACACACACACACACACACACACACACAACACTCACATGGCAGTAGGGGCTCTGGAATATAGAGAGTCCAGGCTAAACTGGTCTTCAAAGGCACAAGTTCTCCTTACCTTCTCTATATGACTCTTAGTGAGTCCTTTTATTTATGACATTGGAACTGCAAAATAGCTCCTTTGCCTTTAACCTCATATAGACCCCATTTGCCTTTAACCACATATAAACCCCATGATAAAATGTTCCTTGTTATTCAATAATGGCTATCATCCCCAAAATGTAATTATATTTCCTTAGAAACTCATCCTATGTCAAAGGAATAAAAACAATTGAGATATTTGTCTGTTTAGTTGGTTGAGAGGTTTGTGATTGTCCTGAATAAAATCAGAATTGAAATACTTAGGGTTTTAAGGAAAACGAAATTTGGAAGTGTCGTATGCAAATGTACTATTCTAACAAATGCACGGAAACAGCTACAATAACAGCAGTATGAAGAAAATCAACACTTGCTTCTTTTTCTAAACCTGACAAAGGGCTTTTATCTGTAGAGGTGGTTGGAAAGGATTATATGATGAAGAGTCAACCCCACAGGACACAGAAGCCTCTAGACCTGATATCAAGTAGTGATCTAAGCAAGAAGCACATCAAGGTGACCGTCATGGGAATGAGATTTTCAAACTATTTCACTGGAGATTATTGACTCCCAAAGCCTTGTGCATATCTATCTAACTTGATGAATCTGGTACCTATGCTGCTTATGACAGAAGGATCAAAGCCTGCACATCAGGCTGTTGCTGCCAAGCACACCCTTTACTCCCTATTCATTTAGCTTTACTGCCTTAGCAGATTACATTTTTTTAAGTCTAAGGTACAGTCACTACCCTCAGGCACTATGCCCTGTGCTCAGTCTCTAGGACATTTTATCTTGCAAGCAATTTGTGAACTGTAACACTTCATGTTTCCTGCTCTCCACATTCCCTGGAGATCGCTATTCAATTCCCAGCCCTTAGGAGTTAAGCTCTTTTCAAGTCCACACTTAAGGGAAATCACTACTTTCCTTTCTGAATCTAAATTAGCTCACTAGGTGGTGTGTTTTGAATTCACCCACATAACAGGTCACACGGCTTCCTTCCTTTTAAAGGCTAAATAATATTTTATAGTAAGCATACACATTTTATCTAACCATCTGTCACTGGGCATTTATATTGTTTCCATGCCTCGTTTTTATGAATAATGCTACAGCAAGCACAATTTTCTTGATTTAGTTTTGATAAAGTATATATATATGTATATATATACATATATATATACATATATTTGCCAATTTTTCTTTTTTAATTGCAGACATTAATTTAAATAAAATTCCTTAAACAATCAGTTAATTTATGCTCTCCAATTTGGGGTCAAATAATTTTTCCTTAAAATGTTATTTCTTTTAATTTCCAGACCATCACAGATACTTCTGCCATTCATCAAGGACTGAGGCACCCATACTTTCTTAGAATCACACACACACACACACACACACACACACACACACACACACACACACACACTCACGCCAATGTTTATTTATATATCTATAACTAATTTAGTTGGCATACAAAATAATGAGTTGAATTTTGATACTTTCTATGAGTGTACCATTACACTTTGCACATATTCCCATTCCCTCTTCACCCACTGGTCCCTTTATTTCTGCAAACTGTTACCCTTCTGCTTTCATGGTGTATACCCACATATAACACTTAACATAATTTATATTGCTAAAGTATTTGGTTCATAAGCATAAGAATCTGAATTGAAATGCTCAGAACCCATGTAAAGTCAAATACTCCTCTGATATTCAAAAGACAGGAAAATTCTCACCAAGCCCACTGGTAAACAGCCTGTCAAATGCAGTTACAGCAGCAAGGGCATCCTGTCTCAAGCAAGGTGGAAGGTAAATACTGTTGTCTGCGGATATTCTGTGACCTCTAAACATGCACTACAGCAGGATCACACCCATACTCTTACACAAACACACTCACATCATATGAGCAGACATATGTGTATAATACATACACAGTGTCCTAGTTTCATTTCTGTTGTTATGATAAAATACTCTGACAAAGAACAACTTATGGAAGAAAAATGCTCATTTTATTTCACAAGATCACAGCCCCAAGTTGCAGTCCATAGCTGTGAGGTAGTCAAGGCACGGACCTAAAGCAAGTTCACAGTCAAGAGCAGGCAGAGAGATAGAAGAGTCATGCTTAGTGCTCAGCTAGCTTTGCCTGCTCTTTACATCATTTAGGGCCCAAAATCTGGGAATGATGTTGCCCACTTTCAGGCTGGGTCTTACAATATCAATTAAAGCAATCTATATAGTCCTTCATAAAATGGCCACAGGGCAATCTAAGCTATACAATATCTCATTAAAACTCACTTTACAAGTGGGTGTGTAGTGTATCAAGTTGATAGTATGATGTATTTCATATGTGGAATAACAAAGAAGTTTATTCTTAATTTCCCCTATATTGTACAAAAAAGAAAAAAAGAAAGGAAGAAAGAAAGAAAAAGAAAAGTTAGAATTGCAATATGAGGAAAAGAGAGCCAGGGACACTGAATAAAATTCACCATGGCCTTCAGACAGAAATTCAGAACAGTTTTTTTCAATTAAATAAATTAGGCTTGGAGATACATGCTGGCCTTCTTTTGTTACTTACATTTCAAAACAGAAGCTTATGGTATGTCATCAAATGTACAGCTACAGTGTTGTTTCTTTCTAACCTTCAGATGTGGCCAGACTTTGTCAATAAACCTGCTGAAAATTGAATAGAAATCTCACACAAGATGGCCCCTTCGAGCGAGCACACTGTATTTCACAATTTCGATTATGAGCAGCAAGTGGCTCTGATCGAAATGAACAGTGCTCGCAGCTGCTGCTCTTTCTCTGGCTTGAAACATGCTCAGGCCATGCAATGCTTGGAAACAGAAGCGGCAGCTTCAATGTTGATGAGAGAGATATTTGTAATTAATAATCTCCCTGTACTGCTAAAATTCCCAGCTAAACAATAATGGCAAATGGGTCCTTGTTTCTTGTACGATCACACCCCTTCGTTGTGGTTACCAGTCCCGTTAGGACACATAGTAAATGAATGGTGGATGTCACAGCGTACAAGTGCTGCCAAAGACAATAGATGTTTCTGCCAGACCAAGGACACCGATGGCTTGTGACAAAGGTGAATGGGCTAGGCAGCCCTGGGAATCAGCCTTACTTGGCTGCTGCTAAGAATACAGAGAGTGAAAGAATGGCTAATTTGGTATATAAGTATCTAAAGCTTTCAAAGAAAAACTGGCCTATAATCTGTGATTACCTTTCTTTAAAAAATTCCAATTTCTGAAATGTTTGCAGTAATACAAAATGAGCCCTTAAATATGTTACAGTCAGACTTAACAGATGCTGAATTTTGCTGGTGTGTTTTCACTATTTCTGTGTGAGTGTGTGTGTGTGTGTGTGTGTGTGTGTGTGTGTGTGTGTGTGTGCTTCCTGAGCAAGGCTAAAGAAAATAGATGATACTCAGGTTATTTATTTCTGTTTCCATTGTGTCTCTTGTGTGAATGGTTCAGTAGAATTCACTTAGTGAACACAATGAAACGGGCAGGGAATTGAACAGGTCAAACTCTCCTTAATATATTGTTCACAAAATTTCCCAGTTGTCTTAGTATTGACCTTTAGAGTATTCTTTAAATAAGCAGCTTTGAAGAGAAAAAAATAAAATGAGATAGAAATGCCAGCACCTTAGTCCTGGCTGCCCTGGAACTCTTGTCTCTAAGAACAGGCCAGCCTCGAACTCAGAGTTCAGCCTGCAGTTGACTCCTGATTACTCAAGTTAAGGGCAGTGTGCCTTATTTCCCTGGCCGTCCTCTATTATTTAACACCTTGTCATCACTAAGCAAGTTGATGGCTATTCTAAGCCACCATTTCTTATATGTAAAATAAGGACAGTTTTTATAAAACAGAAAAATTTTAAACACCCAAAGGGAGAATACATGTTTAATGTATCCGAAGTGAAGGTGTATGGACTAGAATTAGAATGTAAAAGGACTTAATAAAATTTCAACCTTTGTTCCTATGGAATTCCATGAAAACTACTTTTTCCAACAACCATCTTAAAAAAAAAAAAAAAAAAAAAAAAAAAAAAGCCTGGCAAAATAAAGAGTTTATGCTGCAAAGTTTGATCTCTCGGTTTGCGATAGCTTGTAGCACGCTGGTTTCCAACCGAATGCTCTCATCCCAGCGCCATTGAGGGCATGTCACAGCTAATTATCTGTCATCACGCCCTGTTGCATAGGCAGTACCTTGCCTGCTGCTGCTGGGATCTCACGCTGTCTGTTGATTCATTTGCATTCCCTCCCGAGAGTCTCTGCTGTGTGTGGAGCACACAAAGCCGAGCCCAGGGGCTAACTGGCAGGCCCGTCTGAAACACAAAACGTTTCTAAGTCCCCTCCTCATTACTTAGTGAGTAATGTGGGGATGTTCGCTGCTTCACGCGCTCTGGCAATGTAAATGGTCATCTGCTGCTTCAGCTGCTTCCAAACCTCTGGGGTGCAGAGCCACATCACTGGAGGAACTGCACTTGCACTTACCCAAATCGTGATGGGAGCGCCTGGGCTTGGCAGCATCCTTCCAGAAGCCTCCTTTGCGGCTACACCTGCTGCCTGTTTGGTTCTTGCAGGGCTTTGAGAGGCAACCTCAGAACAAACCTTGCTGGTCTCAAGTTATTTCCATGTTCCTATACCGAGAAAGGCTCCAGCTCTTCCCAACACCCTTAGCGCTCCTGGTTCAGGGTCTCTGACAACCACTATGTTTCAATTTCATCTCTAAAATGCACATTTGAGATGGAATCGGCTTATGCATATCTAGCTTTTCAAATTAAGGGGGAAGTACTCCCTTAACTGGTTTTCCAGGTTAGATTTGAAATACACCAAGAAATTCTTCCAGAGCATCTACACAT
The DNA here is from genome assembly GCF_943737965.1 of Phodopus roborovskii. Classification (NCBI taxonomy): domain Eukaryota; kingdom Metazoa; phylum Chordata; class Mammalia; order Rodentia; family Cricetidae; genus Phodopus; species Phodopus roborovskii. The sequence goes on from NW_026126447.1 coordinate 15,040,592, forward strand.
AACACACACACCAAACTTTTGGACACAAACTCAAACACACACACACACACACACACACACACACACACACACACAATGTGGCACACACATATATAATGTTGTATTCTGTACCAAAAATAATTTTATAATAATTTTATTATTACTACGGGTAGTGCATAGTTTTAAAGCAGTGAACTGAATTTGACTCAGGTTTTCCTTCAGTACCTTTCAGTTACTGAACTCCCAGGAAAGATGAGCTCCCTGGCTGGGCACCAAAGTGACAGAGATTCTGCTTCATCTTAGTATGAAATTCTTTCTGGTTTCTCTACATTGTGTTATGGTTTTATGACAAGGTACTTCTATACCAAATAAATCCATAGTCTGTTAGGAACAAGAGAAAAAACAAAGCATGGTAAAAAAAAATAATAATAATGAAATAAAATTGAAAAGTGGATCAGGAAACTATTGTAAAAACAGTGCAGAGCCTCAGTGCTTAGAGCTGATTTCCTCTAGGTGTCAGTATAGTCCTAGAATTTACAAATTCTGGATGCAATGCAAAAATAAGAGCAGAGTAAAATGTTTATTGCCAGCTCATACTATCTATGCATTTGAACGGTTTGTCTTTTGAAAACTGAACTGAATTTGCAGCTATGAATGTTCATGTGAATATGGCAGAATAGATTTTATTCTAGGAGAATAAAACATGGCTGACATGTTTCTACAAACCTACTTGTTTTCTGCATCTTTGTAAACATTATGCAACCTTACCATTCATTGTACAACAGTGATGTTTATTGGGGAACTGAAGGATGTCTTATCCTGAGACATTAGTATTTAAAAGCACAATAGTTTCATAACCTTTGGTGGTTATTGATATAGCTGGTGATGATTGAACTCAATTTAATCTGCCCATTGGCATGGATTATTTGCATTACACTTTTATAATCAAGAAGCTAGCACACCAGATATTGGGGGGAAGACAACATGTGAAGATTTCTCATGTGTGGTTGCTATTTATCATAACATGTGCTCTGTTAAGCCCTGGAATCCAATGTTTTCCAGCTACAGAGAATGTTTGTCACCTCCTCCAATGATGAAATTTGTTCGTGTGGCTACTGAGTGCATCTCAAAATTTCATTACTCTTCTCTCAATTTTCCTTTATTTTGAAAAATGTCAAAGCCTAGTTCCCTCTCCACTCACTGCCCCTCCCCACCCCCCATGTGCTCTGGAGAACTTGTCCCTTCCCCCCTTCTGTGCAGGACCTTATATGAATCTCTTAGAATCCACCTTGTATCCTAGTTCCTCTGGAGATGTGAATTATAGGCGGGTGATCCTTTGCTCTAGGTCTAAAATCCATATATGAGCGAGTACATACCATGTACCTGAACAAGGAAAAGCTAATGGGCCCCCAGACTGGTAGCTGGGAAACCAGTATTGGGCCAACTCAGACCCCCTGAACATGGGTCTCAGCTAGAAGGCCTGAGCAGTCTAAAGGACCTCAGACAGTGGAACCAGGATGTATCTCTGGTGCACAAAAGGACCTTGTGGGCACATCCCCCATGGAGGGATACTCCCTTAACCTAGAGGCAGAGAGAAGTCCTAGTCCCTACTTCAAATGACTTGACAGATTTAGATGACCCCTCCTGGATGGCATCACCCTACATATGGAGTGGGGGTGGGATGGGAGGGGAGGGTGGTCGGGGTGCATGTGAGGGAGGGGAGACAGGGAAAGAGGGAGGGAGGGAGGAAGGGGACAGGGAGAGAGAACTGGGATCGATATGTAAAATAAAAATAGAAAAAAAAGCCAAAGCCCTGGGAAATTTAAAAATAATAATTACTGCCGACACATCATCAGATGCATCAGATAATATTTTGTGATGTTTTGTTTCTCTAAGTAAATACTTGGTCATATAATTTTAGTAAAACATAGTTCTGAAGAGGTAATAGAAAGCATCATTTTTTTTCACCTGGGCTCTGATGACTTACAATTTTAATCCCAGCAGAGGAGGCAGAGACAGGTGGATCTTGTGAGTTCCAGGCCATCCTGGTCTACAGAGGGAGTTCCATGACAGTAAAGGCTGTTCAACACAGAGAAACCCTGTCTCAGAAAACAAAAGCATTGTTTTTCAATAACCCAGGGAATGGAAACAAACTCCCTTGCTTACAATAGCATCCTCCATTGAAGCCTTAATAACATGGAGAAAGCACTGAATGCTGGTATGATTGGAAGGATGCAGACCTCAGGCTGTCAGTGAATCCCTAGGGCTGCAAGCAGCAAGCCCTAATAAGACAAGCCCAGAGCCTTTGAATCACTAAGGCAATTCATTGTGGAACCAACAGTCTATGTTCTGACCATTCAGGATGATCCTAGCCTGTGTCAATAACTACACTCCCATGAAAGGGAGCCAGCAATTCCAAAAAGGGTGAATGCATGGTTTGGGATTGACAGTCTCAAATGCTCTTGATAAGAATCATTGTAAAATTCAAATACAACATAATAATGATAACTTCCTCAAATTGAGGTAAAATACAAATTTGTTCCTTATTGTTAAACACAGAAAAAGCTAAGCTAGGTAAAACATTGTGGTGAAGGTAAATAAATGTCTGTTCATTTAGTTCTCTGCTTGAACTAGTGACAAATTCTTGGCCTGTCCTGTAGACAGATTTTTTTTTTTTTTTGAGCTTCCATCACACACACAAAAAAAAAGCACAGGGACTTATTATTATTAAAGCTTGGCCTACAGCTTAGGGTTGTCCAACTGGCTCTTATAACTTAAATTAACCCATTAAATTAATCTACATTTTGCCTCATGGCTTTTTACCTCTTGAACCTGCTGTTTCCTCTCCTTATCCTCTGTTGTCTCTCATGTGCCTAGATTAATCTTCTCTTCTTCTCTCTCTGTCTGGAACTTCCACCTAACCTCTTCCTGCCTAGCTATTGGCCATTCGGATCTTTATGAAATCAGTCAGAAGGTATAGTGTACAAAAGACTATTCCACAACACTGTCCTGAGCTCTTGGTCTTCTCAACAGGTCTTCTCAACATGTTTCATGGCCCCATCACCAACTCAACCAATCATGTTACTCACAGTTAAAAGTCAAAATTCTCCACAAAATACATTGCAACCAACACAAAATAAAACAAAAGAGGTATGGTAAGCATAGCACTCACTCAGAAGGTAGAGGCAGGCAGATATCTGAGTTTGAGGCCTGCTGGGTTTACAGAGCAAGTTCCAGGCCAGCCAGTGCTACACAAAACAAAACATACCTTTATTTAAATAGAGATTCTTAAACAACATTTTAATAGATGTCTATAGTAATTATTTTATTTGTTTAAAATATTGGGATGGTTATTCTTGGCTGTCAACTGTACATTGTCAGTTAACTGAAACACATAGGCCTGGGTACACCTGTGAGGAATTTTTTTCTCAACTAAATCATTTGAATCTGGAAGAACCATTCTAAATCTGGATGTTTTGAGGTAGGAAGACCCACCTTTAATCTTAGCCACAGCTTTTGGTGATAGCCTATATAAAGGACATGGAAGAAGGAGCTTTCCTCCTTTGCTTACATGCCCTCCCTCTCAATGGCAAGTCCATTCCTTCATTGTCATTGGAGTCCACTTTTTCAGGATTCCAGTATATAAGCAGGACATCCAGTCTCATAGACTAAATAAATGCTGGATTCTTGAACTTTCTGTTAGTAGACAGCCATCATTGGCATAGCTGGACCACAACCTGTAAGCCACTCCAATAAATCGTATATATAAATACAAATCTCTTAACTTCCAAGTCATTTTAGCTGAGTTGAGCCTAACATTTGATCTGGACTTTCCACCCTGTTGAGTAGGGCAAAATCCTCCTTGTCTTTTCTGGTTTCTAGTGTGCCATGGCTTTTTTCCTTGGCTCCTGTGCCTTCCTCTAGCCATAAACCCTAAGTCTTGCATTTCCCAGCTCTAACTGTGTACATTTATTTCTGTCACAAGGCCTTCTTTGCTTCTCTTTATTGAATCTCCCCTTTACTCCACCTTTTCAGGAAATGTGTGATTGTATTTCAGACCCACCCAGGTAATCCAAGATAATCTCCCCATCTTGAGATCTTAATCACATCTGCAAAGTCCACATTATCCTACAAGGTAAGACTCCCAGATTCTATGGATTAGGGCATCTTCGGAGCCATTTCTCAGCCCTTCACAACTGGTTCCTTTGTGAGAAACTGGCTCAGCTATTACCAGCAGAGGAAAATGAAGCCAGTTTCAGATTCTTCATGTTTCTTTACTAAACTCCCATGAAAAGTTTATCCCTAACTCTCTTCTGATGATGATCAGGGCAATAAATCAAGACTATAAAGCTGACTGAAAGATTCTAAGTCACCCTCATAAATCTTGAAAAAAATTTCTTGTTCTTCAGTATTTTTGGTTTTTTGTTGGGTTTTTTTTTTTTTTTTTTTTTTTTTTTTTCTGTCTTACCCATGTGAGTCTACTGCTTGCTATTTCTACTGAAGTTACTTCGGCTCTGAACTCTTTGTTCTTACCCAAAACATAACTTAAAATTCTTCCTCAATAATTCAGTTTGTTTTTCTTTTCTTTATTACTCACATAATTAAAATATTTATGCTACAAATCAAACATTATAATTCTATAACATTTTTACAAACAATGGGCCAGGTGTGATAGTGCAAGGCTTCAATCCCAGCACTCAGAAGTCAGAGGTAAGAGGAACTCTGTGAACTTAAGGCTAGCCTAGGTTACACAGGTCCAATCTATAGAGTGAGTTCTAGATAGCCAGGACTAGACTGTGAAACCATTTCCGGAAGGGGAGGGGTATTCTTTACAGAATAGAGGAAAACAACCATAAATTCACATTGGAATCATGAGAAACTTCAAATAGCCAAAGAATTCTTGAACAAGGCAAGCATAGCTGGAGGTGTCACAATAACTGATTTCAAGAAATACTCTCAAAAATAAATCATTAGAGACAAAAACACAGAACAAGCCACAGTAGCCAAGGCATCATCTTGGCATAACAGATACTTAGACCTGTGGCTTTATAGAGATCCCAGAAACAAATCCATGTGTCCACAACAAACTAATTCTCAAGGAAGGCATCAAATACACACACTATATTAAGGACAGTCTCATCAATAAACAGTGCTGCAAAAACTAAGTATCCATGGGAAGAATTTTATATCACTTGTTGTCTGTTAGGGTTTCTATTCCTTCCTTCGACAAAACACCATGACCAAAGCAACTTGGGGAGGAAAGAGTTTATTTGACTTGTACTTTCACAGCACTATTCATCATCAAAGGACAGGAACTCAAACATGGCAGGAACCTGGAGGCAGGAACTGATGCATAGGCCTGGAAAGAGTGCTGATTACTGAGACCTCCTACAGCAATCATTAATTAATGATTTACAGATGTGCCTACAGCCCAATCTTATGCAGGCACTTTCTCAACTAGGGTACCATCCTCTTAGATGACACTAGACTGTCAAAATGATGTAAAATGAGTCAGCATACTCACCTTATATAACATCAGCTAAAAAAATGAATGGAATAGTTTAACATAAAATCTGAAACTATGTAAGTCACTAGAATAAAATGGAAAAAATATTTCAAACTGACAGTACAGAAAATGAATTGAAGAAATTACACCCAAGGCAGATGTATCTGCATGGTGAAACAAACAGCTAACAAAGTAGAGAGACAGACAACCTACAGATGGGAGAAAATACTTATGCACAATTCATTGGACAAAGAACTAAAAAAAAGTTTGAAAATTCAGAACATATAAGGAATTCAAAATCCTAAACACAAAGAAAGAATCATATAATTATATGACTAATAGGCAAATGATTTTCATAAATAATCCTGAAGAGAAAATAAGGACGAGAAGGGGAATTCTTTCGCATTGTTGTTGGGATGAAAAGTATTGCAGCCATGAGGTAAGCCTTTACTGTGTTTCCTCAAAAAACTCAACAAACCTACATGTGACCCCACTGTATTTTCTCTGCATATATGGCTGTGTACCAAGGAGGCCAGATGAAGTGTCACATCCCTTAGAAATGTAGTTAGAGATGGTTATGAGTCACTGTGAATCAAACCCAGTTTCTCTGCAAACTATCAAGTACTCATAACTACTGAGCTATCTCTCCACCACCACCACTTCTTTTAATGTCTATGTGTATGAGTGTTTTATTTTCCTGTGTGTCTGTGCATCACATGTCTGCCTGGTGTCCACAAAAGCCAGGAGATTACTTCAGATCCCCTAAGACTGGAGTTATAGACAGTTATAAGATGTCATGTGCATCTTGGGAAATTGAACCTAAAACATCTGGAAGAGAATCCAGTGCTCTTAACCACTGAGACACTTTTTCAGCATATGTGTGTGTGTGTGTGTGTGTGTTGAAATATTACACCAAACCTCATCAATATGTACAATGCATTATAATAAAAAAACCAAAATGCTAAAATATGTTAAGAAAAAAATGTCTTTCTGAGCCACAGCCTTCAGAAGAAATGTCAGCTCACCAGCCCTTGTGAAAATATCTTTTAGACTCAATAATTGCCAGAAGGCAATCTCCTCCGTTCATGGTTCACTGCAGTACAAATTCTCCTTAGGAGTTCTCAATATTCCTAATAGTTTTAATCACCTTTCCTGAAACAGTAATTCTCAACTTTTTATTCTGTAGTCACTCTGATCCTCAAGTGATGCATCCCAGACCCCAGTGAGCCCTAAAACCACCACTAATACTGACCACATATGTGCTGTTATCTCCCATGTATTCATCATATATATCATAGTTTCCATTTATAACCTGAGCTAAGTAACAGCTCCATAATAAGTAATAATGCCATAGAGCTTTGTGCTATAATAGTTACCAGCAGGTTGACTTTTGCACCATGTCACCATGTCATGGCAGCCAACTAGTGCTAAGGCAATTAATAGCTACTATATTCAGGAGCATAAGTAGTGTGAACACTATAGACAGAAAGATGATTTGATGTGGGATAATGTTCTTATTCACTGTAAAGTTTTGTCACTCGTATTAGTTTAATAAAATTGGCCAGTAGCCAGACAGAGCATATAGGCAGGGCTACAAGACTAGGAGAATTCTGGGAAGAGGAAAGGAAGAGACACAATTACCAGCCAGATACAGAGGAAGCAAGATGGGAATGCCTTACTGAGAAAAGGTATCAAGCCATGTGGCTAAACTTAAATAAGAATTATGGGTTAATTTAAGTTGTAAGAGCTTGTTAGTATTAAGCCTGAGCAATTGGCCAAATGGTTTATAATTAATATAAGCCTCTGTGTGTTTATTTGTGATTGAATGACTACACAACAGGGCGAAACAGAAACTTCCACTTACAATGATTCATATCCTGAATGGCAGGGATAGGAATAGTGGTTACAATTTCATCACAGCAATCAGAATAGAGCCTGGTGGAGGTGGCACATGCCTTTAATTCCAGCATCCAGAAGACAGAGACAGGTGGATCTCTGTGAGTTCCAGTCCAGCCTGTTCTACAAAGAAAGTTTCAGGATAGCCAGAGCTGTTACACAGAGCAACCCTGTCTTGAAGCAAACCAAAACAAAAAATAAACAAACAAAATAATCAGAACAGTACACAACTTGAAACAAATATTTCCAAGTTCTCTCTTAAATATTTTCAAATACAAGTTGACAGTAAGGACAGGACAGAGAGCACACAGTTATCACCCCCAGAAGCTGCAGTTTCATACAGTAATCTGTGAGGCAGTCCAGTCCAGTTGATAAATCATCTAGAATGTCAACTCTGTATAATATACCCCACCACTCTGTGTAGTATATATACTGCCTTCTTTTGCCTTGCCCCGAGCCACAGTGCACATGGCTCCATCCATGAGTCACTGCCCCAAACAGGAACCAGTCTGGATTCCTTCTTTCTCCTTCACCTTCCAGTTGATTATCCTATCTTTATAATCAATATACATCCTCCAAAATATGACAAAGCTCTCTCTCTTCCCTAATCCTCTACTAGACCATCACAGTGTTTGTTTCTTTGTAATATTTTCCTGTTTGCCCATCTGAATGTGGAATAGCTAGTGTTTTGGAGTGTTTTTGTTGTTGTAGGTGTATGACAGACTCTCAGGTAGCCCGTCGTCCTGGGACACAGCCCTGCCTATATGATCCTGCCCCAGCGGCAGCTCTTTTCTGCACTCCGATTTGCCCAAGGCATATTCTTGCCCGTTCCCACTCTTATATTTCATCAATACTGCAATTTTGGGGGTGGAAACCACATCTTAATTTGAATATGATATACTTCAGATCACCCAGCACGAAGTAGCATCTTCTGTACATAGTTATCAGAAGGAATAAATCTGAAGAGTGAATTTTCCGAGCTGTTACTGCTGTGACATCTTCCAGCAGTTACTGTTGTGACATCTTCCAGCTTCCACCAGGGGGCACTATGTCATTCTCTAAAGGGAACGTTTCACCAAAAAATGGGAACCCATGCATGCAAGCTCAAGGGCTGGTGCACTGTCTCAAACCTGCCCACCCTGGTGTGTGTGTGTGTGTGTGTGTGTGTGTGTGTGTGTGTGTGTGTGTGTGTGTGTGTGTGTGTGTGTGTGTGTGTGTGTGAGGGAGGGAGGGAGGGAGGGAGAGACTAGGAATTAGATCTGTGCTAGGTAGGCAGAAAGAAGGGACACAGATAGATTGTAAAGATGAAAAACATGGGTCTTCTTCCTCATAGTCCTAAAAAAAGACCTTAAAGGTCTACCAGGCTTTTTCTCAAGCCAGCAGGCCCCACCCCACACTGTGCCCTACCCAAGCACTGCTAGACAAGTTCAAGGCCTGCTCCAGACATATTTACCCCCAAAGTGTGTGCCCATCAGTATCTCTGTCGTTGTTCAAATTAACCAAACATAAATTAGGGGAGGAAGACCCCTTGATGCCCCTTAAAACCATTAGCACATACAAAGGGTAGGTTTTGCGCTCCTCCTCTCTCTGTGTCTTGCTATGTGTGTGCACTCACAGTTCCTCGCCCCTAAGAAAATCCATTGTTCTCTAGCTGATTCTGATTGCCGGGGATGCACTCTGTCAGAGTGCTTCTTTTTAATTCTGTAACTAGCAGATAAACCAAATCTGGTCCAGACATCTAAAGGGTAACAGTTTGCACAGGGTAGGCCTCTTCTCACAGCTGCTCATTTTTACTTGCAAAATGTAGTTCTCCGTGTCGGCATTTCATTTATGTTTTACTAAATCAAAAAAGAAGTATTAAACTAGTGGATAAATATGATCGTCAAACTTCCTAAATAGAAATGACATAGTGTTTTTTTTTTTTTTTTTTTTTGTTTTTTTGTTTTGTGTTTGGTCAGACTGCTAGCATCCAAAGGTGAAAACAATTAATCCCACCTCCCTATCCCCCCACCACACTGAATTTCCAAATTTCCACTCTGGACAGAACAGGAGTCTGATTGTCAAAGTCCCCATCCTGTACACCTTCAGCCTCTGACAGTGACAGACTCAATCTACCCTTACTTACCTTTAGACTGATGTAGAAGATCAACAAGTACAAAAGACCAGTGAAGACAGAAAGGAGGGGGGCTTTGGGGAAATGGATAAGGAAGTAGGGGTGGGGGAGAACAAGGTGTTGAAGAAAGCAGGCTTCAGAAAAGAGAAAGAACAGGAGATACAGCATTTCAGCAAGGAATAAACAGTCCTCTAGACAAAGAGCAAAGGATCACCAGCCTATAATTCACACCACCAGAAAAACTAGAATACAAGGAGGAATCTAAGAGATGCATGCAAGATCCCTCACAGAAGAGGAAAGGAAAGAGATCTCCTGAGCATATTAGGAGTGTGGAGGCAGTGAGTGGAGAGGGAGCTAGGGGAAAGAGAAGGGGAGGAGAGGAGAACATATGGGATTAGGAAGATTGAGTCAGGGGAGGAATAGATGAGAGAAGAGAGAGAGAGAGAGAGAGAGAGAGAGAGACCATAAAAGAGGGAGCCATTATAGGTTTGAAGAGAAAACTGACTCTAGAGAAATGTCCAGAGACCTACAAGAATGACCCCAACTAACAATCTGAACAACAGTGAAAAGTCTACCTTAAATGTCCTTCCCTGACAGTGAGACTGATGCTCATCTAGTAGCTGATGGAAACAGAAGCAGACACCCACAGCTAAACACTGAGCAGAACTTCTGGAATCCAGATGCAGATAGGGAGGAGTGATAAGAAAAGGGGTCAAGACCAGGCTACAGAAACCCACAGAAACAGCTGACCTGAACAAGGGGGAGCTCATGGACCCCAGACTGATAGCTGGGAAACCAGCATTCAGACCCCCTGAACATAAGTCTCACTTAGAAGGCCTGGGCCTGGGACCTCTGACAGTGGAACCAGGATGTATCCCTGGTGCACAAAAGGACTTTGGGAGCACATTCCCCATGGAGAGATATTCCCTTAGCCTAGAGGCAGGGAGGAGGGCCAGGACCATATTCCAAATGACTTGACAGATTTTGTTGATCTTTCCTGGAAGGCATCACCCTCCCTGTGGAATGGGGGAGGGTGGGAGGAATGGGATGGGAGGGGGGGTCAGGAATATGGGAAGGAGGGAGCAAGGGGAGGGAACTGGGATCAATATTAAAATAGGAAAAAGTTTTAAAAAACAAAAACAGGAATAAACAATCCTTCACATCTCTTTAGCATGGCTTGAGAGGAGACCACCTTTGCAAGGGTCAGCTCTTGGCCAAAGTGTTAAAAATGAGCCCAACTGGAAAGTCAGGTCTCCACCCAGGCCAGAGCAGCTACCCTCCAAACCACCAAGGGTTTTTGTTTGTTTGTGTTTGACTGGAAAGAAAAGGCAACCAGGGCCAGAATCTTCTCTTTTTTTCCCCATCACTTTGCTTTGTTTCTTGAGATGAGATACTGTAGCCCAGGCTGCCTTAGAAGTCACTATGGAACCTAGGCCAACCTCTAACCTAGAAATTTCAGCTTCCCACATGCTGGGATTACAGCCAGGAGCCACCATACCTGGCGTCCAACACTTTCTTGATGTGAAACAAGCCATTAAACCTAATTTTCCAAGCTACAAAACTGGTTTTACCTGGCTCACTTGTTGCTAGGGGCAGTCACTTTCTGTATCAGCTGATAGGCAAAGTAGTGACAGCAGGACTAATGTAGAAGCTGAAACATGGAGTAAATATGAACTAAATGAAAACATCTTGGGTGACTACACAGAAAAAGAGGCCAATTTCAAAAATACTCCTTGCAGTCTGGTGTTTGAGGGACTAACAAGAAAGTTGCAGACTATTTACACCTCTGAGACACCAAAGCACAGGGAACTGAGCAAGGAGTGTCTACCTCAAGAAGCAGCCAATTCCTAAAATACCAGAGCTATAGATTCATTCTACTGCTTTAAAACCTGTGACTCCTGGTTAACCTGTGTGGAGACAGGTGACCCTGGACATCTTAACAGATATTCTCATCTAGATAATACTGATCTTATCAGGCCCCATCCCTTTAAGCAGATTTTTAAAAAGAGAGTCTGGAAAAAAGTTCCAGAAAACCTGGAAGGGAAGAAGGAGGCAGTTTAGAGAGAGGTAGCTCTGTGGTCTGATACATAGCCTCTGTCAGCCATGCTGAAGTTCATATTTTAATATGTTTGTTTCCATTTGTGAATAAAATTAAAAAAAAAAAACACCAAGTAGCAGAGCTTTTATTCAGAAGAAATCCTGCTTGAGCAAATTATTTTCAAAGTTCAGATAATGAAGCCAAAGAGGACATCTCTCCAGGGAGCCTGACTTTGAACCCCTGATTTTGAAATCTTTGTTAAAGCAGCAACCTAGAGTGCACAGCTCTTATCTATGTCTAAATTCTCCTCTCTTGTCATTTCACACATAGTAATACCTTTAATATATGTCAAAATATATTCTTAATGTTCTTAATTCATGTGCCAGCAGCCATGATGTCACAAAAGATGTCTTGAACACAAGTAACTTCATCAACTTGTCTTTACAAATAACGTTCTCTCCTTTGTTGTCCCAGCCATTTTATGCCAACAGCTAAAGAAGTTCAAATGCTGGATTGCTACAGAGAAAGGCAAAACAATATTAAACAGCCTTCTTATTATTTATATTTAATTTCTAGATTCATAAAATAAATTAGGTTTTCATTAAATAAAGTATATAAACAAAAATAAATTAGTAAAAATAAAACATTAAATTATATTTAATGTCCAGAATTAAATATAGAAGCTGGCACTGACACTGTCACTATTTTTAAATTTACCACCACAGCCTGGTGTCACTGCCAGCATTTTGCAGGAATGATGGAACTGAGGGCACTGTGGTCCAGTTGAACAGACACTAAAATACATTTATCTCATAAAAGGAGAGAAATAAATACAGCAAGATTCTTTGTAAATGTGTAATGTTTGGAAATGCATTGATAGCCTTAATTTCATAGATACCCCTTTAAAACTCAGAACTTAAATTCCACAGTGACACAGAACTATTTAGAAATTGTATTATAGTCTGTAGTGAACTCTCAGTTGTCTCTAAATGTGATTGGCTACAGCTTTTTTCAGATTGATCAAATAAACTATTAAAACTTCTTTTTAAACAAAGAATATATAGACTGTGGCAAGGGTCTCACTATATGTCCACTGCTTAAATTCATTCCTACCATGCATAAGGGACCATAATTTACAAGATGCAGAGAGCATGGACTCCGGGAGATAATGAAAGATCATATATACAAATCTGTGTCATTAGCAAATGTTTCAGTAATTCTGCCTTGATTAGAGTTCCAGAAAGTTTCTGAAGGAGTCAACTTCAAGAGTCCGATGGTGTTAGAGACAAAGCTGCCCTGGGACACACCTGCCCTGTTCCTTGCAGGAAGTCTGCACTGCATCCAAGCTGCTTCTAATCCCAGGAGTCCCTGGAGGAAGGTGAAGCAACTCAGCCTTCCCCATCCTTGTCACTGGCTGGGTCCTTGTCTGAAGTGAGAGAATAATAACAGAAAGCTAAAACAACAAAGCAGAGTAAGAATATCATAAAATTGATTGAATATTAGTTTAATCGTAGAAGAGTTCAAAGGAAAAGGAAGACATAACTCAGTAGATAAAGCACAGTACTTCTGATTAGATTGCTGCAGAAACAGCAAGCATAGTGAAACATGACTGAATAAAGAGAGGTGATAAATGACCAAACTGAAGGAAACATAGTAAGATGTTATTTGATTCCTCTTGGTGTCCCCCCCTCCCTCCATGGAAATAAAAACCTGCCTTCCCTTGTTCCAGGTGCACAAATGGTATCTCAAACAAGTCTGTGGCCTGCCTCAGGGGAAGGTAAAAAAACCTTCCCAGTTCTTTTATCTTTTCTCTCTCTCTCTCTCTCTCTCTCTCTCTCTCTCTCTCTCTCTCTCTCTTTCTCTCTCTCTCTCTGTGCTTTATTATTTTTCTTATTCTTTCTTTCACTTTTCTTTTCAAAACAGGGTTTCTCCTTGTAGTCCTGTAGATCAGGCTGGCTTTGTACTCAGAAATTCACCTGCTTCTGCCTCCTGAGTGCTTGGATTGTAGGTGTGTACCACCAGGCCCAGCTTCTGCTCTTTTTTCTTCTATGCCTTTCAGTTTATGCTCAAATACCAAGAGGATATCATCTGGAGGTAACATATCCTGAACAGTCACTCACACTTGGGAGTACAATTTTGTCAGGTTTCATTATTTTTTCAGAAAAATAAAGCATTACTATATGTAAATCTCCATTTTTGGTTCTACTGATTTGCAGATCTTTTTAAATGCTGTACAAGTTTAAATATGCATGTCATATAAATAAAATTGCTTGCCAGTTGAATACCTCTTAGAAAAAAAAATAATCCATGTACTATGAGAAAAACTGTTAGATACAAAAATCAATACATTGGCTATGACTTAATAGGAGACAATTTTTTTCAGAAGATAGAAGGGACAATTAGATGTTCAAATGGAATCAAAGATTCAAAGAAAGGGGAAAACTGGAAAAGTTTTCATTGTGAAACATGATGTAAGGCACATATAACCTTTAATTCCTGGTTATATTGTTGTGATTGTCATTGCTTATCAAAATCTCTATTGGTAGATGTTTTGGGCAGTTTCAATTTTTCTCTGCATGAGAATCAGTGAAGAAGAAGAAGACCAACTCAAACTCATTAAAACACATTAAATGATTCAAGGCTGACACACCTGATTAAAGTCTGCAGGAAAGGCATTGATCCATTCAATAAGAGGTCAGGCTCCACTGCTCTGAGAGTCTCTTGGTCCTAATCTCTGGAAGGGTCTGCTCAGTTCTTTAGCTGATGCAAAATTTATAAGAAGAAAGTCTGAGCCTCATATCCAAATAGCAACTTGAAGAAAAAGAGAAATCACTTGTTCTATGATGCACAGCACTGTCTTGAAAATCCACCTACCCATGGTTTTGTGAAACAGCTGGGAGGGCTAGCCTAGCAATTCTACTGCTTAGCCATGAGAACTATCTGGGGCCAGGCCATCTGTCTCGAACTCAAGAAGCATCTCTTACATTCCACACTCAGGTGCTAAGCCTGAGAATGGTGCTGTGGTCCTATGCAAACATTTTCAGCATGGGAAGCATCCTCTTCTAAGCTTCTGAAACCCAGAGAAGAAGCTAGGTAGTTTGTCCTGAAAAGGACTGAGTCCACAGTCTTAGCCAGGTGACTTTACCCAGCTTTCAGAAACCCAGAAAGAGGCCAGGAGCCACATCTATCCTTCACCATCACAGAAGGTAGCTCACAGCCTTCCCTGAAAAACTCAGCCTGATGAAAGCCTTCTGAAATATATGGGAGATATTGCCCACCCACTCCCAATTCCAGGAAAAGATAGAGGAAACCATCTGTAAGCTGGTTGCCCCTGGATTCTACACAAAGTCTCATAACATACACTCCCAGATAGATGGATATACTGTTTGTTATGCTGAAGTAGCACAGCCTCTGTAAGCACCTGGAATCTTCCCTACAAGGTTATTAGCAACAATTTGGGAGAAGTAGAATACATGGGTGCATTTCTGAACACAATCTATCAAAGCCAAGCCAAGAATGTATAGAAAATTTAAACCAATAAAAAGTAATAAGACAACAACAACAACAACAACCAGACTCTATAAAGAAAAGCCAGAATCAATGGACTTTGTCGCTGAGTACTATCAGGTTGTTAAAAACCAGCTAACACCAATTATACTCAAACTATTCTAAAAAGTTGAAACATTTAACTTTATTCTATGACATCAGCCTTACCTGGATACCAGAGAAGAGTACAATACAATAACAACAAAAACAAAACAAAACAACATCAACAAAAAACAGACCAATATCACTGATAAACAGCTCCAAGTCTTCTCAACAAAACACAAGCTAAGCAGTCATAGCAAAACCAAAGATTATATATCAGAACAAACTGAAATGTATCCAAAATTAGAAGAATGAATCAAGAGGCAGAGGTCCAAAGACTTACGTAAGTCTCAATGTTAAAGAGTAAAAGACAAGCATTATATGCCCATCTTCATGGTCAGACAAAAATATTCAATAGAGGTCAGTACTCTAAGGGCTGAAAACTGTTAAGAAATGAGATATAGAATGAACACATCTCAAATAACAAAAAGCATATAAGGCATTCACAGAGCTGACCTCACATGGAATGTGGAACAATGAAATTCTTTTCTCTAAGAGTTGGAACAATCAGAACCCCAGTACCAATACCACCACCATCTTTTTTTAAATTAATTTTTATTTAAATTAAAAACAATCTTATTTTACATACCAATTCCAGCTCCCTCTCCCTCCCACCCTCCCCCACCCCACCCCCCATCCTCTCCGTAGGGAGGGTGAGGCCTCTCATGGGGAATCCTCAAAGTCTTTTACATCACTTGGGGCAGGAACTAGCCCCTCCCCCATGTATCTAGGCTGGGAGAGTATCCCTCCAAAGGGAATGGGCTCTCAAAGCCCATTCATACAGTAGGGATAAATACTGGTTCCACTGCCAGTGGCTCCATAGCCTGCCCAGAGCCCCCAACTAAAACACATGTTTAAGGGACCTGTCTGGGTCTTATGCAGGTTCCCCAGCAGTCAGACAGGGAGGGGTCTGTGAGCTCCCACTTGCTCAGGCCAGCAGTTTCTGTGAGTTTCCCCAGCATGGTATTGACCCAAGTGGATATTAGACATAGAGCAAAGGATAACCTGCCTTCAGTCCACAATCCCAGAGAAGCTAGGAAACAAGGAGGACCCTAAAAGAGACATACATGGATCCCTGAGAAGGGGAAAGAGACCAGACCTCCTTAGTAAATTTGGAGCATGGGGGTTGGAGGGGGGAGGTAGGAGAAAGAGGAGGAAGGGGAGTGGGGAGGAGATCATGAGGAAGGTCCACTTGGGGGAAGAACAGAGAAGGAGATCAAGGAAATAGATACCTTAATACAGGGAGCTCTTAATGGGCTTAATGAGAGATCTGTCACCAGGGAAATCTCCAAGGATCCACAAGGTGACCCCAACAAAGAATCTAAGCAATAGTGGAGAGGCTATCTTAAATGCCCTTTCCCTATAATGAGATTGATGACTGCTTTAAATGCCATCATAGAGCCTTCAACCAGTAGCTGATGTAAGTCCAAGCAGATTCACAGCTAAGCACTAAGCCCAACTCTGTTAGAGGGAGTAATGATGAGCAAAGGGGTCAAGGCTATGCTGGGAAAACCCATCACCACCTTTTAATATTCAGTCAACTGAATAGTAGACAGATTGAAAAAGTAATAACTCGGGAGAAACAAACCAAGGCTTCCCAAATAGCAATGGACCAGTTAACTGCCCTTGCTTACAGGTGACACACAATATATGACCCTATAGCATACCACACAGGATAGTACTCAGAAGAGAACCATGATGGCCTAAATCAGCATGTAGGCTACTTACTACAACTGAAGACAGAAACTGGTTAAAAAAAAAAAAAAAAAAAAAAAAAGTTGCATGCTCACAGACAACTGTTCTTTGTGTCAAACCCTAAATAGAAGACATGGGTCCATGAAACAGCTAGAAACAAACGTGGAGAGAACTTTAAGACATGGGCATGGTAAATGAGCTTTTGCATTAGATGCTAAAAGCACAGGCAGTGAAATAAAATATAAATGAATTACATTCTCTTAAACCAAGAAGCTTCGACAAAGGAAATGCTCAAGAAAGTTTAGACATCAAGTAAGGTTTGGTATTCCTTTTTTTTTTTTTTTTTTTTTTTTTTTTTTTTTGGAATTGGGTATCTTCAATCATTCTCATGCTAGGGATAAATTACACTTAGTTATGATGTATGATTTTTTATATGTTATGGAATGTGTTTTGCTAGTGTTCTGTAGAGTTTGAAAGCATATTGGGCTAATTATCTTAATGGACATTCTGCAAAAACCTTACTATTTGGGCAGGTGTGATGGCACATATCCTTAATTCCAGCATTCTGGAGAAAGAGGTAGAGACTGTGAGTTCAAGGTCAGCTTAGTCTACAAATCAAGTTCCAAGTCAGTCAGTCAGAAATAACTAACTAAATAAAATACTGTCTTGTCATCTAGTGTATAAAATTCCTCAATATCACTAAGCATCATGACCCTGTAAATCAAAATCACAGTCACAAGAAGATATCACTACACTCCCAATGAAAAATGGCTACCATCAAAATTAAATTCAAATAGTAAACACCCTAATTTGATCATCCCACATTGTATGCTATGTGCAATTATCATATATATGTCCATGCACTTCAAAACCTTACTTTATAAAAATACTAGATTAGGATATCCTTACAAAAGTATAATAATAGATAAATAAGAATTGATTCCTCAAGGTATTAACCTCCTTGTATATAAACAAAGCCCAAAACAAAATAGAAAAACTACATCTGTGAGATTTAAGCTGAAAAGATGAAGGTGTCCTCTGGGTTTTTGTAGTGTTCTCTGTTGGCCACTCCCCAAAGACCTGCACCCATAATCCTTTCTCTTACTACTTCCAAGATTCGAAGTGTTCTTCAGTGAGTCTCCTCTGTGCACACTTTCATCATACAGGTCACACTTTGTGAATGTATTATGTCTGTGTCTATATGTATCTTTTCCATCAGCTTCTAAGCTGCCTGAAGTAAGGGATTTAGTTTCCCTAGCACCCATGCCTTTGCACAGACCTTGGAAAGCCACATGTAATAAATGAATATTCATTGAATAAATGGCATATACACTACTTATTATTAAGCAGCAGCCATTTTTTAAATTTATGATGGAGAAGTCTGACCTCTTCCTTTCTGGAGGCCCTATTTGTGAACATAAATGTTTGAGCACTGTATTTTACTTGCTAGGACTAATTTCTGAACTCTTTTAGTTCTCTTGATAAGAGGCATGTCTTCTCACTATTCCCGGCCATGTTATATACCCCCTGTGACCCTGACCCTCCAAAGAGGAGGTTGGAGGTGCATCTTGCAGAATGGCATCACCTGAGTTTTCCCTTTTTAATCCTTTTTTGTTTTGGAAGCACCATCCCAGCAGAATCAAGCCTCTTATAGAAAATAGATTGGTTTTTGTTTGTTCGTTTGTTTTGTTTATCAGAGTCACACAGAGAATGTGGTAGATGAATAATTCCTCCAAAAAACACAGATACTCAATTTCTAATCTGAGGATTCGAGAATGCTACCCTATTTGGTAAAATAAAAGGATTTTTTTTTTTTCCCAATGTAATTTAGATTTGGCCCTACATGCTCCGCCAAGTTTTTTTTTTTTTTTTTTTTTTTTTTTTTTGTGGTTTGTCTGCAATACTAGGGACAGAGCCCAGGGGATTAGGGGATTGTGCTCAGCCTCTGAACCACAGTCCTAGTCACTTGTGAAATCTTAAATTTAGACAGGTTTCACTATGTAACCTAGATTGGCCTTAAATGATCATCTGAACCAACTCCTGCCCCAACCTGCCAGCCAAGTACGCCAGACTACAGGCCTGTGGATCAACAGGTTATTTTATTACCATATATTAACTGTAGGAACAATAGACTTTATCATGACATCTTCAGGTACATAATATCCACATCTCTCATTATTCTCTCTTGATGCTACGTTCCCTTGCCTCACCCCTTCCTCCCCCAAACTGTCCCCACTCTCCTTCCTGTCATTTTCTCTAAAGTTGTCAGAGATGAGTGTTCTGTTTGCTTGTCTCGTCCTGAGACAAGGTCTCACTCTGTGACTCCAGCTGTCCTGGAACGTGAGGTGATCCTTTGGTTAAGATTACAGTCCTGAGCACCATGCCTGGATTTTGACAAGTGTTTTTTTGTCGAACAGAGAGAACTAGAGGGGAATCAGACATGTATATAAAGGAGAAGGCCGTGTAAATTTGGAGGCAGGCAATTAGTGAGGCCCTGGAACATCCCCAGCTGGGGGAAGGTGACTGTAGCATAGAACAGACACCTCCAAAGCCCACAAAAGTAGCACAGCCTCGGGAACATCTGCAGCTCTCACTCTGGTTCCTTTCCCTCCTGGATTTTGTCCTGTTTTAAGCCATAGGGTTTTTGGAAATTTTCCACTGTGTCCTCAGGCAGCAAAGCCATGCAGGAATGGACCAGAGGCAAGCAAGCCATCATGATTAGTACAGCTACAGAAATCTCTGGTATCCCTCTACTTTTCTTCATAAAATACCCTGCCTTTGGGCTATGCTGATCTCTCTCTCTCTCTCTCTCTCTCTCTCTCTCTCTCTCTGTCTGTCTGTCTGTCTGTCTGTCTCCTGCTCTATCTCTGTTCTATATGTTCTCAATTCCATTTTCTCCTAGTTTGTTACTTCATTATTTCAGTTTGCCCTTTTTCTTCATGTAATTTCCTATCCCCTTTTAATCATTTTTATGTTGAGGTAATTTCTTTTTTCTCTTTCTTTCTTTTTTTCTTTCTCCCTCCCCCTTTGGTTTTTCGAGACAGGGTTTCTCTGTGTAGCACTGGCTGTCCTAGAATTCACATTGTAGACCAGGCTAGCCTCAAACTCACAAAAATCCACCCACCTGCCTCTGCCTCCCCAGTGCTGGAATTAAAAGTATGGGCCACCACACCCTGCTGGGGTAATTTCTATCTACAGCTACCAGTGCATTCTTTGCCATTTCAAAATCCCCAAAGAGTGAAAGCAATTGACCTATCATATCACATGCTACTTACTTCACATGAAATCTCAGATTTCATGGCACCAATGTGGCTGGCTATAGTTTGCCACATCAATGTATCTTCCTTCAGATTCTAACTGTAGCTATGGTCCTCTATAATGTAGATTTCCCATGAAAAATGGTCAGAAAGCATCCATCAGGTATGCTGAGAGTGGAATCTTCCAGAGACTGTCAGCAGCCTTACCCCATCACAAAGAAGGGTGTCTCCCTTCACCCTCAAGCCAAAGCTTTGCAGGGGTATCCCAGCAGAGATTTTGACAGTGAATACCTTTGCTTTGCATAATCTATTGTGAAAACTTCTGAATGCCCAGAAGAAGAAAACAAAAGTAAGTGTGTGGTTTGCAAATAAACTTGCACATCTACAGAGAATGTTCAAGTTCACTGAAAGTGACCTGGCTGGCTGTCTCCAGCTAAACTGTGTCCAATCCTGGTTTTACATGCTTATGCTTTCTTAAGGTTATTTTATCAGATTGAACAAGCTGTGAATTTATCTGAGCCAGGACAGGATGAAGGGACTAAGATTCTTCCTTCCCTAGCATTTCCTAAGTAATATTGTATTCAGGATGCAGGAAGTTACAAAAATACTTCAGGGGGTTTCCTGAAGGTGATTTTTAAAAACGAACTTTTATTCAAAAGGTGGCAGCACTTGGTGTAGGAGGGCTAGAGCTGCAGGATATAATACTATACACAAAAGCCGAAGCCAATATGGGTAAGGAACAATGGTCATTGTTCTACCTCTGGATTCCATCTGCTCCAACTTAAAAGGTAATTGGAAATGCATTATGCATGACACCTGTAGGCCATGAAATAAAGACAACAGAGAAGAAGGGGAAACAAGATTACTTAGAATTCAATTGACCTGTTGTGTTGGTCATATTACCAACCTTGTGTGTATAATCAACCCCCAAATTTAGTGTATTTCTTTAATCACACTGTCTTATGCTGCTTAGTTTATTGCTCTTTAACTTTTAATAAAGAAATGGTGTTTTGAAAATGTATAACTTATATGGCAAATACCTACCAATATAAGACTGTGCAATGAGAAATTCCAAACGATCAGATTACCATGACAAAATATATTTGGATTGCTTTTCAAAACAATTTTACTGCTTCCTTTTATATGTATCCTGATAGAGTTTAAGAGATCATTTGAACTGCTTTTCTTTCATTCCTAAAACATCATTGCTAACTGTTTCTTTATTAAGTTATAGTTATCTCTGTGTGTGGAGGGGTATCCATGTGAGTGCGGTGCTCACAGAGACCAGAGCTGCCTGATGGATCCCTGAAGGCACTTAATGTGCCTTCGGGGAACTGTGTGTCCACTGGCCCAGAGCTCTCTCAGGCACCTTGCTTGTCTAGAAAGTTGAAACTAAAAATGGAGTTTCCATTAGAACTTTCCATCCACCTCAAATCTCCCCCACCCCCCTTTGTAGTTTAATTATATGTAGATCATTGTTTTGCCTGCAAATTTGTCTGTGTGTTATGTGGTCAAGCCTGGTGCCCACAGAAGCCAGAAGAGGGCATCTGATCCCAAGAACTGGACTTACAGATATTTGGGAACTACCATGTGGGTACTGAGAATTGAACCTGGATGTGTTGGAAGAGAGAGCAGCCAATGTGCTTAACTGCAGAGTCATCTCTTCAGCTCAAACACATCCATTTTTCTATGTGAAAACAAAACAAAAAACCCACTCCCAACAAAAGGCCTATCCTTAGACAACCAACTTGGCTGAAAGTCAATTAAAATGGAAAGAATTTTATCTATTTCATCTGCTTATTAACAAACCCATATTTTCATAAAACTAGATGTAAATCTAGTAAACTAAATAGAATTCATTTAGACTTTAAGACTCTTACATTCCTATTGAAAATTGGCTTCAGTTTGACTTTGTAACAGAAATCTATGAAAGCATTAAATCTACACTGTTTATATATGACATTAAATCAATTGTGCTCCAGTAGGAGCACCTGATAATCCAACTTTACTACAAGTCAAGTCTTCAGTTTGTTGCCCATGGTACCAGTGTTCCAGTTTTATGCTGACTCAGGAATGTTCAAGAGAACTGTGAGAAGGCTTGGTGGCAGTGTAAGCTTCTGCGCATGTTTTAATAGCTCTCTGCACAACTTCCTGATTACTGGTCTGGAGTCATACTACATGTGCTTAACAGCCCCTATATTGTCATTTCATGTGACTATGTAGCTTGTTACAAATTCTTTTAACTACCAATAAATCCTTGATTCGATGAGATTATAGACTGGAAGGAAGGCAGGGTTGAGTTAGACAGAGCATGGACTAACCACTCCTTGGACAGCCATTTGGAAGCTGGATATTAGTCATCTAAAGGAAACATCTAACTCCATTTGAAAGGGTGGTGTCAAGAGGAAGTAGGAAGCAGGAAGATGTATTGACTCCCAAGGACAAAGCAGTGGAACTCACCTGCTATCTATATGACTGCATGAAAATTTTAACGTTCTAACTCAAGTCCTTCTTCCTTTCCATGAAATAAAACTATGAAGCCAAAGTATTTCAAGGTTTTAAAGTTAATTTTTAATTTTTGGAAAAAATATTTTATTTTATGTGCATTAGTGTTTTGCCTATATATTTGTAAGGACATCGTATGCATGACTGGTGCACATGGAAACCAGATGGGGGCCTGAAATCACCTTGTATTGGAGTTATAGATGGTTGTGAGCCTCAATGTGGATGATGCAAATCGAACCTGGGACCACAGGAAGAGCATCAGGTACTTTCTGAGTGAACCCACTGAGCTGTCTTTCTGGGTCCTTTATATTTTATTTTTATTTTTGAGAATTTCATAGATGTATATAGTGAAACATAATATCTTTCCTCTGCATCCTCCCCAACATAACCCCCCAACTTCATGTCCTACTTTCTTTTGCTGATATTCCATAATATCCCAAATCAGTACTGCACATGTGAATAGCTGTGGAACCATCATTAGAGCAAGGGAAAACTATCAGAGGACATACATTAAAAACAAAAAAAAAAATGTTAATGCATACCTTTAATCTCATCACTTGGGAGGCAGAGTCAGGCAGCCTGGTCTACAGAGAGAGTTCCAGGGCAGACAAGTCTACACAAAGAAACCCTGTCTTGAATAACCTAAACAAATAAGAAATAACAACTGCAAATAATTTTTCAGTAGGGTCTGGTACCTGGAGAGCTCAACTTTCATCTCTTCTGGAATTGTGGCTGGATGTGGATGGACTTTCTTCCAAGGGTTCCCTTCATTCCTAATGCTCTCATTCCAAATACAAATAACAAAACAAAAATAAACAAACCAAAACCTATTCAATTTAGTCCAAAAATGAAATATATTGACTCAGTTCCTTTACTTTTAATGCGTCTGTCATAATTCTGTAGCAGTGTTTCATACTTTATGTATGTAAGGTCTCTTGTTAAACAAAACATTAAAAATATTCACATGAGAGCATTTTATTCTTTTTTTTATTACAATACAACTTTATTCCCAACTGTATATTGTTTTGTTTTTTGTTATTTATTTATTTATTTATTTTACATATCAATCACAGTTTCCTCTCCCTCCCTCCCATGCCCCCCCACCCTCCTATCCCACCACACCACAGGGAGGGTGATGCCTTTCAGGAGGGGCCAACAAAATCTGTCAAGTCATTTGGAGTAGGGACTAGGCCCTCCCTCCTGCGAGAGCATTTTATTCTTATGCTCTTCTGTGAAACAGAAATGCAAACATCTACTAGAAATTTAGAAATAACATTAAAATTTTCAAGTCATGGCATCAGCCACATACTCTTGAAAAAGAGACATGAAAATAAAGTACAACTGACTCCGTATGAAATAAGTTTTAGTTTATCAAAAGATTCTTGGATCTGCCAACACAGATCCTGAAGACCAGGGCTCCAACAAGGGAAGCCTGTATTTGTTCATCTAGAGAATATACTAAAAAACAGAGAGCTACTTAACTGCGGGGGCCAAGTCTTCTGGACACACCATAGTTTATAGTTGAACCTCCAAACCAGAAAGAGTTAGGTAGACAAGCCGGGGGAAGAGCATTCCAGAGAGGGTGGGGCATGGAAAACTCGCCAGGTATATGGTCTTTGCAGAGACCCACAGGTGGAACGGAGTATCTGGAGAGAAACCAAGCTGTAGTGCAATCTTAGAATTTACCCAGAGAAGATTATAGCAAAGCACAGGGGGGAAATAATGAAAGATTTTAAGCAAATTACACAGTACCGATACTTTTATACAGGGAAAGGGTGGGAATGAGGGAAGAGAATGTGTCAAATAGAAGTAAAGACACTCTGGCAGTAATCCAAGGCAAAGATGATAACTGCAGGGAAAGGGGGCGACTTTAGAAAGAAAAGAGGATGGTGTCTGAGAACATTCAGAATTAGTAAGACGTGATGGTGAATGCTTGAAGAAATGGGGCAGTCAGAAATTACCCTTAGTTTTCAGGATTGTCTGACTAGGTGGCTGGCAATATTGCTGAGATACATGACACTGTGTGTGAGGAAATAAGAGGGATGGGGAAATACAGTAATTACACTTCTTAATTTCCTAATAAGTGATCTGTGCAAATATTACTAGGGTCATAAACAGAACAATGTATAGATAATACTAGCAGCTAAGGGGAGAGTTTGGCTGACTGTTGTGATGTTCTAAAGCACTGGGAAGGTTTCTGTTCGCTTAGACTTGTCAGTCATGACATGGAAGCTTGTTCCCACAGTTAGAACCTTCGGCATTAACTGTCTGTCCATAATGATCTGATTGTGGTCCAGCTCACAATTCACATTCCCAGTAGGGACTTGTGCTTTGGTTACTGTCCGCCCTAAACCCTGAGGCAGTGTGCTGGAATAGGGAGTGTCAGGAGAAGACCCTTATTAACTAGTTGTGACAACACCTACCCACCCTGTGACTTCATTTGCCTCTAAAGGGAGGGTAAGTGGGTGGATGTCTCTCTAGGGCTGTCTGCCTAAATGATGAGTCTAAACTTTTTTTTTTTTTTTTTACACTTAAAGGGAGTGCAGGGAATAGAAAATGAAATTTTCTACATTTTGATTACATAAAATGTCAATGCAGAGGAAGTAGCTTGGAAAGAACGATGCCCAAATTCCCAAATATTGTGTATAAATGTTTGTTTTCATTTAATTGGACTTTGTTATAAAAAAATTAAATAAAATAAAAAATGTCAATGCAGAGAAAATTTGAAAAAAAAAAAAAACTAGAGTATTTCTTGTCTCTCCCACCTAAATTCATTAATGAACCTTACTGCAAAAAAAAAAAAATGGTTTATGATAATTCATTTAGCCACCCCTCCATCCGTGAATTTAGCTCAGTGTTTAATGTGTTCCAAAGTAATTATGGCTATCAGCACATTGCCTGCCAGATACTTTGGCTAAAGTTTCTGCTAAAGTTATATACACAAAATGTGAAATTCTTCAGTATACATTCACTGCACTTTTGAAAAATGTGTGCCTATATGTAAGACAAATCCTGTTGAGACCACCATCCAAGACATAGTCCTCATACCCTCTTCAAAACAGTGTCTTCCTTCCCACCAGAAACCACTGAATTCTAAAATCCAAAATTTCATCCACATGAATTCAAATATTAATTTTTTGCTTAGTATTTTAGTCTGCTGCCTTCTGTGTTTATTTAACAATCATGAGTCTTCTATTTTTTCCATAAAATTTGTAAATACTTTTAGCTGTTGAATTATACTTAGATGAATGCACTTTTTGTTTGGAAGAAGGCAATTATCAAGATTCTTTTAATTTTCAACTTCAATATGAATGTCCAGCATTCTAATACCATTTGTTGAGTAATTTTTCCCTCCCCAGAAGGAACCTCATTCCCAGTATCTGCTGTTTGCCTGTAGTTGCCCTGCATGAAAATGCTTGCTTGTTTTTGAGAAGGATGGAAAACGTTTTTTGCTTTCTGTCACTGCTGTAACACCTGCCTGTTTTCAGCAATGCAAGTCCCAGCAGAGCAATTCAGTCTGGCCCAGGCTGCCCTTCCCCTCGCACAAACAAAGGCTGTTTATGTACAGGTAGAGGAGCTTCTCTACCCACTCTGATGATTCAGAGATGCGGGAAATGATTGCGCTTGGTTCACACAGCACTCTCAAGGTTGCTTCTGTGGGATCAGTTCCCTGCCAGGCAAACTGCCTCACCAGTTCTGAGGAAGTGTTTCAAGAGAAATTCACGTTTTGTCCACTTTTCTCACGTACACACACTATCATCTTGATTCCCTGTAACGTCTATATCTTGCGGTTCTATTGTTATCAAATGAAGCTTTTTTTTGTCCCTATCGGTGCTAAGTGCCCCCTTGCGGGCACACCCAAGGCACTTTGCTTATCACTTACACTTATTTCTCTTCTTACTCCTTTCTCTCTCTCTCTCTCTCTCTCTCTCTCTCTCTCTCTCTCTCTCACACACACACACACACACACATCATCATCATCATCATCATCATCATCATCATCGTTGTCGTCGTCATCATAATCTCTCTTCTTCCCTCCCTCTCTCCTCCGACTCTCTCTGCTCCCCCCCCCACCCCTTCTTCCTCCCAGGACATTTCTTGATCTTGGTCCTTCTGTGATATGAATGACTCTCTTCCAGCTTCCCTTTGATTTTCATTTGAATTGTACATCTTCCTTTGTACTTGTCCTTTTTATTTATACAATCTTCTTTAATCCTGAGGTGAAAGTTGATTTGTTATTTTACAAATATGGTCAGGTTCACCCACATTTGACTCACATCTTCCATCTATGGTTTCAATATCTAATATCTTCCATTGTTCAGTGACTTTGGGGTGCCAACATTGATTCTGAATTATTGTTCTGTTGTTAAAGACTCTGATCTATGCTCTTGAACAACAGATTCAAACTTGACTGTGGGTGAGACAAAGGTTTATGCACATTTTGTAGAATCACTTTCCCATGCTGTTCCTATTAGTTTTCCCCAGCGTTTCCAGGGTTCTCCAAGTCTTGAGCTAGAGAAGCATGGTGTTATCTTGTATTGAACACTTCTTATCACTGAGTTAACCATTAAGATTAAAAGAGAGAAAAGAGTCATGGAGCATCTCTCCACTAACTCTCCTTCACTTGTCATGAAATGCACAAATGTTGTTTGAGCCCTGAAACAGGCACAACATAATTTAGTTGAATTGTGTCTCCCTGTTCTTGTGAGGACCAGATCAGAGGAATCCCTTTCTCAGAGCAGTGTATGTATTTGAGCTGACACCATCATTACCTTGCCTGAATCTAATGCTTCAAAACAGAATATGTACAGGCTTACAAAGAAGAATGTGAAGAATGGAAGGAAACTACAAATGAAAAGGAAGCAGAAAACACATCTCCAGAGGTTGATTTAGTTCTATTTTATACAATAATGAGAAAAGTTATTTTTAAATTATATTTATTTATGTAACTAATGTATTATAGTTATACACTTCCATGCTGACTCCTATGTATGGGTAAAGGTATGTGTGCGTGTGCAAATACACACACTCCTGCCTATATCATCTCTTGTGTGGAGGTCAATTCTACCATGTAGTTCTAGAGAATCAAGCTCAGTACTTCTGGCTTGGCAGCAAATACCTTTACCACTGAGCCACTTTGCCAGCTCAAGAGAAATATTTCTTTGAAGTTCTTACTGTTTTTACCTAGAATACGGATTCATACTTAGGGTTAATTATAGAAACTCAGTATGGGATCACCTGTGTTCTTCTTTCCTCTTTTTAAAACATTTTTATTATTAATTTTTGTATAACTGTGTATCTCTGGTTGTCCTGGAATGTATTGTGCCTGCTTGAAACAGGGTGTCTCTGCATAACAGCCTTGGCTATCCTGGAACTCGCTCTGTAGACAAGACTGGTCTCTAACCCAGAAATCCACCTGCCTTCGCCTCTTGAGTGCTGGGATTAAAGGCATGCACTGCCACTGCTCTGCATGTGCCTCTGTTTTGCAGTATGGTCTTCCTTCTGTGTTTAGAAGACCTGAACTGACCTATCCCTGTAATTAGATTGATGAATACCTAAACTATCATCATAGAGCCCTTATCCAGTAATTGATAGTGTCAGGTGCAGATACACAACCGAGAACCAAGCCTGAGAGAAGGAGGAAGGAATATAAGAGCAAAGGAGGTCAAACTCATGATGGAGAAATCTACAGAAACAGCTGAAGCAATGAAGCAAGCTGGTGGAGACTCATGAACTCTAGACCAAGAACTCCAGGGAGACTCCAGGGAGCCAAACTAGGTCCTCCAAGTGTGGGAGAGAGTTGTGAAGCTCGTGTTCTGGTGGAAGCTTCACGCCAGCCCCTGGCACCCATATACCCAGTCTGGAATGTTATGGTGGAAGTTCCACTTAAGTCCCCCTCTCCTATCACCCTCCAAACCCTGGCACTTCTCAGAAAGCCTACCAAATGATGGTTCCCTCCTCCACAGATGCTCAAGAATACCCCCATAGAGAATTTAAGCTGACCCCCCTTTCAGGTCTCCTCTCTGGGGAGTTTTCCTAATTCAGTTTGACATCGGCAGAGAGGCTTATCGGGGTGCAGAAACCTTTCAGCTTGAACTATCAAACTGGCCCCGGAAGTAGGACCATGATACAAACCTGGGTCCCTGGTACATGAGCTAGCTAGCTGAGCCCATTCCCTATTTCCCTATGGTGAAATCAGTCTTTTTTGATTGTTTGTTTGTTTGTTTTGTTTTGTTTTGTTTTTGTTTTTGTTTTTTTGATATGGTTTCTCTGTGGCTTTGGAGTCTGTCTGTCCAGGAACTAGCTCTGTAGACCAGGCCTGCCTCTGCTTCCCAAGTGCTGGGATGATCGACCTGTGACACCAATGCCCTGGCCATGCTCCTTCTTAAGGAATGGGAGAGAGGCCTGGTTCTTCCCCAACCTATTGTGCCAGACTCTATTGACTCCTCATGGGAGCACTTACCTATGAGGTGTAAACTGAGGGAGGGCCAGGTGTGTGTGTGTGTGTGTGTGTGTGTGTGTGTGTGTGTGTGTGTGTGTGTGTGAAGGGGTAGGGTAGAAGGGAGATCTGTGATTGGAATGTAAAACTGAATTTTAAAAAATGAAAAAAAAAAAGACCACCTAAGCAGTGACACACACAGATGAAATAGATAAACTAGATTTTCTAGACTTTACTTGGCTTTCTTTAGTGCTGAACCTTTAAAAAAAAAAAAAAAAAAAAAATACTTGTTCCCTGACTAACTAGAACATTGGTTTTCAAACTTCCTAATGCTGTGACCCTTTAATACAGTTTCTCATGGTGTGGTGACCTACAACCATACAATTATTTTGTTACTACTTCATAACTGTAATTTTGCTACTGTTATGAATCAAATGTGAGTATCTGATATGTGATTCCCAAAGGGGTAAGGAACGAGAGCTGCTGATCTAGAACTTGAAAGGTGATTTCTTGATGTTATAGGAGGCTTTTTCTACCCACCTACCCAAGTGGAAGCTGTAGCCCTGTCTTTTAACTTCAATCTGGTCCATGCCCTCAACTTCCTTCCTTCTACTTTTCCCCTTTAATCCTATCAAATTAGTCCAGCATCAAAGAGCCTGGCTCTTTGCCTACACTTTAGCTCTGTGGGGGGCTGTTGGAAAACATAGCTCAACTGTTTATGCTTTTAGAAGTGCATTTGCATTTTAAAATGATCTTGCTGAGACAGGTTAGTTCTTTATCTTAAGGAGTCCTACTTTTGTTTAGTTTGGTATGCTAACACAAGAGCCAAGGGGTCAGTATGAGGCAGAGGTCCCTGAAAAATAAAAGATACCCCTCCTGCTAAGAATGGAAAGTATTTTGACTTTGATGGAGTGATTGAACTGGGGTGGAGAGCTCTAAAAAATGTGGAGGGCACATTATACAGTGTATAATACTGTAAGGGAAATACTTATAAAATCAGAGAAGTGGACAATAGAAAAGTATCATGTGTCCTTAAAATGCATCTTCAGTTTGCCCCCTGAATCTGAGTACATTAAAACTGTCACCACTGGCACAGTAGAAATCATGGCAGTGGTATGACAAGGGACTCTAAGAGTTTGGAAAGAAGTTCTGTGTTCCAAGCTACAGTGCCAGCCCAGCCCCACAAGCAGCCATTGCAGTTAATTACAGATGTGCATTGCATGTTTTTACTGAAACAGTAAAAAAGCATTTCACAACAATAGTTTATGCAGAACAATAAAGTTACAGAAGTTTTTGTGAAAAAAAAAAAGGATTTCATGGCTATGCAAATTTAGGAAATGCATAAACTCTCTTCAAGATTTAGGATGTCCTGTGGTTTGCTCCGTGGTGGGGGGGGGAAGTTAATTTTCTTTACTTAAATATTTCCAAGTTGATTTCACACACTGTGAGCCAGTCTATCCTAGAGAATAAATGGAAACCATCCTGGTCACTCCTGTCTACCTATGGGCAGAAGCACATTCTGGAGCTTTTACAAATGCCCATACATATTGTGGTAGTTTGAATGAAAATGGTCCCCATAGGCTCATGGAGATTGGCATTATTAGGAGACATATTCTTGGAGTTGGTATAATTTTGTTGGAGAAAGTGTGTCACAGGGGGTGGGCTTTAAGTTTTCAAATGCTCAGGCGAGGATCAATGTCACTCTACTCTTCCAGCTGTCTGCCAGCTCAGATGTAGTACTTGTGGCTACCTCTCCAGCACTGTGTCTGCTTGTGTGCTGCCATGTTCCCCGTCATACTAATAATGGACTGAACCTCTGAAACTCTAAGTTGCCACCCCAATTATATGTTTTCCTGGTAAGAGTTGTGTGGTTACTGTGTCTCTTCACAGCAATAAAACCCAAACTAAGACACTCACTAACACAATGTATTGTAGAATTTCTTTCATAAAATACTCAAGTGTTGATTGAGCACCATCAAAACCGCCACCAAAAGAGATTGGGTTGAATTGGTTTCCTGTGCTTGTGAGAAACTGGTAGATGCAGCCATCTCACGAGTCTCCCACACCTTCACCAAACTAAACACTGAACTCTTCAACTTTTCCAAATTTCTTTGATTTCAAACATTATTTTACTGCTTTATTTACGAGCAGAGAGTTGCTGTGAGATGTTTCTCTCTTTGCCTCTTGTTTCCCCTGATCCCTATATACTGCACCTAACACCCTGCTCCCTCTAACCCCATCCCTGCTAGTTCCAGGGCTCTTATTTTGTCTTTCCCAGAGCAATGAAGTAGATTGAAACCTAAGCTCTTGAGGTATTATGTGTATCTTTGAGGCGAAATATGTAAGCAAGCATATATTATCAGCCTTATTATTAACTCTTAATTAACTGGTAATGTGAAGAGCTTGAAGGAATGTAGATAGCACATGAGAAACATATTTGAAGGTCAATGGTTTGCTTCTAATAACCTTGGACAAGCAGTGTTACATTTCTATGATGTTTGTTCTCCTTGTTGGTGCATAGGAAAATGACAGTTGGAAGGCTCTGAAATAAGGTGTGAAACATGTCTGCAACTTAGCAAGTAGCCAAAGCAGTTGTAATCAGAACAGATTCATGGATGAAACTACATTAAAATGTGTTACTGTAAATGTCTCTTGTGTTCACCCATACAGGCAGCAAGGCTAGGGCATGGTATGTTTCACCAACATCTGTAACCAAATTCAGGTAGTTACATATAAAACATTAAACAGACATCTACTTGGTCTTTTTTTGCAGCGCTAACCAAATTCTAGAAGCACACAAAGAATAGGCCCCTCTGGCCTTCTTTGCTCGATATAAGCAAGAGGAAAACTCATTTACACTTCTTATGTCTTCAAATAGTAACAAGCTTTCTTTCAAAAAGTTATCTGAAAGTCAAACTTCTACATCTTCCTAGTTAGAACACCAATCTCACCTAGAAAAAAAAAAAAACACAGATTTTTTTTTTAACTTTTGTTGTGTTTTTAAAGAATTAAAGTTACTGATAGTCTAAAGAGGAGGGGTAAGGACTGACAGAATCAAGTGTGTGTAGGGGGTGCCACACACCAATTTTCTTAAATGGAAAGCAGTCTTTCTTCCCCCCCCCCCCCAACATCCTCTAGGTGTCCTCTCAGGTGCTCAGTAGTAGAAATCTTCATGTTTAAGCTACCCTGATTCAACTTCCCTGTTTGGGGCAGGGGGATGGGACATAATCTCTACAACAAAATATGGCTCAAGTGGCAGAAACACAGTACTTAGTTCACTGACATCTCTTTCTGCCAGAAGGAGAGAAAGAGACAGAGAGACAGAGAGAGAGAGAGAGAGAGAGAAGGAAAGGGAGTGGGGGAGGGAGAAGGAGAGATCTGATTTTGCAAAGTAGATAAGTGCTTTGTGTGACTGAAATCAAACAAAACACAAACAATGGCTGGATCACTATGACGACAGAGGCCATTCCTTCCTTGGTTTCAGGGAAGCTTTGGCAGCTGGCTGCAATCTGAAGTGTTTGCTTTGCTACCTTATATCACGTGCATAGCACTGAAGGCCTCAGAATGTGTGCCTTGGCCATTTAAGAGTTCACTCCTCCTGTGTTCCCCACACAGCATCAGGCCACAGAGTATGAGTAGCAGTGCTCAGAGCTGAGCCTCTCAAAAAATGTTGTCAGAAGGAATCTTGAAGCTCTTTTCTCTCCTGGGAGCCATGAAAACCTGGTGTAGTCATCCTCTTTCCCTTGCCTGTTTCCTCCTCGTTCCCTCCCTCCCTCCCCCTCCCTCCTCCCTCCCTCCCCCCTCTCTCTCCCCTCCCTCCCCCTCCCTCCCTTCTCCCTCTCTTTCTCCTTCCCCAGTATCATTTCCATTCTTCTTTCCTTGAGAGAAGGTTGCTCTGGGTAGCCTTTGCTCAAATTCAGCATTCTAACTCAGCCTTCTGAAAGCTGTAATTACAGGTGTGTGCCAGCTTTCTTAAGCAAGGTACTAGCCAGTTAACTTAAACATCCTGTTAGTCCTATGATATGTATGTAGTTAGCCTCATAGCAGAGATGACAAAACACAGATTCATGGAGGTTAAGCAACTAATATCAAAGTCACAGAAGATCTTGAAGTGTGGATGCTCTGAAATCCAATTATATTCTTTCCAGTTTAGCCCTTTCTATGACTTTCATTTTTGCATTCAAGAGCATGGTTTAGAAAAATGACAATTAGGAAACATCATTCTCTAAGAAATATTTTATGAGGGCAAACAATAACAAAAAATAGTACTGTTGCTGGTGACCTCCACCTGCATGTTCAGGGTTTGAACATACATTGATTCTCTGAACACTTCTGAAAGCTGATAGTTGTATCTGAAAAGCAAATAATGTCTCGCATAGATAGCTCCAAGGAATTTTAATGGAAAGTTGGAAGTAAAGTGTTATGATATCAGGTCACATTGAAGAAACTCCAACGTCGTTGAAAAAATGATGTGTTACTTAACCTATAATATGTATTGGTTTTCCCTGCAGTAAAAACCAACGTTGTAAAGCTTAAGGGTAAAGGAATGAGTGATTTATCAGTGCACATTACAATATGGTTATCTCATTTATTTTAGTATGAATATGTATTCAAGTAATAGTCTTCAACTGCTTAGATTAGTTCTTATAGATAGTGGCGGAAAGCAAACAAGACTGCTGGAGATTTGTTGAAACACAATTTACAGACCAAAGGAAATTGCATTAAAATAGATAGTTGGATTCTGTGAAACACTGTTCCCCTACTTAACCACTATTGTGAGTTATATTTCCCTCCCCACAAACCCTGTTTTTCCTCTAAGGTCTTCTCTATACTCTCTAGCACATACCTCTCTTTCTTGGCCACTTTCTGGGTTACATCTTTCTCAGTTAGCATGTGTCAGAATTTTTAATACACAATCTACTTTCTCACCTAGAATATAAAGCCTTTTGACCAGGAGCCATATATTCTTCCTTCCTAAATTGTCAAAGTTGGATGCGTTGTTTTACACGGTAGAAGTCCTACTGACCTCTGCATTCCAATTATTATACCAATGTTGATAACTGTGAGCAAAGTGTGGACACATAGTAGAGTGGATTACTTTGAGGAGGCTGTAATGTTGCAGGTTGAATTCACTTGGCTGTGAATTCTCAAAGCACAGGAATCTGATCTTTTTTTACGTTTTCTTTCTCTTATTGCTATTGTTCTAGAATAATACATGACTCATACAGGGCACAGGGATGGGGGGAAATGAAAGAAAAATGGAAGGGAGGGAGGAAGAAAGGGAGAAATATAAGAGAGGAAGGGAGTCTATAAAAGAGGGATAATGGGCCTTGGATGTTGAAGACTAAGAAGTGAGAATTATGGACAAGAGGACATTAGTAGCAAGGCCCTAAGCCATTTTTACTTGAACAGGGAACTGATTTAGGGGACTCTTGAATGAGTAAAATATGTTATGCTGTAGAAGCCAAACCGTAACCATAGAAGTATTGGGGATAGGAGTAATTTTGGATTAAGTTTAGGGGTAATGGAGCCACTTACACCTTTTGAAAGTCATAAGAAATACATTAGAAAAGCCAGACAGTTGTGGCACACATCTTTAATCCCAGCACTCAGGAGGCAGAGACAGGAAGATCTCTATGAGTTCAAGGCAAGCCTGATCTACAGAGTGAGTTCCAGGACAGTCAGGGCTACATAGAGAAAACCTGTCTCTAAAAACAAACAATAATTTTTAAAAAATACTTAGATACAGTATCTTGAAAGTTAGATGAGAGGAATATTTCACATTTCTCAAAGAAAAGGGAGTTAGGATCCAGATGTAATCACAGGCAGATGAGCCTAAGGTACAGTAGAATACAGAACAGGAAGTATCAGTGCAGCCAGGTAACTGCTGAATACAGGAGTAAAGGTGACAATAGTGAAATATTGAGCTCACAGGCCACAGGGCCAGCAATTGAAACAGTAATTATAGAATATAGTCTGAGACATGTGAGAAATTTAATTTTGCACAAGTTGATGTTGCAAGGGGATAGATAATACAGAGGATGCTATGGCTTTCAGAGACTGAGACAAAGAGAAGAACCAAAGCCAGGTGCCTGGGAGGAGCATGGAGATGAGCTCCTAGTAGGGACAAATGCAACACCACAGCCAGCCCAGGACAATGGATGAGGTAACGATGCTGAATTATCACTTTCATTAAATCGCTTACAACTCTGAGTGGTTTTGTTTCTTAAAATATGAGTGAGACACATTAATTTCAGTTATAATTATAATGATATAAGGATTAAAGAAAATGATGATGATTAGAATTTTGGGACATTGTCACAGAAAGAGCTGTACATATTTACCCATCCCAGGTAAAGATGTCTTTTCGCAGATCTTACAAAGGAATAATACTTACTCATAGCTACTTTCTAAGCAAGGTAGAGGTACAGCTTGGTATCAGAGTATAGACACTGAGTAAGACTCCTAACCTGTCCTGAAAATGAGAGGGAAAGGAGTAGAACAAAGCTTCATAAACACAGGGCTTGTTCTCTGAAAAGAAACAGAAACAAAACAAGTTCTAGGATTAGTTAAGCTTTTTTTTTTTCCTGTCAACTAAGCATGTCTACTTTCTTTTCTTTTAACTTTTATTTTATGTGTTATCTATGTGAGATCCTCTAAAGTTGGAGTAACAGGCAGTTGTGAGCTACCTGGCATGGGTGCTAGAACAAAACTCAGGTCCTCTTCAAGAGCAGCAAGCACTTACAGCCACTAAGCCATCTAGTTCTCTAACCCAAAGTTCAATGATTCCTTGTGTCTGATTCGTTTTATTTGAGGTGTAGCGCAGGGGTGTGCATTGGGGGTGGGGTAGGGGTCGGTTCTCACCATGTAATTCTGGATGGATGACCTGGGACTTGGTAGGTAGATTAGGTTGGCCTAGAATTAACAGAGCTCTGCCTGCCTCTGTTACCTGAGTTCCTGGCCCTCATATTCATTACTATAAAATAATAAGACATCCTCTCTCCCCACTGAACAGGCACTGTTCTTCAAGGCTTAATACACACAAGAACAGAAGCATCAAGCTGACAAAAAGAAAGGAAAGTCTCTGGGTGACAGGACATGTGGTACTCTCAGTTACAGCATAATTGCAAAGAGTTGCATTCAGGTGGAGGATGGGAGCTGATGCCTGGTGATTTTGACCAACAGACGGAGAAAGCATTTCCTATGGATTAAGCACATAGTCTCTGGGTTCAGAGAGGGGTGTTTACCTTTGGATAAAGCATCTCCTAACTGTGCAGCTGTGTGAACTTTGCCCAAGTGAACTGAGCACTGGTTGTGTCTATGACATGGTAAGAGAAGCACTTTCTTCTTAGATGTTATTTATTATTTATTTCATGCATACATTTGGTTTTGTTATTTTACCTGCATGTATATCCCTCAACAGTGTGCATGTCTGCTGCCCATTAATGTCAGAAAACGACCTCAGCTTCCCCTAGGCTGGAGTGACAGATGGTGTGAGTTGCTACTTGGGTGCTGAGCAGTGAACTCTGGTCCTCTGGAAGAGCAGCAAGTGTTTTCAAATGCTGAGCCATCTCCCCAGCCCCTACTTAACTTACAATTATTATTTTAGAGGATTTACTTTCTATGGAGGTTGTGAAGACATGATGAGATACAAAATAATAAACACTCTCGTGAACCATTAAATCTACTTTAAGCAGTATGAGGACACCCCACATTTTCAAAAAACATGAAATATAAGAACAGAAAGAAAGAGATAGAAACAGAGCAACCAAATGACAGAACATGGGTAGCAAGGATGGGTAAAATAAAAAGGGAGGGAGGAAGGGAGGGAAGGAGGGAAGAGGAAGAGAGGGAAGGAAGGACAAAGGGAGGGAAGGAGGGAGGAAGGGAAGGAAGGAAGGAAGACAGGCAGGCAGGAAGGCAGGAAGGAAGGAGATAAAAATAATGGAGAGGACTGAAGATGATGTTTTAGCAGTAGGGCACTGGGCTCGCTACACAGTACTGAAGAGAAGAGACTGCAAAGGCAAAACACCAAGAGAGACTTGGGAAGACATGGTAGGAGAGAGCACTGCAGAGCTTACAGCTTGCAGGCTCATTCCTCTTCACAATAGCTGAAGAGCACAATGAAGCATTGCCATGATGGAGATAGAAAAGAATGTTTAAGGAAACACCCACTGAGAACAAAAGGAAAAGGGAGAAAGGGCCTTGGTATTGAAAGCAGACAAATGACTGACAGTGTGACATAGGACTTCAAAATTTCCTTTATTGTCTTTTGGGTTTTTTGTTTTGTTTTGTTTTGTTTTTTGTTATCCTTGTTTCTATTTGCTTGTTTCTTGAACCAGGGTCTTACTCTATAGCCTATGCTGGCCTCAAACTCTGCTATTTTCCTACCTCAACCTCTGGGTGTTAACATCTATTACTTTCTTTTTTCTTTGTCTTTTCCTTATACATCTGTCACTGTATTGAAGTGCTTGTTTAAATAATGTGAAATGCTGTTACCAAAAAAGGAAAGTAAATACCAACTTAGAAACAAATCCTTCAATGTACAGTAGTATCCTGTTTGCAAGTTATGCTAATACAATGGTAGCACAAAGCTTGTAGGAATAACCAACCAAGATCTGATCTGACTTCTGGCCCACTCCACAAGATGGAATCACACCCAAGACTGCTTGAGTGACCATACCTGAGACTAGATAGGCCAGGGACCAGGGAAAAATCAAAGGCTACTCTTCTACTAAAGGAACATAGCAATAAAATGACTTCTAATTCGTAGTACATTCTGCTATATTCATAGATCAGTGACTTGGTCAGCCATCACCAGAAAAGGTTCCTCCTGTAGCACATGGGAACAAATACAGAGACCTACAGCCAGACATAATGCAGCGAATGACAGACCTTGGAACACTCACCCCTAAACGGAATGTCTACATCCAATCCCTTCCCCTTGGGGCCCAGGGAACCCTGTGGAAGAGGAGGAGGGAAGACTGTAAAAGCCAGCAGGGATGGAGAACACCAAGGAAACAAGGTACTCTCCACACAACAGAACCTAAGGCAGCATACACAGAGCCTGCACAGCTCTGTACCAGATAAGGCCCTACAGCTGAAAGAAGAAGTGGTCATATGCCCCACCACTAACCCAGAATCTCTCAGAAATTGATAACCATTTGCAAATGGAAATTTAGTTTTCTCTAAGAGAGTCTCACTGGGGAAACAAACTACTCTTAAGGGTAGGCTGTATGCCCAGCAACAGATGGCCAACAGAAAAGGATCTCGGTGGATTTTTCAAGGTTCCTTGTCTCATAATGTAGGTTGGGATTTTTTATTTCTTTATTTATTTTAAATTCTTCCATTTTTGTTTTTTTTTTCACCCTACGGGTCTTTTGTACATTTAATATGACTTTCAAGTTTTATGCTTTTGTGGGATTCCTGAGTGTGCAAATGAGTGGATCTCTGTATCTACATTATTTGTGCCTTTCCTAGGGTTCTTTTCCTTCTGCTTGTTTTGTCTTAGTCTGGTGTTAGTTTTTGTTTTATCTTTTTATTTTACTTTATTTTCTTTACTATTATTCCTTGGATTTCTCTTTCTATTGCAAGATAGAAAAGAAGATAGATCTGGAGGGGAGGGTAAGTGGGTAGTAACTCAGAGAGAGGGAAGGGAAGCTGTAATCAGAATATATTGTATGAAAAAAAAATCTATTTCAATAAAAGAACAACTATGTGAAAAGCAAGCCTTCTCAGTCAAATATGGTGTGACCTGAAGTACTGTTTAAGCCAAAGTGTATTTACACAAGTAGGAAAGGTGCTATAACACAAAGCAAACGTTTCACATTACACCAAGAAAGCTAAGTTCTGTGAAACAGCATCTACATTCCAGTAAACTAGGAAACCTTTTTTTTTTTCTTTTTTTTCCACCTAATCCCTATTCACATTCAATTCTGAGTGATGTAATGTCAGGTTATATGTCAACTAAACCATTCCTGTAATGGATCTATGACCCATGTACTTATGGAATCTGTCTGGAGTTCATAATAGGAAAAGAACGAAGATTTCTATGCTATATCTACTTTAGTTAACCAGAAGTTTCACAGAAGAACAAGGCCATTCCATTTAAGATGCTCACATACATCCCCTGACCTCAATCCAGTTTTGAGATCATATCTAGGTTGTGACTTCACAGATATGTCTGATTATATCTTCTCCATTGGCCCCTTAAGATACAACAGTGAATCACAAGTTCAAATCAAAGCTGAAATGCTTTCTGGTATGGTATGATGTAACTGAAACAAAACTTAGCATGTTTTTAAAATAAACTTTGAAGAGTTTGAACTTCCACAAAGATTATTATGGAATTAAGGGTCAGCTACCACAAAGGCAGCTGCTATAGGTGGCTTAGATATAGAAAGACCACAGGAATGAAGGAGGGGTTGAGCAAGACTCTTGCAATTGCCTTTCTTCTTCCTGGAATGTCAGGGTGCCTTGATTTTTCTTTCTTTCTTTCTTTCTTTTTTTTTTTTTTTTTTTTTTTTTTTTTTTTTTTTTTTTTTTGTCTTGAGACATTGTCATGCCTAGGCATTTTCTCATCAGACAGAGAGGAGCAGTTTCCATGGACAAAAGGTCAAGATCACAATACCACTACCTATCATGGACTAGGTGCACACTTTAATCAGGCACCTTTTCATAATAAGCACTTTGTCTTCCACCTCCACAGTTTTGGGGGCCATAACTTGTGAGCCAGATCAGTAATTTCTGTATCTATCCAGACCTGAGTTCTCCCAAATGAAGAGCTGACCTCAAGTGTTAGCCTTGCCCTTCCAAAGGCTGTGAGAGTTTATAGGAAATGGGAGATGACAATGGGAGCTGCCTTCCCACATCGCTTGCCTTTCACTGAGTGTGATGCTTATGCAGCAGCCTCAGCTAGTCTTCCCTCTTTATTTCTTCTTTCTGTCTCTTATATTTTTGATGTCTGCTTCAGCTAGTGTATGAACTCCCCTAATTCATCAGAAAAAATAAGATGATTTTATATTTTTAGTTCTTAAAAGTATATGTTAAGATGGTGGTGGTACAATCCTTTAATCCCAGAGAACTCTTTTGAGTTCAAGGCCAGTCTGGTCTACATACATAGGTCCAAACTAACCAATGCTATATAGTGAGACAAAAAATATGTGTTCAGGGTTGAAGACATTATCCAGTGGCCAATTACTTACCTTGCTTGTCTGAGGCCATGGGTCAGAAGATCAGCCCCCTAACTTGACTTTTCTTGTTGTTTCAGTTTTTTGTTTTTTGTGTTTTTTTTTTTTTTTTTTTTTTGTTTTTTTTTTGGGTTTTGTTTTTTTTTTTTTTTTTTGGATTTTTGTTTGTTTGTTTTGTTTTGAGATAGTCTCTCTCTATCTCTGGCTGGCCTGAAACTTACCATGTACACCAAGCTGACCTCACACTCATAGAAATCTGGCTGCTTCTGTCTGCCAAGTGCTGGGATCAAGGGTGTGTGCCACCATGCCCAGCCACTCTTAAATGCTCTGAAAAAGGGCTAACAAACGTTCATTTGGAGGTGAAAAAAACTGTGTAGGAAGCTGTAGAGATGGGTCAGTTAAGAACACTGATTAGTTTTTCAGAGGACCTGAGTTCAATTCCCAGAACCCACATGGTGACTCTCAACCATTTGTATCTCCAGTTTCGTGGGATCCCATGCCTCTTTCTGTCCTCTGAGAGCAACTGGCATACTATGGTACCCAGAATTACATGCAGGCCAAGTACTCTTACACATTAAAACCAAAGCAATACAAAAACCTGAGAATCAAACAAACAAAAAGCAGAATGAAAACAACATGGAGTTAGTTGGTAGTAGAATACAATTTAGTAGTCCCAGCCTCCTTATTTGCCATGAGTAGAACACTGAATTTTCATCAGTTGGGGTTTAGAATGTACCTTCACAGAAGAGGTTATTTGTTCTTTGGATCATTTGGAGCATTAAACAGTAAAATCCTCCAGGGGTTGGTCATCAATATGGTAGTCAGGATGTAACAGCCTCCATCTAGAACTTTCCTACCTTTCCTCTAAATTATCACAACAATTTCTGCTTTTCTGAGTTAAAAGATTTTCTAGTATAAGAAATATTTTGCTGACCCATCATCTAGATATGAATATGATAGACATAATGACCAGTAGCCATTGCTTTATTACTCTGAAAACATGATTATAGTACTTATCTTTTACATATGGTACAAATGCTCTGTATGTCTTGCTATGATCACAAAAATATTCTTACCGAATCACTAACTGCTTTTAAAAGCATGCACGCACACACGCGCGCGCGCACACACACACACACACACACACAGAGAGAGAGAGAGAGAGAGAGAGAGAGAGAGAGAGAGAGAGAGAGAGAGAGAGAGAGAGAGAGAGAGTTGGGGGAGAAGAAGAGAGAGAGAGAGACAGACTTCTCAGGAGCTTATGAAAGTTGATTTTCAGTTGTAGTATTCAGAGTGTGAGATTACTGGGAAATAAGATCATTTCAATTATAATTTGCTAACATGAGATACACTGGGATATGGTGGTTGGACCTATGATCCAATTCTTAAAAGAAAGAATTTGAGATACAGACACGGAATGAAGAACCAACAAATATGAAAGCAGTGGCTAGAGCTATGCTTCCAGGGGACACCTTGACCACTCAGCCATGGCTTGAGACCTTTAGCCTATAAAATTGAAAATAATAAATTGTTACTGTTTTAAGCTCCCCACTCTGGGAAACTTTGTTATGGCAATCCAAGGAAACAAACACAAGTGAACTGTTTTTTGTCTGTCTTGGGCACTCGCTTCCTCTGTCACAGCATTGTAAACTCTGAAACAGAGGTGAACAGGAACCAGCCCATACCAGTTTGTATGAAATTCTTGTTAAATTTCCAGGAATTTTTGCCAACCTACTGCTAGCCATACCTATGATTTAAAAATTGTATTGTATAAATTTTTGGTTAGAAAATGAAAACAAAGACAATAAATCCTTAAATTTTATTATCACTTTCTCATATTTGACATTTTATTGCTAAATGTTCTTGAATGTATTTATTTACATAAGGAATTTACTACTACTAATTTACATAAATATAGCAATTATTTATATCTATCTGACCTATACACTGGAAACACTATACTATTTATTACACATCTTTTCCCAACTCATGTAGGTTACTCGGTATCAGATATTGATATGATGAAGTTATTTACGTCACTGTAGAAAGTGACAAGTCAGTTCTTTTTATATTTGTATGGAGCTGGAGCCCATTGCAAACATTTGCCAACACAGAAACAAAATTGTCATCCTATAAATCACACATCTGGGATGGCTACAGAAGAAAGTACCAAGATTTCTCTATCTGTTCAGTTTGGAAAAGCTGAATAAAACATGAAAGAGAAAATCCATGCATTAGTAATGAAGGCAAAGTGAGATTTGACGAGGATTGTAAAGAGGGGATAAGGGAGGCTTAGGTGCTAGTGACCTACTTTTAGTATTATGTACTAAATCTCTTCAGGAAGTAGTTAGCTCTGGTTATAAGTATTAATTAGATTCCAAAGAGTGCTACTTAAAGTCACTGGGCTCTTTCAGAAACACAAAAGGTAAAACATGGACAGGGAGTAGGGAGATAGAAGGAAGGTAGATAGATGACAATAGTTGTGGCAATAGTGAACTCAATGACGTTACTCGGCAAACAGCTCTTAAGCCATCAACAAAATCATAGACAAATAAAATGACATTATAAATGAGCCAGATGAAACCTTAGTGGCTTTAGCAGGATATAATTCTCCTATATGTGGATAAGGTCAACATCCTTGAGCTTTGCTATGACATCATCTTCGGTCCTTGTTTCACCTAGAACCTAAACAAAAATATTCACAGGCACAGCACTTCTATGCATTTAAATCAAAGATCCAAAGAACATGGTACTTATTAAATAGTTACTTCTGAAAACTCTTAAGGGCAATTTGACGGTGTCGGCAGCTCCACTGTGGGAAGTGGAGTCTCAGGAAGAGACTGCCCGAGTCCTTGAACTCTGTGCCAGCAAGAGCTGGGCAGGCTTCCAGTCAGTGCCAGAAAAAAAGGTGGTAGGCTGTTTTTGTTTAACCACAATGGCAGCAGCAGACTAGGGAGTGGTGCTAGCCACACATGAGTCCTGCTGAGTCTGCTTGGGCTCTAAGTCCTGGGTTCTGACCAGGAAGTATTCTTAGTGAGGAATGTGTGAAGCATGCCTCACCTCAGTTTGTTGTGACCAGGGCATTCTTTGAGAACGTGTCATCTGAGTCCAAAAATACTCCTACTTAATTAACTGACAGGGATTTTCTACAATAAATTAGAGGCCTATCTTCTCTGTGAACACAGTCCAACAGTAGACAAAGTTGAGTCTCTGTTTTCTGTGGTTTCACATACATTCTTAGTTTGCTTACGCATGTTAATAAAGCAGAAAGGCTAATATAGCTTAGACCTAAAGCAGTCCCCAGACCTATTACCTACTAAAGCATAAGAACTCTCCAAATTCAGTGTTTTTACAGTTCTGCTTTTCAGGACTTTAGGCTTGGGTAAACACCCTGAGTTTTGGATAGCAATGAGGTGGAGAAGTAGGAACAGGCAGGGAGCCATTAAAGGAGTGGAGTCAGAGCACTTTGTCTATTTCTTCTCCTTGGTTTCCCTTCGAACTGTTGTTGATGCCACTTGTAGCCCACAGCCCATCTAGATACCATTGCTGTTGCTAATGAATAATATCCCACACCATGGCAAGAACTTCTGGTCAAATCTCTCACACATTTTCTCATAGGTACATCTTTGAAATTACAGAAAATGTGCATAACACCAAAAGTTAAAAAATAATCCAATTTTCAGATATTTATTTTTGGTTGTGAGCCTAGCCTTTAACAGCTGAGTCATCTCTCCATCCCTAATTTTCAGATACTTAAAGTGAGAAATATCATCATATCAGACCATAGAGAAGATAAATCTACCATATTCTATTATAGGCCTAGTAAGGATTTTAACTCTCAAGTTTTTCCCCAAATTAGGAAATTTGGGCCTTCAGAACATTTCTATTTTAAAAATATCATAAGGCATCATACAGAACTTTTCAAAGTTTAACATAACTAGCCTTTTTTTAAAGCTTGTTTGTTTTACATTTCACCAGAACAAAGTGTTAATTTTACTCAACACGCTGTATTATAAGGTTTTTCTTCAGACATATGTAAAAAGCAAGAATAACACATATCTTTTTAAAGTTATTGTGAGTGGCAACTACTGTCTCAGTTATGTACAGGTACTCCACTGATGATAATTTAACAATGACTCTTTGGAGCAAGTTCAAGTTAGATATTGAACACATGTGGTTTGCTTTGTACCCAGATCTGAGCTGGACCAAGTTTATAATGGAAAGCTGTCCATGACTCAAATGAGAGGCGTCCATAATTACATGCCACAGTGCAATCCTCATGCAGTGAGCTTGTGGTTTGCCAGCGTTGAGACAATACATGCAGTT
Organism: Phodopus roborovskii; assembly: GCF_943737965.1. Taxonomy (NCBI): domain Eukaryota; kingdom Metazoa; phylum Chordata; class Mammalia; order Rodentia; family Cricetidae; genus Phodopus; species Phodopus roborovskii. The sequence continues at coordinate 15,085,183 of NW_026126447.1, forward strand.
TTATGGGAGAGTTGAGGTTTAGTTTTGTTCTCCTTTGATTCCATAAATGGTGGTGATATGTGTGTGTGTGTGTGTGTGTGTGTGTGTGTTTCAAGAAGAAAAGTTAACACATGCAAAATCCTGGCTTGTTGACAAGACAATCTCAACAACATTCTCTCTGACATGAGATATTTCATTCAGAATGTCTGTTTTCTCTCCTTTTAAGCTTTCTTAGATGTGAAAATGATATAAACAAACTCCAGTCTCATTTATCTTTGTTATTTTGAATGCAAAAGCTGAAAGGGAAGGGGGCCAGAAGAACAACAAAGGGCATAAATATTTAGTTGTTCTAGAAAATAAAAGCACAACTTTGAAACCAATAGAATGCAAAAATTTTAATTTCCTGGGTTGAAAATAGTATTGTCACCTCTCATTAACACAAACACAATGTTTGTGTGCTTTATACTAATTTACTTGGTAGGAGTAGTGTAGACTAATAGTTTATGAAGTTGTGGGTCTTCCTAAATAGATGGAAAATATAGATAAAGTGTGAAAGAGGACATGTATGAGTTCACCAGTTATTCTCAGTAGTTTCTTTCCACAATTAAAGAGAGGATTCAGCAACTTCTCTGAATTTCTGCTGCCATCTCTTTTCTCTCTCTGTCTCTCTCTATACTCTCTCTCTCTCTCTCTTTCTTTCTCTCTCTCTCTCTCTCTCTCTCTCTCTCTCTCTCTCTCTAATTTTCATTTTGCCGTGCCGTGTGGTAGTATACTGGAATATTGCTAGGGCAGTTATATTTCATTGTACATTTTCATTGAACTATTGACTGATTAAATCTTTTTTGGTCTTCTTTGGAAAATTATCGGGCAGTTTTGCTTGCTAATGTTAAGCAATTGTTTTTTAGGAAGATTGGGAGACAGAAAACAAAACATAAAACATATAAAATATAACCATTCTTCTGCCTCTAGCTTTAAAAATGGGTTTGATAGGTTGTATTTGTCAGCGGGACAACTTTTAATTTAGTAACCTAATATGGGTATGCTCAGCTGAAGTAGGACTTGGCAAGTTAGTTCCTTAGCTTCGGGATTGGGAAGATTTTGCTGCTCTTCTTATCTGGGACATACGGTACAAGGGTTGGCCCTGATTTAGTCCACCTGCCAGTCGAGTTTAAAGTTTCCGAGGCTCAGAGGAACACAATGACTTGGATGAGACAGCCTAAATGGGGAGGACACTGCTGCTGCAACGAGGGAGCCCTTAAGCCCTAGCTAAGCTAACCATCTCTCTCTTTTTAAATGCGTCTATACCGCATGCAAACACGACTGAGCCACTTTTTTCACTGACCAGAGATTTTTTTTCCCCTGATGATCCACTGAAGCCTGATCCTTGGAGACATATGGCTGGAAAATGAAACGACCCGGGAGTGTGGCTACATCGTTATTCTGTGTGGTGTAATACCAGATGGGCACTGTGAACGGCGCAGAGATCTGAATGGACAGTTTGAAATGGTAATTTTCCCCCATCGAGCAGGTTCCGTTGCTCTCTCCTGTCTCTTGGTATAACGTACTAGCTTTTGCCCTTTCTCTCTGCAGTATCAATTAACTCAACTTGGAGGTGGAGTGACCAGAGAGGAAGGAATGAAGCGATCTAGCTAATCTTGCTAGCTGTGGAGCGGTAGAGCCTGGAACTGTGGCCGGGTACAGATCTGCCTACTGCGCCCGAAGCATGGAGCGCACGGGCGCTCGCGGGGACCCAGGCCCGGCCCGGGGAGCCGGCTGCTGAGCTCCCGACTCCGCCAGGCCGCCGCCTCCTTGCGCCCTCTGCCTTTACTGTCAGTGTCGCCCCTCTCAAAGAGTCATGGAAGACGGCCCGTTGCCAGACCTCAGAGACATCGAGCTGAAGCTGGGGCGCAAAGTGCCCGAGAGCCTAGCGCGCTCGCTGCGCGGGGAGGAGCCGGCGCCCCGAGAAGGGGCTACGGACCCCAGCGGGGCTGGCGGGAGCTGCAGTAGCAGCAGCAGCTGCAGCAGCTTCGCGCCCTCTGTGTCCTCCTCCTCTTCATCCTCCCCTGCTTCTGGCTCTCTACGACGCAGCCACCCCAGCGCCCTGGAGAGGCTGGAGACCAAACTGCACGTCCTCAGGCAGGAGATGGTGAGTATGATGTGTTCGCGGAGACCTGGGGATCGGGGGCCTGAGACCTGGGAGCCGAGGAGAGGCAGGGAGGAGGAGAGCAGGAACTCGTCTCTGGACTAGACTACAGCTAAGCTCGAACCCTGAGGACTTTGCTCGTTCATGGGGTACTCTTGCAGCACAGTCGGCTCTACTTTCTAACAGCTTCACTCACTGCACATCACTCTGCAGCTGCCAGCCTCAGACCCTCCAGCACCAGCCTGCCGAAGGCCGGCAGTTGCTGCGCGGGTCTGGGCCTGCTGTGAGCTGTTTATGCTTTGCATTGGTTCAAAGGGTGGTTTAGTCCAGTGCACTTAACGCAGAAATGCCTTCCAGTTGTCCGGGAGGTGGCGCGGCCGGGTGCAAGCCTGGCACGGTAGTTTGCTCTCCTCCACCCTCCCCTTGATGCAGCAGCTGCAGCTGTCCCAAGGCCACTGAAGAGTAGATTCTCCACAGCTGGTTCTGAAGACAATGGCTACTAGCACTTGGTGTGCCTATGAATGGCTTGTTTCACTGTTTTGAACCCGGAGAACAGGTGACCCGAGCCCAGGGATTTGCTAATGACTGCCTCCTACCCTTTCCTCTATTCCTCAATCAGCACTTGTTTTCTCTGCCATTTCTGTTAACCTCGGATTAGGACAATGGGTCAAGTAGATCTAAGACTCGTTATTCCGGATATACTTAGACTGAGGCACTCATTCATTGGCCTTGAGCTCTTGGACGAGCCTCAGTCTCTACAGATCACAGTTTATCTTTACAGTGATGAGCTGATTGGAGGAAATGATCTCTTTCTAAGCCTTCTGAAAAAGAAAATGTCCACAAACCAACAACATTTTCTACCAACTAGCAGGGGAGGAAGGTTCCAAGAGTGGCCTTCAGGACCCAGGGAGTGAGAAGGGCTTCCCACAGAAGCAGCCTGTCCGGGTTCATGCATGTCTAAGCTTCCTTCCATTCTCACTTCCTGTGATTGGAAAACACTAGTAATATATTCCAAGCAAAATGAGTCTTCGGAGCTCATGGCCTATCAAAACACTACAGAATACCACTCCAAAGACCCTCACTAGGTCTAAACCTGGTCTGCTTAAATATTCGATTATCAGTTGAGAATGTTCCCGATATTGAAATATATGTATATTTCTGCGTGTAACTGGATATGAATATATGTACATATATACGTTTTCATTGCAGATTATTTTATTGCTTTTCGTATTTCACTAAGTATGTCTAATACACATATACAAGTTATGCATACTAACCTTGCCAAATATTTATTAAGTAGTTTCCATATATAAGCAAGCTATGAGCTCTGAAATATAAAATAAAAAAGTAAAGGAAGTGAGATTGCCTAAACTCAGAGCACTCAAAACATCTACCAAGTTCAGAGTCACTACTGATAATACTTTTTAGTTTAGACAGTGGTTCATGACCCCTTTGGGGATCACCTATCAGATATTTACATTAAAATGCATAATGGTAGCAATATTACAGTTATGGAGTAGGAGCAAAATAATTTTATAGTTGGGATCATCACGACAGGAAGAATTGTACTAAGGGTTGCCGTATTAGGAAGGTTGGGAAATACTGGGCCTTACAGGGTGTAAATGTCCTTGCCCCTGAGCCTGACAACCAGGACTCACATGGAGAGTCAGCTTCTACAAGCTGTGCTCTGACTGACGCACAAGCACCATGGTGTCTCATGCACATGTATGTACATCCTCACAATCTGAATTCATAATTGTAAAAACTTTTTTTTCAATGAATTTGTCTACTAAGGGCTTTCAAATCTCTTGCAGTTATTTGTCCTTTATTTGTGGTGTTGAATTCTGTAGGACAATGAAAACTGGTCATTTTAAAATAAGAATATCTACAGACATCTGTTTTTCCTAATGGAAATTTCCAAGTTGATAAAAATCCTTTCTTTCAACTATATCTTGCTATTTATGATGACCATGGTGTATCAGTTTTTTATTTTTAAGATTTATTTTGTTATGTGTATGGACGCTCAGCATGCATGATGTCTTACCCAGTATTTGTACCTGGTGTTCTAGAAGACCATAAAGTGCGTTTGATACTCCAGAACTGGAATAACAGACAGTTGTGAGCCCCCTTACAGGTACTGGGAACTGAACACGGGTCCTCTAAAAGAACAAGTGCTTTTAACTGTGGAGCCATCTGTCTACCACTCTGGTATTAATTTTTGAAAAGGCAAGGACAACAACAGCAAATTGATGACACTTTTTTAAAAATATTTTCTCTGTGATATCTCAATTTCTGCAGACTGAGAAAAAAATATGTCAGAATAGATGCTTTGTGATAAACTGGGTTCTAATAATGGACTCCATGGAGTTTTTTTTTTTTTTATAAATTTAGAAGGTAGTGGAGGTATATTTCTTTCTCAAGAAGGTCATCATTTTCCTCCATGCCTACATAAATCTTGTGGGTTTTCAAAATCCTTGCTTAGGCATAATTGCAAAGCAATTAACTTGTCTTTATGTAGAGCTGGTGGTTTTGCTATGAAGATGGGACAGATACACCTCTATAGTTCTTTTTATCACCTAGCATCCCAAAGTAGAGGAGGTAGGCAGCTTAGTGAGGGCTCAACCTTCCTGTCCTGTGTCCTAGCCCAATCCCACTCCTTATTTTGAGTTATTCATAGATTGGATTGTCTAGAATCAGTTTTTTCTTTTTGTTTTTTTTCCCTCACCATTCCTTCCTAAAAAGCACTCTATCTATGGACAAGTCATTGTAGGTATCTCCCAGATTAGGCATCTCTTTTTTTCCTGTTAGAATGGATGAGTGCCCTCAAGGACACAGTGCAGCAGACACTTGCAGTTAGTTTCAACACCTAAGGTTTTATATACATATGACCCCACCATTATTTTTGTTCTCCTCTTTAAAACTCCCCCTCCCCTGACATGTTTGCATGTGTCTGGGCATGTGTCTGTGTGTGTTGTGTGTGCAGGTTGACATCATATGTCTTTCTCCATTTGTTTCCACCTTTTTTATGGAAGCAGTGCTTGCACATTTGATTAGTCTAGCTAGCCAACTTGTTCACTGGATTACATGAATACATCTGGCATTTGTGTGGATTTGAGGGATCCAGACATTGGTCCTTATGCTTGTGCAGCAAGCACATTTCCCACAGAACACCTCTGAACCATCTCTTCATCTCTGTCATCTCCTTTTATGCTTCCATGGATAATATCTTTCCTTCTTGTCTATACATGGTGTAGCTCTTAGAGATGAGAGAGGTAGTTTGTGAAGCAAAAAAGTGAGTAAAGAGACTGAAGAGGAGTAAAGAGGTGTTTCTGGCCAAACTGCTTAAAGTTGAAACCCTTCTTAACAATACAAATAGTGTCACACGTAGGGGAAATATTGGTAAAGATGTTTGCAAGCATAAGTGTATACAATAGGCTAATCCTAAGTAATTTCAGGAGGAGGAACAAAAATTTCAATGTGAACAGCTCTTATTTTGAAGGTAGAGATTAGGGAATTTGACAACACAAGAAAGAAATGTAGAATTTCACGCGAAATTTATTATGAAACTAGAGGTAGGTACCAAGTCTCTACACAAAATCTGCCCAATAAGCTTGTGCATGGTGAACTCTTTGGGAGCATAGTTTGCAGATTTCAAAACCGGTGAGCATAGAAATTTGAACGAAGTGACTTAGACTTTCTTACTATAACACACTCACATACTGCAACTGATTGTCAACTTTTGTTTTAATAAAGTTTTAGAGCAATCCATTGGACTAGACACAAAAAAAACATGTGGGAAAAGATGGGGCTCACCAAGTTCCTCAGCAATTAAGAGCACCTGCTACTTTATTTTTTTTAATTTTATATAACCAAGTCCATTTAAATGAAAACAAACATTTTTAGACACTATTTGGGAATTTGGGCATCGTTCTTTCCAAACTACTTCCTGCTGGTAAGGGCGCTGTCTTGGGGGATTCGAAGAAGATTCAGAAATCCTGGCTGTAGTCTGTAAGGCTGCTTTGTCCAGCTGTTTTGAATGTAAGATCACCTGGTACTCTGTTTCAGGCGGTTTGGCTTAATCAAACTACATTAGTCTGGAAGGAATCCACATCTTTTCATTTTCTGTTGAAACAAAAATAGAAATCCTTTTCCCCAGTAACTTGTCCTTGAACTTAAATTTTGGAGTCAAAGCATTTTTTTTAAAATTTATTATTTTACATGTGATCCCAGTTCCCTCTCCCTCCCTCCCTTGCTCCCTCCCTCCCTTCCAGCCCTCCCTCCCTCCTTCCCTCCCTTTTACCCTCTCTGTCATCTCACATGCACTCTAACCACCCTCCCATCTCCCCACCCCAATTCCATATGTAGGGGAATGCCATCCAGTTGGGGTCATGTAGATCTGACAGGTCATGTGATGTAGGGACTAGGGCTTCTGTCCTGTCTCTAGATTAAGGCAGTTATCCCTCCATGGGGGATGTGTTCTCAAAGCCCTTTTGTGCACCAGGGATACATCCTGGCTCCACTGTCTGAGGTTTCTTAGACTGCTCAGTCCTTCTGGCTGAGACCCTTATTCAGGGGGGCTTGAATCAGTCCCATGCTGGCTTCCCAGCTATCAGTCTGGTGGCCCGTTAGCTCCTCCTTGTTCAGGTAAGCTGTCTCTATGTGTTTCTGCCACCTGGTCTTGTCCTCTCCATCTGCATCTAAGCACCTGCTACTTTTGTGAAGGACCCAGAGTTCAATTTCCAGCATCCACATACATACATGCAAGCAAAGCACTCAGACACACAACAGAAAATAAATAAAGCTAACACTTGTTGAAAGAAAAAAATTCATAGGTAGCACTAGTACACAATTTAAAATATTTGAAAATAAAATCTCGGAAACAGATTTGTAGTTGACTTTTCCACTGTTTTTTTTTTTTGTTTTTGTTTTTTTTTTTTACTATGCCCCAGCCGTTTTTTAAAGGGCTTCTTTGCTTTTGTAGCTTAAACAAACAAACAAAACAGCAAAAAAAAAAAAAAAAAAAAAACTTTTGAAATCCCCTAAAAAGCAGATTTTCATTTCATTAAATTAACTGCACACTTGTTTTGGGCAAGGAGATTTTTTTAACACTTAGATCTCAAGGTAGAAGCAGGAAGTGGAAGGCATTTTCCTTAATGAGCTCTCAAGATAGCTGCAAAGATAAAAGGGGCCAGAACTTGGCCTGAAAAAGAAGGTAAACCAGCATGTCAGCAGGTGCCAGAAGCCACAGTGGAGACTGGGGAGCCTGGCTGTGGAGGTGACCCAGGAGGCTGAGCCCCACAGGTGACTCTAGAAACCATGCAAATTAAGGGTTTTACCCAGGGATAAAGACCTGAAGGACAGCTTGTTCCCAGCCATAGCTGATGATAGGTCTCAAACCAGGGACAAAAGGCTGAGGTGCCAATTTAGCATATCAAAGTAGACCTGGCCTCCAGGCCTGCATCCTTAGTCCCTACCTGTTAAGGGTGTGGCTGGAGTGCCCAGCCCCCTATCCTAGACTTCTCCAGCCCAGGAGCTGGGCTGCTTTAGTGCCGCTGCCCTTTTCTATAGAATCCAACCATTTGGTTTGCCTGGTCCTTTCATTTACCCTTTAACATCCTGGGCTCTTGTCTGATTCTCCCCTCCCCACCTCGCCTCACATGACTCAGAGTCATGTTCACCCCAGACTCTCCTAGATGTCCCTGCCTCTGGCTATGTTCTCACTTTTATCTATGATAAACTTTCTCCTCCACCATACCTAGGGGCAGTCATGTCCTTTCCATTTTATTTCTTTATTGAAGTCAGCTGCTTCTGTCATTTTGTACAGAATGTTAGCATTCTTAATGTAGGAAGTAAATATTCTGAGACATGCTTCCTTAATGAGTGGCACTAAGATCAACAGTAACCCTAATGCCATTTTGCTAGACACTCATAGAAGGTAAACATATAACTTGAAAGCCATCACATTTCCACAAACTAATGTCCCATCCCATACCCACGACTATGCTTTGGAATTATTGGCACACAGGTAAAGAACGTTTTCTTAAATTAAAAAAAAAATGTGGGGTGTGTGTGTGTGTGTGTGTGTGTGTGTGTGTGGTGGGGGGAAGCAGGGAATACAACTTTCTACCATCTAGGTCCTGGGGATTTAACTCAGGTTATTAAAGCTACTAATCCATCTTGATGTCCCAATAAACTTCCTTCCTGCCTGCCTTCCTTCCTTCTTTCCTTCCTTCCTTCATTCCTTCCTTCCTCGTTCCCTCTATCCTTCCTTTGTTTCTTTCTTTCCCTTTTCTTGAGACATAGCCTTACTGTGTAACCCTGGCTGGTCAACTACCTGTGCCCCTCAAATGCTCAAAGTTAAAGGAATGCACCACCACACCTATCCTAAGAACGTTTTTCTGGAAGAAAAGAATTTCCTTCCGTTCAAGTTGCATAATAGAAACTTGTTGCATTGTTTCAAAGATACTACAAATTATTTGGGAATGTTAAACTCAAAATTCCCATCCTGTGCTGACATAAAAATATACCTCCTGTCTTCCTTTGAAGTGAGTCACATTTAACAGATGTTTGCGTGCATTGAGACATGAGTTTTTAAGACAGCTATGGAACTGGGATTCATAATAAAAGTCTTAGGAATCCCTGAACAGTTGTCAGTATCATTCTGATGCATTGGCTCTGGAATTGGAATCCAATGGAATTGCAATTACAGAGATTTGTGAGTCATCATGTAGGTGATGGGAACCAAATCTCTTCAAGAGCTATCTCCCAGACCCTTGTTTCCTTTCAACCCCACACTTTTGCGATTCAAATAGCAGCCCTGTAGTTTGGCAGTGCCTTCTGAGCAAGCCTGAGGACCAGGGTTTAGAGCTTCAGCAGTAAAGCCTATAACCCAACACTCGGGGTGGGGTAGAGAAAGGAGGGTCCACACAGCTGGTTGGCCCCATAGTCCAGCTAAGTTGTTTAGCTTCAGATTCTGTGCAGGACCCTGACCCTCAAATAAGGTGAAGAACTATAGAGAAAAATCACTCAACATTGATCTGTCTTACACACACACACACACACACACACACACACACACACACACACACACGAGAGAAAGAGAGAGAGAGAGAGAGAAAGGATGGGTAAATGAATGAGTGAATGAATAAACATCAACAGGAGTTCCAGTATATAGAGAGTTTTAGCCCATCAGAGTCTTACCATGAAGCTGTAGCTGGTGTGTAACTCTATGCAGACCAGACTGGCCTCGAACTCAGAGATTCACCCAACTCTGTCTCCAGAGAGCTGGGGTTAAATGAATGTGCCATCATGCCCAGCTATATTTATGACTCTTAGCAGCTCATGCAATTTTTCTACATTCTTTTATTTATGTTAACCATCTATTATCTATCTACCTCTGATCTATCATTCGTACATGGTGCTTCAAAGCATACTAAGGATGTTGTGATTATGTTGTGCCATTAGAGACTAATAGCAATAAACTGTGATGCTTGTTTGCAAAGAGAAGAGAGTGCCAATGTGCTACACTGTACACTGGAAGAAATGTCCCCAATGCTTTGCTTTGGGAAGGTGTGCTCAAAGCACCTTGATGAGCTTCATGTTATTGTTTCAAAAAAAAAAAAAAAAACCCAAAAAACAAAAAAACAAAAACAAAAAAACAAAGTACTACTTTTGCATCAACAGTGCTGCAGCAGAATTTTATCCAAAAGAAATCATCATAAATTTATGTAAAAGTACAGTTTGTATGTATGCTTATCACTGTGTGTCATTATTAAAAGCCCAACAAAACTGATAGCTCAGTCTGTTAAGCACTTGCCTAATGAACACGATGATCTTAGTACATGATGGTGCATGAATGTATTCCCAGAGCTGCAAAGAAAGACTCAGGAGGATCCCTGGCTAGTTAGTCTAGCTTACTTCACCATGTCCTGAACAATAAAAAGCCCTGTGTTAAAGGAAGCATATGGCATTCTGCAGGATGACAGAGATCGGATTTCTTCCACATGCTTGCTCATATACATGTACCTACTGACATATAAACACATGCAACATGTATATCTCATACAAACATGTTTATTAAAAAAGAGAGCTGAATAACCTAAATCAATAGTGGCAAGTAGATTGTATATGTACATAAAACAGAAATTTGAGATGTTATTATTAATACAGTAAGTATTGTTGAATTTGACATTAATATGTTATAAATGTATGGACCTAAGTAATTAATTATATATACATCCTATATTAGTTAGGGTTTTCTAGAGGAACAGAACCAATATAATGACATTGTATTAGCTTACTTTGTGTTGCTATGGAAAGACACCATAATCAAAAGCAATTTAGGGAGGAAAGGGGTTGTTTCTTCTCACAGCTTCTAATCCTTCATGAAGAAAAGTCAGGGTAGGAATTCAAGGCAGGAATCTGGAAGCAGGGACTGAAGGAGAGGCCATCGAGACACATTGCTTGCTCAGCTTTCTTTTTTGATATAGTCCAGAACCATCTACCCAGGGCCAAAACTGTTCACAGTGAGTGAGCTGGGCCCTCCCATATCAATCCTTAATCAAGTATCTGCTTCCAGACTTATAGGCCAATATGATTGGGATGCAACTCCTCAATGGCAATCCTCTCTTCCTAGATGAGTCCAGCTCTCTCAAACTGACAACAAACAGGACAATTGAACCCTTGTCAACCTGACACAACCTGATATCTCTATTAAATTATAACCCTCGCTTGTTTATACCTGAGATATGTTGTCAACATCACAATATAAAGTCTCACAATCTTAAAAAAAAAAAAATTCAAACACTTTAAAAGTTCAGTCTCTTTAAAATAGTCAAAGACTCCCAACTGTGGGCTCCTATAGAATTAAAAAACAAAACAAAACAAAAAAAAAACAATAAAAAGCAAATTAAATTCTTCCTTTAAGAGGGAAGACCCAGGCACAGTCACAAACAAATTCAAGCAAAGAAAAAATAACTCTGTACCAAGCATCCGGTCCATCCTATGTAATAATGGGATTAATAAATACTCCAAGGTGGTTGCAAAACATTCTATGCAGTGTTCATAATAGCCTGAATGCTTCTGGCTAGGTTAGTTGAGGAAAAAAAGCATTAGGCCCCCCAAAACGATTAAATAAAGGCTTTTAAAAGAAAAATAGTCCCTGTCAAGACTAGAGGATTAGAAATAATTAAGGGCACAGAAAAGCTTCTTTTTAGGATTATAGATGACTCATGGACGAGAATGAGAACCTGCACTTTAGTCCTCTGCCACTACAATGTGACTATAAAATTGCACTGCAGAAATAACACACATAGTACCCCCAGTATAACTGTGTTTTATCACTTAGATCAGTGGTTTTAGTCACACTGTAAAACTTAATGAGTTATAGGCAGATAAAGACTGAGCTGACAAAAATCTTTCTATAGGGAAATAATGTTATTGTTCAAAAGACATTCATGGAGCCTTGGTAAAAGGTTTACATGGGGTGAAAGTCTAACAAAATTCCACAGATGTGACTTCATTTGACACTCTCCTGATGTGGTAGTGTTAGATCCTGGATCCCAAAGTGTTTAGTGGCATTACTCACTCTCTCTTTTCTCCTACAATATAATCAATTCTAGGTCATCACTGTGACTAATCAATTTAATGTCTCTGTTTCCCAAAGGCCTAGCCATTTATTTAGAGCTAAATGTGAATTAAAATATACCTCAATTTGTTTCCAACTCTCAGATTTGGAGAGTACTAACAGTTTGTCTGCTTGACACCAGTCATACCCAATCATTTGGAACTAGGCTCTTGATTAGAAATTGCAGCATCTTCTGCTGTCTGAGATGGTGGTGATAGGCCTAAGAAAATAAAATATGTTCTACCTGCTTTGAAAGAGTGTTGGAGAATTTGTCCTTGGTTGCAGGTCCTCCTCTGTCCTCACATACAGCTTCTTCCAGTGACCATGTGCCTAGAAATGGTGACAGACCACAGCATGGGGTGGAGTGTTCCTCTTTGCCTGTGCACGGAGAGCTCACATGTCTAGTTCTGCCATCCTATTGCTCTGTAATGAGATGTTGAGGTTTCAGGCTGAAGAGACAATTTAACACCACACACACACACACACACACACAAAGATTAGAATTCATATAATGTGGTGCACATAGAGAAATATAGCTGCATGGTTCAATTTGCACATTCTTAGCTGAAAATGAGTAATCATTTAATTTGACAGCCTCACTTGAGAGATAGGTAGCATTAGGGTATGAACTCTCTGACTGTCCTTGGCTTGGGGTCAGTCTGGAACTAGGGCATTAGGAGGGCAGTGTGGCTGGGGCACATTGTATCTGAGGTGTTTGAAACACTCAACAAACTTGTAGTGATCTTCACAAAAGCAAGGTTGCCATGGGTAAGATGAGTGAATAGGAAAAGGGACAGCTTTCTTGAATGTTCTCTATAGGGTTATAAAATTGTAGTTTAGAGTAGTCAATCTATGTGTGTGTGTTCATTTGAAACTGTATTAATTAGAAAGATTAATAAAGATCACATAAGCTAGGGTTGGAACTAAAGCAGTAACTGTATATTTCCTTCTGCATATTTTTGTCTGTTCACAGCTGTGTGAATAATGCCTTTCCCCAAAGCATCAGTATTTGTCTTTTGAGAAGTACCACTGCATGGAATTTTCCTGCCTATAATCAGTCTTTCTAATTCAAATCCTCTATGGGAAAAATTCTAAATATGCAGCAGGCATTTAAAAATCATTTGTTTCATAACATTTTAGACTTTTCATAAGAGTTGTGTAAAACTGGGCCCAAAACAATGCATTGTGCTTACCCTGAGTCCCCCAAACCTTCTATTTGTCCATTTCATTCTCTTCCCTCTTCTGCTTTCAACATAACACACACACTCACTCACACACACACACACACACACACACACACACACACACGAGAGTGAGAGAGAGAGAGAGAGAGAGACAACCCTACCCCTAAAAATTCTTAAATATCTAAATACTGCAAGTATAATATTGCTGTACTGCTATGATTCTCAATAACTTAGTATTTCCCAAGGGAAACATTCATGGTGGGATGTGAGGGAGGGACGAGATGTGAGGGGGATTGGGGGGGACAGGGGGACATGTCTTCTTTTATTCTCTCCTGAGCATGCTGAATTCAGATTTTTTTCCTTAGACATTTTTGTGACAGAACACTGCTAGGACCTGTCTCACAAAACTCTACCAGAGACCAGCATTCAGTCGGTGGTTCTTAATCTGCAGGTTGCCACCTGCACATGGGTTGCATATCAGATATTTACATCATGATTCATAACAGTAGCAAAATTACAGTTCTGAAGTAGCAATGAAAATAGTTTTGTTTGGGGGTCACCATAACATGAGGCACTGTACTGAAGGGTCGAGGCATTAGGAAGGTTAAGAACTACTGAGTTAAATGATACAAGTTGGTCTGCCTAAAGCATCATAAAGTCCTCAGAACAGCGTGCAGAAATGTCTCTTCCTGCTTGGCTTATGCCACTTCTGTCCCAGAAAGTCTCTTTACTAAATCATTTGATCCATGAGAAAACTTGAAAGGCTAATGGGGAGATTTTGCTCACAAAGGTATTCACTAATTGTAATTGGAATAAGAGATAAATGAACAGCATCATCACCTTGGGCTTAAACAGAATGAGTATTCTCTGAGCTGTTTTTGTTAGGCAAGTTACAGAGAAGGATGAATACAAACCAAAGAAGCAACTTTCTTGAATATAACCACCACCATATTAACCTGTACAAGTCATAGCAATGTATACCAAAGGGAAATGGACTTCCTATTCTCCACTTCTGTGCTTGGAATAAGATGGAATTATCCTCTCAGATGCCTGCATTGATTTAGGTTCATATTGTGAGTTATGATTATGGTTGTCAGGCTGCACCATATTCTTTATTGGCACCAGTGATCACGTGGGCCAAAGGGATCATTGTCTGCTCTGTAATTCTTACATTTACACTGTTAGTTAACTCTCATAGGAGCAACAGCAAATGCTCACGTTGCTGAGTTGCAAATGAAGAGAGTTCACACTGATAAATACAGGCCAGCTTTCCCACTTCCAGAACTGGTTGTTCCAGGTGTAAGGGCTTGGCCAACATAAATAGAGGAAATGCATTTCCATTTACACTCTGATTCCAAAAGTCCAGCATCACTACTGGGAATGCTCTGCAGTTTCACCACATGAAGTGTTGGGTCATGTTTGTTTGCATTCAGTCAAATGGATTCCATTTGGATTTCACCCAGTTCTTACAGAGGAATGTACTGTTACGATATTTTTTTTTTTTTTTTTAAGTCACTGACTTGGTTTTGTTGTAGTAAGATGAAGCAGCTTGTGTTTCCAAATCCTCACTTCTTGTTGGATCAGGAATGGATGAAAACTCACAAGCACACACCATTTCACAGTGTAAATATGTTCCCTAGAGGGGGCTCCACATCCCCACCTCAAGAAATGTTTCAGTAGAAGGCATGAAATAAACATGGCACACATTTTTCGGCATTGGCAATATCGATTCCTGTGATAAGCCCCATAAGGGATACAGGTAACACTGGAGACACAGGTTCAGGTAACTTATAGGTAAATCAGGTAATAAGTCATGGGGTTGCTATTAAACAATTTAATTTCAATGGTATTAGAAATTCTTGTTGAAGCTCAAAGGTCTCATGATTTGTAATAAAGTCTATGTATTTATAGAGGAAATAATTATTTTATAGCTGTTTATCTGATGCTGGGCCCAGAAGTTATATATCTTTATCTAAATTTCAAACTGGAGCTCCCTCCATTCCCTTTCCTCAGACCCTTCTAGTGTTCTAGCCTCTTGCCATCTGTGCGGTCATACCCTTTGCCTGGCTCCTCCCTCTCTTCCCACCTTAACTCCCACAGTACATGTAGTTAATTCTGACTTATCATAATGACGGTCAAACAATTAATTACATTTTATTTCATATTGGTTTTGATTTTTGTTCTCTTTTGGATCTCTCAATAGATGACACATTCTCTCTTAGCTAGAACCACATTTAACTTATTCAGCTTTAGAATTTAAGAGAGTACAAGAATTCAGTATTAGGAATAAATTAATAATAAAATAGCTAATTGCTTGATTACCCCTCTGGGGAGGAGATGACTCAGAGGTGTGATTTTTTTTTTAAATAGCTTGAGCAAATCAAAGGTACTAAGAAACATGGATTAACTGCAAAACCTTAGTGGCCGAGACAGATGGATGGCTTTGTTGAGTTAGTGAAAATAAGATTAATAACAAGGTGGAAAAATCTTAAATAAGAGAATGGCAAACTAAGAAGTTCCAGTATGGCCGAATAATCAATAAGCAGCAGTTATAGTTGCTGTTTTAGGGGATATATATAATGCAGGTAGAGGTGCTTTTGTATGTTTACTCATTTTTTAAAAAATATTTATTTTCTACAGAGAAAAACAGTTTCCATGTGTTTTATATCTAGTATCTTTAAAATACCTACCTTTGAACTAGCGATAACAAGAAAACACTGTTGATTACTGAGGAATAAAACATGTAGTAAAGTAAAACATGACAGCATACTTTTGGAACAAGAATAGAAGCAAAATAGGACCATTAAATTTTTATATAATACAAATATTTTAAAAATATCAGCTTTCTTCCTACTGACTGTAATCCCACTATTATAATGGTTTTTGTGGTTTCATAATACGATCTCAATAAATAAAAGTTGCCTGGGTTACTGTATTGAAGTGTTCTAGAGAAAAATTAAATGTTTCAATCATCCTAATGACATAGATCCAGAATTTTCCACTAAGAGCAGAAGCAAAAAGATGATTATTCTGCCCAGACTGAATTATTTATTAGTGACATTTTCATTTTCTTTGGGTGTTTTTTTAATCATCATTGTAGAAGGTATGCTTTGCCATTTATATCTTTACCTTTTTTGGAGCCCAGTCCTTTGCTTGATATATATATATATATATATATATATATATATATATATGCTTTCCCTATGTAGCTGTCAAAAGGATTTATTTTGTATGTACAAATGTTTTGCCTGCATGTATGTCTGTGCACCACTTGCGTGCCTATTAGGCACAGATGTCAAGGGTGGGTTTGGATGAACTGGAGCCAGAGTAACAGATGCTTGTGAGTCACCCTGTGGGTGCTAGGAATTTAACCCAGGTCCTCTGGAAGAGCAGTCAGTCTTCCTAAACTCTGAGCCATCTCTCTGGCCTTTCTATACAACTGTCTTTAACATCACTTGTATTACCTGAAAAATTGTCTTTCATGTGTACATTCCTCTCATACTGCAATCTTAACTTGTTTCTTAGATTTTAATTTTGATGAATATTTTCCAAATGCCATGTTATGTTCAAATAATTCCTAGATCAAGGGATAGATGTCATTGTTTTACTTGATTTTCAAATTCCCAATGGAGCATTCTCTTGTTACATTGCATCTTTTCTGTAAAAGAGAAAAGTGTTCAGAGTTCTATCAGGAGTCAGATGAAGTAGCAGGTGAAGCCTCAGAACCATTGAGAATATGGCCTGAGTCACATTCCTACTGATTCATAAGAGAATGACTTCTACAAAGTTGCGATTTCTCCCATTTAGTAGTTTTTAAGATTGGGTGAAAGGAAATGCATTGAAGTATTAGCTGTAGTTATGACACTAAAGGTGTGTAAAGACTACTTATTTATGTCTGTGTTGTTGTTTATTGTTACTGTGACATATCCCAGTCAGTAGGAAAGCCACCTTGAAAATGAAAAATCTGTCTGTGGGATTATAACATAAAACCAACAGGAAAACAACCCAACCCTCTACTGTCTCTGCAGTGCATGACTAGCAAAATTCTCCCTACTTCAGCCTCCAGCTGGAGCTGCACTGAGAGGAACTTGGCCTCTGCAGATTTCAGTGCATCACTTCAGGTTCTCCTTTACCCTGCTTCCCTTGCAGTGGACTCTGATAATTGCAAATCATCCCAGAAAGCCGAGCCTGCTGTTACTAGGACGAAACATGGCAATGGGAATCACAGTCTGATTGCTGTATAAATGCAATGCAGGCAAAACGGAGGCAAGTTCCGAATTCAGTTTGTAGTCATCTTTCTGAAGCAGGAGAAAGACACTGGCCATGGAACCAGGTTGTTTTTACTGATGTCACAGGAGTCTACATGCAATACAGATTAGATTTTTCAAAGTTGTGTCTGCCAAGATCTTAAGTGCCATAAAAGCATCTCATATTCCCATGATCGGTTGAGCGAGAGATGAACTTTTGTTGTTCTATTTTGTTTATTTGACCCTGTGTTCAAATGTATGGAAGGTGTCGGCTTTGCTTTCATTTAGGGAATTCTATAAGGATTTTGTGTGAAAGTGTTTATTTGACTTAGCAGAGAGAAATCAAATCAAACTAACAAAATCTTTTAAAAACTGTATGCCTAAGAGAAAGCATAAAATTTCAAATCGCGACGAACTATGTGATGAAGAATGCTATGTAACAAATATCAACCATTCATTTTTCACTGTGTGTGCACCTTTCGATTCTGTTTTGTCTACTTGAATCACCTCCAAGTGATGGTGGAATTTTTCTTACTCCAGAGCAGTAATTTAATGTTACTTCTATGGGCAAACATTTTTCTTAAGGTGCCTCTGGAGTATCTTGTTGAGTCAGGGTTTTACACATTAAGTTTTTCCTATGTGTGCATTATAACAAAAGGCATGTACAAGTATAAAATTGCAAATGAAAAATTTCAGGTCACATTAGTCTAGGGAATCACATGAGCATGCTTTGTATACTTGGAATCAGGAGCTGAGGTCTGGACATGTCCTGATGAATACATCATGTCCATCTGGTCTAATAATTCTTGCCACCAACTGACATATTCTGCAGTAATGTAGCAAGTTCCTTTCTCCAGGTCTTGGATGTTTGTATGAATTTTTCTACCTGGCTAAGACTAACACTGTGACATGAAACATGCTAGCAAATTGCTGAGTCCCATGTTTTTGTAGGACACATAAAAACTGTGGGAAAATTAGGAATCTATTAATCCTTCCTTGCTTGGGTTGCTTTTGTACCATTTTTATCACCTTTTTTTAATATGAATTGAGAAAAGTGAATCATTCTGTTCCCAGCAGCTCTTTAAAATGTGTTGACCCATCTGTTGCCATATGTCAGACATCTGCTTTTATCACCCTCATCTGTGGTCCTTCAAAACTAGAATTAACATTGAATATATGCTAATTTGTAGTGCTAGAACAGCTATTTGTAAGACATTTAATCCGGCAGCAGCAATTTTCAGAAATTAGCAATATTAGAGGCTAAGAATAGAAAGCAGAAGTATATTTGTATTCTCAGCCACCTTTGTTTTTTTTTTTTTTTTGAGTCTAATTATAAAGCCTTTGTTATTCCTTTTCCATATTATTAAAATGAGAAGGGTTGTCATTTGTTGAATTTCCTTTAAATCAAGCATGGCATAATATATTACATGGTAGAATTGTAGAGGAATGTCCTATATCCAAGCTGTATGTATGTATTGGGCAGTGGTTGGCTGTTAAAATTTAAGCTACCTTGCAAGTGGATCAGCAATCCTGAGTTTGTTCATGTTTCATAAAATACAGTAATCCAACTCTACCATTAACTATGCTTTCTTTTATCATTAGTAATCTACAACTTTTATGCCTAGCTGGAGGCTTTTTGTTGTTTCATTGACACACTCGGGAATTTATTAACTCAGTTCAAACAGCTGAACATTCAGAGCAATATAGTGTCACTGGTACAACCACATATTTAGATTTAAATGTTATAAATAAAAATTATAGTCACTTAAGTATATGGATTATACATATTTTTCTTCCCTCCTACCTCTGTCTCTCATTCTCTCTCTCCCTCTTTTTTCTTTTTTGTCCTCCTCCTTTCTCTTTTTGGAGATAGGGTCTCACAATGTAGCCTGGCTTGCCTGATCTCACTGTGCAGTCCAGGCTGGTCTCAAATTCATAGAAAGCCACTAGTGTTTGCCTGTCATGTGCTGAGATTAAGGGTGTGGTAATGTATAGCTGATTGGATGCATTTATTATGCTAATGTCAACTTTTAAATAACACTTTTGATCAAATGAATACCAAATCTTTATCAGAAATAAAATTCAACACATTCATTCTCATGCCAGATATGTTGGTACAGACCATTAATCACAGAAGGCCAGCTTGGTCTACACAAAGTTTTAGGCCAGCCAGTCTTTATTTTTTTTTTTTATGCATATAGAGTATTTTTTATTTAATTTTATATAACAAAGTCCAATTAAATGAAAACAAACATTTATACACAATATTTGGGAATTTGGGCGTCGTTCTTTCCAAACTACTTCCTGCTGGTAAGGGGCGCTGTCTTGGGGGATTCGAAGAAGATTCAGATATCCTAGCTGTAGTCTGTAGGGCTGTTTTGTCCAGCTGTTTGGAATGTAGGATCAGCTTGTACTCTGTTTCAGGCGGTCTGGTGTGATCAAACCACATTAGTCTGGAAGGAATCCACATCTTTTCATTTTCTGTGGAAACAAAAATAGAAATACTTTTCCCCAGTAACTTGTTCTTCAACTTAAATTTTGGAGTCAAAGCGTTTTTTTTTTTTTTTTTTTTTTTTATTATTTTACATGTCGATCCCAGTTCCCTCTCCCTCCCTCCCTCCCTCCCTCCCCCCAAGCCCTCCCTCCCTCCTTCCCTCCCTTTTGTCCTCTCTACCCTCTCCCATGCACTCTAAACACCCTCCCCTCCCAACCCCCCACCACAATACAATATGTAGGGGAATGCCATCCAGTTGGGGTCATGTAGATCTGACAGGTCCTGTGAAGTAGGGACTAGGCCAGCCAGTCTTTAAATAAGTACATATATACATTCTCTCTTCTTTGAACATGGCAAGCATTTTAAAAATTTATGCCATAATAATTTTTATTCTTTATTTCTAAGGTAAACACCATGCTGTACATATATAGTTAAGTGACTCCATATTCATGCAAGTTAACATATCTCATATGCTACCTTTTAGGATATTTTTGTGGCAAGGTCATATAAAACTAATAATCTCTTAGCAAATTTCTAGTATGCCATGCTGTGTTATTAACTGCAGTCCTTGTGTACATGAAATGTGTGGGTTTATTGATCTCACATACCTGCAAGTGAGTAGTGTTTGACCTATTTCAAAAGTAAAGGAGTTATCTAAATTCCATTGAGTACAGGCTGCATACTATATCTCATGAAGTTGCACGACTATACAATCATTTTGTGGGTTAGAGAGCTGGTGTAGAAAAAGTGTTAAGTAACCTGTCTAATGAACAGAAGTGGAAGAATATTTTATAATCTGTCCTTTGAAGTTAAAACTAGGCTTGTTTGTTTTAATATGTTATCAAGGTATCTGCAGTTATATTTTAGCTCATCTACATTTAAGAACTCATAAGAGTTTGGTTAGTAATAATAATAGCAAATCATGGAATCCAAAAGTTAAAAAAAAAAAAAAAGTAATCTATTGTCCAGTACTGAGTTTAGATTTTTGAGGGAGTGTTTTTGTACATTCCTACAAAATGTAGAAACCATGCCTTAGTAAAATTTGATACGTTAGTAATTTCTACAGTTAAATAATGTCTGTGGTTGTCTCTCTGGTCAAGTTCAAAGAGAAATTAAAGCCTCTTATTTTAGATAATTTCTAGTCATAAAGTTAATTGTGACTTCTAAGGCATAAAGCAACAGAAAAATTTTAGAGCTTTTACATCTTGATAAAGATCATAATTCTTATCTTCAGAACTAAACTATTTTTCTAGGGAGTTGCTTAAGTAGAAAATATAGTCACTTAATTATAATTATTACATAGTCATCCCCGTAGGCCCATTCATCCAAAAACTCAGAACAACTCCAGGAGCTGTAACAGCTGTTCTCCTGGAGGAGGCCTCACATCGGCCGATGACTTCAAATGTGGTTGGGAATATTGAAACATGCTGCCAGAGATAGGTGAATTAACCGTTCCACATAGGTAGTACCCCCCACCCCAAGAAAATCTGTTCCTGAGCTCACCTCTGATCATTTAAAAAGTTTTTTCTGTATCCATTTTATTAGACTGCTAAAAGGATGCCACTTGAAGAGGAAATACTTTTTAAGATTTATTTATTCATGTAATTTATGTATATGAGTGCTCTGTGTTCATGCATACCGGAAGAAGAAATCCTATCTCCTTTAGATGGTTGTGAGCCACCACGAGTTGCTGGGAATTGAACTCAGGACTATCTGGAAGAGCAGATGAGTGCTCTTAACCTTGGAGTCACCTCTCTAGCCCTGAGGAAATCTTAGTTTTCCCTTTTTGTTTGAAACTAGATCTTGCCCATAGATAGTGCCCATCAGTCCTCAAGTCAGCACATCTGGCCTCAACCTACTAAGTAGTTAGGATTAGAGGCATGCACAACCATGCTCAACAGAGAATACTTTTCAAAAAGTCAAATTAAAGCATAAGATGCATTTGAAAATTAAAACTGGGAATTATGAGTGTTACTGCAATTGAGGTCACGTGACAATTTCCTCTGTGTCCATTTTTTTTTTTTTTTAAAGACATAAGCTGGAGAAACTCAAGAATATTCCCCACCTCCCCAACAAAGGGAGAACAACTCAAAACCCAAGAGAAAGAACATATTTTCTATGAGAATTTAGGAACAGCAAAAGTTGAGTTTATGGGGAGGAAATGGAGATCAAAATAAGAATTTGGTGTCAGTGGGCTAGGCCTTTCCGTGTCGACCTCAAAAAGCTCTTTGCCCTGGTTTTAAAACTCCAACTGAGAAGTGGGAAGCAGCCTGCTAACTCAGCTGGAGAAATAGGAAGCTGCCTGCTTGTGCTTCTCATGTGCAAATTAACCCCCTTTTTATTCCCATCACAATTCCTCCAGAGTGGACCTGTCACTTTGAACTCAGGAGAATGAGGTAATTACATGCGGTTTGGAAAACAGCTCTAGGAGAGGCAGCACTCCTTCTATAGAGACCTGATTAAATTGGGCCCGTGTCAATATAAGCAGAAGAACTTAAATCCGCTTCTTACATGACCAAGTCAGTTTTCTCTAATATCCTCTGCTATTGTTACTGGTTCATTTTTGCTCACGAGAATGACTGGACTTGAGCTGCTCATAAAGCCCTGCAGAATGAAACGAGCTCTCTCGGAGAGTTCACTGAACAGCTTGCAGCACAGCAAAGTCAGATCTCTCTTCAAGAGCTATGTAAGAAAATGCATGGAGCTTCTCCGTATAAATGTGCTGTCAGCGCCTCCCCACCTCAGGCCCTCCATGACACATGTTCTCACTTCCACTTACCACAAATTTACATCCTAGCTCTTCCAGGTGGATTGGCAGCTTTAAGCACAAAAGGATCTTTGTATTTCTGGGCAAGTGGTTATTTCCCTTAGTCTTAACTCAAATGGTTTCGTTGCCATATGAGCTTTTCCCCCAGTGATAGCGAGTCTTACTCTGCATATACTCCACGATGCATCCCTGCTCTTCGTTTCTCACCCATTTCTTTAGTATAGGTTGCTGTCTATGTCAATGGATAGGGTGAACACATGCTGCAAGTTCACATTTTTGCTTTTGTGTGCATGACCATCCTTGGTGTTTTGCTTTTCCTATCTAAAGAAATCAATACCTCGGAAAATCGTTGTCTACAATTTGTCTACTTTCTTCCAACATAGTTTCTTCAAGAATTAATGGTAGTTCACTCTGATGTCTTTGGAGCAAGTGGAGAACCCTTCCCTTTCCTTTGCAAGCTCTACAGAAGCCATGAGCTTCTAACAAGCCTTTTTATTTGAGAGTCAAGGCATTTTGGGGCTTGAGGGGCATCTTAAGAATGATCTTCAGTATTCTCACCCATCAAAGAGGACAACAAAAGCATGAGAAGGCAGGGTGGCAACAAAACTCAAATAAAGGTTACATTGTCTCATCAAGGCCCTCAGCTATTAATGGATGTTTGAATTGCAATGTATCATAGCAGTAAATAAATAGTGAAACACCTATCACTTCCATTTTAAATCTGTTTACACACTATGCTGAAATGCATCTGTCTAGATACATGGCACATTATATCAAACTGAAAAGTGAACAAACTCTTACATGTTCCAGTAAACTTGTTTTAATGAACAAAAGTGAAATTTTTGAAAAAACTAAATTAGAAAGAAAGAATATTTTTGTTACTCTAGATTCCTTTAGAATAAGCCTAACTGTTCAAAATGGTGCCATGTAAAAGGATTATTTAAATACATCTGAAAGAAGAGTTAGGAGAGTCAATGACTTGGGTCATTGATATTCTGTGTCATTAAGCTATTAGCAGCTAAGGAAGATTATTGCAGAATCATCACAACATTTAGGAATCGTATTATTATGACTTTGTGAAATCTGTGACTGGTCTGTCTTTATGCATTTTTTTTTTAATAAAGCTCCCAAAATCCTTGTAACCTCTGCAGTAACAAATACCTTTTGTATGGCACTAAGTTGACTGCAGGCTATCGGCCTGCTGGCAGCTTCCATTGGGGAACTGGTCATTGTGGCAAGACAACAGCATGATCAGAAGACTGGTAACGTCAACCCAAACCCCTAACTCTGGGACCAGTAAAGTGGATGAAGATTAAGTTGGTCAGTGATATACTTTATCAAGCCTATGTATGGAAGCCTCCATGAAAACACAAGACAACAGGGCTTGGAAAGATTCAGGTAGCTGTGATTATGATGCTACCTGGAGGCTGGAGCACTAGAAAGGGCATGGGAAGCTTTATGGACCTTCTCTCGTACCTTGTATCCTTTCTAATACACTGGTAAATCTAAGGAAGGTGTTACCCTGATTTCTGAGGGAGGTGCTAGCAAACTACATAACCAAAGAAGGAGAATCCCAGAAACCTGGTTTATACATAGATGGCTCGTCAGAAACGTGGGAAAACAACATGGAGCTCACAATAAAAGTGAGACTGAACCCTTAACCTGTGGGATCTGCTCAGACACAGCACTTGAACTGAACTAAACTGAACTGAGGACAACAGAGCTCGATGTATTTCAGACCACCCTGCTGGTATGAACCTGTGTGACAAAATGTCTGTTTCATACCTTTTGGTCTCCTGGGTTGTCCCACTTTTTCCTCATGGAATTCACCTTGTTCCTACCCCAAAGATGTGTTTAGTTATTCTTAAGTGTTAAATTCAGTGTGTGATTGTGCCAGGCAATTGAAATGGCTTTTTATATCAAACAAAAGGTGAGGAATGAATAAATTAAAATTAACAATGAATTGAAGGCCCAGAGACACAAACTTAATGGTCACATGCTACAATACTGCCACAATGCCTCGGTTTCTGCTTCCTCTTCATCATCTATATTGTTCTGAAACCACTTGCATTTGTGTTAGTTCTTATAAGAGTACTCTCAGTGGTTATCAGCTGATACCGTTTCTTCAAAAGAGGGAAAGGACAAGAAACACAGATATAAAACAAGACTTTGCTGAGACTTCTACAGCCAGTGAGGGCAGCCATTGGGATGGAAAGGGTGGGCAAAGTAAACAAGACTCCCATGGCCAGACTTCAAACGATCTAGAAAGAAAGCTCTCAGACAAGTTTTACAGGAAGTGTCTTGTCTTTTTACAATTTTACTTTGTTTTTGCCTCTTCTTTTAATTCCTTGTGCCTGGGATTTGAGCAACCCAGTAACTACATCTAGCTCTCTCGTTATTTACAAATACTTTAGTTGGATCAGAGCATGCTTTTTTTATGGCTGTTGTCTAGCTGTCTTCATGGAGGGTCATTCACCTAGAGACCTGGGAGAGAATACAAGAAGAGTTTGGCTATGGAAAGACATTTTTAAATTCTAGCCATCCCACCCCCGAATTCGGGGTTATATTAGAAGGGAAAACAGGAAGGATTCTCGGAGTAGATTTAGTTTGAAGTTAGGACACTTCAAAAAAAAAATTATATGTTTATTTTTAAATTTTGTGTGCATGAGTGTTCTGCCTGTATGTATGTAAATACAACACATGTATGCCTGGGGGATCATGAAGGTCAGAAGAAGACAGCCTTGAATCCCTTGGGTCTGGAGTTACAGATAGTTGTAACTGCCATGTGGGTGCTAGGAATTGAACTCTGGTCCTCTGGAAGAATAGTCAGTGTCCTTAACTACTGAGGCATATCTCCAGTCCATTCATATTCTTCCATAAATATTTATCATCATTATTATTATATGTGTCTGTGCTTGCATCCATGATTTCATGTGAGTTTTGGGAATTGAACTCAGGTCACATGTTATGTAACCAAGGGACTTTACCTGCTAATCCATCTTGCAGGCCCTATATATCATAGTGAGTTGTAAAGGAGTTTTCTCAGTTAAGTCTGCATTCTCCTACAGGACTTGAAACCTAAGTTCCATGGTCTTGGGCACAGGACACTAGAACACACAGGCCACCAATTCAAAGTGTTATATGCCAGTTTAGTGGAAAAGGAATGTTTTCTTCACAGTCCTTAGCAAGTTTACAAGCAGACAATAGAGAGTAAATGACTCTATCCACTATTGCCTTCTAGGCTATCTGGACAGATTTCTGTCTTCCCATCATGAAACTACATTGTCTGCTTTAGGCACTTCCAAAGATGTATAGAACTCAAGACTATTCCTGGCCCCAGTGTTCATTAATTGCTGGCTGTTTACACACATCTTGTTTTTGAGTCATACTTGGCTATGTAATTAAAACCTGCCATTATTTGGTTGTGAAATGGATATGATATGATCACAGAGTTAAATAAAACATGGAGCTACACAGCCAGGATTAGAAACAACAAAACAAACAAACCAGAAACAAAAAAAGAAGAAACCAAGTTCCGGGAAGGTGAAGCTCCCTTCTATGCCTTCCTCAGTCCAAGAGCATTTTAGCAATTCTGTATGAGCAGTTCTAGTGGTGAGTCCATAGCAGGGCTCTCACCAGGACATCAGTGAGTTAACACCTTGACTTTTAAAGAACCTTAGAAGAAACATGTCAAAAATTGATGGAGCACTTAGTTAGAAAATGGATAGAGTTCATGCAAAACAGAATTAGATAAATATGCTGTGGCTATATATTTTCTCAGGAAAAATCTAAGACCAAACTCCTAATTTAGAGATAAAACTGTTAAATGTCTCTTAGCACAATAAAACTTAAGTTATTAAGATTATCATTTTTTCCCCAACCTGGCAGAAGTCATTTATTTGCATAAAGACACAAATACCCAAGTTCACTTATGACTTTGTAAATCTAAGACAAATTGATAGTAAATAGCAGATTACCGGAAAAAAACAAATCAACCTAGGAGATCAGGTCATACCCTTAATCGGTTTTAGGGTATCATTGAGGATATGTTGAAATTTTATATCAAATATTTTCAAATGATATGAAATTTTATGTTTATATTCAGAAGTCTATCTTCAACAAAGTTTAGAAGTTTATGATAAAAATAATTGTATTAAATTTTTAAGACTTTTCTGATAGGTCCAGAGAACAAAAGATAAGGAAATGAGGTTTATTTCCTGAATGTGAAGTTCTTCAGTTGGGGTGATAGTCTCTGCTATGTCTATGGGTAGTACCAGATTGTCACACACCCAGTCTCTCAGGCACACTAATATTAAGCTTGTTAAGCTCTTAAAAAAACAAAAAACAAAAAACAAAACAAAAAAAAAAAAAACCTTGCTGTTTTGGCTCCTATTCAACCACACCATGCTACCCCTATCAACAACCCAAGTCTGCTAAGTAGTCTGCTGCCAGTGGGCTGTGGGAGAGGCTGACTGTGTCCACCGCGTCTGCGAAGTCCTTTCCTTGGAGCTTGAAGAGAAGGAAGAACAGTCCATACTTGATTAAACTTTAGCCTGATTCTTCTTCACTAAAATGCTGTGGATATGCAGTTCCTGTGGTAGAACTGATTTGCCCCTTCCCTTCAGGACTAAGTATTTCTCTAGCTGAAATAGTTTGCAAAAGAAGAAGTGGTTCTCTGTTTTTTTTTTTTTTGGTTGGTTGGTTGGATTTTTGTTTGTTTGTTTGTTTTATGCTGCTCCGAGCTGTTTCTAGTCTTTTCTCTGCTTTTCTGTGGCTGTTTGGTATTAAAAAGGAGCTGGGTTTGGAGGCCTTTAGGTGGGGCTGGGTGTTAGCAATAGTGAGAGTTGGGCTCTGTTTACTCTAGCTGTGGGTGTCAGTGACTGAAGTTTCCTCCAGGACTCCTGTTTTGGCACCCTATTATCTCTCATTTTCTAAGGCAATCTAACTAGGATCAAAGGCCTGAAGTGCTTTCAGTCTTAACCCCCACATTACACAGAAGTAGCTGGTTTGCTGGAGGGCAGTCCAAGGCAGAGTGTTCTGCAGTGAGCCTGACTAGAATGGTTTTATTCTCTGAACAAGGTTATGCTTTAGGAAAACCCTAACTTTATTAGTTTTTGAAAACAAACTTCTTTTAAGGAGAGTCTTGCTTCAGGAGACCAGAAAGGTGTGGGAGTTCATCCTTTAGAGCATCCCTCCTCCTGCAGGAAACCCAGGAGATGGTGAGAACCCAGCAAGACTCTGGAGGTGAAACCATTCCTAAGTCACAAGCAGATGCCACCCAGCCTCCACCAACTCACAAATTGCCCTTTAGAACGTTACCACTGACATCGGTACCTTCTGCTTTTGGACTTGTGAACTTCTGTTTCTGTACACATTGATTTTATTGACCTGTATCCCAGACTGCAGTTAGTCTTGTGACCTCAATCATCTGCTTATTCTAGGGATTTTGTTGACCTATAGCTTGTTCAGCCTATTTCTCTTGTTTGTCACTTGTTATACTGAAACCACCATGAGAATATCAGCTGCAGCAGTGTGTGTTTGTGTATGTGTGTGTGTGCAGTGAGTGTGTGTACAGTGTGTATGTGTGCAGTGTGGTGTATGTGTGTGGGGGGGGGTGTATGCAGTGTGTGTGGGGGGGTATGTACGAGTGTGTGTGCATGTGCCCATGCATGCATGCATGTGTTAGCATACTTATCAACAAAGTATATGGCATAGGAAGCTGATGATCAATGACATACTTTTCAAGTATTCCCAAAACTGTTTTTCAAAGCCGAGACTGAATAAGTCACAAGAGCACCAGGTCCAGGTACTACAGTGAGTGTTGGTGCAAGTGTTGTTTATGGGCTGCCCTTCTCATCACTCTGCCCACTGAGGTTTACATCACTGAAGAGTCCTGCCTGAAATCCCCCAGTGAAAATATTCAGCCAGTGTTGGTCACTGTATGGAAAGTAAGACAAGCCCCGAGACTCACGTTGCATAACAACTTCAAATGAGGCCAAATCACTAACAACAATTGAAAATGAATATCATGATAAGATGCCACTGGACCCCTTGTAGAGAAAATGAATTAACATATGAAAAATTCTGCTTTTTGTAGGGAACTTTTATTTCCTTCCCATGCCCCTTCTAATTTTTTTCTCTTTTGAAGCCAACTCAAAGCATATTTTCAACTTAAATGGACAATTTTGAAAAGAAAAATTGCAATAGAAGAAATTGTAAATATTGAAACTTCAGTAATGTTTACTAAGTTCATCTTTTAGTTTGTTCCAAATTCTTCTTCATGTTGTGTCTGAATGTTATCATGTAAGTTTAGATCTGCTACTCTGTGAACTATTTACCTTTTACTTACCCTCAAGAGTATCATGTGAGTTATACCCATTGAGTGAATGTATCTACCATGTCACTAATTATCAAACATTTCTCCCACTATCAATCCTCAATGTAAGAATCAGCAATCTCTGGAGAAGCAAGTTTGCCCTGTGGGAAATCAAGATAGCTACTTAAATATTGACTTTGCCTTACCTAGAATATTCTTTGTTTCCACCAATAAATACTTGACTACTTACTCATTTGTTAAACACCAACCTGTTAGATGTATCTAACCTGTTAGAGGAGTAGAATTCTGTAGACAACAGTGGTCTGCCATTGTCCCGAATTATCCAAGTGTGGTTGGATTATCACGTCGATGATTTATCAGCTCTGGGTAATGCCACACACAATTGTGTGGGACCTTCCCCATAGGTAACCAATTAAGAAAGTGCCCTACAGCAGGATTTTATGGAGGCATTTTCTCAGTTGAGGTTCCCTCTTTTCAGATAAGTCTAGCTTGTATCAAGTTGACATAAAGTAGCCAACAATGGATAAAGCAGTACATAAGTGTGTGTGTGTGTGTGTGTGTGTGTGTGTGTGTGTGTGTGTGTGTAGTTTTGGCTACTGGTTGGCTTTGAACACTTGCCATTATACCACCACCCTGCATCTTCCCCTTAGAACAGAAACCTGGTCACTACAGACACAGAGAAGTGCAGGCTATGACCTTAACCTCATCTGGAAATACTGCTTTAGGGTCTAACTTGGAAAGATGGGTATGTAAATTTATGTTAGTGGACAAACTTCCCATCTATGTTCTGTGTGGACCAGTTTCAGTGTCCTGAATGTGAAACATTCTTGTTAACTCACTCTAAATAAGTCTTGGCTCAGGCAATTTTCAGAATGTTGCATTAACCTTAATTATGCTTCAGGCATGAAAAAATGAAAATTGACTTTCAGTCCATTAGGATATGAAAAGGTATTAGTTTGACTTATAACCTGATGGGATAAGAAAGAAAGCTAAAGCAGCTCACTTTGGAAATGGAAGACTCATTGGAAGGAGCTGGTAAGCACTCAGAAGCTGCCCTTGTTCTGGAACTGGTGTCAGAGTCAGTGAAGTCACATAACTAAACTCTTTCAAATAAACAAACTCAACTTTCTTTTTTTTTTAAATTAAGTTTTATTTAAATTAAAAACAATCTTATTCCCAAACTCAACTTTCTGTGTCGTCAAATGTGTCATTGGTCAGCTGGACTGATGGCAGTGTTTTTGTCAGTAATGTGGTCATTGGGGGGAAATTACTCAGCTATCAGGTTTTGGGAAAACAGCAAACTGTTGTAGTTACTACTCAGTTGTACCAGTGAGCAACATAAATGAAGGCTGTCAAAGCTGACTGATAGAAAAATTAAACCCTCCAATTTTTCAGCCAGAAACAAATTTTGCTCTAAATTTTGAGCCAAAAGAGACAGGTGTGTGTGGTCTCAGACTTTCCTGTTGAAGATTCTAAACCAAAGTCAGTGAATAGAAATGTAATATAGTGGCTTCTCAGACTACAGAGAGATAGTAATGTCTTCATGGATCTGCCCAGAAGGGCAGATAGAGAGGCATACTGTATAGTACAGCAATCAATAAAACTTCTGGAGAATCTAACCCTCAGTAGACAGAAAATCTCTTATGATCTTCAGAGGGTTATGTGGTAAATCCAGAGAGGGAACAGAATTGGATACCAGAAGGTTACACAATGGGGAAGTGCATTTTATGGATAGTTTTACGTCAATTTGACACAACCTAAAGTAAAATAGGACAAGGGAACCACAGTCAAAAAATGACTTCACTAGATTGATGTAGGTGGGCCCAGGCCATTGTGGGTGCTGCCACCCCAGGGCAGGTGATCCTGGGGGGGGTGTATAAGAAGGAACAATCCATGAGACACAAGCCAGTAAGCACTCTTCCATGGCCTCCACTTTAGTTTCTGCCTCCAGATTTCTGCCGTGGTTTCCTTTGTTAATGGACTGAGATGTGGAAGTATAAGGATAAAACATACCCTTTCTTCACTAAGTTATTTTGGCCATGGCATTTTATCATAGTGATAGGAACCCTAACTAGGACAATGCATGAACAAGAATATGATGCTGAAAAAGTAATATTCCAACATCTCTCCAATTCATGCTTGAAATTTAAATTATCTGTAAAATAAGTAAGGTAAGAAAGTTGAAAATAACTCTGACTATAAAAGAGAGCTGTCTAGAATTAAATATTTTCTCAAGCTATAATCGGGAAGGATAAAGAAAGAAATGGATGTTCATTGTTTCTTCTGGCTGGTACCTAGGCATACAGCATATTGTTAAAAGGCACATCTAACCTTTTCCTTTATCCCATGAACTTCACGATGGACTTGAAAAGAACTTTCCTTTTCCTAATTCTTATTACAGCTTTCGGCACATTTGGGATTTATATTGTGGGTTTTACAGTAGGAACGTGTAACTGGGAGATGACATGCTTTGTTTATTCAACTTGACATTAATAAATAAGGGATAAACATAGAGGACTTTGTGAGAGGCATCTTACCTAGTCGCCAAGTATGACAAGACAATGTGGGCAACTCCCCTCTTGGGGAGACACATTTAGCAGCTATGTGCATGTTAGTCAATTTAAAGATTATTTGAAAGGAAGTGTGGCAAGAGGCTCAGTCCATAAAAATATTGTTGTGCAAGCCTTACAACCTGAGTTCTGTCCCTGGATGCCTTTGTGGAAGGAGAGAACTGACTCCAGAAAGGCTACAACATGCAATTACCTTTACTTATGTGTGTGCATCAGACATCCACACTCACAAAATAACAATAAATAAAACTTCATGTTTGCCTTGGAACATAAATATGATCTTTATTAAATTCAAATGCTGATTATCAGAATTACTATCATCACACAATTTCTGATAAGCTAATTATAATATCCATTGACTTAGGATTTCAGTTTGAACTACAAGTTTTTTGCTAACATATCTTGCTGAAACTTTTGAGCAGGAATTGTTTGTCTCCTTATGGCCCATATGATTTTGTCATAGCAAAAATGATTTAGTAGTCACACAGTCTCAAAAAAAGACAATGAATATATCAAGATGGAAGGAAAACCTTGGAGTATCTGATCAGTAATGCTTTCTTATAAAGTAATACCCAAGATGAAACCTCACTAGGGAATGAAGACTGGTACACGAGGTGGGTTCTTGGGCTGAATTCAGTCTCAGTCATCAGGATTCTTCTTCATTTCATCGAACTTGCATTGCTGTCCTTATCCAGCCCCATGGCTCATAAGGCAGTGAATAGAACTTCATGATTTTTCAGTGTTTGGGGGAATGTGAAATCCTACACACAAAGCTTGTTTATCCACAGGTAGATCATGTCAAGGGCAGACTTGTACCATGTACCATGTTCCTTATACATCCATTTGGAAGAGAACATATCTTGAAGTTTTTGTGTTCTTAGGAGTAGTTGCTCTTTCTGTGCCCTGCATTTAAAATTTTCCACAAACCCAGTCCACCACTTGTCAGAATTGACATGAAGTTTCAGCATCTTCCCCAGAGGCCAAAAACCTGCTTGGCACAAACCCGAAGGCTGGAAGATTCAGGGTGAAGACAAACCATACAGCAGGAATTATCGAGGTCAGAATAGGGTGTGGGGTATGAGAAGGGAAAGGGGCAGATAGTGACATGGCTTTGAATCAGACAGTATGGGACACATGTATTGGGGAAGGAGATGCGTGGTTTGTTTGGCCTCTTTTGTTCAATTCCTTTCACTGGGTGTTTGCAGAACACCTGTGCTGTGCTAGAACAAGTTTTCACCCCTGAGCAAACAGAATCATGTGTGCACTGTGACTCACAGCTTGAAGTCTGCTGCCCTTTGAGATGCTATCTTATACTCTGTAAATTTCAGCTAGGGAGGCTCTATACCAGTTATTCAGTGCCAAAGTCCTGTGAGTGAATAGAAATGCATATATGATTGAGAATGCTGCAGTGTTTATTCTTGATGATTTTCTTTCCTTTCAAGTCTTATACCACCAACCCACACAGTTCCAGGCTTCTCACCAAGGGTCCAATCTGGAGCACGACTAGTGTTCAGCCATTGGACAAATATTGATTGAGCAGATACTGTGTGCCAAGGAGTAGTGAGAAGGCAGACCAAGGCCTCTGTACTGTGAAAATTCTTCATGCACAAGTAATAAGCAAATTGATTCTAACAAGTCATAGACATGCAGGAAACAATAGTCATGAAACTCAGTCTGAGGACTGGGCCCAATTGATCAGGAATGGACTCTCCAACATTGAAGCTCAGAGCTTGAGAAGGGTCCCATCTCTCAGTATCCTCAGAATAAAGTCAAGGAGCTTACAACACTCCAGCTAAGAGAACCATAGGTTCCTTGCCACTGTTGTAAAACTACTCTGCTCCTGGTGCAGCCATCACAAGGACTGAGATGAATCACACACACCATGGAAAGGTGGGGCAGCCACTGGAGACAGGAGTAACATTGTGATTCAGTTTTTGGTGGATTGCTCATACTACCAGGGTCCATCAATACCATAACCACACCTTAGTGTTGGGAGAAGGTCCTGTGTAACAGACAAGAACTCCTGAACAGACCAGCAGCCAGGCACAGAAACCAACACACCCAGCAATGTGGCAGATACTGTTTACTGCCCTAGAGGACACGGGGTTACACGCACTTCTATCTATAATCATTATCTACATCAACCGGCTTTAGCCATGCTACTCTCATAACCCTCCCCCTAACAATGACTCAACGACATCTGAATGTTTTGCTTTTAGAAGCAAAGTATTTCCTTACTTAGATCATTACATGGTGTAGGGAATCTTTTGTTTCCCCATAGCCTACTTTCTTTTTAATTCTATTGCTTAATAAAATGGAAAAATGTCTATTAGATGTTACTACTGTACAAGACCAAAATTTCTGACAGAAAATGTGTTCTTAATACTTATTAACCTTTGAGTGATACAGTTTCTAGAAGTGTGAGTTTATTAATATCTTAAGATATTTCAAAGATCTAGAAATACAACTAATTTTTTAAGAGTGCTTAGGAAAGATTTTACAATGTAGGAGAATAGTAAGTATGGCTTATTAAGGGGCTTATTTACATAACTGAGAAGACACACGCATATCATAAATACACATATTTATGATATGTGTCAATAATCTGTCACAGTATGCAACAAAATTCAGCAGTTTTGTGCAGGGATACAAACACAAAGCACCATAGAGGCTTCGTGGATCAGCAGAATGACAAGATTCAGTAAGCTAGGAATAGTCCATCTCAAAGAATGAGGAGGCTTTGGAGGAATAAAGAATGGTGATGATCTACTAATCAGAGCTGGATCCAGTTGGATATTTTCCTGAGATCAAGCATGCATGTGGGAACAGGCATCTATTGTCCATTTGGGGAGTGGTCAGGAGATGGTCGTGCTGATCTTGTCCTGTGTCTCTAACAGGCATGGGAAATGTCTTCAGGGGAATTTTGTAGGAGTTCTACCCACTGGTTTTCTGTGCTGACTAGTGGACCCATGCACGTTGTTGATGATTGATAAATATGTCAGTTCTAATTTAAATTATGTCTTGATGGCTTTTAAGGTGTGTGGGTGAATATAAGCACAAAGACTTCCAGAAAGCCTCCTTTATGGTCACAGTCACTGCAAGGTCATTGAAACACTATTAAAAACAAAGCAATTTGAGGCTTACTGATTTCATATTCTTCTGTTTAAGAATACCATAGACTATTTCTTTTTCACTTTTCAAAATGTAAATTAGAAACAATCTTATTTCACATATCAATCCCAGTTTCCTCTCCCTCCCATCCTTCCATGACCCCCACCAACCCTCCATCCCAAGCCCCTTCTGCTCCCCAGGGAGGGTGAGGCCTTCAGTGGGGATCATCAAAGTTTGTACCATCATCATTTGGGGCAGGGACTAGGCCCTCCCCAATATGTCTAAGCTGAGAAAGTAACCTTCCATAGGGGAATGGGCTCCCATGTCCATTTGTGCACTAGGGATAAATACTGATCTACTGCAAGAGGCCCCATAAACTGCCCAGTCCTCCTAACTGACACCCATCTTCAGGGAGCCTGGTTTAGTGCTATGCTGCTTTCCCAGCTGTCAATTGGGGATCTGTGAGCTCCCCCTTGTTCAGGTCAGCTGTTTCTGTGGGTTTCCCCAGCCTGGTCTTGACCCTTTGCTCATCACTCCTCCCTCTCTACAATTGGGTTCCAGGGTATAGCTCAGTGCTTAGCTGTGGGTCTCTGCTTATGTTTCTGCTTCATCCAGTTACTGGATGAAGGCTCTAGGATGGCATTTGAGGTAGTCATTGACACCAGTAGCACAGACACTGAGATGGACAATTAATAAATAGGACCCCCTGAAACTAAGAAGCAATAGTGGAGAGAGACTAATTTTAATCTGTTACTGTCTATGTGGGTTTATTCTTTATGCTTTTCACCAAGAAGATGTGAAAGTTGCTATAATATCTTAGTGAATCCAAAGTATTTAAAAGTGCACTTTGTACTTCCTGTATTTACAATTATATTTTCATTAGGTTGTGAAAATTGTACTCTAGAGTGGATCCTTTTCTCTCTTCCCTCTCTCTCTTCTTTTTGTGTCTCTGTCTGACTCTTTGGGTTGAACCCAGCATACTTATTAGGCAAGTTCTCCATTCAAGGAGCACTATCCCCAGCTGCTCTTGGTGGAGATTTTAATCCCACCCTGTTTGCTCACACATTCACTCAACCCAAAGTCCACCTTCAGTTATGGATTAACTCCCCAGCAGGAAGTCCTTTTGGATGAAAGCATATTTCTGATGACAATAGACTTCTTTTTCTTTGTGATTTGAGTCATTCAAGAATGAATGTTTTTGATAAGTCTAGAGGCTATCAGTCCTCTAGATCAGTCCTATTTCTTGAAGAGAGAATTGGCATGGCCAGCTTTTTGGGTTACTATCCCAAGTGGAAGAATGACATCCATTTTCAAATTGTAATGAATGTGAGCTGGCCCTCATGTGGCCAGACAGGTCACTGCCTCCCAGTTCGGTTATCCTTAGAAGCAGATGCAGTCAGGATTGCTGTGTTCTTAACTTTTTTTCCCCTGAAGTTTTTAGCTCTTTGTAAAAGAAGAAGAAAGTGATACTGCTTGCAGTACAGGATAATTAAGTTTTTCTAATGAATGTTGATGTTTTCATTGTGTTGCTTGGCATGTTATCATTTAATAAGCAGAGGTTTTTATACAACTAGTGAGGATTCTTTAATTTCTCTACTTTCCTGATTGTCAACCTAGTGCCATATAAATATGGATAAGTTATTAGTTTTCCAGAAAGAGAATGCAATTCTTAACAGACAACTTGCCATTTGATGGGTGCATTCAAGGGGAACTTGATTGGGTTCAGAAATATCATGGGGCTATTGTTGGCCAGTTAGGAAGCTGTTACATATGCTGGGAAGTGAGTTCTTGATTCTAACTTCTATCAGGAGCCAATAATTTCCAAAGAGAGTGAGACCAGAGTATTTTGTTTTTTAATTCCGTGAATGTAAAGTTGTGGACTGCAATACACAGGAGAAGTGAATTGAGATTTTTCTAGAATAGAATAACTGACATGTGTTTTTTCTTTTCCTCTCTACCATAGGTTAACCTCAGAGCCACTGATGTGAGGCTCATGCGTCAGTTGCTCCTCATCAATGAGAGCATCG
This sequence comes from Phodopus roborovskii, assembly GCF_943737965.1. Classification (NCBI taxonomy): domain Eukaryota; kingdom Metazoa; phylum Chordata; class Mammalia; order Rodentia; family Cricetidae; genus Phodopus; species Phodopus roborovskii. The sequence continues at coordinate 15,121,667 of NW_026126447.1, forward strand.
AGTCCATCAAGTGGATGATTGAAGAAAAGGCCACCATCACCAGTCGAGGCAGCAGTCTCAGTGGCAGTCTGTGCAGTCTGCTGGAGAGTCAGGATACCTCCTTACATGGCAGCTACAACAGCCTTCATGATGGCAGTGATGGGCTGGATGGCATCTCTGTGGGGAGTTACCTGGACACTCTGGCAGATGATGTACCAGGCCATCAGACCCCTTCAGACTTTGATCAGTTCAGTGACAGCTCCATCATAGAGGACTCACAGGCTCTGCATAAGCATCCCAAGTTGGATTCTGAGTACTACTGCTTTGGCTAATGACCCAGTTTTTTGCATGGGACTGGTGTGCAATTAACTTGTATGTATCCTTCTTCTGCTGCTATATTTTTGGTGTGATTTATTTTAATAAGGCTATCTTTTTAATGAAGCTTATTTTTAAACTGCTTAATGATATTTCTGTTGCTCCTAATATTTTTCATCTAGACTGATTTATTTTTCTGTTACATCTTTATTTTTATTTATTATAATAAGCTTTCTCTCTTCATAAATAGTAGCACAGATAAGCAGAGGAGAAAGAATAAGCAATAATTATTTCCACTTTTGTTTTCAAGCAAGGGGTCAGGGATTATAAGGAAAACTTTGCTAAATTTTACAATAAACCAAAGTCTGATAACTTCATTTTTTGTTACCTGTGTTCTTAAGTGATTTGAAATTTCTATGTGGAAAAAGATATTCAGATATTTTACTCTTCGCATAATAATTTTAACAAATATTTGGATAGAGTCATTAATTCAAAGCCAGGACATGTTAGTGCATGATGAACAGTACTCTCAGTCACATTCATCAACATGATTGACATTTGGAAGACCCCAATTGTGTAGATTTGGTTCAGTCCACTCTGCTGTTAATATTGTAGATTAGCATTTTATAAGCAATGAGTTTAACTCAAATCTTGAGATTATTTGTGTTACAATATGTATTACACTACAAGATTTCAAAAAAAGAGTGGACAGTAGTTTTCAAGGTGAGTATAGGCACAGACAGATTTTCCTGGGTGGCTTAAAAGAGAGATTTTAGGTGGGACCATGTTGGTGGACACATGGTGAAGGGCATCATCTCTGCAACATTGATGGTGGAGCCAGACAGGTGGATGGGAAACCCTCTGCAGGACAAAGATGGCTATACTCTTTATAGGGGTGAAAATGACAACCACATATATGTTAAGGTCTGTCTCAAAGTCCCCTCCCTTTAGGAGTTGCCTCATCTGGTCGCAAGGAAGCTGGGAGGTATAGTGTTTCAATAGGAAACTATTTAAAATGCCCTAAATTTAAAGGCAGTTTGAGATTTATTGATATTTTCTTACATATATTTGACAAGCTAATAGAAGATATAAACATGTACAGTCAGATAGATGAACAAACATGACTAGAACCCAACATCCTGGGATGAAAAAATAATTTCTTACCTGGATATATTTTCATTTGTGTGATGAGTCAAAACACTTAGTTTCATTTTGGTATTCATTTCATTTTACTTTATGTGTGTGGGTTTGGTGTGGATATGTGAACATGGACACCTGTGATTGTGGTGATCAACTCTGTTAACTACTCTGGAATTAGAGCCAGCTGTGAGCCACCCAAAATGGGTGTTGGGAATCAAACTCTGTCCCACAAGGGAGCAGCACAAGCTCTTACCAGCTGAGATATCTCTGCACCCCCACTTAATTGTGAGGTGGTATTGTTATTCCTATACATGTTACTATTCCTATACATTTTTTCTTGATTATTTCTAGTGAGGCAGCTTTATTAACATTTCAAAGTATCATAAGAAATAATACATGTTTGTGCATTGAACTTTTCTGAACTTTTGGTAACATAAGTCAATAAGACCTTGCATTGCATCCAAGAAATGCCCCATTGAGGAAATATTTTCTTTCCGTATATGCTCATTGTATACTTGTCAAATTTATTGTTTGTTTCTGAGATATAGCACTCAATTTCCAATTAAAATCTGTCAGGTCTTATATTTGACACTATAAATTTTTCACATAAAATGTTTATAGCAGTATCACAACAGTCTCAGGATGTGAGGATCGACACCAATTTATGTTTAAGGAAACTAGACACGTAGAATATAAGTAATGGATTGAGGGAGAGAGTCCCCCAGTGTCAACCCTAGGGCTTTAATTGAGCTGAGGTCTCTATTGTTCTTAAAGACTACACTCACTAACAAGCCTCCCCACCTTTTTTTAAAAAACTATTTGTTGACATTAAAAAATAAAATGTAGATTAGAGAGCAAATATAAGTCCACAATTATAAAAATGTAACCATCTGTTTTTCAGGTAATCAGTGTCTCTAGCTTTCCCAATGTGAACTACCAAGCTCTTTCTTGAAATCATACATCCAGAGAAGGCAGTCAGAAGTTGGCCATTTGCCAATTCTTGCTCATCTAGTCCCTTCTTTCTGTATACTTTTATTTTCAATTTAGTAAAGGATGTTTAATTGGCTATTTTCTCTAGCTGTCATTTGGAATCAAAGCAATAATTATTTAGCATAGATTGTTTATCAGATTAAGACTCAAGAGCATGAATTGTGATTCAATAGAGGACATATCCTTTAAAACAAGATTGATGAATTCAAGCAAAAGGCAATGTACTATGTAACCATATGTCTACAGCATAGTGAAGAGACTATCTTTAACAAGAGTGAAGTTGGTAGGTAGCAATAGAAGAGACAATCAAATTCTAACATCTTTAAGTCCCAACATTTGTCTAGAACAAGCTGTGCACCATCAAGTTGCTGTTCTCAGTATAGTTTCAGACTGAACTCAGTCTAACAAATTTCTTTTATACATACTTGTCAAACCAACTTCTCAAGCTATTTGCTCATGCTACCTGTGACTATCCCTTCTTTAGAGCACAATGTGACAAAAATATATGGAATTGTTTTTATTGAGACATCATATTTTAAGGAACCTAGTAGGAAGAGTGGCAGAATATTTAGATCGCTTTATATCCCATTTGGAATGAGTTTCAATATTTTATAATCTCAGTACTTATTCCATTTTTTTCTTTTGCGACAGAATTTCTCTGTGTAGTCCTGGTTTGTCAGGGAACTCACACTGTAGACTAGGCTGCTTTGAACCTGGAAATCCACTTGCCTCTACCTCCCAAGTGCTAGTATTAAAGCTGTGCACTACCATACCCAGCTTCCTTTTTTTCTTTTTCAAAAGATACACATATGGTTTAGATACTAGAATCACTTAACAACAACAGAATTTTTGATAGGAGAATGTGTGCTTAAATAAGGCAGGTTAGTTATGGTTATTGATCTCATGAAACCAAAAGCACAGAAGTGCCTCATTTTCAACAAAGGACTATTATTACCAATATCTGATCTTGAGCTTTTGATATTTTGTCTTTGTTAGCATCATGATGAAGTGGGCTAAGAAATTAAAGAAGCAATGTTTTCCAAACTATTCTGTCTACACTGAGTTTGCCCCAGAAACCAGAATGTGCCTGGGTTACCTTAATCCAGTTTATGAATTTGTTAATCTTTTAATAAAGAGAAATAATTGAACAAAAACAATTCAGGCAAGCCAATGCCAATATGTTTTTGGCACTACTCTCCACTATGTGGGGTCAGGGTTTAGAGTTCTGAATATTCTTCAGTGTTCAGAGATGCAGCATAGACACCTTGTAGTTGTTTGGATTATAAGGCATTTGGATCACTACAAATAACTTTACTTAAAGCATTTGTTTCCACTACTCCATCAAAACATAGTCATATCCACAATGATTAAAAAAAAAAAAGATACTGGACCTACTAAAATATCAGCAGTAGTTGACACATTTGGTTACTCTTTTTTGAAAGTATTTCTTTGCCTGGATCCAGAGTTCTGCTTCCTCCTTTTTCTGTGCTATCTGCTTCTTAAGCTTGCTACCCCTTCTTCTCTTTTCCTGATCTCCAAACCCCAGAGTGCTGGTCTCTGTTCTTTTCATAAAATATCATGCCACAGTTTTACATGACCTCTAACATGCTGAGATTTCTAAATATATACCATATTCTACAGTCTCTTTCTAGAACACCACTCTCCCATGTCCATCTGCCTGCATAGGTTCTATACTTAACTTCTGAAAGGTAGCTCATTCTGAACATATCAAGAACTGTTTACAATCTTCCCAAGTTAAGGAAGTGGTTCTTCCTTCTTGTCAAATTCTCAGCCAAAATTCTCAGCCCAAATCCTTCTAGTCAATTTTAGTTACTCTCTTTCTTCACACAGGATACAAATTGTATGAGCTCCATCTAGACACTTGACACCTAATCTAAATCCTTACCAATGACTATAAAATCTATGCAATCAGCCATGCCACTCTTTTGTTCCCTAATCTCATCTTCTGTCATAGAGCTTATCTTTTATTTCAAAACCTCACAGGCATCACTTTTCTTCTCTAAAGAGTTTCAAAATATATTCCAACCTCAGAATCTTTGTACTTCTCATTTCTTTCTAAAGAATTTTTTTTTCAGGGATCTTCTTCTACTTCTATAGTTCTCTGTGGTCTCTGATCAAATGGCACTTTTCATAAAAGGGCTTCTTCTTAGTAGTCCAGAACACTTTGCATTCATTAGTTCTTACCATCACACAATTCTCATTTTTGTGTGTATTCTTTACTTTTCTAAACAAAAGCTAATGATTATGAGAACATGATATTTTATTCATTGTCATATTTCCCACCACCTACAAAAGTATCTTTAACATAGTAGATACCCAGCAAATACTTTAATTTAAGCACTTTTACATGTTTGCTCAGTGTGTTCTGAAAGTACCACACAATGACTATGCTATGTTGGAGTGATGCAAACATAAGTAAGATGTGATACTGCTACCAATGAGACCAGCTGACTGGTATGTTTCTCAGCAATGAAGAAAAATGGCTTTATTTCTAATGCTAAAAGCATTCATATCTTAAAACGTGACTTTGAATGCCCAAGGAACTTTGAAGATGCTATGAAGTTGAAGACCTTGAGAAGATGAAAGATGGTCCTGGTAGATCTAAATGGTGCTTTTTGAAAGGGAGGGTAGATGAGAACGAGATTAGAAGTATTTTAAAATATGATACTGCTAACTGGGAGGCCAAAAGTGGTCAGGAACCAAAGAACATGCAACAAAGAACAGTTTGTTTTTCTGCAGTGCATATTTTAGTGACAAGTGCATCGGCCTTAACGGTAGCTCTGTGTAATCACAGTTATCATTGTTTGACATTTGGTAAATCATTTCCATTAAACACCAACCAACATTTCAATATTCTCACCTATCATTGTGTATTATTTTGTGTAGCATGATTAGCTCAAGGTCTAGTTGAGCCAAACCAGAGCCAACACTGGAATTTTATCTATCTGTATTTGACTATGAATTAAATTCCAAACATTTCCCAACGTTGGCATTTCTTCAAGTTCTTAATAGCATGTGCAGAATCTGTTTATCCAATGTGGTAAGAACTTTGTCAGAGGCTGTGACATTTCATGATTTGCCCATGAGGATCCTGCACTACTAGGGCAATAAATGTATTCTTGATTTTATATTGTTCTCAGAGTAATTTACAACAATTATTTTTATATCAACCAAATCTACCTATAAATCAAATAGACTTCTGGCACTGAGAACTGCAATTTCCCCCCCCCCCCCAGTACAGAGGAAGGTCTGAGGAGTTGAAAGATACTCCTTTCCTTTACCCATGATGCACTTCAGGTTGTAGTTCCTCGAGTTTTCAACAGATCACTTTTACTGTGATTTTTTTCTTGAACATTATATGAAAATTATGGTTTACATAAATCTTGAAAGTTATTTCTATTGTAAAAACAATAGAGGGATGATAATCTATATTCTACTTAAGCTCTCACAATCCTTTAAAAATGATTCTAAAACTATGTCATGTTAAGTCAGAGAAGGTTGCTTAAGGATGTGGAATAATATCCTTATGAAATTCAAGAAGGATGAGACATTTAAGAACAGCTATTACCATATGATGAACACAAACTAAGTTGTTTTTGTAGATTACTGCTCAGAAAATTATCTGACACACACATACAGAATAGTATGGCTGGTTGAAAGAATAATGCAGAGCAAAATAAAGCAAATAAATGGAATTCATTTAAAATTCATGTATTGAAATATAAAAAAGAAAATACTTAAGGTATTAAATAGCAGAATAAATTACAACCAAGGATGGTATAAAACACAAAGACTGATTTGAAAAGTGTCTCTATTTTTGCTATACTAGATGGTGAACTTTGAGGAAAAGGAACTTAACTTCTTTGTATGTCAGTTTTCTTGTCTGTAAAATGAATATAATGAAACCCGATACAGAATTGTTGAACAATTAATAATATGCTCAGTCTAACCATTGGCACAGAGAAAAGCTTAATGGGTGATGCTACTATCATTTACAAAAATAACTAAAAGAAGATTTTACATCTAGGAAATCTTGGCTGGTTGGTCATCCTAGTACATACACTTTAATGACATATAGTTTAAATAGTTCAATCCAGACATCATTGAATCAAGTTCTCACTTGACTTCCTCTGCAGATACCACAGAAGTAAGTTATACCTCTAATTTCCTTTGCAGCTAGCCATGATCATGGGACAAATTTATAGCCAACAAGCGATGGGCAGACATGAAACAGGCTTCTGGAAAACCTTTTGCTGTCTTTGAACTGTTTATATAAACTGTTCTTGAACTCAGTATTTTGCAGGTTTCAAATTCTAACTTGCTATGGAAGTTGTAAAACTCTTGAAGACAGTGCCAGTAGTGAATTAAAAAAAAAAAAAAAAAAAAAAAAAAAAAAAAAAACCTGAATGAAGTTATTTTATTCTGTCCTTGAGATCACTATAAAACAGCAAATAGAGCTGGGCTTAAATTTTTTTTAAAGTAATAAATCTTCCAAGGAAAGTACTAAATTTAGATATGTTTTCTTGAATTTGTTTTCTGGGAACCAGCAGATATACAGAGAAAATTATTTAGAAATTACTACTTTCTAAAGCATTGTCAATTTGCTATATTGAATTTTATTTTAATTTATGTTAAAATGGGTACACATTTATGTGTTAGCTTCTCTAGCTAGATCTTTTACATATATGGCAATAGATTAACAATGATGACTTAATTTTTATATTTGGATAGAGTAAAATGAAGCAGTGGGAGAAACTTGGTCCTAACTCAACTTAATGTACCATGCTTTGTTCAAGCCCATGGGAGGCCCACCTCTTTCTGGATGGAGATGAAGGAGGAGTGGATGGGGAGTGGGATAGAAGGGAAGTGGCAGGAGGGAACAGGAGGAGAGCAAGGAGGGGAAACTGTGGTCAGTATATAAAATAAATGAAAAATATTAATTAAATAAACAAAATCACCAAATGACTTAGCAAAAATCTAATTTGTTATCTAATAAAAAGTGGTCAACTCTAAAATTATACACACATAAGCAACACTAAATGAACTCAGCAAGTTATGTTTACATATCCATGAATTTATATATATTTATAACACTAACTAAAATAGGCAATCAATTTGAGAAGGAATGAGGGAGGTGACATGGGATGGGTTTGAGAGAGGATAGGAAAGGGAATAAGTAGAATTGATGTAATTATATTCAGAGTTAAACCTTAAAGAAAATAATTTGTTGAGTAAAAGTTAGAAAAGGAGAAATATCCTCTATTGGATAACTGATTTTCAAAACACATTTCTGGTAAAACAAGAGATCTGAATGAACATACTGATAAAAACACACATAGAAATACTTAGTGGATTAAAAGAAACACTTTAAAACAATAAACAAGATAGGTATTTGGTCAGGAGCACTAAAAAATGTTAGGAATTTGAAAACAGTGTATTGTACAGTTAATGTTTGTCAACTTGACAAGCAATCTGAGTCATCTGGGAAGAGGGGAACTTAAGAGAGGAACTGCTTTTTTAGATTGACAATAGGCAAGTCTGTAAGAGTATGTCTTTTCTTTTTGTTTGTTTTGTTTTTTCTTTTATAATTAAAAATAAAGATAATTTCTTGCAATATATTATGATCATGGTTTTCCCTCCATCATCTCCCCCCAGATCCTTCCCTCCTCCCCACCTTTCCAACTCCATGCCTCCTTTCTCTCTCTTAAGAAAAAAAAAGCAAGTAAAAAAGACAAACAAGAATAAAATAAGACAAACAAAAAATGAAACAAAGAAAGAGCACAAGAAACACACACATATACAAAATGCATAAAAATACAAAATCAGGCGGTGTGAATTATAGGCTAATGATCCTTTGCTCTAAGTCTAAAATCTATATATGAACGAGTACATACCATGTTTCTCTTTTTGTGACTGGGTTACCTCATTCAGGATGGTTTCTTCAAGTGACATCCATTGCCTGCAAATTTCAAGATTCCATTGTTTTTTTCCACAGAGTAGTATTCCATTGTGTAAATGTGCAACATCTTCTTTATCCATTCTTCAGTTGAGGGGCATCTAGGTTGCTTCGAGGTTCTTGCTATAACAAATAATGCTGCTACGAACGTAGTTGTACAGATGTCTTTGTTGCATGGATGTGAATCATTTGGGTATATGCCTAAGAGGGGGATTGCCGGGTACTATGGTAAACTAATTCCCATTTTCCTGAGGAACCGCCATACTGATCTCCAAAATGGCTGTACAAGTTTGCACTCCCACTAGCAGTGGAGGAGTGTTCCCCTTTCTCCACATCCTCTCCACCATAAGTTATTATTATTGGTGTTCCTAATTAAAAGATAATTTTAAAAACATAATGCCAATTCCCTTGCAATTATACTGTAGCAGTCTGTCCATGTTGACTAGAGAACCAATCTTTAGTACTCTCATGATTTCTCAATATTATATATACTTTTAACTTTGCTAGTTTAATTACAAATTAATTTTATTTTCTTTCCCAGTATTGAGTATCTATGCTTTCTCATTTATCCTTCAGTATTCTTCAGTATTCTATGAATAGACTCCCTTCTGCTATGTGTGTCTGTGTGGTTTATATACATATGCATTATATACATATGTATATTTGCATTTGTGTGTGCATGTGTGTGTGTGTGTGTGTGTGTGTGTGTGTGTGTGTGTGTGCGTGCAAGCACACATGTGGGAGTCAGAAACTATCTTTGCAAAATTTTCTATACCCCTTTACACCTTATTCATTGAGGTGGGGTTTCTCAACTGAACTTAGAGCACACAAAGAAGGGTATCCTTTCTCCCTAGACCCTCTGTTTCCCAAGTGAGCACCGGAATGGCAGGCAGGGTTTGCAAGGGTGATGATCAGCCCTTCCTTAGCAGGTTTTTAACTGATGTTTTCACAATTGATGAATACTTCTATGTACAACAGGTAAAAAATATATTATTGTTAATATGTTATTTTGTTTTCTTTTCAGATAGTCTTGTGTTATCCCAGGTTATCCTCAAAACTCTGTGTCTTATGCTTCAGACATCAGTACCCAAGTATTGGAAACACAGTATGCACCAACCACCCCAGAATTTCATGCATGTTGGGAAATCACTCTAAAACCTATCCATATCACTTGCTTCTAAAATGTTCTTTTAAATATGAAGGCTTAAAGGCTGAGTGTTATTTGTTGATTCTTTGAACTTAGCTCGAAACATACAAATGCCTATCTTTGTGATTTCATACTCATTTTGACTCAAGATATTTGAATTTTTATTATCACACACCAAATTTAACAGGTTAAATTTTAGATTATTATTGGAAATGTCCATTTCCTCTTATTTGAAGCTTGAGATTCATAGACTCTCATGAGAAATTCTTTACATTCATGACTAATTGTATTGGGATTAAAGCATTTCTTCTGAGCTAAGAATCATCAGATAGCCTGGCTTGTTGATTTGTTTGTTTGTTTGAATGTGTGTGCTTCACATGGATAAAATGGAAAATATAGCTTTTAAGACTGTGGAGGGAGCAGATTAGACAGTGTTACAAACTGCAGATCCTCTGCAAGGTACCTCTCTCTTCACTCATGATATGTCTGGTAGCCCTGCACAAAAGGCAGCTCTGTATGGAAGTTCTACCCATTGTTTGCTTACTGTGATGTTTATTCATGACTAGTCCAAAAGGCTTTCAAGTGAAATATGATATAAAGAAGCACCATGATAAAAAAAATGTGGATAAGAAATGTAGATATAGTTCTTATCTGCTCCTGAGACTTAGCTCCTCTACTTTGGTCTTGGGCTCCATGAAGAACATGGAGGTGACCAGCACCAGATAAATCACCCACTGTTAAATTATTTCCCAGGAGGTCTTTCAATTCCTGGCCTTACATGATAGGAGAGAATTATCTTCTCCAAGTTGTACTCTGATCTCCACATGCAAACTACCACATACAACACACACACAGACAACACATGCATATGACACATTTTTTTTAAAGTGAACAGTGACAGAATATATGAAAAAGTAATAGATTTACACCTTTCAAACTGTCATTCAGCTAAAGTCATACTTAGGATGTTCCTTTAACTGTAGTGAATGCTTTGTTAGAGTTGAAAAAGAAAAGAGTTGACTCTTGTTTCAAATATCTTGCTATTTTGTAAGAAAGTACATTGACTAAAATGACCTGGATAAAAATGACAATAGGAATCCTGAAAGGAATCTAGGCATTTGCTTTTCTCTCAGGCATGCACACTGTGTACTTGTAATCAACACCAGATTAAATGATGGGTTTTTTTCGATAAGAAAAGTCATCATTGGAATATGAGAGTCAGTGAGCCCCGAGACATTGAATAACTTTGAAATTAGGATAGGAGCTTTAGGAGAGGAAAGATTAGAAAAATTGAGTGTTGGGACAATGACCAAAAGTCAAAATCTGGAAAAGAAGAGTCACAAATGAGTTTAACATAGAAGTCTAGAGTTATATCCTGAGAGGAAGGTGTTATAAAGAACAAACGATAAGTGTCTTGTAAAGAAAGATGAGTCCAACTCAGATATAAGATGTTTCAAAGGGTTACACATTTGTATGACCTCCCCTGCGACATTCTGTAAGAAGAAAAAAATGGATTTTTACTTACTCTTTTGGGTACATTTGTATGTCTATCTTCCAAGATCCATGTACATACGAGATTAGACTGAAGTGCAGCTGACTGACCCAAACAATCCACAACATTGGTGTGGATCAATACCTTCCATCTCAAATGAAACAACGAAGGGGTTGCTTATTCTGTAAATGAGTGGCTGGAACATGGGAACAACCTTGTGTGTCTAATCACTGTGAAGAGAACTTATGTGAGGAAAATTTTATTCTGAAAGTATGATGGTGAGATGAAGTAAGCTGCTAACCTTACCTAAATTTTATTTCCTACAAAAGCAGAACTCTGTTCTCATCAAGCATCCATATCCAACAACTTCTGCAAAAAAAGCATATGTGGGCTAAAGCAAATGCAAATACAACCACCCAGAACCATGGCTGGATTTCCTGGAACTGCTAGAGAGAGGAGGAGGGTGATTTAAGGCACTACAGAAAAAATACCATAAACATTTTTTGAGTCCTGATATCTGAAAGTGGCCTTGAAATTCTGAATTTCCTACCTCTATCTATCCAGGCACTGGGATTGATTATAAGGTGTGTGCCACAACATCAACTGTTGTGTGGTATAAGAGATTGTATCCAGGGCTTCATGCACACTAGGCCAACACTGTGCCCACTGAGTCCCAGCAATAGAAATGTGGGGGAGAGATACCTACAAGAAGCAATTTGGAGAAATGAAAACTTTTTCTTGAGGCAACTAAGAAAATTTGAATACTTCTCATATATAATGAGTGCCCCAAAAAATTCAGTTAAAGTTTTCAGGTTTAGGATCCACAAGGACAGGAGAGTCTTTGGGGTAAGGGATTTACTAGAAGAGTTATTAACACCATGTAAACACAGCATGGGAAGTTTTGTGGGTATTTTAGGGCACACTGACGTGGAGAGCATGGAAGGCTCAGGTCCAGACATCACCTTAGCCCTGCGTGGCCATCAAGCCCCCTGTATCAGCCCACTCCTTACCACTTTCACCTCGTTACATCTGCCTCTGTCCATGGGACAAGAACCATTTTGTCTCTCCCATATGATTCATTTGCTCACCATAAGAGTACAGTCTTCCAGGGCAGTAAGGCACCAAGTGGGACTGTGTTTTCTCCTTGAGGTGCCCCAAAACTGCTGAGCAGGATCACACTTCCTTCATCCTGAAGGCCTGGAGTGGACTGGCCAGGGCCTCTGTGTGGAACTCTTTGTCCTGCTCAGTCCCTCATGCTATTTTTACTTTCTTGGCACCTGTTGCTGTTGCTCCTTATATATTCCTGTCTTTGCCCAAGACCAGTTCTTCATTTTTCTCATAGAATGATCTCAGCTACTCAGCTACATGGCCATCCTTCACCCAAGTCCCGTGTAAGACTCTCAGTGATGGCCAGAGTATATAGAGAGGCAGGGACAGAGTAGAAGTGTCTCCATTGACACGGCCCTGGGGATTCATCATGATGCTGAGTGCAGAACTTCAAGTATGGCTGCATTAAAGTTATACTTCTTATCATAACTGCTCACTTATTGCTCTATAAGCAAGAATAATAAATTCATTGGCTCCCCAGAGTAAACTTTGGTGAGACTGCATCTGGGTTTATTTTTAGGACCTTAGGAGAGGGTGAAGATGTTTTCATGTCTTTCCTAGAGAAGTAATTTTACCAATACACTGATATGTGTCCACTGTCTAGGTTGTAACAAGGAGCACTGTCCAACAGACAATGGAAAAACAATCCATGCAACTTGAGTTTACTGAGAGGTCTGCAGAAGCCAAAACATTATGTAATACAGCTTGCCTTAAACAGAAACAGAGAATGAAATTTATGTCCAAATGTGAATGAATAAATACTTGTAGACAATCCAAAAGTTATTGTCTATGGTCTATTTTTTTATTTTAAGCAAATAAAAGGTGCCTGTTCATCAGTAGTGTGCATGGTAATAAATTGCTAACTTTTAGAAGTTCTGCCCATTTTAAAATAACCAAAATGTTCCTGATATATTGTAAGCATGACCTTCCTTAGATAGTGCTGGGTTTGCTGTAGCAACAGTGTGTGACAAACATCCCACACACCCATCCACAAACAAACAGACATTCTGCAAATGAATGCAGGGGAAAAAGGAAATTGACTATGCCCGTTATTGAGACAAACAATACATAACTTAAAAAGAATAAAAGCAACTGGCTTACATCTAAATTAAAAACAGGCTATAAATGTACAGAATGTATTATCAGAGAAGAATAATGACAGTAACAGAACAAGTAGACTCAGGACAGTGTCACCATTCCAAACACCACTCCCTGCATTTGCACTGGCCACATGAACAGGTCAGTTTTAAGTCCTATGCTCTGCCAAGAAATTAATCGTGTATCACTTGAGCAGCTACATTACTGAACTGACTCGAATTAGGTATTAGAAACCAAATGACACATGCTACATTTATTTCATTTAATTATCTTCCTCCCTTTTGAAAAATTTATGTCTTAAATTAATCCAACCCATTAAGTTTTATTATGGTATTTTCAAACAAATTTGCTTCCTTTGAGATTGTTCCATACTTTCTTGTCACATTAGTTCTATTACTTCCTTTCTTCAACACCATTTTTCCCCTAATTGTTGCTTTTAGGATTACATGTTCCATTTTCTCCACCCCTGTGTATAGTCAGGCAGATAGATGGGTGGATGGATGGATGGGTGGATAGATGGATAGATAGATAGGTAGGTAGATAATATATAATTTAAAGTTAGGATCCTGATATAACACATAACATGTGTATCTGATTTTTTTGAAGCTGAGTTACTTTATTTAATGTAAGAGTTTTTCCAGATTTATCCATTTCCCTATATACTTAAAAAATTTAATTATTCTTTAGAATGAATAAAACTCCATTGTGTATACTTACCACATTTTCATTATCCATTCATTCATCTGTCGATGGACAGCTATGCTGCTCCCATTCCCTTCTTGTTATGAACAGAGCAGTAGTAAACATGAATACATAAGTATCTCTGTGCAAATATCTGGACTCTTGGATATTTACTGACAAGGTTATATAATAGATGTATTTTTAATTTTTTGAGAAAATTCCATACTAATTTCTACAATGTCTACACCAGTTTACTCCCATCATCAGTGAATAAAAGTTTCTCTTCCCTCATATGTTATTTAATTTCTGTCATGACTATGCATGTTATATTTCGTTTCTTCATTCTACAAGGGAGAAAATTATCATGGAAAAGGTATATTCATATGTGTACTTGTTAGTTTTAATTCTTAACTCACACAATCTGGAATCATTTGAGAAAGGTGTCTTAGTGAGGGTCAGCTTGTTCTGTGGGAATGTATGTGGGAAATTATCTTGATTGTATTAAGACAAGAAGACCTTCCTACTGGGAGTGGTATTATTCTCTAGACAGGGGATCTGAACCATTCAGGCATGGATAGAGTGAGCTGAGTAGAAGCATACATACATTTATTTCGTCTCACTTCTCCTGACTATGGATGTGACTAGCTGCTCCCGGATTTTGTTAGTTATGCCTTGGAACTATAAGCCAAATAAACTCTTCTCCCTCAAACTGATTTTGTCAAGGTGTTTTTTTTTCCTTGACAGTAGAAATGGAACAAACACCAAGAGATGGGACTTTTGCTATGAAAAAACCTGTTTCTGTGACTCTTGGACTTGTGGGAATTTATTTTTATTTTATGTGCATTGGTTGTTTTGCCTGCATGTAGTTCTGTGTGAGGGTGTCAGATCTTGAAGTTACAGACCGTTTCTACTAGCCATATGGGTGCTGGGAATTGAACCGAGTCTTCTGGAAAGAGTAGTCCGTGCTCTCCATCACTAAGCCACCTCTCCAGTCTGTTTTGGGAAGGTTTTATGGGAAGAATGCGCAAGAGTTTTGAACTTTAGCCTGAAAAGGCTGTGGCCATTATAATGGGAACTAAGAAAACAAGTGTGCTCAGAGGAATGGCTACTGTGGAGACATGAGGCTCAAGAGTTCAGAGAGCAGTAAGGACTCTACCAGGGTAGAGTCCATTTGAATCTGTGATACTTTGATCATAATTTAGCTTCATCTTCTCCTGTCCCAAGAACCCAAGTTAAGTGGAAAGTAATGATAATGAACTGACTTGTTTGGCAGGAGAATTTTAAGAAAGGTGATATTCATATTATTGCCAGAGAGCAGCTGTATTTGATATATCAGAATCCTTGCACAGAAGACTCTCAGCTACACTGAGACAATGGGAAAGTGTCATCTTAGGGTCAGCACACAGAAGCTGATACAGCTGTAGTCCAAGGTGGCCAGGCTATACCTCCACCTGGTGGTAATCCCACTAAAAAAGAGTAAAGACCATTACCCAAATCCTTATGTCAAGCTTATTTTCTGTCAGACAGTGTGATCTCCCTGAGGCAGACTTTTAGAAAGTAGCATCAAACTCATGAGAAGGGTAGGTTTATATTGGCCCCCAAACTTCAGGCCAGAGGGGTTTCAAGAATTTTTGTTGTTGTTGTTGTGTAGGAACTTGGCAGAACATTTCAAAACTATTTGGTAGAACATTTTATGTTGTCAGGGAGGAGGTTAGGGTATAGGGAGTGGATCATGTCAAATTCCAGAAAATAGGTCAAGACTTGGTCAAATTTAAGTTTTACAGAAAATGGGAATATACTTATTTTGACCTTCTAACAAGATGGTTTCTAATCTTAAGGTGTAGCTGGTCAGGTGAATCATCCTCATCCCTTGTTTATGTGTCTCTTTCATATTCTTCACAGGGAACTGTCATTTCTATTTATTGTATGGCTGACAGTGCCAGCAAGGGCAAGTATCTTCCCATGTTCTATTTGGAGAGAGAGAAAATTTGTGTTATCGTTAGGATCTCTTTAATTATGTCTGATTGACTAACATAAAAAGAATACACTTAAAGTCATCCTCTTTGTTCTGCATAGAGTAGCTTGAGTACTTTATTGTATTATAGAACACTTTTAGTGAACGAACCTACCTGTTGGTAGATCTAGTTTTTGGCATGAGGGGGCCTGGTATGTACAGCCATTTTATCTCCTTTGCCACTGAGTTTCCTTTGGATCTAACACTCCATCCAACTTTTGTTGAGGGCAAGATGTATTCTCTTCTATAACTGCTTCCCACCTCAATTTAGGACACTGTTGTCAGGGCCCAGGAAGGCTGGAACATTAGTCAGAATCTAGGATGGGATTCAGACAATAGGGAATTCATCAGAAGCATCTGGTTTACTGACCCAGCTGATGTAATTATGTCAGCTGGACTTGTACATACAAGCTTTCAGCAAGTTCACAACTCTAGTTTTGTAGGGCTACTTGGGGCTTGAATAGAATACATAATTTTGTGGGTCTGTTTGAAGTCCGTGGCAGATTTCTAGATGGTGTCTACCAGCTGAAAGGAAATCTTCAGAGACACAGATGGACTAGAGACAGATGTTAAAATTAGGAATTTAAAGGAAAAATCATACATTTGTAATGTCCCCCTCAGGCATAGGAGTAGGCAGGGAAGTTGTTGATTGACAAGACAGGAGCACTTATCTGTAGTCCATTTGACCTCTGACTGGTGGATTCAGTTTGTGACTCCCTGAAGCTCATATGAATCTTAATATTTACAAAAAGATAAAAGTTTTAGACACATTATCATAGTTTGTAATCTGTGTTGAAATTAGTACTGTAGAAAAAGTAGCTAACAGGTGTCTGTAAAACAGCTGGAGGAGACTCATATCTTTGAGTCATTGCAAAAGCTATGGCTTTCATTTAAAAAGCATAAATATTCTTTTCTCTGTCCAGATGGTTGGATACATAGGTGATCCAGATACATTTTTAGCATGATGAGGAGCATCTTTAAGTATATATTTAGAGGAAAAATAAAGGAAACTAAAAAGTTTAAGCTTGTAAGTGGTATTAGTATTCAGCACTTTACCAGCTTACCAGAATTTCATTGATGTTAAAATTCTGAACTTTTGACACCTTAGAATAACAGTAACCTAGAAAGGGAAAGAAATATGAAACATTTTTTATTTTAAATCATTCTTAGGTCTTCATGACTTATTTAAGTTTTTGTATTTTCATGTTTGTAACTTGTATCTATATATTTAAATTATGTCAGACTTTTATACTTTATAAACATTAAGTTTTGTTCAACTCTATCATTAGACGGAAGTGGTTGATTATTGAGAGCAGTCATTGCAAAGCAAATTCTTTTAAATAAAGAAATAGTAAAAAGTTACATCTGAAACCTGTTTGCCCTTTAATATGGAGCTTTTGGTAAGGCAAACCTGTCTGTGAGTTTGCCTTTTTCATCAGGTAATCTAATAGCTCTAGAAAGCCTGTTTTTTTTATATATGAAATGCATTGAGCAGGCTGATGCTGCTAAATTGATAAAGCTATGGTTAGATGTGAACACCATCACATATCTGAAGTAAAAACTATAGCAGGAAATCTAATCCAAACAAGTAAAACACAGAGACTTACTGTTACCTGGACAGTTACCCTAGGCTACAGGGGTAGTTTTCTTAGAGACAGAGGTCTGTCTTGACTGTTAAACAGAACGTCATTGCATCTTCAGCTGCTGCATAGGACAGCATAGGCCTTCAACAGTCAGATCTAGAAGGACTGTGAGATCTTCCGGTGAATGAGAAACTTGGGAAAATTGGCCTGCTTTGACTTAGGCAGAGTAGGAAACTCAACCTAACAGTGTCCAAAGTTTGTGCACGACCTCAGCAGCAAGTCAGGCATGGGGGAGTTTTCCCAGTTATTAGTGTCATCACAATCCAAGTCTGTGTCCCATCTGTCTTCTTTGGAGACTTTAGGGTTGTCCTTAGGATCTAGCACTCTGTCTATCATAGTAAGCTTTTTCATTAGACATCTAAAATTCAGAGATTCGAGGATTATGGATCACTTACCAAAAAATCCTGTAGCTGTGGAGTGGCGCTCCCCTCTGCCTAACATAGTGGGTGAAAGGTGGAGCTGCTCAAGCTGATTGTAGCATGAGCACCAAATTCAGGACTTAGGGCTGTGAGATTTATTATTTACCACCCTGAATTTTAGTTTTGTTTTGGTGTAACTGTTTTATGCCCAGTTCTCACATTTTTGAGTAGGAATATCTATTCTGTACACTTTTTTTTGTTTAAAAAATATATACTAATTTATTTTTTTATTTTTATTTTACATATCGATTCCAGTTCCCTCTCTCTCCCTCTCTCCCCTTCCTCTTTCTCTCTCACTCTCTCATGCCCCCTGACTACCCTCCCCTCCCATGTAGGGTGATGCCCTCCAGGAGGGGTCATCTAAATTTGTCAAGTCATTTGGAGTAGGGACTAGGACTTCTCCTCTGTCTCTAGTTTAAGGGAGTATCCCTCCATGGAGGATGTTCCCCCAAAGTCCTTTGGTGCACCAGGAATACATCCTGGTTCCACTGTCTATTCTGTACTCTTATAGGTTGGTTTTGATTTAAAAAAAATAATAGTTAAGAGACTTTGAACTTTTAAAGAATTTAAATTTTTGAAAATTATAGGAACTTTTAAGCTGGAGTGAGTGTAGTTAGTTTTTGCATATTTTAATGTGGATATAGGCTGAATGAGGTTGGGGGTAATGGTTTAAAGTATATTATGCTTTTGTGTGTCAAGTTGTCAAGTGGTAGAGATATGGTTAATTTTAATTGCTAATTTGATACAATCTAGGGTCATCTCAGAAGGAAGGATCAATGAAGGATTGTATAGATCAGGGTGGGATGTGGGTATGTAAGTGGGAGATAAATCAGGTGGAAAGTCATTCCTATTGTGGATGATACCATTTCCTAAGGAAAGCATCCTAGATGTATAAGAGTGGAGACAGTGATCTGAGCTGAAATATGCATGCATGCATTCATGCTCTCTCTGCTGTAGACTGTGGATGTGACTAACAGCTTCAATCCTCTCACCCTGATTTCCCTACAAGAGTGGTCTTGTGACTTGGATTAACCCCTTTCTTCCTTAAATTTCTTTTTGTCCATTATTATAACAGTAGAAATAGAACTAAGAAAATATATAACCCAACTGATTTCAGTAGAGTTTATTCTGAAAGACCACTTCTGTTAACACACATATTTAATTCTCTGGATACATCTGTAAAAGGTAGAGTTTGCTTTAGCCCTAAGTCAATTTCCATTTACTAATTTTTAATTTCTGAGTTTGCTCACAGTTTCCTGTTTCTATGTAGATCAGATGATGGATTGTTGGGATTGGACATGGCAGATAAAATGCTGGATAGCAACTCTATATCTTTTGTACCCCTTTTTGAATTGGTCACAGTTTTGTTCAAGACAGTTAACTGCAAGACAGTGCAAACTGCATACTACAGCTCTCCTGTTGTCCCTGTTCAAATTTATGTCCCAACAGTTCCTAGGCGCTAGCTTCTGGAATGCATGCATTTAGGAATTTGGCAAAGTTTATTCTGCATACAGGGCACATCTTTCCTGTGGACTTTTAAGAAAATCTCCTCCATATTTTAAGGATATCCGTGAGCTTTAGCCTATTTGCTATCAAATTATCATGTTATCTGTGTTTTGAGGGATGCAGTCAATGAAATTAGTTCAGAGAAACTCCTCTGCTGCTGCAGCAAAGGCTTTCCTGCTTAGGTTTTCCTCTAAACTTGACATGATTTTTTCTAGATCCTTTGCTTGCCCTCTGCCAGCAGCCAGCTAGCAATCTATACAGAACATATATTCCTACATGACATTTTGAATCTTAGTTCCCTTGCTTCCTGGATTCCTTTTATATAATTTCTTTGCTGATCTCTTTGCTATGATGAACCAAGACGATAAAGCTGAAGAGTTTTTCAACTACAACCATGTGCCTCAAACTGCTTTTTCCCTCACATTAAAAGGTTGAAATCGAGTCCCCAGCAAGGCACTGGGTGAGGTGTTTGTGGATCGAGTCAGAAAGCCACAGCTCTTTTGCATATTTGATAGTGAGATTACATGAAGAGATCTTTTTTTTTTTTTTTTTTTTTTTGAGCAAGGTGGCAGCCTCTCACCAGGCTCCTATCCTCTATGCACATGATTTTGAACTTCCCATCAAGAGATTTATTTTTATTGTTTATAAGCCACCTAGACTATGCTGGTTTGTCATAGCAGTCTGAAGGGATTAATACATCATAGGAGCAAGGTGAATGCCTTTGGACACAGGTATCTCACACAATTCTCACTCCTTTTCAGGGATCTCTCTGAATTCAGAGTCCTTACAATGCCTTTGAAGAGTTTTACTTGTATTGCTAAAATAGAAATGTATTTGTTTACTGTTATTGTACATGAGGGAGTAGTCATGCTGCATATGTGGGGGTCAACCTTGTGGAGTAAAGTTTCTGTTTGCCTGAATTCTGGGGATCAATGTAAATAAGTCATCTAGCTTCTTAGCAAGAAACTTTACTCTTCAAGCCATCTCACTGGCCCTTAAAGCATTTTGTATATATTTTGTTTATATTTTATAATTGTTATTTGAGAGAATTTTCACTAATAAATCCTTCACTATCATTTTCAGGGCTTGTCAAAATGAGAGATTATTGATAAAAGACATAAAGATTTGATTTGCTGGCTTAAAGAATATCTCTGAAGACTTTTTTTTTTGCCTTATTTTTTCTTTTTGGATAAATTTATGTTAATTTTGTTTTCCCCCTATTTTTAAAATTTAAATGAGAACCAGTCTTGTTTTACATGTCAATCCCTGTTCCCTCTCCATCTCCTGATCCCCTGACCCCCAACACACCCCTATGCCATTCCCTTTCAGCTCCCCAGGGAGGGTGAGGCCTTCCATGGGGGGGATCTTCAAAGTCTGTCCTATCATTTGGCCTAGGCCTAGGCCCTCCTCTGTGTGTCTAGGCTGAGAGAGTATCCATCTATGTGGAATGGGCTCCCAAAGTTCATTCTTATACTAGGGATAAAAACTGATCCACTACCAGAGGCCCCCATAGATTGCACAGATCTCCTAACTGACACCCACATTCAGGGAGTTTGGATTGGTCATATGCTGCTTTCCCAGATATCAGTCTGGGGTCCATGAGCTCCCCATTGTTCAGGCCAACTGTTTCTGTGGGTTTCTCCAGCCTGTTCTTGACCCCTTTGCTCATTACTCCTCCCTCTTTGCAACTGGATTCCAGGAGTTAGGCTCAGTGTTTAGCTCTAGGTGTCTGAGTCTGCTTCCATTAGCTACTGGATGAAGGCTTTAGGATGGCATATAAGTTAGTCATCAATGTCATTATTGGGGAAGGGCATTTAAGGCAGCCTCTCCACTATTGCTTAGATTGTTAGTTGGGGTCATCCTTGTAGGTCTCTGGACATTTCCCCAGTGGCAGGTTTCTCATTAAACATATAATTACTCCCTCTATTATGGTATCTCTTTTCCTTTTTTAAAAAAATTTAATATATATTGAAAATATTTTATATATCGATCCCAGTTCCCTCTCCTTCCCATTCCTCCATGCCCCCCACCGACCCCCATCCACTCCCTGGGGTGGGTGAAGCCTTCCATGAGGGATCATCAAAATCTGTCATGTCATTTGGAGTAAGGTCTAGACCCCCCTTCTGCCTCTAGGCTAAGGGAGTATCCCTCCATGGGGAATGTGCTCCCAAAGTCCTTTCATGCACCAGGAATACATCCTGGTTCCACTATCAGTGGTCCCTTAGACTGTCCCGGCCTTTTAACTGAGACCCATATTCAGAGGGTCTGAGTTTGTACAATGCTGGTTTCCCAGGTATTATTCTGGGAATCCATGATTCCCTTTGTTCAGATCAGATGTCTCTGTATGTTTCTGTAGCCTGGTATTATTTTAAAGTAATCTATTTAAAAATTTTAATTGTATGTGTATTAATGTTTTGTCTGCATGTATGTAAGTGAACCACGCACATGAATGAGACCCCTGGAATTGAAGTCATGGATGAACCTAGAATTGGAGTTACAGATGGTTGTAAGCCACAGTGTCAGTCCTGGGAATAGAATCCTGGTTCTCTGCAATAGCAACAAGTTCTTTTAACCATGGAACCAATTCTCTACCTCCAAAACTATTTTTAGCTGACCAGTTTCACTAAACGTTTAAATCAAAGTCGGGAAGGGTGTAATAGCCCCAATGTAGCAATCTCTTCTGTTTTCTTGGTATTTGAGTGTCAGAACATGAATGCTGCTATTTGTTTCAGTACCAAATATAGGTATGTAATCTACATCCTTCTCTCCTTTTGTGTCCCAGACAGGGGCAAGGATCTGTTGCTGAAAGCCATGTGGCCTCTCTTAGACACAGCATGACTCAATGGGAACAAAAGCCAAAATGTGCTGGCTGATCTCTGCTCTCAAGGTTTTCATGTTTAAGTTGATTCATTGGGATGGAACAAGCCATTTAGAACTTCCCCAAAGGTCATGCCCAAAGACTCATTTCAATCTTGCTAACAAATTGTGCATTTCCATTGAAAAACTCAATAGAATGAACCTATGTTTAGAAAAGTTATGCAAAATTCACAAATTGTGTCAATTCTGTTTAGTTAGTGGATTTTAAAGACTTTAAACATTAGGAAACAAATGTTGGGGTAAGGTTCTTAACCTTTAATGTGTTTGGACTAGTCCTATAAGGTGAGTTAGAACTATAATTTCAATCTTATGTCTGGTGACTTCGTTGCTCACTAGTTTCATAATTTTGAACATTGAAATACCAGGTTTTCTCCAGTATACTATAGGAGAATAGAGAATTGGAAAAGTACAGAATATGAAATCTAACATGATTACTATACCATACACATTGTATTAACGGCAAATATAGAACTGCAGCATCATATTAAAAAGATAACTAACTATATATGTATGAAAATGTCTTTATGAAACTCTGAAATACACACAATGAATAAATGCTAATTAAACTGAACAAAAATAATACACATTGATTTAAGTATAAATAATAGAAATGTCACCTAATGACAATATGGCCTCTGTGGTAGTTTTTATGTGTCTCTAAATGATTTGTGGGCATTCATTCTTGCATTATTAGAAAAGGTAATAGAGATAGGTCAAAATGAATTTGTCAAGATAATGTGTTAGATATGACTAAAGTCTAAGGTATAAGTGATAGAAAATATGGTTTAAGAGTCTGGCTGGTAAAGACAATGAAAAACCTCATGGAGAGTGTGATGGTTAATCTTAATTGTCACTTTGATCCAGGTAAACGATTCCTAGAAGATTAATAAAGCACAGTTGTAGATGTGTCTGTGAGAGAACTGGTATCAAAAACAACTGAGGGGAATTACCAACCTCATATATGGGTGGTACCACCCAACTCTGTGTGTGTGTGTGTGTGTGTGTGTGTGTGTGTGTGTGTGTGTGTGTGTAAGAAAAGTGGAAGGAGGAAGGTAACTAACACGTATAAACTCCATTCTTCCTGGTGTATCTACCAATAATACTATTACCCCAGTAGAACATCTGACACTGGCTTTCTCATCCTCTGATGGTTTCATACCAGAGACTTCCAGGCAGTTTTCAGGTCTTCTTCCCTCAATGGAGACAGATACTGGTCCCTCTTCTTTGACTAGTCTAGCTCTTGACTGAGCAGATATAAGGTTATCTTACTCTACAGCATGCAGCAGCTATTACTAGACTATTCAGGCTCTAATCACATAGCCAACCCAATAATCTCAATTTATCCCTCAATGTCTGTGTATGTGGGTTCTGTTTTAATGGAGAATGTTGGTTCATACAAAGGTTCAAGGTCGTTAAGAATTTTAGATATAAAAATGATGAATAGTAAAGAAATTTTAACATCTAGTCTGCTGTGCAATTTCAAAGTTGGCTTATCTATTGAAGAGAAGAGAATCATATACTTGGTACCTGAAAAACCTACTGCTAACAAATTTATGGACAATTTAACAGAAAGTCTTTTAAAATAAAATAATTAATATTCACAAGGAGATCTTAGGTTTTTTTTCTTGACTTCAGTCCACTAAATTAAACATATTTAGTACCCTTATTTTCACTATCTTAGTTCCATATAATTTTTGTCATAAACTGTGTTTTATTTTAATTAGTAGACTGGTTAAAACCAGAGGAAAATCTAAATGTTTCACAGAGAATATGGGAGAAAATTAAAGATACCATTGAAAGTCTCCACTAGGATGAGATGAGTGTCAAGGTCGACTCTACATAAATCATGCTGGGATGCAAATCCACAGCCTCTGAGGTCTCATTTCCAGGAACTGCAGAGGCCATTACTGAATGATCAAACATCTCTCCCAGAAGCAAAAGAGGGATACCAGCTGTTTGGGAAGACACAGTATCTTTATATAAAAATGAGTGTGTGGTGTCACATGCCTTTAATCACAGCATTCAGGAGGCAGAGGCAAGTGATCTGTGGGAGGACAAGGCCAGCATGGTTTGCATAGGGAGCTGCAGGCTAGCCAAGGCAACATAGCAACACCCTGCTTCAAAAAAAAAAAAAAAAAAAAAAAGAAAAGAAAAAAAAAAAAAAAAGAAAAGAAAAATAAAAAGAAAAAGAAAAGAAAAATAAAGAAAAGAAGAAAAAAGAAAAGAAAAAACATGCTCATTCAAACTAATCCTTTTCATGATGGAATATATAATTTGTTTCTGCATTAACTCATGGGTATAAGTAGTTATATGTATGACATTGTGATAAAAATCCACAAAAGGCTCCTAGGTAGCAGACCGATTTCAGAAGTCCTACCATTAACACTCAGAGAAAGAAAGCAGCCAAGATGATACACAATAAGCACCTTGCCTTCAAGAGACAATATCTGAAAATGAACATTTAAAACCTGAGGAGATGGTTCCATGTAAGTGGGCTGGAACACTGAAGGTGCTACAAAGTCCCTTTGAGTGAGCACTACACTAGTCAAATCAAGCAGCCTGTGGACAGCAAGACAAGAGAAACTGTACAAGAAGTGCTCTTCCTAATGTCCACCAGATCTATAGGAATGGAAGAGGTCAAGGTGGGGTGCAGAGGTCAGAGGGATCCACCAAGAAGAACTTAGGATCTTTATTTTTTCACATACCTGATCAGCATGGAAAAAGGGGGCTGCAAAGACATATGGCTCTCCATCACCCTAACATGGCACCAAGTGCAGCCTGTAGGGCCATAGAGATCTGAGAATATTACACATCAACTCAGCACAAGTAGGCCATCAATTCATTCTGGAAGTATTATGTTTATTTCTTATTTTATATTAATTTTAAGATTTTATTTATTTTATGTATATAAAGCTTTTCCAGGACAGGTGGTGGTGGCACAAACCTTTAATCCCAGCACTCGGGAGGCAGAAGCAGGCAGATTTCTGTGAGTTTGAAGCCAACCTTACTATCCTGTTTTACTATCCGTTTTTTTTTTGTTTTTTGTTTTTTGTTTTTCTTTCAATAGTTGTTGCAGTCAACAGTGCTCACAGTTGTTCATTGACTAGGAAAGCTTATTAACACAGGGAATACGGGACTATCTACAGCTGTGGTTGCAGCAGCTGCTAATATCTACCAGGGAATAATGGAGAGCTGTACCATGCACCATGAGCTCCCAGAGGAAGTATTTTTGAGCTATATACCTCAACTATAGCAATCTAAGTTCCACTTGTACACTTCAAATATTCCAACTAAAACAATATGGAATATGGTGATTAAAAATGTCTCAAGTAAAGAAATAATACCCAAAAAAAGTAACGACCCCTCTAAAAATTACTAATCTTACGGTAATGGTACCCAGTAAGAATGAATTAATTAGACAACACTCCAGAAACAGAACACTAAAGAATGTCCAAAAAAAGTAAAAAAGAAATAAAGAAAGGAAGAAGAAAGAAAGGGAGGAAGGAAGGAAAGGAGGGAAGGAGGGAGGGAGAAAGAGAGGGAGAGAGAGAGAAAGGAAGGAAGAAATGAAGGAAGGAAGGGAGGAAGGAAGGAAGAAAACAAGCTCTTGTAGATGAAGTTTCTGTCCTGCCTGGTCTTAAAGCCATTTAGTTCTAAATAAACACACAGAGGATTATATTAGTTATAAACTGTTTGGCTGATGGCTCAGGCTTCTTATTGGCCAGCTGTCTCTTAATCATTAACCCATTTCTATTAAACTATGTATTGCCACAAGGCTATGGCTTACCTGTAACAGTCTGGCATGTTACTCTTTTGGTGGCTATATGGCATCTCTCGAGAAAGACTCTCTCTGCCTTCCTCTTCCCAGACTTCCTAGTCTGGTGGCCTAGCCTATACTTGCCTGACTAGTGGCCTATCAGCATTTATTCACCATTCACCAACCAATAAGAGAAACATATATTTATAGAATACAGAAAGGCATCCCGCATCAAGCTCCCAACTGAGAATACAAATGTACAGATGACTGAATAATATAAAGAAGGTTATACAAGGTAAAATCAGAATTCAATAGACAGAAATACTAAAGAACAGCCTGCTAAATGGTGGGAGCTCCATATGACTTGCTTCTTTATGAGGAGCTAATTGCAGCTGACAGTTGTTGAAGGAAGCAGATTCACTTTTCATTTTTTCTTTTAATTATTTTTATTTATTTTTTATTTTACATGTCGATCCCAATTCCCCCTCCCTTCCTCCCTCCCTCTATCCCTCTCTGCCCCCTCACATGCACCCTGACCACCCTCCCCTCCCATCCCCCACCCCAATTCCACATGTATTGCAATGCCATCCATGTGGGGTCATGTAAATATGTCAAGTCATTTGAAGTAGGGACTAGGACTTCTCTATTGTCTCTAGGTTAAGGCAGTATCCCTCCATGGGGGATGAGTCTGCAAGATCCTTTTGTGCACCAGGAATACATCCTGGTTCCACTTTCTGAGGTCCCTTAGACTGCTCAGTCCTTCTGGCTGAGACCCATATTCAGGGGGGCCTGAGTCAGTCCCATGCTGGATTCCCAGCTATCAGTCTGGGGACCCGTTATCTCCTTGTTCATCAGCTGTCTCTATGTGTTTCTGCAATCTGGTCATGTCCTCTCCCTCTGCATCTGGATTCTAGTTCAACTCAGTGTTTAGTTATGGGTGTTTGCTTCTGTTTCAAACAGGTACTAGATGAGGGCTCCATGATGGTGGATAAGTTAGTTGTTGATCTCACTATCTGGAAAGAGCATTTATGGTAGCCTTTCCACGGTTGCTCAAACTGTCAGTTGGCGGTAGTCTTGTAGGTCTCTAGACCTTTCTTTAGGTTCAGTTTTTTCTTCAAACCAATAATGGCTTCTTTTTTATGTTCTCTCTCTCTCTCTCTCTCTCTCTCTCTCTCTCTCTCACTCTCCTGTCTTCTCTACTTACCCCGACTCAATCTTCCTAGTCGCTCCTGCTTTCCTCTCATCCCCTTCTCTTTGTCCTACTTCTCTCTCCAGTCACTGCCCCCCTTCCCATCTGCTCTGGGGGAATTGTCAATTCCACTTTCTGTGAGGGACTTTATATGAATCTCCTCTGGTGGTGTGAATTATAGCCTGGTGATCCATTGCTCTAGGTCTAAAATCCATATATGAGCGAGTACATACCATGTTCCTCTTTTTTGTGACTGGGTTACCCTATTCAGGATGGTTTCTTCAAGTGCCATCCACTTGCCTACAAATTTAAAGATACCATTATTTTTTTTTCTGCAGAGTAGTATTCCATTGCATAGATGTGCCACATCTTCTTTATCCATTCTTCAGTGAGGGGCAGCTAGGTTGCTTCCAGGTTCTTGCTATTACAAATAATGCTGCTATGAACATTGTTGAGCACATGTCTTTGTTGCATGGATGTGGATCATTTGGGTATATATGCCTAAGAGGGGATTGCTGGGTCCTGTGGTAAAATAATTCCCATTTTCCTAAGGAACCACCATACTGATCTCCAAAATGTCTGTATGAGTTTGCACTCCCACTAGCAGTGGAGGAGTGTTGCCATTTCTCCATATCCTCTCCAGCATTAGTTGGCATTGGTGTTTCTAAGTTTAGCCATTCTGGCAGGAGTAAGATGGTATCTCAAAGTTGTTTTGATTTGCATTTCCCTGATAGCTAAGGATGTTGAGCACTTTCCTAATTGTCTTTCAGCCTTTTTGATTTCCTCTATTGAGAATTCTTTCTTCACTTCTGTACCCCATTTTTAAAATAGGGTTATTTGGTGTTGTGTTGACTAGTTTCTTGAGTTCTTTTTATATTTTGGAGATCAGCTCTTTGTCATATCTAGGATTGGTGAAAATCTTTTCCCAGTGTGTGGGCTGACATTTGGTTTTGTCCACTGTGTCCTTTGCCTTATAGAAGCTTCTAAGTTTGACAAGGTCTCATTTATTAATTGTTGCTCTCAGTGTCTGTGCTCCTGGAGTTATGTTCAGGAAGCAGTCTCCTATACCAATTTGTTGAAGGGTACCTCCTACTTTCTCTTCTAAGAGGTTCAGTGTGGCTGGATTGATGTTGAGGTCTTTGATCCATTTGGACTTGAGTTTTGTGCATGGAGACAGACACGGGTCTATCTGCAGCCTTCTACACACCATCATCCAATTGTGCCAGCACCATTTGTTGAAGTTGCTTTCCTCCCCCCATTGTATTCTTTTAGCTCTTTTGTCCAAAATCTGGTGTTCATAGATGTGTGGGTTTATATCAGGATTTTGATTTGATTCCATTGGTCTACCTGTCTATTTTTGTGCCAATACCAGGCTGTTTTCAGAAATATAGCTCTGTAGTAGAGCTTAAAGTCAGAGATGGTGATGCTTCCTGAAGTTCTTTTATTGTACAGGATTGTGTTGGCTATCCTGGGTCTTTTGTTTTTCCATATAAAGTTGATTATTATCCTTTCAAGGTCAGTGAAGAATTGTGCTGGGATTTTAATGGGGATTGCAATGCAGATTCACTTTTCTATGGGGTGGTGGCCAGTGATAGGTTGCCCATGATGTGGTGGGTGACCTCACTCACATGCACCTAACTAATTGCACTTAATGGGGTTATTAAAAACATGAAGTTGAGAGGGAGATTGGGGGATCAATGACTGTGGATTACTGATTGCTTAGTGGGCCATTTTTACTAACCTCTGACAAGGCTTAGAGTGCACTAGAATGGAGGATAAAAAGAAACTAAGAGCCAGAGGATACGGAGGAGTGCTGTGACATGCAGTCTTCTGGACCTGACAGGACCATTTCACTCATGAATTCAGAATACTTTAGTTACTTACATAAAACTTTGACAAGACCAAGCCACTCCTAGCTGATCAGCTAGTGGCAGTTAATGGCACTGGGATTCATTTAGGAATATTGGGAGGAGTAGGAAATGGGTATGATACACATTATATATGTGTGTAAAATTGTCAAAGAATACAAATATTTTAAGAGCACAAAAAGGATAGTCCTGCTTTGAAAAAAAGCAATATAAAATGTAAGCTGATATTAAATGAGATTCTTGCTCTTCCTCTCAAAATAGTCAACCTCTTTTCTATAACAAGGAAAAGGCAGCAACAGACAGATACAGAAAGTAGGGCATGCTTATTTAGACAGCATAAACAAGATAAACTCTTCTTGTGTGACTCATAGAAAGGACTCAGTCAGGACTGTTGAACTCACTCCATTTGCCATACTAGGAGTGGACTTGGTACTTGGTTGCTTTGACAAGGCTCACCCCTGTACAGATTGATGGTGCTTGCATAATTTTATTTTGAGGAACAAGCAGTCCCATTTATCAAGTTTTATCTTCAGATTTTTCTAACCTTGGGTACCAATCAGTTAGGAAAGTACCTAAGAAATTTATTCATAATCAACATGTTGTGAAATATTATAGCAGAAATAAGATTTGGGCAAAATGTCATCACTCTGTTGAAAGGACAAAATAGATAACATAAATACTAATTTCAAACTTCAAACATTTATTCTTTTCCATTTCTTGTGTAATAGTTTTGCATGCTGAATGTGTGCTGAATTTGTGTGAATGTGTGTGTGTATGTGCATGCAAAATTTTTCTTTGGGAACATTTCTGAAATCTGTTTAATTGTGTAACAGAGAATTGCCACATTTGTTTATTCTCATGAATTTCTTTCTCATCAAGAGAATTTAAATTATTTAATAGCTGCTATTAAATATCTCAAGTCTTTACCTTCCATTAAAAAGTTAATTGAATTTTGGGTTTTTTTTTGTTTGTTTGTTTGTTTTTGTTTCTGTTTTTGTTTTTTTGAGACAGGATTTCTCTGTGGCTTTTGAGGCTGTCATGGAACTAGCTCTTGTAGACCAGGCTGATCTCTAACTCACAGAGATCCACTTGCCTCTGCCTCCTGAGTGCTGGGATTAAAGGTGTGTGCCACCTCCGCCTGGCCTAAAAAGTTAATTGCTTTAAAAAGCTTACTATAACATGGCACATTTTGAGTCAAAAAATTGCCTAGAGTTTGGTAACTACTAGAAATCAAGGCAAAAAGAAAAGGTTTATGGTCTTCTTGAACTGTGTGAAAACACATGAGAAATGGTTGTGAGGTAGACTTGAACCTTCCAAAATCATTTGCCAAAACAGTAGTAACTATGTATTTGTGCAATGCTATAATTATCTAACTTCTTGAAAGAGTTGTAGTTACAGAGGTGTTTTTTTTTTCAATTTCAGTTGACTGCAGTTAATTTCATTTCAGATCATAAACTCCAACTCAAAGGATATATACAATGAACACACACACACACACAATAGGAGATTTCATTTTGTAAATATGTTTCTCTTATTGGTTAATGAATAAAGCACTGTTAGCAAATAGGGAGGCAAGATAGGCAGGACTAGGAGGCAAGGATTCTGGGAGATGTAGTAAGGAGTCAAGATGTAGATACTTGAGAGAAGAGGTCAATATCCTTTCTCTGGTAAGATAAGACCATGTGGAAACAGTATGATAGAAATGAATTAATATTTAATACAGAGCTAGCCAATAAGAAACAAGAGTGACAGGCCAACAGTTTTAGAATTAATACAGTGTCTCTATGTGTTATTTGGGGCTGATACAGCTCTGGGACCAGGCTGGTGGGAAACAGATCATAACACACACACACACACACACACACACACACACACACACACCTTTATGGAGAGAATATTATTGAGTGACTCTCAAGGCACTAACAAAAGACCAAAGAAAAGCTTCAACTCAAGTCTTTCTTAGTGAACCAATGAGTTTATTGGGATGACTCACCAGAGCATTAGTGAGGAGTTACTTATAGGATCACTCAAAGCAGCTTCATCACCCTGAAAATCTCAACCCTGCAGGGCAAGAACTCAACATTGCAGCTCTCTGCAACTGGCAGGCTGCTCTACAAGCTGCAGAGTCTCCTCTCTCTGGCACTCCTTATATAATCTTGGTCAGAGCCCACTTGTAGATAGATTATGAGATTCAGGAACTTCCTAAGAATTATCTGTTGTTTACTTACTAAACTGTGTAAATTTGTTTATTTCCTTAGCCTTTAAAATAATTGTATTTATTTAATTAATATGTATGCTTGTGTGTATGTGTTCAAGCATGCACAAACATGTATATGGAGATTAGAGAACAATCGAAGAAGTCAGTTTTCTCCTTCCACCTTGTGGGTTCCAGAGAGCAAACTTAGGTCCTAGACTTTGTGGCAAGCACCTTTACTTGTTGAACCCCTAGCTCTATTTCCTGAATCCTAATGAAAATCCTCCAGGAAGGAATATTTGTTTGAAGGAAAGTCTACACACAGATATAGAAAAGGTTTAGGGAAGTAACATGGTTAGTCATCTTAGGGGTTAGGATTAGGGTTTCTGATGCTGTGTGTGTGTGTGTGTGTGTGTGTGTGTGTGTGTGTGTGTGTTCTTCCTGCCTGTATGTCTGCAAGCCAGAAGAGGGCACCAGATCTCATTATGAATGGTTATGAGCCACCATGTTGTTGCTGGGAATTGAACTCAGAACCTCTGGAAGACCAGCCAGTGCTCCTAACTGCTGAGCCATCTCTCCAGCCCAAGATCATGGCAAGATATAACTGGGATTGGCTTACAGATTTAGATATTTAGTTCATTTTCTTCATGGTGGAAAACATGGCAGTGTGTAGGCAGACAGTGGTGGAGAAAGAACTGAGAGGTCTACATCAGAATCCACAGTTAGCAGGAAGAGAGAGTGACACTGGGCCTGGCTTGAGCATTTGAAAGCTCAGAGCCCACCCCCAGTGACACACTTCTTCCACAAGGCCACACCTACTTCAACAAGGCGACACCTCATAATAGTGCTTGGGGGACCAAGCATTCAAACCTATAAGCCTTTGTGAGCCAATTTTATTCAAAACACACAGTAGGTTTGAATGAATTGTAGAAGAGTTGAAGAAAAATTAAGCTGGAAGACTATAGCTATAGGAAGACTGAAGGGAGAGCAAACTGGTTATAAGAGCAGAGGCTCAGTCATATTGTATAACTGATTCACTGATCTGGGTTGAGATTGTGTGGTGATTTTTCCTATGTCTCCCTGCAAGCTCAATATTGTTTAAATATCTTGATTGCTGGAACATAGAATAGGAACTCTGAAAAAGACCTGACCATCTCCTTCCTAAGAAGACCTCCACACAATTCAGGTCCTTTGCATCTTTGCTACATCTACCACAGTTGAAATTTGAAGATAGATTTTTGTTTTTTTTTTGTTTTTGTTTTTGTTTTTGTAGTTCAGTTGCTTGTGTCCCTGACATATCCTCTCTTCTAGATCTGTTGCACACTAGAATCTTCTCTTTGTCCATGGACTTGGCTGGAATAAGTATGGTTGATTTCCTCATGAGTTTAAAGCTCCATTTCCCTAATTCTCAGAATAGAAAGAACTTTTTTTTTCCAGCGATTAACCAGAGGGATGAAAATCAATAGCTAACATATGTAAAGGAGTTGATAGCATATCATTTAGTATTCTTATGTTAAAATGGTAAAACCATTGTTGCTGGAAGTGGCAGAAAAAATGAATAAGTTATGTTGTTTTAAAATATTTTCAGATTTATTTATTATTTTATGTGTATGAGGCTTTTGTCTACATGAATAAATGTACACACATATGTGCCTGGTGCCTGTAAGTCAGAAAAGGGCATCAGGTCCCCTAGGACTGGAGTTACAGACAGTTATGAGCCCTCACATGTGTACTGAGTGTGGAACCTAGGTCACCTGCAAGAGTAACAACTGCTCTTAACTACTGACTCAACCATCCTGCCCAATAAATACATGTTTTTACTGCCAAGTACAGAGTATTTTTTATTGGAATGTCTATGATCATTTTCAAGAAATAAAAGCATAGTGGTTCAAATAGTTATTATAAACTACCTTTGAAATGTACTTTTACAGCACGACTCCTCAATAAGAAATAAAAGAGATCCAAGGGCTATTGTATTCATAAGTAAATACTACTTATGGGATTTTACTTCCTCTTAAATGATGAAGATCCCTGTGTTTGTAGTTTTTCTTGAATACTACTTTCCCAGTGCAGGAACTGTAAAAGAGGGTGGTGCAAAGCATTAAAATAGCTTTGATTATACATCTTCCCCTTAGAGACCATGATTTATAGTAATGCATCTGTTTTCACAGACACTGGTTGTAACAACACTGCATTGCTGAGGTTTTTTTTCTGTGTAAATATTTGTTCCAACCGAACTCATCCCGAGTAACTCCCATGAAGTTGCTCTCAAAGCTGATGAGAAACCTCAAAGTTTTATTTATTTATTTTTCTTGCTTTCTTTGTAAGTTATCTTCTGTCCTCCTTGTCCTCGACTGTTGTATGAACCAGGGTGCAAGCCAAGAGATTTGTCAACTTTCTTCTCCTGTGCTGCATCTTAAACTGCAGTGTTTTTCCTCTGTGTCCACATAAGTGTCCAAAAACTATCAATCAACTTCCAGTTTTGTAATAGGAATAGAAAAGATTATCTACCTGTATTTACCAATATGTTTCTGTTAGCCATGACCTTTTGTCTGCAAGTCATTAGCTATTACTCAAACTAGCTTAAGATGAAAGAAATTCTTCTTTTAAGAACTCAGTTCAAGTATTTCTCCGAGAAGGACAGAAAAGTGGTTAGGAAACTTCCTGGGGTCTCCCATCTTTTGCTTTATGTGCATATCTCAGCATGGACTGGTTCCTGTCTATCTAAGAGTGATTCCTAATACTGTGACCCTTTAATATACAGTTCCTCATGCTGTGGTCCAACCGTAAAATTATATTAATTGTTACTTCATAACTATGATTTTGCTATGTTATGAGTTATAATGTAAATCTCTATGTTTTCTGATGTAAATCTCTATGTTTCTTGACCCTCAAAGGGGTCTCAACCCACATGTTAAGAACTGCTGGCCTCAACCTCTCTGCTCCATGTTCTAATACCACATAGTCCAATTTATTTGTTCTCAATCTCTGTTCTCATCTGATGAGAGACAGTTATTCACCCAATCACATCATGGGTGTTATGGGATATTTCTGTACTGTGTGAAGATGTCTCGACATGGTGGTGGTATAATAAAAAAGATGAACAGCCAATAGCTAGGCAGAAGGTATAGCCAGGACTTCCTGGCAGAGCAAGAACTCTGGTAAGGAGGGCAAAGTCACTGCCAGATGTAGAAGGAGCAGGATGTACAGAACAGAGATGAGGTAACAAGCCACATGCAAGAATGTAGATTTAAAAATATGGGTTAATTTAAGTTGCAAGAGCTAGTTAGAAACAAAAGTCTAAGCTAAGATCAAGTTTTTATAATTAATAGTAAGTTTCTGTGTGATTACTTGTGAGCTGGTGGCACAAATAAAAATCAAACTACATTTCAGGTTCCTAGTCTGGTCATTACCAGAGTGTTGGGCATACAGTGGTGCCAGGCAGACACTTATTTACAAGGTGGTTCATTATGGCATTAAAGCCAATATACTAGCTACTTAGCATGCTACCGTGATACATTTCTCCCGAAAGCAACTTAAGAATTGAGGGATTTATTCTGATTTACATTTCAAGACATAGCCTGTCATGATGAGGAATGCCAGACAGCTAGGCATGATCCATCTAAAATCAGGAAGGAGAGAGAGAGAGGGAGAAAGAGAGAGAATGGTGCTCTGTTTGCTTTCTCCTTTTATTCTATCCAGAGCCCCAGTTTCTGGCTTGTAGAATAGTGCTTCCTACAGTTAGAGTGGCATAGAAATTTCCTCACAGACAGGCCCAGAGATGTGCCTCTTAGGTTGTTCTAGATTCTGTCATTTTTGACAATCAGAGTTAATCATAATGAAGTCAAATGAAGCCTGCCTCATATAGGTACTAAAGGAAAGCCAAGGCATTCATAGAACCCAATGAAAACTAAGATACACATTATAGAAAATGGAAATTAGAAGCACCTTTTCAACTAATTTTTACTGATTTTATAAGACATTCTCTGAGTCTTATGGCAAGGTGTCTCTTCAGAAGCTAAAAGTCTCTGGCCTTCTGAGTAAGTAGCTCTACTCTTATTATAGCCCCTCTCTCCAAATTGATTTGAGGCCTAGAATCTGAGCAAAGGTGTTGGAACCATTATGATATTTTATAATAATTCCTTTTGAAAAAAGCAGACAGCTGTGACCTGTGTTGTGACTCAATGATCAGAAAATATGGCAAGTGTCCAAGCTGCCAATTCACCTCCCACTCACAGCCTCATTAAACAGATAGTTTGAAGGAAACACTACAAAAAAGAAGCTGTGCAAATGTCATGCAGAGTAATGTGGTATCCATTCTCCTTATTAATAAGCCATTTTTCCTTCAGGCAAAATTATTTTGAAAACATGAGATAGAGGCTTCTGTCAGACTGTAACAAATTGGACGTGTTGGCAGGAACCACTACTTTGGAAATAAATACAGAGAATTTCAGAAGAGTGTTCTCACAAAGCAGCCTGGAAAGAACACACAATTGCATTAGCAGTAGATTAACTGATATGGAACTTCAGGGGATTTCCTTGTGGTCTCACAAGGACATAAAAGCAGGGACTAGAGAAATGACTCCCTAGTTAAGAACATTGGCTGATCTCAGGTTCCACTTTCAGAATCTAGAATATACATGGCAGCTCATAACCAACTCCAGTCTCAGGTTATCTGATGCCCTCTTTTTGGCCTCCATGGACATTTCACATACATAATGCACAAAGATACATCCAGGCAAAATATCAATAGACATTGAAAAAAAGACAAGGCATTCAGATACTGTGCTGGCTGCTTTTATCCCAACTTGACACAAGCTAGAATCATCAGATAGGAGGGCGCCTCAGTAGAGAAAGTGCCTCCGTAAAATTGGTCTTTAGGCAAGCCTGTAGAGCATTATCTTAGTTGATTGAATGGAGTTCCTAGACAACTGTGGTTGGTACCACCCTGGGCTGGTGGTCCTTGATTTGGCAAGAAAGCTGATGAAGCCATGGGGGAGAAAGCTAATAAGCAGCACCCCTCCATGGTCTCTGCTGAGTTCCTGTCTTCAGATTCCTGCACTGTTTGAGTTCCTGCCCTGGCATCTTTCAGTTATAGACTATGATGTGGATGTGTAAGCCAAGTAAACCCTTCCCTTTCCAACTGTCTTTTGATCATGGTGTTTTATCATCGCAACGATCATCCTAATTAAGACAGGTACTGTGATGGCTAATCTTGGCTGTCAACTTGAATACATATGGAATCAATTAAAATCCAAGCAGCTGGCCTCATACTAAATCTGGGCCACATCTTCTGTGGTAGCCTACATAAAAGGATATGGAAGAAGAAAGATTTTGATTTTTGCCTGCTTGCTCTCATTCTTGATGGTAAGTTCATCTATACTGCTACTGAGGCAATCCTTCCCTGCTATTAGAACCTTATTTCTTTGGGGTTCCAATGTAGACAGAAGAGTTGCTGAGATATCCAGCCTCAAGGACTGAATATCTCTTGGATTCTTGGACTTTTTGTCAATAGATAACCATTGTTGGATGAGCTGGACCCCAACCTGCAAGCCATTATAATAAATCTGTCCACCACACTCAGAGAAAAAGAGAGACAGAGAGTGTGAGAGATAGTGAATACACACACACACACACACACACACACAGACAGACAGACATATATTCATTGTATCAACTCTTTCTTTAAAGAACCCTGACTAATATAGGTACTAAAGGAAAACCAAGACATACATAGAACCCAGTGAAAACTAAGACACTTTAGCAAGATACACACTGCAAAAAATGAAAATTAGAAGTACCCTCTTCACTTAATTTTCTTTTTTATATATACATATAATTTTTTATTTAATTTTATATAACAAAGTCCAATTAAATGAAAACAAACATTTATACACAATATTTGGGAA
The DNA here is from genome assembly GCF_943737965.1 of Phodopus roborovskii. NCBI lineage: Eukaryota > Metazoa > Chordata > Mammalia > Rodentia > Cricetidae > Phodopus > Phodopus roborovskii. The sequence continues at coordinate 15,158,969 of NW_026126447.1, forward strand.
TTTGGGCGTCGTTCTTTCCAAACTACTTCCTGCTGGTAAGGGGCGCTGTCTTGGGGGATTCGAAGAAGATTCAGATATCCTAGCTGTAGTCTGTAGGGCTGTTTTGTCCAGCAGTTTGGAATGTAGGATCAGCTTGTACTCTGTTTCAGGCGGTCTGGCGTGATCAAACCACATTAGTCTGGAAGGAATCCACATATTTTCATTTTCTGTGGAAACAAAAATAGAAATTCTTTTCCCCAGTAACTTGTTCTTCAACTTAAATTTTGGAGTCAAAGCGTTTTTTTTTTTTTTTAATTTATTATTTTACATATCGATCCCAGTTCCCTCTTCCTCCCTCCCTCCCCTCCAGGCCTCCCTCCCTCCTTCCCTCCCTTTTACCCTCTCTGTCCTCTCACATGCACTCTAAACACCCTCCCCTCCCAACCCCCCACCACAATACCATATGTAGGGGAATGCCATCCAGTTGGGGTCATGTAGATCTGACAGGTCCTGTGAAGTAGGGACTAGGGCTTCTGTCCTATCTCTAGAATAAGGCAGTTATCCCTCCATGGGGGATATGTTTGCAAAGTCCTTTTGTGCACCAGGGACACATCCTGGCTCCACTGTCTGAGGTCTCTTAGACTGCTCAGACCTTCTGGCTGAGACCCATATTCAGGGAGGTCCGAGTCAGTCCCCTGCTGGCTTCCCAGCTATCAGTCTAGTGGCCCTTAGCTCCTCCTTGTTCAGGTAAGCTGTCTCTATGTACTTCTACCGCATGGTCTTGTCCTCTCCATCTGCTTCTGGGTTCTAGTTTGACTCATTGTTTATGTATGGGTGTATGCTCCTATTTTCAACAGGCATTAGTTGAGGGCTCCATGGAGAAGTTAGTTGTTGATCTCACTCTCCGGGAAGGGCATTTATGATAGCCTTTCCACGGAAGCTGAGATTGTTAGTTGGGAGCAGTCTTGTAGTTCCCTCGACCATTCTTTGTGTTCAACTTTATCTTCAAACCAATATTGGCTCCCTCTTTTATGTTCTCTCTCTGTGTCTCTGTCTCTCTCTCTCTCTCTCTCACTCTCTCTCTCTTTCCTATTTTCCATTCCTAACCAGGCTCAATCCTTCCTCTCCTCCCCCTCATTTTCTCCTACTTCTCTCTTCATTCGCTGTCCTCCCCCACTTTACCTGAGCTCTGGGGGACTTGTCCCTTCCCAGTTCTGTGAGGGACTTTATATGAATCTCTTAGAATACAACTTGTATCCTATTTCCTCTGGTGATGTGAATTATAGGCTGGTGATCTAGTTCTAAAATCCATATATGAGTGAGTACATACTGTGTTTCTCTTTTTGTGACTGGGTTACCTCAGTCAGGATGGTTTCTTCAAGTGCCATCCACTTGCCTGCGAATTTCAAGATACCATTATTTTTTTTTCTGCAGAGTAGTATTCCATTGTGTAGATGTGCCACATCTTCATTAACCATTCTTCAATTGAGGGGCATCTAGGTTGCTTCCAGGTTCTTGCTATTACAAATAGTGCTGCTATGAACATAGTTGAACAGATGTCTTTGTTGCATTGATGTGAATCCTTTGGGTATATGCCTAAGAGGGGGATTGCCGGGTCCTGTGGTAAACTAATTCCCATTTTCCTGAGGAACCGCCATACTGATCTCCAAAATGGCTGTATAAGTTTGCACTCCCACCAGCAGTGGAGGAGTGTTCCACTTTCTCCACATCCTCTCCAACATAAGTCATCACTGGTGTTTCTAATTTTAGCCATTCTGGCAGGGGTAAGATGGTATCTCAAAGTTGTTTTGATTTGCATTTCCCTGATAACTAAGGATGTGGAGCATTTTCTTAAGTGTCTTTCAGCCTTTTTGATTTCCTCCATTGAGAATTCTTTCTTCAGTTCTGTACCCCATTTTTTAATAGGGTTATTTGGTGTTTTGTTGACTAGTTTCTTGAGTTCTTTGTATATTTTGGAGATCAGTCCTTTGTCGGATATAGGATTAGTGAAAATCTTTTCCCAGTCAGTGGGCTGCTGTTTGGTCTTGTCAACTGTGTCCTTTGTCTTACAGAAGCTTCTAAGTTTGAAGAGGTCCCATTTATTAATTGTTTCTTTCAGTCTTCACTTAATTTTCACTGTTGTATAAAAATGTATAATTCAGTGTAAATGGGTTTAGGAAGATGAAGTCAAGTTGACAAAAAACTAATCTTACTGAGAAAGCATAGTTACGGATTTGTTACTTTAACACAATATAACAGCAAACATATTTTTCCAGGATTAAAGTTTTCACATCATTGGGTTACTGATAAATTTAAGAAAATAACTTTACTATAATTGTAAAATTATAATGAGGTTGCTTTTGCAACTAATTTAACTGTAAAAATATTTGGAAGATGGGTAATTGATAACAGAAGGACAACACAAAAAGTCAGAAATATGCATTTGAACACAAGTCCCTGAGTTCAGTCCCTAAAACTTGAAATAAAGAAGTATCTAAAACCATATCAATAATAGAAAAAAATGATTATAGCACTATAATAATTTTAAATAGAGAAAGGAGGGGGGGAGAGAGAGAGAATATAGACAGTGGAACCTTATATTGTTGCATTGAGAAGCCATGCAACCAGTATCAATTTGACCAATTCTCATTTCACTCTGTCCAATTTGATAAGATTTTATGGTTTTAATCACTTTAGAGAAATAAATACAATTCAAAAGCTGTGTGATTTCCTAAACATGCAAACACTAACTCCTATGAGAGCCCTATCAGAATTTTGGAACAGAGATCATGGCCATGTACTTTATTAAAATTATCCAGTAAAGAAAACTTATACAATGCTTTGGTATTTATAAACTGTGTGTACATTGGACCAAAGAGAGTCAAGGTGCTAAACCATAAGATAAGCAGGCTCTAAGTATGCATTTTCGGCAACCATACAGACTCAAATAGGATTCATATTAAATTTCACGTGTGTCTCACTTGCTAAACCTATTATTTATAGCCTCAGGATTTAAGATGCTAGAGTGTGAGCTCACAGAACTTTCAGCCTCAGATGGAGGTCGACTTTAGAATATTTTAATGTCTGGAATCAGAAAGTTAATTCACTCTTCCTCAGAAGGCTCACCATAGGGCCACGGTCTCAGATGTACCCTGGCACAGAAATCTCCTTCTTGGTAAAATGATGGTAAGATGAGAGGTCAGAACAAACACACTCTCTTTTATGTGGTGTTATTTCTGCTGGAAGCAGCATTGGATCCAATCTTCTCTAACTTTGAAAAAACATTCTGCCTCAAGACTACAGTATCCTTCTACCTGACCTGAATTTTTTAAAACTACAATTTTTATTCTATATGGTAGCCTGTTCCAATTGCAAATGGTGTGCAACCTTTCTCATAGGTAAATTATTTTGCTCACTAAAAAATGTTTTAAGGAGGCCAATAGTCTCTCACCCAGTAGTTTCTGCATGGATTTGGGAGGCGATTGTGAGTGGTGAGTTATGTCCAATGCTGACACCTCTATATGTCTCATATGTCACATTCTAATACTTAACAGTTAGAACTCATCAAGCATTTAAGGAATGAGTGGACTTCAGATGAACCATGGTCTGGAAAGGGAAGAAATTCATCCATGGCTCTCACATTTGTAAGTGATACCATTTAGAAAGATAAAATTAAATTTGAACTGGCCTGTATTTTTGTATTTCAGTCACTGACCAAGAACATAAGAAATAGCATCTATTTAAAGGCACCTGATGTCAAATTGCTGAAAGTAAAGTTTGGGCTGAATAAGAAGGAATTATTGATTGGTAAAGTATTTAGAATTGAGCTTGATTATGAAAATGTATTAATAACGAAGGGAAAAATAACCTAACAACCGGAAAATGTTTCAGTAACTTAAAGCATCAAATTGACTCATTAAGTTAGCAGTAATCTATTTCTTTGTCTTGATAAGTTGCAATTGATGAATGTACTAGATACAACTAAGGTGCATTTACATCTTGGAACCAGAATTAAGTCTTATTCATGAAAAGCTGGCCATTTTGATGAAGCTTTACTGTGTCTGCTATCTAAGGCCTTTATGGCATGTGTTTATAGATTGGATCATGTGTCCTAGTTTACCTTCTATTGCTGTGATAAAGACCATGACAAAAAGTAACTTGGGGAGGAAAGGATTTGCTTCAGAATATATCTTCATGAAGCAAGGCTGGTGTAGGAAGTCGGGGAAGAACCTGGAACCAAGAACTGAAACAGAGGTGATGAAGGAAGCTGCTATTGGCTTGCTTGCCATGGTTTTCTTAGCTTCCTTTTTAAATTCAACTCAGGACAATGTACTCAAGAGTGACACCAACACTGGTGGGCTGGGCCCTCCTACATCAATCACTAATCAAGAAAAATGCCCCATAGACTTGCCTATAAATCAATCTGATGGAGTACTTTTCTCAATTGAGGTTCCCACTTCTACGATGATTCTAGCTTGTGCTAAATTGACAAAAATTTAGACAAAAACAAAACCACCTAATCAGCATACCTCATACCAGGAAGATAGCAACAAAATTATATATATCCATCATATCAAAGTTGGACAAAACAAGCTAACAGAAAAATAAAGGAGTCGAAAGAGAAGGCACAAGAATCAGACCCATTCATTTACACATTCAGTAGTCCCATACAACTACTAAACTGAAAGCTATAGTGTATATGCAGAGCATCTGGAACAGACTCAGGTAGGTCCTGTGTTACTGCTGCAGTCTCTGTTAAATTATATGATCTTTGGTCTGTTGTTTATAAGGCATTGTTATCCTGATGTCCTCAGTCCCCTGTCTCCCCCACGCCGCCTTCTCTCTCCTCTTCCATGGCTTCACTGATCTCTGAGGGGAGGGCTTTGATGGAGGCATCATTTTTAGAACTGTGTGTTCCAAACTCTCTCTCTCTCTCTCTGTGTGTGTGTATGTGTGTGTGTGTGTGTGTGTGTGTGTGTGTGTGTGTGTGTGTGTGTGTAAAGTATATGGCTATAGGTCTCTGTATTTGTTTCCATCTGCTGAAGGAGGAACAATCTCTGATGATGGCCGAAGAAGAGACCCTGGTCTATGAGTAGAGCAGAATGCCATTAGGGGCCATTTTACTTTTACTTACATTATTATTATTGTTATTTTATAATTTGGGGTGTTTTTTGTTTGTTTGTTTTTTGTGAGACAGGATTTCTCTGTGCAGCCCTGGTTGTCCTGGAACTCACTCTGTAGACCAGGCTGGTTTTGAAATCACAGAAATCTGCCTGCTTCTGCCTCCTGAGTACTGGGATTAAAAGCATGCATCACCACCACCTGGTCTTGTTATTATTTAGACAAGTAATATTTGCTTTATCCTAGGTCTCTGGGCTATCTAGATTCTGACTCTTGGTCACTCAAGCAGTGTCAGGTATTGGTTTCATCTTGTGGAGTGGGCTTTAAGTCAAATCAGACATAGGTTAGTGATGTCCACAAGGTTTGCATCACCATTGTTCTACCATATTTTACAGGCAAGATAGACTGTAGACCAAAGGTTTTTTTTATTTGCGTTGGTGCTTTCTTTTGTTATTTGGCAGCCTACAGATTTCTTTCCCTGTTATAGACACTAGAAAACCTGGACAAAGGTTCCATGTAAGCATCAGCTTGACCTCTCCATGTTCAATGGATTGTGAGGGTATTCTTCAAGAATGGGGCCTTGTTGTCAGTTTATGGAGAGCAACCTCTTGTCTTGGCAACAGCTTGGATTGTTTGGGAATTTCCATGGGACCCTCTTGGCCAACAACCCAACTGGATGAAGTGCAGTCCTGGTACTAGAAGCTTCATTTGGTGAAAAAAAATGGCCAGTTGGAGTTTTATCTTAATCATTATTTGTAGACTTCATTAGGATAATACTATAGGAAGTTTCCCTTGCAGTAGATTTCCATAAAACTCCTCAAATGCCCTTCAATTCTAGTGTTTTTGCCCTTATTCCCTCCCTTAATCCCATCTCCCCTCCCACTTTCCACTCTCCCACATTCCATTCTCATCCTACCTAAATGCCCCCTCTCTGCCCTAGCTCACCCATAAATTTATTCTATTTTCTTCTCTCAGGGAGATCAATGTGTCTCTGACTAGTCAGTTACTATATGTCTAACCTCCCTATGTCTATGGATTGTAGCTTGGCTATTATTTATTTATTGGCTAATATCTAGATACAAGTGAATAGATATCATATTAATATTTCTGGGTCTGGGTTACCTCACTCAGGATGATTTTTTTCTAGCCCCACCAATTTGCCTAAAATTTTTGATGCTACTTTTTAACAGCTCACTAACAGTCCATTATGTAAATGTACCACATTTTTAAAAAATCCATTCTTCTGTTGAGGGACATCTGGGTTATTTTCAGTTTCTGCTATTATGAATAGTGCAGCAATTAACATGGTTGAGCAAGTGTCCCTGTGGTAGGATGGCATGCCCTATGGGTATATACCCAAGAGTGTTATAGCTGGATCTTGAGGTAGGTCAATTCCCATCTTTCTCAGGAACATCTGTACTGATTTCCATAGTAGCTGTACAAGTGTGCACTCCTACTAGAAATGGAGGAGTGTTTCCCTTGCTCCATATTCTCAAACAGTATGAGCTGTCACTAGTATTTTTGACCTTATTCATTTTTACAAGATGGAATACCATAATAGTTTTAATTTAGAAGAGGACATTTCAAAACAGTATAATATTTAATTTGTAGCATGGTTATTACTGATTACTCTTATGTATATCTGAGCAAGTGGAGCACAAAATGTGAAAATTGTAGAGGAAAAAAGCACTAGGAAGTTTAATGTTGCTCCAAGGCTTCTGTGGGAAAAGAGGTTGAAATTGTTAAGGCATTAGTAACATTGAGCAGAGGCCTTGTGCTCTTCAGTGGAACAAGGAAAGGGTTCCATGAAGTTAATACCCCACCAAATGTAAATTTCCACTTGTAAAAGGGGATTTCCAAAGAGTTTCCTCTGCCTACAAAGAAATAGTAAAGAGAAACTACAAATGTGTTCCAAAGGGTCAAACTCAAAATTCACAGCTTAACTTGGGAGCATTGGTATTGGCTTTTGGGGCAGGGAATAAAAGTGAGGGGGCCATGGAGTCTTCCTCTGTGATTTATGAGAGCTATAGGGGCCAGTCAAAAGTGTGGCAGGGATGGAGTCTCTACAAGAAGGATCAAAGGTATGATTATGAATCCTGGGTCTCAGCAGAGACACTAAGATGTTAGTGGTGTCAGATATATGAGACATCTGCCAAGGAAAACTACAGACAAGGAGTAGGACCATCCAAAGAGAAACATATGTTGCAGTCAACAAAGCTGGAAGATCAGTTATCTAAGCCTTTTAAAACTAAAGCCCCAGATATCAGAGACAGAGCTACAGTACTTGATATTTCTACTGGTGAGTCTTTCTTTAGCTTTATTTCATATTTCTTTAGCTTCATCTCCCTCTTCTCGGTTTTGGAACAGGAAAACTTACTCTGTGACATTGCATATTGGTAGCAAGTAATTATCTTTACTTATTTGACAGGGATTCATAGTTAAAATATTACCTTAAATCTCAGAAAAGACTGAATTTTTGAACAGTGTAGAGACTGTTAAAGACATTTGAAATTGCACTAGATGTATTTTGCATTATGATATAGCCATATGCCTGTGGTGTTAGCAGTAGAATAGTGTCATATTTTGAATGAAAATGTCCTCCGTAGGCTTGGGTATTGAATATTTGGTTTCCAGTTGGTAGTGTATTTTGGGGGAAGCTGCAGAATCTTAAGGATGTGGAACCTTAATGGAGGGAGTTGCTTTACTGGGGTAGCCTTTGACTATTTTGTAGCCTCACATTTCTTCTTGCTTGCTTTCTCTGACTCTTGTGTTCAGATGACAGGTAATAGCTCATCTTTATCCTTTTGCTACCATGCCTACCCCCACCATTATGGACATCTAGACTTTCAGTACTGTGAATAAAGATCCATTCTTCCTTAATTTGCTTTTTGTTATGAGTAAGGTATTCCCTTGCCGGTCTTGTCCCTGAGCAACGCCAGCCCCAAATAACACTCTGAGATGCTGTATTAGATATAATTCTGTTGACCTGTTACTAACATTTCTTATTAGCTAGCGCTATCTTAATTATTAACCCATTTCTATTAATCTAAGTACTTCCACGTGGCCTTATCTTACCAGAAAGAGGAGCTGGCATTCTTCTCTTTCTGTCCTCCATCTTGGATCTCCTCACTACTACTTCTGGAATCCTCCTTGTCTCCTAGTCCCACCTATCTTGCTTTTCTATTGGCCAACAGTGCTTTATTCATTAACCAATATGAGAAATATATTTACAATATAACATCCCCCATCATCTCCTCTTTTCTGTCTAAAATAAAAATGATTTTAACCTTAGCATAGCAAAATATATCACACAACAGTTATCAAATAAGAATCACAGTTAACAATATTTAGTCCATTAACACTTAGTAAGACTTAAAGAAAATATTCTATCCTCTATCCTATCTTTGTGTGTCTAAAGTCTTATATGTAACTTATCTTTAATCTTAACTAAGGAAAACTATAACCATAACTATCTGTCTTCAACTCCATCAAAGACCACAGAAGAATAATTTATAAACTCTGGGAATGACAGAGACAACTCACTGCCTGGTCAGTCACCCAAAGTTCTTTAATGTTCCATATTCAGCCTATAGACCATAGTGTGTCTTGCAGATTCCTCAGCAAAGCATGAAACTTTAAACTGTCCCACCTGGGTTGGCAGTTTGTCAGTCACTTTTCTCTGTGATCTGAAGACTGTCTGGCAGACTCTTCCATGAAGCAGGAATCCTGTAGCAATGACCATCTTGTATCAGCAGTCACTTTCCTGTGGGTCCTACATGTCCAGTTTATAAAGCATAAAGTCAAACAGTCTAGACAACAGTATCTTGCTCAAATGGCTAATCTTGACATATTGAAAGCAAACTCCATAACACGTTTCTTCAAGATCCATCTTCCTTTCTGACGCAGGTGGTGTTGCCAGGAGCAGTTGTGCCTCACTGTTAAGAAAAATCCTAAACCATTTTTAAATGCCATATTCTGTAGGTCTTTGAAAGGTCTGAAGAATGCCTATCCAACTCAAATACATCTTGAAAACCCAACTAACTTAACTCTAAGTTTTGACTATCATAGGTAACTATCTATAATCTGTACTAAATTATAAATTACATTTCCAAATGAGCTATATAAACACAATACCTGAAAAAGAGGAAAATTATGCACATCACAAAATTGACCTTAAATTTGTATCAATAAATGAAAATCCATTCCAAAACAAAGTATTCATATCTATAACATAATTCCCTTTTTACCTTTAAAAGGAGATTGGTTGTGGTCATTAACCATTGATAACCAACCCCATTTAAATTAAAGCAAACATATATAGACAATATTTGGAATTTGTGCGTTGTTCTTTCCAAACTGCTTCCTGCTGGTAGGGGGCGCTGCCATGGGGATCCTAAGAAGACACAGAAATCCTGGCTATAGTTTGCAAGGCTGCCTTGTCCCAACTGTTTTGAATGTTGGATCACCTGGGACACTGTTTCAGGAGGTCTTGCTTGATCAAACCATGTTAATCTGGAAGGAATCCACAGCTTTTCATTTTCCGTGGAAACAAAAATAGAAATCCTTTTCATCAGTAACCTGTCCTTAGACTTAAATTTTGAAGTAAAAGCATTTTTAAAATATATAAATTGAATTAATCCAGCAGCATTTCTTTTATCAGTTGTTATTTCCTCAGCAGTCAAACAATGTAAAGACAACAGAATAGCGTATAGTATCCAAAGTTTCTTTGTGATTTCCATCTTTATGTGGTTTTTTTATTACTCTATTTCTTCTACTTCTATTTTTTCATTTTTTGAGACAGGGTTTCTCTGTGTAACTTTTATCTGCCCTGGAATTAGCTATGTATAGTAGGTTTACTTTAAAATCACAAAGTTCTGCTTGCCTCTGCCTCCTGAGTGCTGGAATTAAAGGTGTGTGCCACCACACCCAGCTATTCTCTCTCTATTTTTTTTAAACCACTTTATCCTGTTTCTTTTTCTCCCCCAAGCCTACATATATTTTAAAATACACTGTAAACCTTTAGAGGTTTTTCTTAATCTGAATCTGTCTTTACTGCAAATCTTTATCTTTTTCTGGCCATGAGTCTTTTATTTGGTAAGCAACAACATTATTAAAATGAAAGCCACAGTTGTTTCACCTGAGGTTTGTCAAAGATGGTGGCAGGTACTTTTACCGCTAGCACTGAGAGCTGTGCTCACTGCATTGCTCTACACTGCCATCCAGCAGCATGTTACCAGCTTGGAGATGTGGTCTCTGCCGTTGCCAGCTCTCATACACACCATTCAGTATAAGCAGAGCTGTTTAAAAGCATTGTCATTTTTTTTTTTTTTTTTTTTTTTGCCACTTATGCTTAGTCAGGAAATCTCCCTTAAAGGAGCCGGGCAAGTCTCTGTCTCAGAGAGAGGGGCTGGTGTTCTTCTCTCTCCGTTCTCCATCTTGGATCCCCTCCCTACTACCACCTTTCTCCTCCTAGTCTCCTTGTCCTGCCTATCTTGCTTTCCAACAGTGCTTTATTCATTAACCAATAAGAGAAACATTTACAGAATGACATCTCCCATCAGCTTTTGGTCATGGTAATTTATCACAAGGAGAAAAATGTAACAATTACATGCTGAAATCAATTTATCTGGAGAATAAAAAGGCTATGAACTTTGAATGGTGAACATAGTGAAAGAAGAACCTATAGTAAGCCGGATTGGTGTGGTATATGCTGTCCTGCTACTTGGACCACAGACAAAGCATTCCAACAGTGCTAGTGGCATTTGTTTAAAATCAGGTGCTCTATGGAATCTTACAAGCCTCAATAGTATTATCTTCCTAGGTTTCACAGAAAGACTACTTAGTCATGAACAAACTATTCTCTGAAAAATAATTCCCAGGGTACTTGGGCCCTTAGACAGTCCAAGTACACAATAATGTTTTATGAAATGACTATTTGACCATATCTGCTTATAATAAACAAAACTGAATGATAATGCGGAAGAAAGAGCAATATTTAGTTTCAAGAAACAACCCTTAGGTATAAGTAATTATAGAAAGCATGGGTAACAGTATCCACATCACCCTTATTAGGCTGCTATCTCTATTCTAACTCAAACCTATGACCATATAAGTTTTTTGCATGTGCTTTTGTTTCAATTAACAGGTATAAAATAAGTGAATATGCTTCACAAATAGATTGGTGTGGTAAACTTATCTTGAACATGTATCACTTTGTAATATGGTAAACAAAAGACCAAAAGACAGATATTGGGGTTCAGCTTCAAGCGTAAGATCAGAAAAGCAAAATAACTGGTCATTATCTTTTACCTTACTTCAAGCTGAAAGGGCTGATCCTGCTGCATCTCCTCAGTGTGGCTAGAGAATCCTGAGACTGAGAGTCTTCCTGTCCACTGATAGGAAGACACAAGCTGGAGAATGAATGCATGATACTGACTACTGAAGACCCTGTTCCTATCTTTTTTGGGTTGTGAGCCTAGATTTTAATAGCGGACCCATCTCTACAGACCTGCTCCTATCTTTTGTACACCTCTAGTGTTGGAATTAAAGGTGTGTGATCCCAGATGCTGAGGTCATCTTTGTGTGAGCTGTTTCACTTCAGGACTGGATCAATCTTGTGTAGTTCTGTGTGGCCTTGGACTCACATAGATCTGTCCACTTCTTAATCCTGAGTCCTAGCATTAAAGGTTTGCATCACCACTGCATGATCTTTATAGCTTGAGACTGACTTTGCTTTCTGGATCCTCAGGCAAGCTTTAATAAATCATAAATGATATATTACCACAACTATTACTGCTTTGAATTGGGAGAGCCCTAAGAAACACTGGTAGGATATGGGAGCATTAGGTTACCCGCTGTACCTGAAACAAGGTATTCCAATGCCCAACTACACAAGAACTTCCGAGAAGTGGCAGTATTTGGTGTAGTTAGTAAATAGACATCAAAGGAAATATTAATAAGTTACAGCTCTAGGATATCTGATGTAGCAGATACGAGAAGTCCTTTAGGTTCTCTCGCACACTAATTCTGGTCAAATTTATATGGGGACAACCTGATTAACTTCATGTTCAATCACTTTCTATCTGAAGCTTTTATATTGATGCCAAGATCTAAGACACAATCAGACCCCATGACCTACTTCCCCTTAAGCATTCACAACGTAGAAGAATAGGCAAATTATACTCTGTGGTGAACTGTCCAGGAGAAAGAAGAATCAATGTTTACATGTTCTCCTTTACTGTGGATAAAATGTTATAGTTCTACATATATTAATTTTCTTACAGGATGTTGCCCAGGTCAAGTAGCCAATGCACCCTGTCATTCAGCTAGACCTCATAACTTTGCATGCATTCTTCCATTTCTTGCTTTCCTTTCTTTTCTCAGCTCTCCTTCCATGATTCTTGGATAGTAGTTAAAAATAAAGACTTATCACCTACTGCTTTTTGTTTTAATTATTGTTTGAGAATTTAGTATGTGTATATGATGTTTTGATCAAATCCACCCCTTATATCTCCTCGCCAAGCATATACCTTTTATAAACTGATGTCAAAGTACACAGAAAAACTATCATGTGATAGTTATATGACAAAAACAGGGTGCAAAATTATATCAGAAAGATCCTAGCTTTACAAAACTCATAAGTAAAAATATTAATGTAATAAATTGCAAACTGTTAATAACCATCCATACTAGTGGATAGAATTATACAAGGGTCTTTTTTTAAATATACTATTGCTCCTAAAACTCTTAGCATGTATATTTATGTATTCTAAAACTGAAAAAATTCTATGGTAAAATCTGTTGTTAAGTTTCTAAAAGTAAGGGATCCAATGACAAGTTTAAAGTAAGCCAAATGTCATAGGACTGAAGTGCACAAATAATATCAAATCAAAATATAACAAAACAAAACAATCCAAGGTCATGTGAGGAGCTATCAAAGACAGGGGATTCAAGAAGAAACATAGTTTGTTTATAATAGTTTACGTGGCAGTTGAGAACTAGGGTATATGAAACCAACCATCCAGGTGAAGATCTAGAATAGCTATGGAGCCAGCAATATTTTCTAATTAAAAATTATGTAACAACCTTGAATGTAAGTGCTTATGTAGGCCATGAGGCAGAATATGAGAAATGTGAGAATGGAACTGAGCTGATTTCACAAAGGAAATTAGGATCCAGGGAAAAACTAGCTAAAATTTATTATAAATATTTGTCACAACTCTACATCTTAGAACAGAACTATAATTCAACAATATATTCATAAAGATAGAGAAAATAAAGAACTTGAAGATAAGGCTCTAAGGACCAATGATATAAATGAAATTGGTTTTTATGAGAATGAAAAGATTTGGGGCTGGAGAGATGGCTGAGGGTCAAGAGCACTGGCTGTTCTTCCAAAGGTCCTGAGTTCAATTCCCAGCAATGACATGGTGGCTCACAACCATCTGTAATGAGAACAGGTGTCCTCTTCCAGCCTGCAGGCAGAACACTGTATGCATAATTAATAGATAAAATTTGAAAAAAAAGAATGAAAAGAGTTTGCTGTTGTTCAGAGAAGGCGGTGGGATGTCAGTGGTGGAGAGAAGGCAAGGAAATCAAAGAAGCAAATGGATGACTTTCTCTGAGTCCTTAATCTTTGGAAAAGGAGGTCCAGAAAGTCCTCTTGGACATTTGCAGCAATGAAGAGGCAGCTGCAAAATAGTAACGTTCCTTCCCAGAGCAGGAATACAGAAGTGGAGCATTTTCTGGCAGAGATGGAAGGTCTGTGAACTCAAAGGAGGTAGGGCAGCAGCTGACAGAAACTGTGTCCAGATCCTTCAGGGTTGGTCACAAGATGCCTGGCAGGAAATGGACTGTAAGGCAATGTAAGGATGCATAGGGATCAGGATGAAGAAACTCAGCCTGAGTGAATGGTCAGGAGTAATTGAAAGGAACAATGTCAGAGAAGGTGATACTACCTGGAGAAGCCTGTGCTTTCTGGATGCCATCCTTCTCACAATGCCTGTTGTCTCTCTAATGCATTACAAAGCATAACCTGAAATGTGTGCTAGTCTCAGAAGAATTTCTTGCAGCAACATAGTTTCATAAAAGGATGCTAAACTAGGTCCTTATAAATGAGGCTAAACAACTTACAACTTGGAAGTTCATTCAGAGAATATATTCCAGTGTAAATAACAGACACTGGTAAAAATAGATATCAATTCTTATCCACCAAGTCAAACAAAGCCACAAAAATCTCTTTTCACTTTCAGTTATTGATCACAGTTGCCTAATCCCAGAGATGAAAATAAAGATGGAGGAAGAAAGGGACAGGGCACTGTCTGTCAGCAAAGGAAATGATGTAGATAAAGAAGGAACCAGATAAAATTTAAGAGCAAAATGAGTTTCATCACATTGTGACTTGTGTGAAAGCACAGGACTCCAAAAAGAATAACTCTAAATGTGGTATCCTATCTGTCTTCCATGCTAGGATCTTCAACATCTTAATTTATGTATAAAGAATCCTGATTTGCATTTTACACTGGATCCTGAAAGCTGTAAACCAGTCCTATGGCCACAGAAGAAAAGTCAGAGGGAAAGACACATAAAATTCTTCTATATCATTTAAAATTAAGGAAATTGAAAGTGAAGTGGGCAGATATTTGGTAAGATGGTCAACTATTGAGTGGGATGGGATAAGAACAATGGTAAAAATAGACATTAGAATGCTTCAAAGTCACCAGCTTGTGGTGCAGAAAGGGCCAACAGTGGTTGCTTCTGGGTACTTGCAGGCCTCAGGAGGGCACAGATTAAAACAAGAAAGAACAGGAAAGTGTGATGTTGTACAGACAATTCAGTAGGATAAGTATGCTATGATACAGATAGTGAAAGATTCCTGTGTTCATGATTTTAGTGGAATTCTTTTTAGCTTCTCCACTTAATTTGATGTTGGCTTGCTATATATTGCCTTTATTATGCTTATGTATACCCCTTGTATGTCTAATCTCTCCAGGACTTTTATCATGAAGGAGTGCTATTTTGTCAAAGGCTTTTTAGAGCATCCAATGACATTATTGTGTATCTTTTATTTTTCTTTCAGCTTATTTATACAGTTGAGTATATTTACTTTATTGATTTTCTTATTGGAACCATCCCTGCATATATGGGATGATCTTTTTGATGTGTTTTCAGATTTGGTTTGCAAGTATTTGAGTATTTTTGCATCTCTGTTCAGAGAGGAAATTTGTCTATTTAAATTGTTTATCTGATCTTGATTCAACTTTGGTAAGTGATACCTATTGAGAAAATTATCCGTTCCTTTTAGATTTCCCGATTTGGTGGAATACAGGTTTTTAAATTATTATTTCCTGGATTTCCTCAATGTCTATTGTTATGTCCACTATCATGTCTGATTTTATTTATTTGTAATTCTCTTTTTGTCTTTTAGTTAATTTGATAGGGTTTGCCTGTCATGTTGCCTTTCTCAAAGAAGCAAGTCTTTGTTTCATTGATTTTTTTTGTTTTGTTATCTCTGTTTCTATTTTCTTGATTTCAGCCCTGAGTTTTATTTATTGCTCTCTACTCCTCCTTCCACTTGGGTGTGTTTACTTTCTTTTGTTCTAGAACTTTCAGGTGTGCTGTAAAGTTGCTAGTATGAGATCTCTCTATTTTTTAAAAATATGTATGTCCTTAATTGTTATAAACTTTCCTCTTAGTTCTCTGTTCATTGTGTTCCACAAGTTTGGATATGTTGTATATTCATTTTAATTGAATTCTTGGAAGTTTTTAATTTCTTTATTGACCTATTTTCCTTTAGTAGACAGTTGTTTTATTTCTACAAGTTTATAAGTTTTTTGTTGTTTCTGCTATTGCTGATATCCAACTTTAATAGTGGTCTGATATAATGCAGAGTGAAATTTCAATTTGTGTATATCTGAGTATCTGAGACAATGGTACATTTTGAAAAATGTTCTGTGATCCATTCAATATACTACTTGAAATTTTAATGAGGGCAACAAGAAAACAGAAGAGATCAAGCGAATACCAATTGGAAAGGAAGAAGTCAAAGTATCATTATTTGCAGATTGTATGATAGTACACATAAGTGACCCTAGGAATTCTACTAGGGAACTCCTACAAATGAAAAACCATTTTATCAAAGTGACTAGATATAAGATTAAGTCAAATAAATCAAAAGCCCTCCTATATGCAAATGACAATTGTACCGAGAAAGAAATCAGGGAAACGATACCCTTCACAATAGCCTCATATAATAGAAAGTATCTTGGGATAATGCTAACAGAGAAAGCAAAAGGTTTTTATGCCAAAAACTTCAAATCTTTGAAGAAAGAAACTGAAGAAGATATCAGAAGATGGAAAGATCTCCATGGTCATGTATTAGTAGGATTAACATAGTAAAAATTGTCATCTTATTAAAAGCAATCACAGATTCAATGTAATTCCCATCAAACTCCCAACAAAATTCTTTACAGAACTAGACAGGATAATTCTAAACTTCATATGGTAAAACAAATAACTCACATAACTAAAATAATAAAATAACACCTGGAGGTACCTGTTACATTTACTCTTTCCCACCAGCTGCCTGGGTCCTGCCACCACTTCAGCCCCCAAATAACCCATGAGAGACCACATTAATTATAAAACTGTTGGCCACTGACTAGAGTTTCTTATTGACTAGCTCTGTCTTAATTACTAACCCATTTCTATAAATCTAAGTATTTCCACATGGTCTTATCTTACCTGAGGAAAGGTCCAGGCCTCTTACTCCATTGTTTTCTACATCATGTCTCTCTGTGCCTACACTTCCCAGAATCTTCCTCATCTCATAGGCCCACCTATCTTGCTCCCCTATTGGCCAAGAAGTGCTTTGTTCATCAACCAATAAGAGAAAAAACATATTTATAAAGTGACATCTTCCATCAGGTATGCCATCTCTGATATCAAAATGTACTATAGAACTATAGTCATAGAAACCTCATGCTATTGGCATAAAAACAGATACATTGATCAATGTATTGAAGGCCCACGCATAAATCCACATGCCTATGGGCATTTGATAAATAAGCCAGAAATACACACTGGAATAAAGAAAGCATCTTCAACAAATGGTGCTGGTCAAACTGGATGTTTACATATAGAATAATACAAATAGATCTGTACATATTACCTGTCACAAAACTCAAGTGCAAGTGGATAAAATACCTCAACATAAAATAAGACATACTAAACCTAACAGAAGAGAAGGTGGGGAATAGCCTTGAACACATTGGCAGAGAAGACAATTTCCTAAACACACTGATAGCACAGCTACCAAGATCAACAATTGATAAATGGGACCTCACGAAACTGAAAAGTTTCTGTAAGGCAAAGAACACTGTTAATAGGATAAAACAGTAGCCTACAGAATGGCAAAAGATCTTCATCAACCCCATATCTGACAGAGGACAGATCTCTAAAATATATAAAAACTCAAGAAACTAAACATCAACAAACCAAATGATCCAATTAAATATGGGGTATAGGTTTAAACAGAATGTTCAATGGAAGAATCTCAAATGGCTGAGAAACACCTAAAGAAATGCCCAACATCCTTAGCCGTCAGGAAAATGCAAATCAAAAGTACTTTGAGATTCTATCTTACGTCTGTTAGAATGGCTATCATCAATAACACAAATAACAGCTCATGCTGGCAAGGATGTGGAGCAAGAGGAATACTCCTCTATTGCTGATGGAAGTGCTAACTTGTACTGCTACTATGAAAATCAATATGGCAGTCTCTCAGAAAATTGAGAATCAATCTACCTCAAGTTTCAGCTATATCACTCTTGGGCATATACCCAAAGGACATTCCATTCTACCACAAGGACACTTGCTCAACTATGTTCACAGTGGCTTTATTCATCCAGCCAGAAACTGGAACCAACTTAGATGTCTCTCAAAAGAAAATATGGTCCATTTACACAATGGAGTATTTCTCAGCTGTTAAAAACCATTTTCAAGCAAATGGATGAAAATAGAAAACAAAATAATCCTGAGCGAGGTAATAGAGACTCAGAAACACAAGCATGGTATGTACTCATTTATAAGTTGATATTAGCTATTAAGTAAATGATAACCAAGCTACACTGTGCAAACTCAGAGAGGTTAGGTAAAGAGGAAGTCTCTAGGGGACATACTGGTACCTCCACTGGAAGGAGAACTAGAACAAATTTTGCAAGTAGACTAGGGACCAGGGGGGATGGAAATAGGAAGGACCAGGTGGGAGTCAAGGAGGGAGAGTGGGGAGAAACACTTGAAATTTCAGAGGATTGAGAGAGTGACATGAAAAACCTGGTGCAGTGGAAACTTCTTTGAATCTATGAGGGTGACCCCAATGAAAACATTTTGTAATGGAGGATTAGAAGACCAAACTGGAATTTTTTTTTTTGCAGCCAGGTAATCCTTCTGGTGGTGGGATTGGATTGAATTTGGTTGAGATGTTCACCAAGGAGGGTTTTGTGGAGATCCCTAAACAACACAGGCTGATTCTAGGATAGAAGGTCACTCTCTGAAGACTAACATCAGGGCCCCCTTGCAGATGAAACACCCACAGAGCTCACTGAAGATAGATGGGTTAATCTGGTTTCTGCATGGAGCCTTCACCCCCATGTTCTAGTATCTCTGTCATGAGAAGGTACTCTCTAGGCTACAGAAAAACAAACCTGGCACCAACCCAGCCATAAAACCCTTGACCTGTAATCTGTTCTGACTGCAAGATGTGCTTGGGGCAATGGTGGTTCAAACTAGTGGGAGTAGCCAACCAATGTTTGATTTCATTTGAGGCCCATGGCATCAGAGGGAGCCCATTCTCTAAATTTCCTAGATGGCCAGGAATCAGAGAATGGGTAGCTCAGAGACCTAGGGTAGAACAACAACAACAACGAAAAGACTAGAAAAAAAAATCAATGAAATGATTCCTAATGATATACTGCTATACTTATAGATTGGGGCCTTGTCCAGTTGCCATGAGCAAGGCACATGGCACAGTCAGGAATTACACAAAGAATGAGTCTAAGTTGGAGGTCACCATCAGGTCCCTTCTCTTCCAGACCAGGGAACCCCATGGAAGAGGGAGGGGAGTCAGAAGGGATAAAAGACTCCAAGAGAACATAAACCATTGAATAATATAAGCAGGGCTTGCATGGGCTCACAGACACTGAAGTGACAAACACGGGGCCTGCGTGGGTCTGCACTATGTCATGTGCACATACATTGTGGCAGTTAACTTGGTATTTTTATGGAACTCCTAATAATGGGAGCAGGTATATCTCTGACTCTTTTGCCTGCTCTCAAGACCCTTTCCCTACTGTTGGAACAATATGAGGGGTTTTGCCTTGTCTTGTTGTATCTTGTTTTGTTGTCTCTAGGAGGCCTGCTCTTTTTCTGTAGAGGAAACTAAAGGGAAGTGGTTCTGGAGGAGAAGGGATGTGGGAGCAGCCAGGAGGAGTAGAGGGAGGGGAAACTGTGGTTGGGATATATTGTGTAAGAGAAGAATCTATTTGCAATTAAAAAACAAAAAAGTTCCTTATTCCTGGATTTATAAATGACCCAGGGCTGCCTAGAGGAAGGGGATTCAGGAAATGGATGACAAACAGATATATCATTATGCCTCATAATGCTGGTGAATTAGGATGCTAAAATTTCAACTTGAAGTGAATCTACTCATACACAATTTCCCTGAAATAGGATCTCATGATAGTATTTTCTTTACCTCAGCCACTCTTTTAGACTGAACATTTAGTGGTGAGTAAGACAGCCTGTGGTGCCAGACTAGGGAAAATTACTACCTACCAAATTTGCATGCATGCGCGCTCACACACACAAACACACACAACTAAGAAAACAAAAAACTATACTATGCAAATGTTCTTTTTAAGAAGATGTCAGCTGTCAACATTTAATTATTTGAAGCCCAACTTGACCTCAGGTTGTGTGTGTGAGGGTAACTTGAAGGTCTTGAATGGAAGTAGTATTTACTCAATTTTTGCAAGAATTGGGATCACCCATTAACTGAGTGAAGGGAACCAAAGAAGCATTTCAGGCAGGTTGCTCACTGCTGAAGAGTTCCCAAAGACTATGGGAGAGGGGGGCTAATGTCCCCAAAGCACAGCATTTTATTTTTGTTTTGTTTCCTCATATAATGCTAGCAACTAGTAGAGCACTGGTCAGATAGCAGATGTACAGCAAGCACTTATTTGATAAAGGGGCAACTGTATTTTAGGATAGTTCTAAAGTATGGGAAGCCATGAACCAACAGGATCAGAGTGGGAGAAAAGCCTTCCGTGAGCAGATGAAAGCAAATGACCAGCAGATGTGAAAAGTCAAGGAAGTGGAGGGGTGGATAATCAAGTTGTAAAAATCATTTACCCATTCCTTTTTAGAATGTCAGTCCTCACAGCACAGCAGTTTACCATGGGCCACTCAGTGAGGGAGTATGCAAATTAAACCTGTGTCACGTCTATATACATTACAGAACCCCAAGTAACAGATTATCCTATGTAGAAATGACCTTACTCTTGGCAATTCCATACACCTTGGGGTAAACTTTAGCACACCTTGCTGATGAGTGGAAAAGACTAGGGTAGCAACACTTTGCTTTTGTTCACTCTGGCAGTGTGACCACTGACCAAGACAGGGAGTTAATATTGCATAATTCTTGAGTCACATTGCTGGATTGTTTGAATTGGCCAGAAATTAAAAAGCTTAGCACAAACTCACTGTGGTGAGTGATTGAGGACTTCCCCTTTCTCTTTTCTATGACGGTATTGTCCCTGCTAAACAGTTACCACACCCAGAGTCAATTTACTGAGTGAATTAAGTCCTTGCAATAGAAAGAAAAAGAAAATTGGAACCTTGCTTAAATTATTGTTTGTTCTTTCAGACTTTATAATCACTAAATGAGAATTTGCTGCTTTAACCATCTAATCTTGCTGTCTCTAAGTGAACATGGTATAATTTAAAATATTTATTTTGTTAATTAGTATTCTTTACCTTTCACATGAAATAAATTGTAAATACAAGGATACAATGCCATTACTGTCATCTACAAAAATGTTTAAGAGAAACAGCAGTAGCTTTTAACTCTTCCTTTGATAGTCTGGTTCATGCAATAACAGTTGACTAGAAGATCCTAAAAGCAAGAATTGTATAGAATCTGTTCTTAACCTCTCTTCATCTGTTTCACTGGGTCTGGGTCTGGTACATATTCAGTTGCTCTCAATATTCTATTTTATTTTAAAGCTATTTAAAAATTTTATAGTCATTATTTTGTGTAAGATGTTAGATCCTAAGCTGTCCCTTTTATATTTTCAAATTAATAAATATTTCATATATAATATAGTATACACACATATATATATGTACATATGTATATATGTACATATATATTTCTAAAGGCAAAAGTAGGTACAAAATGAGCATTCTGGAAATAGTAGATATTAATTTCTCATTTAATCTGGATACAACAAATTACACCTGACAAGGAAAGTGTCATTATCTTGCATTATTTAATTAAAGCCTTGGTGAACTAAGTCTTGAAGCCACTTGTTTGGTGGAAGCTACCTGCTATGTTGATTTGGTAAGTGTCCTCCCATACAACTGTTTTTCTTTTTTTTCTTTCTTTTTTTTATTATTTTATTTTATATAACAAGGTCCAATTAAATGAAAACAAACATTTATACACAATATTTGGGAATTTGGGCGTCGTTCTTTCCAAACTACTTCCTGCTGGTAAGGGGCGCTGTCATGGGGGATTCGAAGAAGATTCAGAAATCCTGGCTGTAGTGTGTAGGGCTGCTTTGTCCAGCTGTTTTGAATGTAGGATCACCTGGTACTCTGTTTCAGGCGGTCTGGCGTGATCAAACCACATTAGTCTAGAAGGAATCCACATCTTTTCATTTTCTGTGGAAACAAAAACAGAAATCCTTTTCCCCAGTAACTTGTCCTTCAACTTAATTTTTGGAGTCAAAGCATTTTTTTAACTTAATTTATTATTTTACATGTTGATCCCAGTTCCCTCTCCCTCCCTCCCTCCCCTCCCTCCCTCCTCCCCTCCCTTTTACCCTCTCTGCCCTCTCGCATGCACTCTAACCACCCTCCCCTCCCATCCCCCCACCCCAATTCCATATGTAGGGGAATGCCATCCAGTTGGGGTCATGTAGATCTGACAGGTCATGTGAAGTAGGGACTAGGGCTTCTCTACTGTCTCTAGATTAAGGCAGTTATCCCTCCATGGGGGATGTGTTTGCAAAGTCCTTTTGTGCTCCAGGGATACATCCTGGCTCCACTGTCTGAGGTTTCTTAGACTGCTCAGTCCTTCTGGCTGAGACCCATATTCAGGGGGGGCTGAGTCAGTCCCATGCTGGCTTCCCAGCTATCAGTTTAGTGGCCCTTATCTCCTCCTTGTTCAGGTAAACTGTCTGTATATGTTTCTGCCTCATGGTCTTGTCCTCTCCATCTGCTTCTGGGTTCTAGTTCGACTCAGTGTTTATGTATGGGTGTTTGATCCTGTTTTCAACAGGCATTAGTCGAGGGCTCCATGGAGAAGTTAGTTGTTGATCTCACTCTCCGGGAAGGGCATTTATGATTGAAGGGCCTTTCCATTGAAGCTGAAGTTGTTAGTTGGGAGCAGTCTTGTAGTTCTCTAGACCTTTCTTTGTGTTCAACTTTATCTTCAAACCAATATTGGCTCCCTCTTTTATGTTCTCTTTCTCTGTCTCTGTCTCTCTCTCTCTCTTTCTTATCTTCTATTCCTAACCAGGCTCAATCTTCCTGGTCGCACATATTTTCCTTTCCTCCCCCTCATTTTCTCCTACTTCTCTCTCCATTCGCTGTTCCCCCCCCCCCCACTTCACCTGAGCTCTGGGGGACTTTCCCTTCCCAGTTCTGTGAGTGACTTTATATGAATCTCTTAGAATACACCTCGTATCCTAGTTCCTCTGGTGATGTGAATTATAGGCTGGTGATCCTTTGCTCTAGGTCTAAAATCCATATATGAGTGAGTACATACTGTGTTCCTCTTTTTGTGACTGGGTTACCTCATTCAGGGATGCTGTTCAACTATGTTCATAGCAGCACTCTTTGTAATAGCAATAACCTGGAAGCAACCTAGATGCCCCTCAATTGAAGAATGGTTAATGAAGATGTGGCACATCTACACAATGGAATACTACTCTGCAGAAAAAAATAATGGTATCTTGAAATTCGCAGGCAAGTGGATGGCATACAACCGTTTTTCATTTTGCATGCTTTCTAAATATTCCTGGAATGGATTTTGTATCTTCTTAAAGAGAGGAAATTCTGCAACACCAGAGACCTAAGCATAGTTCAAACATGTGTCCTAGTGTATAATCTATGGGGACAGAATATTGTCTTTCTTCACGGGGAGGGAAACAAGATTAACAAAGCCAGGAACACGGGTCATAGAAATTACTTTAGAGCCAAGGAAGAGTAATATAGGTATAGCCGTCCTCATAGTACAGTAACTTACAGGGCTCATTTCTGCAGCACACTTGCTGAGAGCTATCTGCATGGGAGGCTCTGTATTGACACTGGAAAATCAGATAAAGATAAGTAAGTCAAAAGTGCTAACTGCTCAAAGAGCTAATAGACTGAGAGCAACATGTATCCAAGATAAACAGTTAAAATAAATGTCAAGTGTGTTAACTACTGTGAAGAAAGTAAACAGGATTCTGAGGCACTTATTTGTTTACATAATTTTCTTTTTACATTTTTTTTTTTGTTTTTGTCTTTTGAGAGAAGGTCTCACTCTTAAACTCAGGAAGAACTAGAACTTTCATGTAGATCAGGATGGTCTTGAATCCACAGAGATCCTTTGTCTCCCCTTCCCAAATGCTAGGATCACAGGTATAAACAGGTATATTGTGCCCAGCTTGCTTTCATTATTTATTGATGATGACTCAACATAATTTTTAGTCTATTTTCCTGAGAACTTTTAAACTATAATAAATAATATTAACAAATTGCAAAAAAGTACTTAATGGTTAAGTAGATATTATGCTCCAAGTCAAGGTTAGCATTTGTTATTGTTGTTATGGTATTTTTTGTTGCATTTTAATTTAACTCATTTACTTAACTGCATGGATGTTTTGTCTTCATGTATGTCTACACATCACATGCCTAGTGCCCTCAGAAGTCCTGGGACAGGAGTTATAGATGGTTTTATAGTTTCTATGTGGATGCTGGAAATGAGCCCCAGTCCTCTGGATGAGCAGCTAGTTCTTTTATCTCTCCAGTCTCTTACTTTTTTAATTTTTAAAAATCCATTAAGTGTACACATAGTAAGAGCAAAGTCCCTGGGTTAAGTTCCCAGCTAGAAATTAAAAATAAAAACTTCATTAGTTGAAATTTATAATAACTAATTAGGAAGTAAAAGTCATGTGTCAGAAAAAATATATAAAATAATTTCTTAGTGACAAAAATTCAGAAATATTTTAATGAGTTTTATAATAAAAATATTCACAGACAATTCTAGGCCAGAAATTCTCAACTTTAGTTTATGTTCAAATCATTACCAAGCTTATGAAAACAGAGATTTGCTGAGGCTATATATTCCTCCAGAGTTTCTTCTTTAGGTATGTGGCTCAATCAAAACTACTATGTGTATACCCATTACTTTAAGAACTAAATGTAATCCTAAAAATTAGCTTGAACAGAAGTACCTACATGGAAGGACAATGCTGCTGTCAAAACCCATAGGTTTTTAACTGAATAAATACCACAGGATGAGGTGTGTGATGCTGACCCATCAGTCCCCAGGAGCTCCCAAAACAATACAGGATATTTCCATAGCTTATGGTTGACTATCAGGACCAGGTGTTTAGACCCTAAGATTTGGACATAAAAAAGTTATGGTGAAACTGAGCTGGAAGTTCCTTCCCTACTGGCTAATTTTCATAGTAACAGAAGGTTCTCAACAGACCACCGAAGGAGAAAAATCATCAATGTTTTTACCCAGGAGTGGGTCCTATGTGCTATAGTACTGTCAGACAAGATACACACATTGTTGCAACAGTGGTTGGGCTATATTAGAAGGTAACCAACCACTCTGACTGGTATGAGTCCCACAGAGTGGGAGAGAATATCTGCCTGGTACTCTAAACTTATTTAATACACTATAGCTAGGAGGTCCCAGGCCCTGTGAATGAATGTACTACATCTGGTGTGGTTTTTGTTGTTGTTGAATGGACAGGCAGTCAAATTGCCTTCTAAATATTTACATTTATACATAGTCTTAATTTACTCTTTATTGTTGAGGTAAGACACCATTGAAGGGACTCTAACCAGCTCAAGCAATGTGGCCATGGTTCTGGCAGGCCTTTTTCTTCTCTCTTATTCCCTTTGCCTTGCTA
This sequence comes from Phodopus roborovskii, assembly GCF_943737965.1. Lineage (NCBI taxonomy): Eukaryota > Metazoa > Chordata > Mammalia > Rodentia > Cricetidae > Phodopus > Phodopus roborovskii. Next base: position 15,184,480 of record NW_026126447.1, read on the forward strand.
AAAACCTTTAGATTGCATTCCTAAAACTAACTTCCAAGGTCCATTCCCTTATTTGGCTGCTTCCTCCCTATGAGGTTGACTACCACAGTCCAGCTATCAAAGTATTGAAATCTAGCAATCAGAATCCCCCCTTCTGCCACCTCAATTAACATGCTCAATCAAAACTAACCAATTCATCCTAAAATGGGGTTTCTTCCTTTACCTTTATAAACTGTGGGCCACATCCATCTCTTCTCTATCCAGAGACAAATATCCCTCCCTTGTTCCCTTCCCCTTCTCTCTCATCCTCTACCTCCTCCTGTCTTTGCCTCTTATTCTCTGCCCCTTTTCCCTCTGTGGCAAATAAATCTCCTTTGAGTTGAGAACTTGGTCTTGGGGTATCTTATGCTGATACTGTTTCCTTTTACCATGTCCAAAAAGCAACTCGTGAAAGAAAAGCTTTATTTTTAACCTTATAATTTGTGGCTCACCCATGAAGGAAAGTCATATAGCATGAAGGAATACAAATCAGGAAACTGGGGGAGGCAGAAACTGAAGCAGAGACCATAGAGGAATGCTTATCACTGGCTGTCTCCTCATGGCTTCCTCAGCATGCTTGCTGTCTTATGCAACCCAGGACTACCTTCCCAGGGGTGGTCTTGGCCCCCCATATCAATCATTAATCAAGAAAATGCCCCAAAGAAATCATACCATCCAGGCCAATGGAGGCGATTGTTTTTCAACTGAATTTCTTCCCATATGACCCTGGCTTGTTTCAAATTTACAAAGAAAAAAAAAAAAAAAAAAAAAAAAAAGGAAAAGAAAAGAAAAATCTAACAACCTAACCAGTATAATTGAGTATAATTGACTTGTTAGCTTCATCACTAATAAACTATAACACCATAACTTCCATAACTTTTCTTATTTAGCGACAAAGGTCTCATGTTAATATCAATATCTCAATACAAAAACACATTTCAACTTTTAAAATTCCCATAATCTTTAAAAGCTTCAATACTTTATAAATTAAGTCTCATTAAAATATCCAAAATCTCTCTAAAACTCAAAAGTCTCTTAACTGTGGGCTCCTGTAAAATAAAAATTGATACATTAAATTAAGCAAGGTTACACAATCTTAAAACGAAAAAAAATACAGCAATATAAAGCACATAAGTAAAAAAAAAAACCCACTGTCTTTCATTATGCAGAATCTAATCAATATATAAAACAAATGTACATGTGGGTACAGTGTAACATGAGGAAACAAGAACAAGGAAGACTAAACAGAAGGTGGTGAGGAACACTGAATGCATGCAATGGACGTGAGTTATGAAACTGGACATGAAGCTAGTTGTTTTTCTAGTTCTATTTTTACCATGGATTTTTTGTTTTTTGGGGTAGGTAACACCAAAAAACTCACTCAATACAGAAAGTGTAAAATTTAATTTGAAGGTTCACAGCTTCCATTCCAAATGCCTATTGTAACTGTATAGAAGTTCACTGAGTTGCATAGATAGGGTCTAGTAAATTTTTGCGTGTGCTGTTTTTTATAATGTGTTTTTCTAAAATCAAAAGCAAGTTTTGTACCTCTTATTGTGAGAGATAAGAACTAGGGCACAGTAACAATCCAAACAAACCAAAATAAAACTTCCATGGTGCAAATTAAATTCTGTAGTTTAATGACTAACATCTGGGATTCACTTCTGGACCCCAAAGGCATTGGGCAGCTCCACCTCTTGAGCTCTGCCATTCTAAGTACACAAAACTCATCTCCTATGTTATGATCTTTTGCTAGTTACACTTATTTTTTAGACCTATCTGTCTAAAACCACAGATTTTCAATTGATAATATCATATAAAGGCCCTTATAGGGTCTTTGAGAGCACATCAGACTTCCTTCAGAGACTTCACAATTCAGACCTATTGCAAAGCACTAAACATTCCTGTCTTCTCAGTTCTTACATCTCATTAAGCTCTCAACACTCAAGGTTTCCATCCCTAAATTTAAAATGTCATCACACCCCTCCCTTGCACATAGTCAGGTCTATCGTAGCCATACCACCAGGATCCTAGTATCAATTGTCTTCATTTGCTTTATATTGCTGTAATAAAGCACTATGCTTAAAAGCAATTTGTGGACGGCAAAAGGTTTATTTCATTCTATAGCTTATAGTCCATCAAGAAGGCATGTCAGGGAGACAGTGAAGAAATACTAGCTTGGTCTCCATGGCTTTCTCACCTTTCCTGCTTATACAACCCAGGAGTACTTGCCCAAGGGTAATATAATTCACAGGGAGTTGGGCCCTCCCTCATCAATCATAAATTAAAAAAAAAAAAAAACCCAGAAACTTGCCTGTAACCCAATCTGATGAAGGCATTTTGGCATTTTTCTCAATTGAACTTCCTTCATTCCAGATAACCTTGTTTGTGTTAAATTGACAAAAACAAAACAAAACAAAGCAAAACAAAACCACAAATATCTCACCAGTGCTGCTCCCAGCCTGTAGCCGAGCAGCTTATATCTAAAGTAGGTAACTATTAATGTAGAGAATGTTAATTGGCCAAAAGGCTGAGAATAAGTGACGTTCCAATACCTAGCCTAAATGGGACATCATCGACATCACCCCATCCAGGGGCCACTACTGCATAAGAGCCAGACACAAACAAATGGATACACATACAAGCAAACAGCAGAAATGGGACTGGTTGCAAAGAAGTTGTCAGGAGGAAGGAAGAGGGATAAGAAAGGGTAATGGAGCCAGGCAGTGGTGGCAGACACAGTATTCAGGAATCAGGCAGGTGGCTCTCTGTGAGTTCCAGGCCAGCCTGGTCTACTAAATGAGTTCTAGGATAGTTAGGCCTACACAGAGAAACCCTGTCTCAGGAAAAACAAAACAAAACAAAACAAAAGGGGGGGGGACAATGGAATGAATATGCCCATGGTCTCAAAATGTGATAATCATAAACAGCTGAAACTTTACAAAATGAATAACTAGGAACATGCCAGGGCTGCTTCTGTACCTGGGTTTGAGAACTTTTGTCTAGACTCTTAGTTATGAAATGATGGAAGTATTTAATTTTAAGTTGGGAGCATGATGAGAATTCCCACAACCACTCCTAGAATGTATGTAACAAAAGATATGATTTTTAGGAATGTTTGAAGTTGTGTTGAAATTTGTAGTAATCTAACGCAATACTGTGAGTTCCTATCAGTAAGGACATTGAGACATTATCTAAAACTCATACAAGGAACACTCTGAAACAATCTAATAGTAGGAGATAATTTTGGATGAGAGATGTTGAATTACCAAAAGAGACCAAGTGTGCATGCTTTGTAAACCCATAAGGTAATGCAATATAAGTTCATTCCAGCATTTGATAAAAGAAAAATATCACAAGCAGAGCAGAGGCAGCCTCAGGAATTTCAAAATGCTAGTGCATGGTGATGGAGAGAAGATGCTGTCTGCCCATGGGATATCCCAGTGTAACTCCTTCAACTTTGACCACCATAGTGTCACCATAATGTGAGTTTCAGAGACCAGTGACAGCAAAAAGTCATTCTTGTATTATTCTTTATTGACAATGACGAGTCAAATACCTTTAAGAAAACCCCAATTCTTTGAAACACTTCTTCAGGAGTATTCAATGAAGCAGAACTTCATAACCAGAAATGTTGGCAAGTGCCCAGATAAAAATTGTTACCGCATTGTGATAAACTTCTGGTAGCTGTGTTAATCACATTGCAAGAAAATGCCATTCTCTTAAAAGAAATATTAGCTACCAAAAGGCTGAATCACTCTTATTCTAAATCCCTGGTGTGACTGAAACCGGGTACCCGGTTTGTAAAAACCAGCAGCAGATAAGTCGGCTCACATCACAGTGATTTGGCTGTCCTCTGTAAGAGACACAGTTAATGTGAAAATACTCAATAGTACCTGCTTAGCATGTTTGCCTCCACGCACGACTTCTAGGTTCTTTGTAAGTTTGCCAAGTATTTTCAAATGAGTCCCCTGGGAAAATGACCTATCAGTAATTTGGGGGGCATTTTCTCAGGCTGATAGGAGAGCAGTCCTTTGATCTCAATGACAAGCCCGCACTTCCGAGTTTCTGAGTACAGAAGAACCTTGTGATTGTGCAGCTAGGCAGAGCTGTGTGCCAGCACTGGGTGTTTTTCTGTCTTACTAAAACTAAAAGCTGAATCTGTGACCTGCAGCGTCCAGGAGGCATCTTGCTGTTTTAAAACCATTTAGGCCTTTTTCAGTCGCATATTTTGAAAAGGCAGTAATGTGTTCTTTTCCATTACCTATTTCAACTACATCCTCTTCTCTTCTCATCTAACCTCTCCTCTCATACTCGACCCCAGGTTTATACAAAATTATAGATTATTCAGATGGGAACACCTTCTTCCTTTCATGGAAAGTAAACTTGGATAGCATACAAAGAACTAAAATCAAACCATCGTTCCTTTTCCTGTGTCTTGAAAAGGTAGGAGAATAAATGTTACTGAAAAGCATCATGTCATATAATGGTGGAGAACAGAAAGGGTTTCACATCAGGAAATCTGGGGAGGAACATCTTTTTGCTCTTTGGGTGTTAGGTTTCTTGTTGCATGGAGGGTATAAGTTCTGCTAATTAAGATGAAAGCAAAACCCCAATGCCTATGACACTCTTTTTCCTCCTAGGCTGAAGAGCAAATCTGTCATGTTAATTGTAGCTTTCCTTTCATTGGGTCTAATTTCCAGGCTGAATTACTGGGTGGTTTTGGTGTCTTTGCATTGAAAATAAATCAACTATAATTTTAAAAATTGTTTAACTGTTTGACTCTTGTCTATCATAACAGGATTGAGAACTGGTATCTTTACCTGTGAGACATGGGCATTTTTATTTTAAAGAATAATTCCAAAGATCAGTTCCGTGAGGAAAAGAGCTGGCATCTGAGTGAGGAAATAGGAACTTTGCAGGAGTTAGGGAGCTAAGAGAAGTGTGGCCATTGGAATGTGTGGAAGGTGGCTTCTGCTGAATTCATGAGAGCAAGGACTTGCACAAACACATTTTATTTCTTAGAAAATGCAGACAGCATGCCAGATAAACACTGGCTCTAAGAAAGGATTCTATTAAATACAGAATGTAATTCTGGTGGCATCTGGCCCTAGAAATTACTTGAAAGTATAGGCTCAACTAAGTTTTTGAGGAATTTAAGGAAGTTACTCAATTTCAGCCTTGATTTCTATAGGTGAGTACATGGTAACATAAGGTTTCACCACCAAGCCATAATAACAGCATTGCCCCTCCTGTGTTGCTCTGAAGACATTTAACTTCAAGAGGACAAACAGGCTTTCACCGACTCTGTTGTGTCCCGCCTCCTAAGCAGAATGCTCCATGAACAGTTTCGCCCTACACAGACATCTAGAGTGTACAGTTTGTTTTACTCTCGATAACTATGTAACGTTTAACTAATGAGTTACAAACATCAAGTCAGATTATGAGTTCAAATAAATTAGTCACTGTCAGGGTCGGGTGGGAGATGCTTTCATTGATTTCTCACTTCCTGCCAGGTAAACTTTCCCCAGAAGAGGCTTGTGGGAAGTGCTCGTATGAATTCTGCCAATATTCTTTGAGGCAAGAAATAATCTGCTAGTTACAATAGAAAGATCCATTTGGGTTACATTGTATATAACTTTAAATAACTCACAATTTATATATTGTTCAGTTTCACACCATATATTTGATAATTTCTAGATGTTAAGGAGAATAAAACCAGAATGAAACACTTTTTTTTTTAATTACAGAAAATTTATCAGGCATAATAACTACAACATCTCCTTTTTGCTTATGAAATCTACCCTTCACATAAAAGTTTTTAGCCAAAGTATGTGTTGTCCAGGATGATAGTGCAGCCATTGTCTTGGTTAAGCATTGTGAAAGCCATAGTGGCACTTCCAAATGAGCCACCTTCCTCCCAGGCACAGGTAATCATAGCCAGGCACTTATGGTTGCCTTTTCTGCTTTGTTTTTAGTTTTTTCAATTGAAAATAATTTTTCTTCATACAATATATTCTGACTACACTTTTCCCTCCCTCATAGCCTCCTGGATTCTCCCCACATCTTCACCCTGCCAACTCCTCACTCCTCACCTTCTTTCTCTCTCTCTTTAGGAAAAATCCAGATGAATAATTAAACAAACAACACAGAATAAAGCAAAACAAACAGAAAAGCAAAAAAAAAAAAAAAAGAAAGAAAAAAGAAAAAAGACACAGAAATCCCATAAAACATAAAATTAGAAACTAAATATGTAAGCAAGTGAACAGTAAGGTTAAAAAAAAAAGTTCCCTTTCCAAATATGAGACCAAAATAATTCTCAAAATTACCATGGAATTTGTTTTGTGTTAGCCATCTGCTGCTGGGCATGGAGCCAGCCCTTAAGTGTGATTTGTATACCCAGTGAGACAGGTATACCTTTGGCCCAGGTCTCAACTGGAGGTAGCTTCTCAGTTAGGGATGCCAATTTTATTGTTTTCATTCAGCATTGGGAATCCATCTGGCTTGGACCTGTGCAGATTCTGAGCATGCTGCTGCCATAGTCTTTGAGTTCATTGTGTCAGTTAGTCCTACTGTGTCTGGAAGACACTGTTTTCATGGTGTCTTCTATCCCCACAGCTTTTTGAAAATTAATTTATTTAAATTTATTTTATGTGCATTGGTATTTTGCCATGGGTGTTGGATTCCCTGGAACTGAAACGACAGACAGTTGTGAGCTGTCATGTGGATGCTCAGAATTGAACCTGGATCCTCTGGAAATCAGTCAGTGCTCTTAACCACCGAGCTATCTCTATAGCCCCCACCTGTGGCTTTTATAGTCTTTCTGCTTCCTATTCAGCATGGCTCCCTGAACCTTGAGGGGAGGGGATTTATGAAGACATATCATGTAGAAATGAATGTTCTGAGGTGTCTCACTCTCCGTATATGTCAAGTTGTGCATTTCTATTTTAGTTCACATATACTACAGGAGGAAGCTTCTCAGCAAATCACTGATCTATGGGTGTAGCATAGATTAGGGTCATTTTATTGCTGTGATCCTTTACAGAACAATAGTATTTGGAGTTCCCCCAGGTCCATGGCCTATCTAGTCTCAAGTTCTTGGCCACCCAAGCAGTGGGTTAGTTCTTATGGAGTGGGCCATTTAGAGAATGGTTGGATACTCAATGACATTTGTGTGATTATTTTACCAGGGCATCATGCAGGCTGGTCACCACAGTAAATTGCAGAGCTTGTAGCTGGGTTAGTAATTACCTTCCTACTCTGGTAGTATGCAGTGTACCTTTCCAGTACCATGAACACCAGTCAGTAGGGTGACAGCTTTAGTTAGGCACCAGCTAGACTTCTCTGTATTCAGTAACATATGTAGATATTGTCTTCAGCAATAGGGTTATATGATCAGTTTGTAGAGAGCAATCAATAGCCTGAATTGTTTAGGCATTTCCACAGGACCATTTTTACCAGCAACTCAATTAGATGTAATCTATCCCTGGCACTGGAGGTCTCACTTGGTGGTAAGAGCTATCTAGTTGTAACTTTGTCTTTCCTGTTGTTTGGATTTAGATGACTTTTGTGTATTTTAAGAACCTTCTGCTGTATTAGGTTTCCAAATGACCACTCAAATGCACCTTAGCTTTAGCTGCCCTTCTCCATATTTCCCTCCCTTAAGCCCCTCTTCTGGTTGCATACTTCCAAATAATCATCCATAATTGCCTTTCCTATTTCTTCTTCCTAGGGAGATCCTGCCCCCACAAGCCCTTACTCTATATCCAACCTCTATGTTTATATGGATTGTGACCTGCCCATGCTAATATCACATCTAAGGGAATTTATATTTGTCATTTTGGGTCTGGGTTACTTCATGCAGGATGATTATTTTCTAACTCCATCTATTTACATACAATTTTATGACTTCTTTTTTTATAATGGCTAAGCAATATTTCTTTGTGTAAATGTACAATGTTTCATTATTCATTCATCTATTGATGCACTTAGGCTGTTTCCAATTCTTAGATATTATAAATAGAGCAACGATGAACATGACTGAGCAATTGTCCTTGTGATAGGATGTAGCATCCTTTAGGTTTATACCCAAGATGGTATACCTGGATCTTGAGGTAGATCTAGTCTCAACTTCCTGAGAGACCACATAATGATTTCTATAGTGGTTGTATGAGTTTGCATTCCTACCAGCAATGAATGAGTGTTCCCCTCATCCCATATACTTGTCATCAATGCTATCATTTATTTTATTGATCTTGGCCAATCAGACTGGTGTATGATGAAATCTCAATGTAGGTTTGATTTCCATTTTCCCTGATAACTCAGTATATTAAACATTTCTTTAAGTGTTTATCATCCATTTGTTTTGTCTTTTGAGAACTCTATTTCTGTACTCCATTTTTAATTGGGAGTATAGGCTCCTGAAAGTAGGTGGTGCTAGGCATGAGACTAGAGCGATTGTAATGGAGTATAGGAAGGAAAATCGAAATCGCCTGAGTTTCAGCCTGGTGTGGCCAGTGGAGAATACCAGATAATGTGTCTGGGTGTCTGTGACTGACACAAAGGGAAAAGGATAGTTGGATTGACCACACATTTTAGTGGCATCCATTGAGACTGGAGGTAGCAGAAGGACAGGCTCTTGCAATTGGTCTTTTACAGGGCTGGGGATAAGATTGGAGTGATGGCATTAGAAGACAGGAAGGAAACTGAAAATTACCGATCTGATATGGCCACTGGATATTCCAATAGTTCCTGACACGAAAGAAACCAGATAAGCTTGTGGGGGTACAGGATGATCTAACTCCTTGCTCTCTTTATGGGTTTATCCCCCGTGCGTGCATTTTAAGCAATACTTATTTAACTTTTCATTTTTTGGTATTCCTGCATAGTGCTGCACTGTAATCTCAAGCTAGGATTTGTTTCTTGATTATATTTTCAATGAGTTTCAGGGTGTTTCCAAGCAGGTCTCTTATATTTCCTTTATAACATATTTTTTCCATTTTGTTTTGGAATTTCTGAAATCATAAATTATTCTTTTGTACCACCTTCTGAAATATTAGCTAATTTTCACGTGAGTAGTAATTCAATTCTACTTTCTCCACATATGTTTAACAACTGCTATAGTCCCACTCCACTCATTGAAAAGTTCAGATTGTCTCCATTGTTTTTAGTACCTTTTAGGCAATTTGCCTGCTGTCCTTTTTTTTTTTTTTGTTTTTGTTTTTACTTTTCTTTCTTTTTAAATTTGGCATGCAGCTTCCACTGAATTAGCTTTCTACTCATTTGACACTCACATATCCTACTCCAGCACTCCTCTGTCCTAACTATGAAAAGATTTACAATCCATCTGTGAAGGTAAGCTTGCTTGACTTGTTCATCATGAACATCTTGATGATTCTGATCCTCCATAGCTCAACACATTTTTCATTTGTTTTGTTAAGTTCTATTAGCAGGAGAATTTAATTTCTATATGCATTAACTTAAAGATCAATTGAAACAAATTTACACCAAGTATTAAGTCTTCTAATGAGTAAATAGGAATTATCTTATTTAGATTTTTCACAAACAGAATCATTTAAATATTGTCATATGGATATTAGACAGCTTTTCAAATTTATTCTAAGTCACTTTATGTTGTTAATTGTTGTTATAAATAGTACTTTCTAAAGCATTAATTTTCAGGGTTGGAGAGATAGTTTAGCAGTTGAGAGCTCTTGCTGCTCTTGCACAGGACCCACATGGCATCTTATGACACCCTGCAATTACAGTTCCAAGAAAGCCAGCACCTCTTGTGGCCTCTACAAGTACTAGGCAGACATGTGGTGCATATACATACATACAGACAAAGCAAAACACTCATGTACATTAAATAAAGTAAGCATACCATTAAAATTAAATAAATAAAATGAAACCCTCATTTTTTAACTCTTTGTTGGTATCATATTGGAAATACAAGATTATTGTATATTAATTTTTATATCTGTGTCCCAGCTGAACTATTATTTTTTATGGTTCCTTCTTCTCTTTTTAATTTTTAATTTTATCTTTTGTGTGGGAGTATTTTGCTGCCTGTATATCTGCACACATAGTGACTGTTGCCTACAAAATCTAGTAGAAGACATCATATCCCCTTGAACTAGAGTTATAGATAATTGTGAGTCACCATGTTGGTGCTGAGAATAGAAAAGAGAAAGCCATAAATCAAGGAAAATGTAAAATACATTGAGGGTACCTAAGAGAGGCAGGTACACTGAGATGGGGGTACCTTTGCTATAGGCCCAAGATACCATTTGGTGAACATTCTTAGCCTTTGGATTTGGTAGAAGCTAATCGCCTGCTAAGTTGATAGATTCCAAAATGCCTTTATCTAAATCATAAGATGTTAGTTCTGACACAAAATGGGGCAAGGAATGGCTGTTCTGGAGGGCCAGCACTTAGCACAAGATAAGGTAATTTGTCTCTAGAAGTACAACATTCCAGTCTCTCCACAGAACTGAATTTCTAACCAGCCACTCAGTCTCCATATACATAGATTCCTCTTAGAAGTTTTCATTCACAGCCAGATACAGCTTCTTCTCAGATTTTATTCACTATATGATATTTTTATATTCAGTGTACTCACATCTACTTCCCAAATCTAAATAAATCCTGTAGTCTTTGGAATGACATAATTTGTTGATGTTACAACAACATTGAATGATAATGTAAAAGGAACAGGATATTTACCATTTTCTATGTCCTCAGGTATTGAAAATTTTTAACCGTGTAGCACAATATGGCAGAAAGAATGAAAGAATAGGCAATAGAAAATCTATTCTAGGTCCACAGTTTTTTGTCCCAACCTCCTCCCAGCATAGATCAGGCAGACAAGGAAGAGTACAAATAGGAAGAACTTTGGCATTTGAGGATTAACAACTTTTAAATAGGATAAACATCTTAAAGTGAAACAGGTTTGAACTGTCAGTACCAAGGTGATGCTAAGCTGGAGCTATAATGTTTGCTCTGAAATCTCACAGCTTTAGGAAGTGTTATGACCCTTCAAGGTGTCAGCTAAGGCAGCCCTTTACAGGTCAAGGCTCCAGGTCAGGGGTAGCAAGTCTCAGAGACTAGAGATACGGGTTTCGGAGGCTGGAAGCTGTCACAGGGTAGACATTCCCTTTGCAGCCCAGTTGAGAACAGAGTCTTGGAGACTGAGACGGGAGTGAATCTTCCTGCCTGAAGCCACTGTCATCCCTAAGAGTGGTTCAAACAAGCTTACTTAAAGGGCAAATCTTGCCTCTCCCTGCCATCTCTCTCTGTTGGGAGCTGGTCTCTGAAATCCCCAGGCTTCCCTGAAGTGAGCAAAAATCCCTGGGGCCTGATCCCAGCCAGGGTCAGGAGTAGGGCTTTGAAGTCATCTTTCTTCTCTTTTACCATTGGTTTCTGCAACAGCTCGGAAGCCCTAGAACGTCTAAATGTATAGATGTGCCAGAGTGCCAGCAGGGCTCTGCCTTGCTGAATGTAGGTGTGTCTGTAGACAATCCTATGGTGCATTTGCTTGATGAATGATTGATATGGGGAGGCCCAGCCAATTTATGGGCCTGTAGTATATACAGACTCTGACCTGGAGGTGCAAGCCAGTGAGCAACTGTCCTCCATGGCCTCGGCTTCAGTTCCTGCCTCCAGTTTCCTGACCCGACATTCCTTCGTGATTTGACGGTGATCAGGATACTTAAGCCAAATAAAACCTTTCTTCTCCAGACTACTTAGAGTTATTTGTTTTACTACAGCAATAGAAAACAAACTAAGCTGCCAGGTAGTGATGGCTTCATTCCCAGCACTCAGGAGGTAGAGGCAGGCAGACCTCTGTGAGTTCAGCCTGTCTATACAGCAAGTTCTAGAACAGCCACAGCTACACAGAGAAACCCTGTTGAAAAAAAGGAGAAAGAAAGAAAGAAAGAAAGAAAGAAAGAAAGAAAGAAAAAAAGAAAGAAGGAAGGAGAAGGGAAGGAAGGAAGGAAGAAAGGAAGGAAAGAAAAGAAAGCAAGAAAGATAGCTAAGGATGTTGTTAAGCTAATAAGGTGAAGAAATAGGACCAATCAAAAAAGAGCTGTCTAAACTTGATGCTAGTGACGGGGAATAATTCTGAGCCTGCCAAAAGTAACCAGAAGTCCACTGGTTTCTGTCTCCATCAAAGGTCAGGGAACTCATAAGAAAGGGGCTCTCTGCTTCCGTTCCCCACGGCGACCTTTGCAGGAAGACTGCTTCTTCCTGGCTGTTTCCTTCAGCTGGGGATTTCACTCCATGCTCTCAGGCTCTTTCGCCTGCGGGCTTGAGCTCTGTGTGAGTGAGGGTTCACCTAACCCTAAGAATTTGCCCTTGTTTTGTTTCTTTTCACTCACCACACACAGCTACGCTGTATTTCCTTATTTCTTCAGTTATAGAGAGCAATTTGACTAAATACCAATTAACGGAATATAGGCTGCACACCGCAGAACACTATTATGGAAGTGTCTTAGATGGATAAATAACCGACAGAAGAATGGAAAGAAATGTTTATTTGGGCTTATGGTCTCTGAGGGTCTCAGTTCACCAAAGAATGGAAGAAAGGCCTGGACAAGTGACTGACTGGGATCTTGAGACAAAGGCTTCTCATATCACTGTGTACCAGGGTGCAGATCATGATCTTTGGCTAGACTAGCCAAAGGCCTGCCACCACTGACCTACTTCTGCTAGGCAGTCTTTAGCTCCTAGTAAGGTTCCACAGCCTCCCCAATGATGCCACCTGCTGGGGAACAAGCACTCCAAACATGAGCATATGGGACATTTCATATTCAAACTGTCCTGGTGAATAGGAAACAATCTGTGAAGGACTGGATCTTGTGAACTGTTCATACTTCATCTTTTTTTTTTTTTTCTTACAGAGGATGACTAATGTGTAGAGTACTGCTGTTGAATAGGATTGACTTCTAAATTTCTTTGGTATAGTAGAAGTATGGTGGACAACAACTATGTACTGCAAGATAGTAATAGAGAGTATTGGATGTTTCCATTTACGGTTACAGATATACCAATTATCCTAATTGAATCATCAGACATTGTACAGAAGAAATGAAAAAAAAATCATACTATATCCTCTAAATATAATTCTGATGTATATTGAAAATAAGAATATGTCAAAGTTATACATAAAATATCAACAAGATATCCTGTATTTTCATTGCTACATAATAGCATAAACATTTAATTTTGATTAAAACTATAGAACTTGGTGTATTATAAGAAATATTTGATGAGTAATTATAGCTGTAAGATATTACTTTAATTTTTATTTGCTTTTTTTTTTTTTTTTGAGACATGGTTTCTCTGTGTACCCCTGGCTATCCTGGGTACTTTGTAGACCAGGCTGGTCTTGAACTCAGAGATCCACCTGCATCTGCCTCACAAGAGATTAAAAGTGTGTGCCACTACCACTCAGCATATACTACTGTAATTTAATATACTACTAGAATTTTATTGAACTATTGATTACAGTTTTTGAAGAAATTTAACTATTTTTCACGTTAACTAACATAAATCTACACTCAGAGATCCACAAGTAATAAGGAGAAAAAACAGTAAAAGAAATGCAATTAAAGGGAATCAAGTCATTTCAATTAAAAATGAGACAAGTGAACCATCATATAATATATATATATACATATATATATATATATACTAAATATTTTCATTTGAATTGTCAAAGATGTGATTATGGGTGAGTTCTCAGAACCTCAGAGGGTTTTCTTGTGGTATCAAAGTGACCAGGTACAAAAGGGCGGCTGGCCACTTTTATACTCTTCCACATAGGGCTCCTTCTGCCTTGCTGCATGCCAGAGATCTAGATATAAACGTCTCACAGTGGTTTTGAATGTTCTCCCTTCAGGTGTTGTCATTCGTTCTGCCCCATCCAGAGAAATAAAAGTTGTGTTCGGGGAGGAATAATAATGGTGTTCCTTCTGATGGTGGAATTGTTCCAACTTGCTCCCAGGACAGCTTTTGAAGAGAAAAACAGAACAGAAACAAGGAACACATTGGAATATCCCCCACACAAATCTTAGATATTGTTAGCACAAGCTGGAGGCATCTTTGGGTAAGGAGTGAAACCTGTGGGATTTGTTCTGGATGGCACAATGTAGTAGCTAAGCATATGAACAGGGAAAGAGTGTGTAGCCTGGTATCTCTCCACTCAGATTGGTATAGGGAAGGGCATGGCAGATAGCTCTGAGACAGGAGTGAAGGATACTAGGTTTGGAATAGTATGAGAATAAAAGAATTAAATTACATCCTTACTACTTTTCACTGAGTCACTATGAAGTAATATTTCTTCACTTCTAAAATGGGTTATTAGGAGACTTCACTACCTTAGTGGATCAGAGCAAGGAGTAGGCAGGCGAAGTAACATTTTAAATTAGAAAAGGGCTAGAGGAGGATATAAAACTACCTTGACAATGATCCTATTGGGCGGTAAGTGGGTTTTGTGAAACAACAAGCTTACAAAGGGTCTCTGGGAGAACAAAATAAATAGAATTGACTATTTTGTGGTAGCCATATAGTTCAAACAAGCTCTAAGCCCTTTGTCCAAAATCAATATTCTTTTCAATGTGAGTTATTCCAAATAGCCACTGATCTGGTCACTCAGGGAAATGCTGACATTGATGTGTCTTAGTAATTCACTCAATACCCCAAATAAAAATGTGCATTATCCCCACCAGCAATCAACACATGGCCTCTAGTGCAAATCAAAGAGTCAAGAGATCTTCACTGTTCATGTGAGTATGCCTTCTGTTTATGAAAATGCTTCTTTCAGTGATTTTGGGATGGAGTTGAAGAAAATGAATTCATTTCAGAAATGTATGTTAATTAATTCTGAAGGATAAGTATATGAGCTGCATAATCACAGGAGAGAGCTTGTAACTACAAGGAACATAGTATTATGTGAATGCATAAAGTTCATTGGGAAAATTAAATAGATAAACACAGAACACTAGAATACTATACTTATGGTTTTAAACCCTTTAAAATTCTCAAACAGAAGTTAAATAACAAACACTTAAAAAGAATTTTAGTTACAAACTAATAATTTATAATATAGAAGATGTACTTTGAGAAATCAAACATACAAAGTCTGTGCATTGGCATGAGTACATGAGTATTTATATGCGACTGAAGTTAGTTAAGCATGCCATTAGAACTGCAAAATGTTTTATTCAATCACACTGGTAACGATAAATAAAACACAGAATGTACAAAAAGAAATTAGAAAACAACAGCAACAAAAACAAAGGATACAAGAAAGAAAGGTGCAGGAGAACTGTAAGTCAAGGAAGAAGCAAGGAGAAACAAGGAGCCAGAGCTATGGCTCAGAGGTTAAGACCACTGGCTGCTTTTCCAGGAGATTGTGTTCAATTCCCAGCACCTACCTGGTGCCTCACAGCTGCCTGAAACTCTAGTTCTAAGACGTTCATTACCCTCTTCCGACTTTCTCAGGGCACCAATCATGGTCCATTTCCATTTTTCTCAGTATACTTTTTCCTTCCTCCTTGCCTCCTTGTTTGACATATCTGTGAGTGGACTTTCCCACACTGGAGAACATTGTGTGTGCTTATGAAGGCTGTACATTGTGCTGCTGTTAATGGGGTGTTGTAAATTTCTCAGCTCTATGTGCTCTACACTGCTATTCAATTGTTCTGTTTTTCTTGATTCTGTCTAGTTGTGCCACCCTTAGTTGGACGCAGACATGTCAATAGTTAACAGGATGTCTCATTGCTTATTTTTCCATTAATTTCTGTCAAGCTGTATTTCATACACTTAGGTATGTGTGTGTGTGTGTGTGTGTGCTTCATCTCCCAGCGAAGTTATGTATTCATCATTCTAAGGTATCATATCCTTCACTCTTATGACAGTTTTTACTTAAAATTCTCTTTTGTCTTATACTCATGTTCACTTCTTCTTTTTCAGTACTGTTTGAATGGATATCTTGTTTCTATCTATTCATCTTCAGAATATGTATCTATATGTGCTAATATAGCAGGAGCTTTTGTAGACAGCATAAACAGTATCTTGATCTTTTAAAAAATAATCATTCAGTTATTTTTACTCTTACAATGAAAAACAATTATTTATTAATATGCCATGTATGACTGTTTTGCCTGTGTGTATGTCAGTGTACCACATGCATGCTTGGTCAAATGCCTATTACAGGAAGTAGATGCAGTGAATGTATCTGCACCAATGCCATTGCATAGAGCCTTTTAAAAAATGAAATCCTTCTGTATGCAATAACACGGAGCAACCTTGATAACGTTACAAGCTAAGTGAAATAGGATAGTCACAAAAAGCAGAAATACTGAATTATCCCAGTTCTGTGACAGAGCTTAAAGTAGTGAAAGCAGCTGAAGAAGAGGGTAAAATGGTGAGGGTAGGAACTGGGGTGAGAAATGAGTTGCTGTTCAACCAGCAGGACATTCTGCACACAGACAAAGAAATCCTAGAGGCACACTTAGTCATACAGCATTGGGAAATTGGGCTTCAAAGTCCAAATTCAATGCTGGGCATGAGATAGTTAATACTGATTGTCAGGTGGAAGGCTCTAGAATCACCCAGGAGGCAAGTCTCTGGGCACACCTCTCTGGGGTTAGCTATAGTAGGTTAGCTTCTGGAATGTCTGAAATGTCTGAAGGATTATTAACTAAGGCAGGAAGAACCATCTTAAATGTGGGCAGTGTCATTTCCTGGACTGGGTTTAAGAAAAGGAGAATGCAAGCTCAGCATCACTATTCATCCCTCTATCTTTCCTGACTGCAGATACAATGTGACTAGTCATCTCAAGCTCCTGCCACCACTATCTCCTTGCCACAATGAAATGTTCCCAGGAACTGTGAACCACAAACAAACCTTTACTTCCTTAAGATGTTTTGGTCATGTATCTATAACATTATAAGATAAGCAGCTAAGTGATTTGCCAGTTGTACACATAGTCATTTCATGACTATTGACTGAGTGCTCTGATTCTACTGAATCTGTGTTGTGGAATATTTGTTTACACTGTAAAGATGTGCCTCTGCATAAAGTGACTTCTGAGTGGTTTAATAAAGAGCTAAATGGATAATAACTAGACTGGACATAATAGGCAGGGTAATTCAGCAGAGAGAGAGAGAGAGAGAGAGAGAGGCAGAGAGAGAGAGAGAGAGAACTTGAAGAGGAAATCTAGGCGTGCAATTTCACCAGCAGACTCAGAGCAAGTCAGATGTGTCATACTAAGAAGAGGTAACTGAGCCATATGACAGAATTTAAATTAGAAAAATATGAGTTAATTAAGGTACAATAGCTAGTTGGGACAAAACTTAAGTTAAGACCAAACTTTCATAATAAATAATAAGTATCCATGTCATTATTTGTGTAATCCAACAAGAAAGCCTGCTACGAATTTGTGTATCCGATTTTCTTTACAGACCTAGTATGTCCCTTTGATCACAGAAATCATTCAAAAGTACTTTGGAATAAATTTATTTTTATATTAGTAAAGGACAATTCTGAAATATCACCTGGTAGTTAACATAGAACACCGAGTTTCAGGGCTGAACTCTTCTACTGGTAAACATGTCACTGGGAACTCAAAGCAGCATCCTATTATACACATCTTGAAAATATTTAACCAATGATAATAATTTTACCTCCTTTATGCTTCAGGTTTATTGATGAACTGTGACTAGGCACCTTGAGGGTAGACCTAGGCTCACAGTGGCTAGACAACATAAAAGAGACAAATGAGTCAGTGATAGTGGTCATAGTGTCCCAAGCTTAGAGCAACTAGGAGCTAGTAGTATTTTAGAAGCCTGCTAAAGACTTCACATCTAAATTGAATTTTAATGGGACAATATGTATCAACAGGTAACAAAAGTCAATTCTATAGGCAAGGGAGCCATATTACAAAGACAACAATCTACTATTTGGGAAAATCTTGAAAAGTTCAAGATGTATGCTGTTATCAACACTAAGGTTAATAGAGGCAGAGGATTACATAGTGGTTAAATGGGAATGAATTTAAGGTGTAGAGTTAGGAACTTAGTGGAACTCAGATAAATGAGAACCATTCTCACTTACTACCAGTCTTATTACGCGCAATGCTAATAACAGCAACAAAAGCCTGTAGTATATACCTCATCTAGATCCTCACACATGAAAACTATAACCCATGTAAAGGAAAGGTATTTTTGAGAGTTGACATGCTCAGGGAGAATAGTAATCAAGTCCACTCAATGTATTTGGTCTCCCCAACAGAAGCACCTCTTCTTTTCACGATGATTTCCCAGCACCTGCTACTTTTCCATAAGGCTTGTTGTGTCACATCTGACTGTAGCCTGCACAGAGCTGAACTGCTACATGTGCCAATCATTATGTTAGTCTCCTGCTGTATCTATAGTAAAAGTTGGGAAGTGGGTTAAAGCAACATTTTCCTTATTCCTCTAGTTCCTTTATGAATAGAGTCATAGAAAAACTACCTTTCACAACCTGGTTAATTTGCCTTCAGAGGAGAAGAACAAGAAAGAATGTAGTAAGAATCAAGTTCCTGACACCTCAGTCTGTTTTCTTAGACTTGAGTCAACAGAAACAAGAAACCAAGTGAGATGCCTCTGTTTTGGCTTCTGTGACCATTGTTTATTCACCCAGCTTTTGTGAACTTTGAACCAATTATGTTCTTTTGCATCCTTTCTTTTATGAGTCATTGACCTACATAGATAAGATACCCCTATTGTGTAGAACTTTTTGAGATGACATGGTAGAACACTGGGCATTACATACATTTGCATTTCTCCATATGATAACCACTTGATTTGTTTGTGTGAATCTTGCCTCTAACTCCTAATCCAGACAGAAAGTGCTTAGTCTTCATGAAACTATTAAGATGAAGGATATGATTATCACATGATCAATTACAGACTAAGTCTAAACATGTATGTACTGGGTGACTCAAACAGCTCACTGTAAAACACATTTGTGAGAGTTCACAAACTAAGAGAATACAATAATTACATTTGAAAACAGAAATCAGGTTTTAGATGGTCTGCTGGTTTGAATGAAAATGTCTGCAATAGGATCATATGTTTCAATATTAGAAGTTTTGGGGGAAGGTTTGGAGGGATGGCCTTGTTGGAAGAGTTGCATCAATGCATGTGGGCTTTGAGATTTCAAAAGACTTTTGTCATTTCCAGTGTGCCCTCTGCCTCCTGATTGTGGTTCAAGATGGGGGTTCTTAGCTGTTTCTGTCATATGGACTCTAGCTCTCTGAAATTGCATGCTCCAATATATACTTTGTTCTATAAGTTCTATATGCCTTGTTCATAGTGTTTATCACAGCAGTAAAAAAGTACCTAATGCAAGTAGATTACGATGGTCAGGGAAAGGAAAACAGAATTTTGTCTTTTAAACTTCCCCCAACTACTAACTTATTTTTCCTTGTTGTAATTATTTACTCCCTGTTAGATATCTTTATATGAAATAACCTTGGAATAGTTAAAAAAATCACTTAAAGATCCTTAAATTGCTCAATTAAAATGGATATATTCTACATAGCTAAAAACCAGTTCATAGATATTTATGGCAAAATTTAGTAATACTTTTAGGTCATTATTTCATTATTGGTCACATAAAAGCATTATTTTGATTGGACAAAGGAACCAACATGATTTTAAAAACTATTCTTTGTTAGAAATGCATAGAAACTGGATTTATTTTTTATCACTAAGTAAAACCAGCCAGCTAATTCTTTGCACAGTTTAGAAAGAACCAGAAGTTTAATTTGAGGATCGTTCAAATGTGTGATTCGCAGGGAAGCCAGTTCCTTGTGAGAGAGGCTGCTTCACAGGCATCATGGGTTTTGTATTTCACCTTGGAAAGTGTGTATGATGAGAATTGCATCTGAGGTCTGTCCACTTGCCTATGGTAAATTACAAGAATACACCTAAATGGGTCACTATAAACAGAATTTTTCCTGCCATGCTTTGTTATCAGAAAACTTCATGTAATTAATTTAGTATTTAGCACTGTCAATTGTAATATATCAGATTAAAGGTAAAATTGATGTATCCCTTCTTCCAGATCTTTCATTTAAAAAATACTAAAGTAAAATATTACTTGTGATTTCTCTTTTGAAATTTCTTATATTGTCATTATTGTATTTAAAGAAATTGTGACTTCCTTAACAAAAGAATAAAAACCACTGAATTACATACAACTCACTTCTTTAAAATATTTAGTTAGACAAAAGTTTTCTTAGGATATGATTTTTTTTCTTTTTTTCGATTTATACCTTTCCTTACCTTGGGTTGTGGAAATATTTCCCTCCACAAAGTGTTTAATTCTCTTTTTGTGAATTTCATAGTGAATCACTCTTGGACATATATAGTAGGGCCAAAGACTTAAAAATGACACTGGGAGTTATATTCTCAGTTCAAAGTGTCAGCAACCCTCAGTTCTATAACACAAAAAGATAATGCAAAGTGGTGCCCCTACAGTACAGGCATGGAAGTGGTATTAGAGTTACGGTGATGATAATGACCTTTACCTGGTGATACCATGCAAAAAAGCAACACGCACACACACACACACACACACACACACACACACACACACACACACACAGAGAGAGAGAGAGAGACAGAGACAGAGACAGAGACAGAGACAGACATACACAGAGAGGGAGGTTGGGGAGGTAGGGAGAGAGAAAATCAATGGAAGTAACTTTCTGAATTCTTCCTCCAGGCCTTAGATGGAAGACACATTTCAAAGGCAAGGTTTCCAATGCTAATCTGAAAAATGGGCCTCAGTAGAGGGGCACTGCAGAGTACATTCTAATTACATCATCCTCTGGGCTGCAACGTGAAGAAGTATAATGTAACACACCCTGTGGCCAAAGGATGAACAGGCTTGGGTTACCACTGCATTATTTGGCTGCCCTCATTAGAAACATTAACCGTCTCCACAAGCTGCAAGATAAAACAGGAGAGGCCTGATCATTTGACTCAAACAAAACCATCTTGGAAGCAACTGCTGTCTTCCACCCGACCCTGGGGTGACTCCTTGTCAGGTCCAGCTGGAGACTGTACCCAGAAGGATTACAAACGGAATTTTCTGAAGCTGCCCTTTTCTCTGACACACTTACTGATGTGACCATCTTGTTTTTGTTGAAGTGATGTGAGACAAATTGTAACTAGGTGCTGAGAAATTCAGCCCTGAGGAGTGCCACTTCAGACAAGCCCTGAAAGATAAACGTCTTCTGGGATTTACTGCCTGTTAATAATATTTCATCCAAGTTTCTGTGGCCAAGATCAGTCCAAGGAATTTTTGGAGCACTCATATTTTTTCCTTTCATGTGAAAACACAGTGGGAAAAAGCATGCAATGCAGTCCTTTAATAAAACATTGGAAATCATTTTTAACAGAGATGGCCACATATCTGTGAATTTGAAAAAAACACCATGACCCTTGGCATTTTTATTTTCTATCTCAATATTACCATCACTTATTTCCCTCCATGTTAATATTTTCTTGCCCCACATACTTTGTGAGTCAATGCAGTATAAATCTCCAGGAACATCATGTGTGCTTATCTAACAATATAAGCATGTACAAAAGTTTAAGATACATCTCCCACTAGAAAGGGAGAGGTTATAAAAACAAAACTGAGGGAAAGCTTTTTCTAGCAGCTTAAATTTGCCTTAGAAAGTCCGGATTCACCATAACAACCATATTTCAAGAAAAGATGCATTCCTTTTGTAAATATTTTTAAAGCTAAAAACATGTTTATTGTTTCAAAAATATAGATATAGATGCTAGAGAGAAGCATAGATGATAGATAAATGCATGCTTACTGTTATAAACCATATAGAGAGACAAATAACTGTTAGTTAGTTGATAAATACAGAAATAGGCATAGCTAGTTAGCCAGATGATAGAAGATGGTGAGCGATGCATTCAGCCATATATAGGTGATAGTCAGATGATCCATAGATTAGATAGGCAGGCAGATAAAGATATAGATGGATGAATATACATATGATTAAGTAGATAAATGTAGACAAAGATGGTTGCAATAGATAACAGATAGTAGAGAGATAGATAATAAATAGCTGATAGATGATAAGTGGGTAGGTCAGATACACACTCATCAACTTAAATGATTTTTTTGTAAAATTCAAAGGAGATGGGGATTTAGTTCCTTTTATTGTGACAACTCTTCTAATGTTTCTTGGCCAATTAATTAATTATTGAATTTTCATTCTATCCTAGGGCTATGTTGGAAAGGATTATTATAAATGTAAATATATATTTATGCCAGTGATTTATATGTACATACATATTTATATGTGCATAAATAGACACGTGCATGGATAGACATTTGTATATGTGTGTAAATGTGCACACAAATGAATACACATGATTACAAATGTAAAAAGTGGGACTAATGTGATAACAACAAACCTTTTATGTGATTGGGCTGGTTAGGTTTTTGTCAGCTTGATACAAGCAAGGGTCCTCTGGGAAGAGGGACCCTCAATTGAGGAAATGCCCCCCTCAGATTGGCCTGTAGGCAAAGCTGTGGCATATTTTCTTGATTAGTGATTGGGGGTTGTACCCATGTCTGGGCAGGTGGTTCTGGGTGTAGAAGAAAGCGGGCAGAGCAAGCTAGCAAGCAATGATATTTCATGGTCTCTGCTTGAGGTCCTGCCTCATGGAATATGGTTGGGAAGTGTAAGCCAAGTACTTCCTTTCTTTCCCATGTTGCTTTTGGTCATGATGTTTGTCACAGCAGCAGAAAGCATACAAGGGCAGGGGTGACATAATTAACCTGTAGCTCTTGCTGGTGTTTTCAGAAAGATGGATTCTTCAGGGTTCCCTTTATACAGAGAAGCTGAGAAAGGTAACTGGGGAATTATTCCAAAATAAATCAGATACTTAGACTGTACATTGGCTGTGATAATTCCTAATGCTTTTTTTTATTTAAAAAATTACTTAGGGCAAACACTAGTGTCTGGTCCTGTGCCTTGTTACGTAGACTGGTCTGGTGGTACTTTGACAGTTTCATTAAGCTCTATGGAATAATTCCTCATTGGAGCATGGCACTGCTTGTAATGGGTCTACTAGCTCCATTTCCCTTAATCATCACTCTGCTCCTACTAGCTGCCTCTGCTATGATCAGGCCAGAAGACATAAGAATGGGAATGGTGAATTTCAGCATGGCGATGAGAGCAGGCTTGGAGTGGCAAAGAATGGCCTCAGTGTTCTTAGAAAATATGCAAAAAAGAAAAGCAGCACACAACCGTGAGGAGTATGATTTAGAACCCCATTTGGAAATGTCTCTGCCGGAGGGAGGACAAGAGCAGGCTACAGAAACTCACAGAGACAGCTGACCTGAACAAGGAGGAGCTAATGAGCCCCCAGACTGATAGCTGGGAATCCAGCATTGGACTGGTTCAGACCCCCTGAACATGGGTCTCAGTTAGAAAGCCTGAGCAATCTGACAGTGGAACCAGGATGTATCCCTGGTGCACAAAAGGACTTTGGGAGCACATTCCCCATGGAGGGATACTCCCTTAATCTAGAGGCAGTAGGGAGGACCTAGTCCCTACTGCAAATGACTTGACAGATTTAGATGACCTGTCCTGGAAGGCAGCATCCTTCATGTGGAGTTGAGGGGGGGGATGGGATGGGAGGGTGGTCAGGGGCATGGAAGGGTAGAAAAGAGGGAGGGAGAGAGGGATAGAGAGGGAACTGGGATTGATAAGTAAAATAAGAAAAATAAATAAAAAAGAAATAAAGAAATGTCTATGCCTTGAATCAGTAACTGGTAGTTGCCTGTCTTTCTGAAATAGCACTTAGAAAACATTTCAGTTTTCTTCAGCATTAACTATATGAAACACTAGTGGAAGTAAATCTTACTGAAAAGTTGTCCTAATAAAATAATCTGAATGATTCAAGTAAAGAAAATCTTCCATCATTACTATTTTTCTCCTTAACCCATTTGTTTTGGTAACACTATAGGAACACATGTTTTATGCTCAGAGTATACCAAAATTTACTGTACTGAGTGATTCATTTATTTTTTTCTATTAACAATAATTTTAATATAAATCTTTTTTCTTGTTTTGGAAAATATTTTGGGGTTATTTTACTAAGTGCCTTATCCTTCCATTCTCATAATTTGCAGGAAAAAACAAAAACAAACAAACAAACATATTCAAACACCTTGAATTTCAGCCAAATAAGGCAAGAAATGGAGAAAACTGAGATTTTTCAAACCCGTCATCACCAAGGACTGTTTCCCAAGTTCCCTGTTTCGTGTTCCCTAATACAGTTGCTTTTGTCCCCCTAAATTGCAACCCCACCAGACAAATATACTGTACATTGCCTATGGTATAACAGTGACTTGACAAAGGTTATCCTGGGAAGATTATATGGTATTTTGTGCTATCAACTATAGACCATCACAATGGTTTGATGTTAGAATCCATGTGTTATGTGAGTTTTGTGTTTAGTAATGACAATAAATTCTACTGCATACAAAGGAAGCTTAACTGTGCATTTGTATTATTTACACAGAACACTGATCCTTTTCAATAGTAGTGATTGTTGATCATGGCTTTCTTCAGGGCTGGGAATATTGTGATGAAAAATGACCCGATACCTCACTCCATCACTGAAAGAAATGCGGGTCATCATGTAGTAAGGCATACAGGTATAAATAGTACACAGAGTTTTCTGAGCCCTGTCCTTTCTACCTTGTTCTCTGTCATCTCTAACAATATCTCCATTCATTATCTCAATTATGGCACAGATAAATACTACAAAGTACGTTTTATATTAAGCCCCTTCCTCATATGTAATCTTCACTAAGCCAAAGTTTAGCCCTTCTGAATTGCAACACAGTATTCTGCTGCAAGACTTTCCAGTGGCAGTGCTGGGCGATACAATTACACCCCATTGCTGGAAACACAAACCCAGCTATCAGTTTGGTTCTTCCTTGTCTTCTCTACCTTTCATGTTATAATGTAGGAATATAAGATTAGTATAGCTCTATAAATCCCACTATGATGGATCATGCACACTGCTGTCCTTCCTCAGCTTGCAATCACACGTAAATACACCTTTTAGCTTACAACCTACTTCATAGATTATTTGTCCAGAAAGTCCCTCATGAACGCTGACCTCTTCTCCCAGAACCAGAGTCTCTTCTTGACCCTATAGCACCCTCTGCTGTCTTGCACTACAGGATATGCCAGTATTCTGCAAGCTACCTGGTTAGCCTCCTCAGTTCCTGATATAATGGATCGTTTATCTCTTATCTACTGCCAGTTCTCTTCACACTCAGGATCTCTGCCTGTGTCTCAGAGTGAGAATTGGTTATTTTTTGCACAGCACTCTCAGCATATACAGATCTTTGTGAAGACCCATCTGTCTAAGCCAGCGGTTATCTGTGACTCCGACATTCTAACAACCTTTTCACAGGGAAACACAGATATTCAAACTACAAGTCAGAAAAAAATTAGTTATGAAGTAGCAACAAAAATCACTTTATGGTTGGGGGTCATCACAATATGACCATATGAGGAACTGTGTTAAAGGGTCAAAGCATTAGGAAGGTTGAGAACGAACTAAGCATACACAACTCTTTACTAGGTTTCCACTCCTTCTCTGAACTCCCTCTCTTTGGAAGATCTGCCTCACTTCTCCAACTTTAGATTTATCAAATCATGGTTCCTCTAAGAGTCATGGCTAACTATAATAAATGGCAAACTCCATTTGAAGTCTACCCCACTCCATTTTTACAAAAAGCCATGTTTACCTGCACACTGAATTACCCCTGCATAATTATGTTTTCTTTGTTAGACAGACTTTATCAACAGCATACAAACTGGCGTTCATATCTTCAGTTATAGTATAGAAAACACAACTCCATCTTACCAGCAAGGAACCACCTTATTTCCATGTTTCATTTTATATAAAAAAATTAAAATGTCATTTACAATCACTTTCTCTGGTTTCTTTCATCTTTAAGACCTCTTGTTCACAACTTTTCTATTATTTTCACTTAAAGCAGATTTTGCTGAGATCTCTAGTGATTTCCTTTCCATCCAATCTTATCTTACATGGGATATTCCGCAAAATAAACATACAGTTTAATGAATTACACTAAGCAAATGTTTTATAAGCTAGAAAAGGAAACAGAGTTTACAGCTGCCTCTGAAGCCTCACTAGATACTCTACCCTAACCCAAGTCTTCCTTTTGCTTTGCTGAAAGTGAGCAGCACAACACTGGACCATCCATCATTTCTTTGTTGTCTTCATTACCCAAGTGTGTGTCCTTAGTCATTAGGTGTTTAGTTTGAGCCATTATATATTTAGTGTGGCTTTTAATATAATCTAAAGGTCCTCCTATCTCTTCTTCCTTTTTACTACAATTTGCCTAAAAATGGCTCTTGGCTGGCATGTGCAAGGCTTCCGTTTTGATTAATATAGATTCATCATAACAACTTAGCTCATAACATTCATTCAAAGTTCTAACATTATCTTTTTTTAACCAACAAAAATCCAATTCACAACAATTATTATTCTCTTCTCTCTCTCTCTCTCTCTCTCTATATATATATATGTATATATATATATACATATACGTATATATGTATATTATTCATTTTACATAGCAACACAGTGCTCCTCTCCCACCCCCAATCAAGGGTGAGCAAGGCATCCCACAATATGGAATGAACTTCAAAAAGCTAGCTCATTCACTAGGGATACATTCTGGTCCTACTGCCAGGAGTTGCACAAACAGACCAAACTACAAGAACATACGCAGAGTTCCTGGTTATGTCCCATGCAGGCTCCCCAGCTGTTGGTCTAGAGTTGTTAAGCTCCCAGAAGTTTGGGTCAACTTCTGTGGGTTTTCCTATTATGATCTTGACCCCTCCCCACCCTTGCACAAATAATTGCTCCTCCCTTTCTTTGACTGGACTCCCTGTAACTTTGCCCAGTGCTTGGCTGTGGAGCATCTGCTTCCATTAGTTCATGGATGAAAGTTCAATGATAACAGCGTAGTCACCAATCTGATTACAGGAGAAGGCCAGTTTAGGTACCCTCTCCACTATTGCTAGGGGTCTTAGCGGGGGTCATCCTTGTGGATTCTAGATTTTTCTCCCTTGAATCAGGTTTCTCCCTAGCTCCACAATGGCTCCCTCTATTGATATATCTCTATCCTGTAAAAGGGAGAGAATGGGGGGAAGAAAACTGTTATTACTCTTGGTTGATATTTTCCTTATTTTCTTTCAGCTTTATTCATTTCTTCATTTTTTATTTGTTTTCAAGTCTGGTAGTCTGAATACTTCATATTGTTGTAATCTTTTAAAAAATTGACAAACTTTCAGAGCACTTAGGTACCCAGCAAAAATTAATCAGAAAATAAAGATAATTCTTATGAACTCCATGCCTTCCTGTTAGCAACACCCCAACCACAGAAACTGAGGTATTGCAACTGAGGTACCTACACTGACTCATTATTGTCATCACAAATTCATGGACTATAGTAGGCTTGCTCTGGATGTGATATATTGTATTAGCCTTGGCAAGTGTCTATTAGCATGTAAAAATAAACCAAATTGCTTTACTGACCCCAAGTTTCTTTGTGTTGTGCCTACTCTACTCCACCTCTCTCCTAACACCAGGTACCAGGGTTCTTCTATACTGTCTCCTTGGTGAAACCTTATCCAGGGTGTCACTTAGTTTCATTGTGTTTGTTTTCCCCTTAGACAGGATCTCCCTACGTAGCCTCTTCTGTCCAGGAATTCATGATGCTGGTCAGGTTGGCCTCAAACTCAGAGCTATGCCTGCCTCTGACTCTAGGCATGTCCCTCCATGCCTGGCTCGGTTATATCTAAACAGTATGCAGCCATTTCAAATTAACTTCTTTGAGCAAATATAATGAATTAGTTTTGTCATGTCCTTTCTTGGTGGGCAGCTTTGTCTTTTTAATCTATGGGTTAGTTGCCATCTCCCAGACCTGCCAGACATTCCTTTACATCTTCAGCTACTGAGAAACATGCTGATTAATTTGAAGTTTGTTGTCTTTATGGCCACATATCCCCTTTTAAGAATACCAGTGATGTTCCTTTTCTTTAAAATGATTAAGTGGTTACCTTAGAGTTTAAAATGGGGAACTATCCCAAGTCCACTTCTCCCAATGCTGAAGTACTTCATAGAAATATAAGTATCTACTACCATCTCAAGTAATAAATGTTTGTATTGTTGAATGAAAATCTAATTGGATAGTGTCACTGGTTATAGAAGTCTGGATTTCAATTCAGAACAAAAGAAAACATACCATACTTTACTTAAAGTCAATCATCTAAACTCACTATAAATTATTCAATGTTTTGCAAACCATCACAAAAGACAAGCAATGAACCAGTACCGGAAGATATAAAAGACAAGAACTTTAAAGTTCATTTTTGGCAGTGAGATTTAATTTCAGAGAAGACTCCTATGTTTAAGTGTGATTTCTTCACACTTAAAAACTTCAGAAAAAGTATAAATTTCAACAAATTGCTTTTAACCAGAAATCCCCTTAAAAAAAATGGGTTACTTCTTGCCTGTGTTCCAGCATCAGTA
Source organism: Phodopus roborovskii (assembly GCF_943737965.1). Taxonomy (NCBI): domain Eukaryota; kingdom Metazoa; phylum Chordata; class Mammalia; order Rodentia; family Cricetidae; genus Phodopus; species Phodopus roborovskii. Next base: position 15,213,177 of record NW_026126447.1, read on the forward strand.
AGTCTCTGAGCATGGGTCTGGATGACATAGTAAGTAGGAAGAATGAACATATTTGTTTCAGAGCTGTCTCTGTATTTTTTCCCCTCTTTACTTCTAAATTCAGTTTGGTTGACAATGCCAAGATATAAGACTCTTCACAGAGAGTTAAAATAATGTCAATCAAGCTGGCAGCTGGAAGTAGTGGGTTCTCTGAAGCCATTGCTTTTTTTTTTTTTAATGTTATGCCCATTTTCCACTTCCCAATAACTGGCACAGGGTGTGCCCTAGCATCCTCCCTGCATCTTACAAAACTCACACAGGAGGACAATGGTTGGTTTATTAGAAAAAGGGTATATTGTAAAAGATGATTATTTACTCTTTTCTCTGATCATAGCATGGTCAAACAAATCTCTATTACTTAAAGCAAGTTCAAAAAGTTGGCCCCAACAAACGCTTATTATCTTAATGCATTCATTATTATTATTTTTGTTTCTGCTGTGATCAAATACTTGACAAGAAGCAAGATGAGAAAGTTAGGATTTATATTAGATTACAGCCTGAAAGGCTACAGAACATCCTGGTAGAGAAGGAATAGCATGAGCATAGGGTAGCTACTCACACTGCATCCAGTAGACAGGAAGTGGGCTAACTATAAAACTTCAAGGCATAATCCTCATGATCTGCTCCCATCAACAAGGCTCTATTTCTTAAAGATTCCACAGCTTTCTGAAACAGTTCCCAGATGACTGCCTGAGAATCTCATGTCCCACCCACTCGATCTTACTTTCTGGGTAGGGACCCTCCACTGCTGCCTCTACTCTACACACCCCTGCCATCTGAGAATGTATCCTGAATATCTCCTATGACTCCTAAGGATCGGGTGTGAGAATCTTTTAACTTCATAGAAGTTCCAATGCCAAATTCAAATAACACTGAGTTGCACCAAGACTGAGCTGTAAGCTTCATTTAGCTACTCTATAACCTGATAAGTTGGGATGATAGCAAATAAATCCAAATACTCAACATAGCAAGGACCAGAAATCCATACCAAGAAACAATACCAATGACTTAACTCCAAAAGCCACATCACAAAAACATGGATGACCAAGATAATCCATCTCCTCTAAAATGAGCACTCCCTGAGAAAAGCAACATAGATGATCTAGAAGATAATGATTTCAAAATAGTAGTAATAACTATGCTCAAGGAGCTATGAATACATACAAGGTAGAAAAATGTAAACATGCTCATAAAATAATGAAAATTATTCAAGATGTGAAAATGGAATTTAACAATGAGACAGAATATCTAAAGACAAGTCAAAATGAAATAAAATGTAAAATGAAAAATTTAGGGAATCAAATAAAAATCTCAGAGGAAAGTCCCACTGGTGGAATGAATCAAGTGGAAGAGACAATATCAGGCCTTTAGCTAAGGTAGAAAAACTGGATCACTCTGTCAAAGAAAATGACTTTTAAGTAAGTAAGTAAAAAATAAATAAATAAATGGAACTTGCAAGAACTCCAGAACAATATAAAATAACAAAACCTACTAATCATAGATATGGAAGGAAAAATCCAGGTCAAAGGCACATAAAATAATCTCAATAAAATAATAGAACAAAATTTCCTAATTCTAAGTAAAGAAATGCCTATCAAGATGCAATGGCATATAGAACAACAAATGGACAGGACCCAAAACAAAGTCCCCATTTCATATAATAGTCAAAACACTAACTGTACAGAACTACGAAAGACTACTAAAAGCTGTAGGAAAGGCCAAGTCACATATAAAGCAGGCCTATTAGATTATCAGCTAATGTTTCACTGCAGATTTTAAAAGCTAGAAACTTGGTCTAATGTTCTACAAGTAAGGAAAATCAGCAGATACCAGACAGACTACTATGCCCAGCAAAAATATCAGTCATAATCAAAAGAGAAAGGAAAATTTCATGTGGTAAAAGTAAATTTTAGGAATTTACAAGCACTAAACTAGCTCTACAGAAGATACAGAAAGTAATTGTTAGGTTTGAAGAGAAGGTTAAATGCTCCTACAAGGGAACATGGAATCAGTAAATAATTTTAGGAAAATTAATGAATGGAGGTCTAAAAAACCAACCACAAAACAATCAAATGACATGAAAAAGACATTGCTCAATAATATCTTCTCATATTTAGTGGTGTCAATCCTCTAATAAAGAAATATAGATGGCAGAATGGATTACAAAGCAGAATTCATCATTTTGCTATTTCCTAGAAATACACTTCACCATCAGAGATAGACACTACCTTCGAATAAAGGCATTGAATAGAGTATTCTAAGCAATTGGAACTAAGAAATATCAGGTGCAGCTTCAATGTATGACAAAGGAAACTTTAAAACAAATCTATCTAGAAGAGATAAGGAGGGATACTTCATACTCATTAACAGATTCATTCAGAGATGAAGATATAGTTCAATAATTAAGATCACGTAGGTCTCTGAAAGAACCTGGAACTCTATTACCAGCATCTACTACAGGCAACGATCATCTATAACTCTAGCTTGAAGGGATCTAATACCCTCCTCTGATCTCTATAAGCAATTCATTTGCACTCTTCTGGTTCACAGCTATCCATATATGAAAGATATCCATACATAAAATATTTTTAAAAAGGAAAAATGCACCAAGAAGATATTATAGTCTTAAAAGTGTATCTATCATACAAAGGGGTTCTCAGTTTAATTAAAATACTATTAGATAAAAATCTACATATTAACCAAAGTACAGTGATAGCAAATGACTTTAACATCCCATTCTCCCCAGTAGACAGGACACTGAGGAAAAAAATAAATAAATAAACTCTGGAGTTAATGACATTACAAGTCCAATGGCCTTAACAGATGTCTCTAGAACATTGTTCCTAAACACTAAAGAATGCATATTCTTTTCTGCAGCTCATAAAACTTTCCCCACAATCGGTCAAAATTAGGACATAAAACAAATCTCAACAAGTAGAGAAAATTGAAATAACATCTTCCATGTTACATGACCACAAAGGAATATAGGTAGACAATAGAATTGACAAAAAGTACACACACTCAGGGAAGCTAAACAACACACTAGGTAGAAATCTAGAAGGAAATTTAAAAATTACTATAATTGAGTGGAAATAAAAGGACAACATTCCAAAAACCTGTGAGACATATTGAAAGTAGGCCTAGTTGAATGTCTATAGCACTAGCTACATATATAAAAATGTCATCTGTAATAAAACACCTGAAGGCCTTGGGAAAAAAAAAAGAATAAATAACAGCCCATAAAAGTAGATAGGTAGAGATAATCAAAATCAAGGTTGAAATTGATAAGAATCACTGAAATGAATAGTTGGTTCTATGAAAAGATAAATAAAACTGACAAAATTTTTGCCAAACTAACTATAAGAAAGAAAATGCTAAAATTGAAATAATGCCTTTAATCCAGCACTTGGGAGGAAGAGACAGGCAGATCTCTATGAATTTGAGGCCCACTTCATCTACAGAAATAGTTCCAGGATAGGCTCCAAAAAGCCACAAAGAAATCCTGTCTCAAAAACAAACAAAAAGAAAATACATTAAATAAATAAATTAAAAAATAAAATTAGAAATTAAAAGGAAGATAGTACAACTGTCATATAAAGAATTCAGACTGTCAAAATAAATTTTTAAAGTCTATATTTCATCAAACTAGAAAGTTTTGACAGTGATTGAATATGTGGGTGTGTGGGTGTGTCCTACATAATCAAATCAAGATGAAGTATGAAGTAGTAAATAATTTAAGTAGATCTATAGCATACAATGAAGCAGAAGCAGTAACTAAAAGTCTCCCAATTTAAAAAAGGCTTTGGCCAGATGGATTCAGCACAGAATTCTATTAAAAGTTCAAAAAAACCTAAGACCAACACTCCCTAAATTATTCCATAAAATAAAAAAGAAGAGCAAAATTTCAAATTACTTTTAAGAAACCAGTATTAACTACATATCAAACTTGATAAAGACCTAACACAAAAGAAAACTGTAGGCCAATATCCCTAGTTATCATAGATCCAGAAATTCTCAGTAAAATATCAACAAATTGAGTTCAAGAATATATCAAAAAAATCATCCAGCATGATCAAGTTGGCTTCATCTCAAGGATTCGTGGATGAGTCAATGTACACAAACCAATAAATTTAATCTACCACATAAATAGACTAAAGGACAGAAACCACATGATCATATCAATAGATGTAGAAAAGGCTTTTGACAAAATGCGTCATGCTTTCATTATAAAAGTCCTAATAAGGATACAGGTGACACAGTTTGACACAATAAATTCAGTATACAGTAAGCTCCCCAACAACATCATCCTAAATGGAAATAAATTCAAAGCATTTTCACTAAAATCAGTGACAAGCCAAACCTGTTCAATATAGTGCTTGAAGTCTTAACCACAACAATAAATAAAATGTAGTAGATAAATGGAATACAAATAGGAAAGTAGAAAGTAAAAGTATCCTTATATGCAAATGATGTAATTCAATACATTAAAGACTCCTCTAGAAAACTCCCACAGCTAATAAACACAATCAGCAAAGTAGCAGGATTCAGATATTAATATACAAAAAACAGTATACTTCTTATATATTAATAATAAACAGAGAGAAAGAAATTTAGGGAAACATCACTCATAATATTTTCAACAACATCAAAAATTCTTGGAGTAATGAAGGACACATACAATAGAAAAATAATCATAAATTCCATATGTAAATACAAAACATCTTGAAAAAATCCATAAAAATAAAATAATAAATAATAAAAATTCTACTGGAGGTACACCATTTCAGATTCCAAGTTTTACTACAAGGTTATAATAATAAAAACTGCATGGTAGTGGCATAAATCAAATACAGTGATAAATGGAATTGAGGTCCCACATATAATCTCATACTTCTAGAGTCACCTGAGCATTGATAGAGTCCCAAAATACACACTGAATTAAAGAAAGCTTCTTCAACAAACAGTGCCATCCAATCTGGGCAGCTACATAAAGAGGAATGAAATTAGATCGTTATCTCTCAACCAGTTCAAAACTCAACTCTAAATAGACCAAGCATCTCAACATAAGATATGATACCTTGATGCTCATAGAGGAGACAATAAATGTGAACCTAAAGACACAAGGAAAGGTTTTCTAAACAGGATCCTAGTAGCAAAGACATTAAGACAAATAACTGACTATTAGAATTCCATAAATTTGAAAGCTCCTGTATAGAAGACATCATCATCCAAGAGAACAGGGAGCCTACACAATAAGGAAAAACTCTTAATTCACTATAAATCAAGCAGAGTGTTAGTATTTAAAATATAGTGAAAACTCAAAACCCTAAATATCAGGAAACAACTGACCTTATTTAAAAATGGGACATGGAATGAAGCAAATAGTTCTCCAAAGATAGAATACAAATGTCTGGGAACATTTGGTATGGTTGTATATACCTTTCATTTCATTATTCTGTAGGCAGAAGAAGGATGGATCTTTTTTAGTTTGAGGTCAGATTGGTCTACATAATAATGAATTCTAGGAGAGAAAAAGCTACACAAGGAGGCACTGTGTAATTTGCCTTAAAAAGTGAATAAAAATATTTTTTTACAAGTTTAATATTCTAGCCATCGGGGAAATACAAATTAAAACTACTTTGTGATTTCATCTTATCCCAGTCAGATGGCTAAGATTTAAAAACAACAAATTATGACAAATGCTGGTATGGATATAGGGAAAGGGAAACACTCACTGCTGATATGCAAACTGATGCAGTCATTATGGAAATCAATGTAGAATTCCTCAGAAGGCTAGTAATATATCTACCATGTGATCTTGGACTATTGGGTACATACCCAAAGGAATCTATATCCTATACTAGCGTTGGAATATTCGGCATATGCCCAAAGGACTATATATTCTCTATATGGCTGTTGATCATATACTCAAATGGCTCTTATATTATATACTATCCTTGGTCTATTGAGAATATACTCAAAGGAATCTATATTCTATCCTTCTCTTAGGCTATTGGGCCCAAATATCTCTATATTCTACCACAGAAATTCTTACTCATTTATATTTATTCATTATATTATATTATATTCATAATAAATGGAAACAACCTTGATGTACATGTCATTCTGTAAATATGTTTCCCTTATTGGTTAATGAATAAAGCCCTGTTGGCCAATAGGATAGCAAGACAGGCGGGACTAAGAGACTAGGAGGAGGGAGGGAGAAGTAGGGAGGAGATTCGAGATGGAGGACTGAGAGAGAATAATGCTAGGGCCACTCTCCAGTAAGATAAGACCACGTGAAAATACTTAGATTAATAGAAATGGGTTAATATTTAAGACAGAGCTAGACGATGAGAAACTATAACTGGCCTACAGCTTTATATCTAATACAATGTCTCTGTGTTATTTGGGGCTGGCACGGTGGTAGGACCAGACCGGCAGGGAAAAACATACTCTAACACAACCTAAATGTTTACCAGCTGATGAATGCATAATGAAGTTGTGGGACATTAACATAATGAATATTATTCAGCTGTTAGGATTAACAAAATTTTGAAAATTTTAGGTAAAATTCTTGGAGCTAGAAGCAATCATTCTGATGGGTGTAACCCAGGTGAGAAAGACAAATGTGTAATATTTTCTAGATTTTGGGAATGCTAGCTTTCAATCTCTCTAAGGAGGGAAAGTGAAATAATGGAATAAGAATGGTTGACTGGGATAGGAGATGGAAGGACAGAGTAGAGGGCAAGATAAAGGGTAGACTACAGGGAGGGATAACTAACATTGAAGACTTTTGAAAAAAAAAAGCCATATGGAAACCTGCTACTACATAAGCTTCCTAATATATATATATATATATATATATATATATATATATATATATATACACATATAAAAATAGTTCAATGGATTTTACCTTATAATGAGGCAATAATGCCCATACTAATGATACCACTAGCTAACAAAAAATCCATTGTCAGGAATAAATGACCTTTTTTGGAGGATAGCGAGGACTCATTGACCCATCAAACAATATAGGCTATTTCCATAGCTTTTGGTTATTTATCCCACAGGACTTGGTAGTACAACCTTATTACTGAAAACATCTAACAGAGGAGAAAAGTAACTATCAATCTTATCCAGCTGTGAATTATATAATATACAATAACAACTGCCCTGGAAAGTTATTCCCATTGGTACAATAGTGGTATGGATGCCATGGGAGTAAACAACCACCTTCTATTTGACCTGTTACACAAGGCAGAACCTACATTTGCACTTTTATCATGGCAAAACAAAACAAAACAAAACAAACAAACAAACAAAAAAAACCCTATGGCTAGAAAAGTCTTAGGATCTAGACAAAAAACTGATACTATTATTCTGCTAAATATTAAACCAGTTTCTAATGACTTATTGTTATATGCATAGATCAGTGTATCTGACAACCATTATCAGAAAAGCTTCTTTTGCTGTGGATGACAATTAACACAGAGATCCACAGCTGCTCAATATGTAGCAAACAAAAACTATGGAATGATAAAACTCTAAATTGGGCATCTATATAAAGCTCCCTTCTTTCCCCCAGGCAGGGGATTATCGAGGAAGAGGTGGGGGTATGAAAAATTTTAAGAGCCAGAGGCACCAAATGACTAAAGAGAAACTGTTTCCTGCATTCAAAAAGGCAACTGAACAAACTCAATGAAGTTGTGACAGTATGTGCAGAACCAATACACACTCAAGTGATAAAAATCCCAGAATTGTGGGGAGTAGTTGTACACAAAATCCCAGCCCTAGATTAGAAGCTATTAGCAAATGACAATTAAATGAAGGAGAATCAGTTTTCTTTAAAGGCATAGACTCTAGTCGGTCAGCCATGCTCCAGTGGATAACTCCACACCCAAGAGTATATGAGCAAAGCAAATTGAACTAAATGGGTTTTAAGAAATATGTAAGCTGAAATAGAAACCAATGTTTCCCTTTCCATTTTATACAAGGACATTTTTGTGGTTTAGAAGAAATATCAAACCTCTGGATTGTCAGATTTGTCACTCTAGGTTCATTTTGCTCCTGCAATTTATTTGGCATGGAAAGTCATTTTTATGGATTAACTCTTTTATTTTTTAGCATTCCTCTTTAATAGCCCACAGGAATCCTCCATAGTCTAACCCTCACTTTGTTCAGGTCACATTTGCTGGTTGGCCAAGGTTGCCTTTTCTGTTCTCTGTTCTTTCAAACACTCTTTCCCCCTGTGGCCACTCTGAGTTCCTCTCCCTCAAACACTGCCTCTTTTATTTCACAGGGTAAAATTCAGGTTATCTCTGAGTATGGATGGATGAGGTATGAGGAAACTGGAAGAATGTTCAGTCTATGTTGATAAAATCCACATTGGTAAAATTCCAACTGCCTACCAGTAAATAGAGGAGAATTTCCCCACAGTCATGACTCCTTTTTCCTCCATGTGCAAATATTTAAGTTACAGGTGACATGGTTTTAAATTGATAGCTGAGGGTACTCTAAGTATCTAGCAAGCAGGTGCCACACATTTGATAATGTAAGAATTTTGCCCATTAACTACTTGTTAGTCAGATACAAAATCAATATTGTATTTACCAAAAATTTAAAAAGTAAATACAGTAGTGGAAATAAATGCAAAATAACAGAAAGGAGTAGAGCAGGGACAATCTCACCTCTGTCACTAACTAGATTTTGGACAAATGAGAAAATTTACTTTGGCACTCGAATCTTTATTTTTTTCCACAGTGTATTGTGGGAAAAAGCATCAGCAACTAAGATGTGAGATAAAATCAAAGGGACACTGGATAAATCACTGCTAATCAGGTTGATTATAATAGTCTGGGTTACAAGGCAATTTTTCTACCCATGGATCTCAAAAATAGGTTGAAATGGAGGAGCACATTCTTTGAAGATGACAAGTATCACTTAAGAACATTGCTATGGCTGTGAAATACAAATAAGAAGGTGGCAGTGGGCATTTGCCTTATATGACAAACACCATAACCAAGGAAGCTGATAAAAAAGAGTTCATTTTGTTTGTTTGTTGGTTGGTTTTGCAGTGCCAGAGTCCATTACCATCATGCCAGGAAGCATGGCAGCAGGCAGGCAGGCTGCTGCAGCAGTCACTAAGTGCTTACATCCTTATCCACAATGAAGGGGGAAGAGAGAAAGTTAACTGGAAATGGCATGAGCTTTTAAAATATCAACATCCACTTCCAGTGATACACTTCAACAAGGACACACCTCCCAGTCCTTCCCAAATAAGTCTACCAACTGGAAACTAACTATTCAAACGTAAGAGCCTGAGGGGGCCATTCTCATTCAAACCGTCAGAGCTGTAAATGCTAGTTTTATGCATCTATGAGATTAATTATTAATGATGATGAGACACAATGCAGAGTTCAAGGGTAAGAGGCTAATGGCCAGATAGCGTTTGTGTAAGGACATCGGTCAGATCAACAGGGACTAGAGTTTGGCTTCAGCATGTTGGCTCAGTAAACACAAGCCTGGAGTAAACCAAGGGATGATTCAGAGCCACTAAATTTGCTTTTTAAAAAAATAGATATACAAGCTCATAAGCAGGCCTCAAACAAATATCCCAACATTTGCTATTTAATTCCCTATAAGAAAAGTAAACTTCTTAAGAGAGTGAAATAAAATTCAGGAACTAGTGGGCTCATTAAAGAGCAAGTATTACCATATAATGAACCTTTATCTGCTGCTGAAATTGACTTATGCACAGCATCTGGCTCAACACTGCACAGATGATTCAGCATCTCTATCAGACAGTCACTTTCATTGAATCATCTTATTGTTTTCCTTTCCACTTCCCTTCCATTGCCATGTTTATTTTCTTTATCCCTTCTTCCCCTTTTCATGGCATTTTAAATTTAAGGAGGAGCATGTATCCTTTCACATGTAAAAATTGTGGCATCCAAAGCTGACTTTTGAGGAAAATGTAGAATAAACCTTTCACTACAGAAACTCTGGTCAAAGAACATTCCATGTGACAAAGAAGTTTGCTAAGCACAGTATTCTTCACCCCTCAAGTCTCCTGAGACATACCACTTTTGGAAAATGATGTTTCTGTTTGAGACAGACAGCATTTACACTATGCCTCCCAAACCTGGATTAGAATAAAACTATCTCCTCTGTAGTCTGTGACTCTGTTTAGAGGTGGAAGGTAGCGGGACCTCCAGCTTTGGTTGTACAAGTTGTCAAGTATGAGGCAATGTCCCATCCTCAATGACCATAAGTTCTGCTGATGCCTGGCTAGCTAGCTGGTACCTATCATTGCTTGGGAAAACAAAAACAAAACAAAACAAAACAAAAAAAAAAAAAAAAAAAAAAAAAAAAAAGAAAAGAAAGAAAGAAAGTTACACACCGATATTTATGACAGATTCTTGTTTAGCTTAGAATAACCAAAAATTTCCCTGATATTAAAGAAAAACATATCAAACATTCATGAGCAACGGCTCATAGAGTCTAGAGTTATAATGCTAGTAATACATCACTATTTAAATTGAAACCATAAAATTAAGGCACAAATTTTCTAATTTCATTTTATTTAGTTTAGAAACAATCATATTTTACATATCAACCCCAGTTCCCTCTCCCTCCCACCAACCATCCCATCCCACTCCGCATCCAATCCCTAAGGAGGGTAAGGCCTTCCATGGTGGATCATCAAAGTCTGCCACATCATTTGGTCGAGGGCCGACACTAGGGATAAACACTGCTTTTGCTGTCAGAGGTCCCATAGACTTCCCAGGCCTCCTAAATGGCACCCACATTCAGAGGGCTTGGTTTAGTCCATTTCTGGTTCCCCAGGTTTGTGACTGGGGTCTCCATGCTCTCACTTGGTCAAGTCCACTGTTATTGTGGGTTTCTCCAGTATGGTCTTGATCCCTTGCTCCCTCTCTACAACTGGATTCCAGGAGTATGGCTTAGTGCTTAGCTGTGTGTCTGTTTCTGCTTCCATCAGCTACTGGATGAGAGTCCTAGGATGGCATTTAAGGTAGTCACCAATCTCATTATAGGGGAAGGGCATTTAAGGTAGCCTCTCCACTATTGCTTAGATTCTTAATTGGTGTTAACCTTGTGGATCTCTGGACATTTCCCTAGTGCCAGATTTCTCTCTAAATCTATAATGGTTCCCTCTATTAAGGTATCTCTTTTGTTGCTCTCCTCTATTCTTCCCCAGACTTAGTCTTTCTGTTCCCTCATGTTCTCCTCCCCTCTTCTCTATTTCCTCCCTCCCTCCCCTTCCCCATGTTCCCAATTTGTTTAGGAGCCCTTGTTCCTTTCCCCTTCTCCAGGGGGACCATGTATGTCTCTCTTAGGGTCCTCCTTGTTCCCTAGCTTCTCTGGCAGTGTGGATTTAGGTTGGTAGTCCTTTGCTCTATGTCTAATAGCCATATATGAGTGAGCACATACCGTGATCATCTTTCTGTGACTATGTTACCTCACTCAGGATGTTTTTTTCCAGTTCCATTCATTTGCCTGCGGATTTCAAGATTTCATTGTTTTGTTGTTGTTTTAGTTTTTTTCCCCGATGAGTAATACTCCACTGTACAAATGTAGCACATTTATTTTTTTAATCCATTCATCGGTTGAGGGGCATCTAGGTTGACAAGTAGAAGATTGCAGATAGGTCCATATCTGTCACCATGCACAAAATTTAAGTCCAAATGGATCAAAGACCTCATCAACATAAATGCAGCCACACTGAACCTCTTAGAAGAGAAAGTGGGAGGTATCCTTGAATGAATTGGTATAGAAGATCACTTCCTGAACAAAACATCAGTAACATAGACCTTGAGATCAACATTTAATAAATGGGACCTCCTAAAATTGAGAAGCTTCTGTAAGGCAAAGGACATAGTCAACAAAACAATAGCAGGCCACAGAGTGGGAAAAGATATTCACTAACCCCACATCTGATAGAGGGCTGATTTCCAAAATATACACCAAATAATACAAAGAAAATGTGGAGGCACAGAACTAAATAGAGAATTCTCAATAGAGGAATCTAAAATGGCTGAAAGACACTTAAGAAAGTGCTCAATATCCATAGTCATCAGAGAAATGCAAATCAAAACAACTCTAAGATACCATCTTACACAAACCAGATTGACTAAAATAAAAAACACCAATGACAGTCTATGCTGGAGAGGGTGTGGAGAAAGGAGTACACTCCTCTCCATTGCTAGTGGGAGTGCAAACTTGTACAACCAGTTTGGAAACCAGTATAGTGGTTTCTTAGAAAATTGTGAATCAATCTTCCTCAAGATCCGGCAGTTCCACTCTTGGGCATATACCCAAAGGATGCATATTCCATATTCATATAACAAGGGCATGTGTTCAACTATGTTCAAAGCAGCATTGTTTGTAATAGCCAGAATCTGGAAGCAACCTAGATGCCCCTCAATCAAAGTATACAATTTCTAAGCCACACTAATGTCACTGCAACTGCTTCATGGGCACATAAAATACCAGTTACCATCCTAGGCAGCACATTTCCACCAGAACAACATGTTGTGAGGTAGAGTTCTACTTGCTAGAAAAAAAAATTATTAGATCTGGGACAGAATAACTGGGGACATTGCTCATAGCCTAGGAAAATCCTAAAGATTAACGTCTCTGGTTACTTTTTTGACTGCATTATTTGACATGGAAAGCCTGCCCACAATTCCCTGGATGGGGTCCTGAACTATGTAAGTTGAGGAAGAGAACTGAAAAGAGCATGTTTTAGGCATCTTCTCCTTCTTGAATGTGGGTGCAGTGTGGCCAGGTGCCCCAAGTTCTTACTACGTGGTTTACCCTCATGGTAGTATAACCTAAAATTGTGAATTAAATTAAACACTTTTCCCCTTAATCTTCTTGTGTCAGGTTATTTTATTACAGCAACAGGAAAAGGAAATAACATCTACCACAGTTGTCACATAGGGTCACTGGCAGGGGAAAAATTAGGAGGAGAATATAGACCAGAAACCTTGCCCTTGATAGGTAGCTCAGAACAATTCTACTCCAACAAAGGGAAAGAACAAAACCTTCATAACTAGATTCCGCAAACACCCCAGATCCTTAGAGAAAGGCTCTGATACAAACAATGAGTTTGGAGGCCAGAAGAGCCCTGCTTCTCACTGGTCAAGAATAACACATGGAAAGCTGCAGTTCTGACGAAATTATAATGTGGAAATCAAGTGTTGGGGATTCATTTCCTCCTACCCTGGAATTGGAGACTTAGTGCAATTTCAGTCAGACATCTCAGAAACTGATAAACCTAGTACAGGTAACATTAGGTATAGAAACTGGACCTCAACAACAATTACAACAACAAAGCACATTTTATTTAATTCTTAAAATCACCCTACAAGAAAACCACAGAACTAAGAAAGTCATTTCAAGTTTTACACTAAGGCAATCTAGACACTATACTATGAATGAGACTTATAATAACTTGAATATTTTCTAAAGCAATTTTCTGTGACCTGCCTCGCTCCTACGTGACATGGTCACAGATGCATGTCAGTAGCAACCATCAAAGAAAAATTAGCAAACATAAGTCATGTTTTAAACAACTGGTTTCCAACTCAGGCAAGATGGTGCTGAGTCAGCACTGTTCTGCTTTATGATTAAGAACAAGTGTCACAGATTTGGAATCCAATTCTTTTGACATGTGGGACATCAAACACTGGTTTGTAAGCCATCAGTATCTCAATATTCTAACTGTTCAGCCTATATATGAAGCCTCATATGCATCTGAGACAAAAAAAAAGAACTAATGTCCTAAGTTAAATCCAAACAATACTATTAATATCCTACCATATCAATAATTGCAACCCCCATATTTAAGCCTAAAACCAAATACCAAAAATATACAGGGCGATAATGCAGATTTCTGAAACTGATAAGCAGTAAGAGGAGGGAGACTCAGACCAATATGCCACCTCCATCAGCCTCAGGAATTCCTTTTAGAGACCTCCACTCAGGTAAACCATGATAATCATTTTAATTAACATTTTTTGGACAATTCCATACATGTTTTAAGGTACTTCAATCATATTTACTCTCTCTAGTCTCTTTTGTCTTCCTCTTATGAACCCTTCTTCCAAACTAGTTTCCTATTTCCACCTTACTTTCATGTCTTTGTGTGTATGTGTGAGAGAGAGAAAGAGAGTGACACACAGAGAGGCAGAGACAGAGAGGGAGAGAGAAAAAGACAGAAAGAGAGGAAGGGAGGGATAAAAAGACAGACAGAGAGGAAGGGAGGGAGGGAGAGAAGGAGAGAATGAGATGTAGCATGGCAACCAAATGACCCAGAAACTGATTTGGGGGTTCAAAGTTCAAGCTGAATATCAGAAAAAGCAAAGTAGCTAGCCACTGGCTTCTTACCTTTACCTCATATTGAATGTCTGATTCATGCATAAACCTCAGACTACTGCCCCTCCTCAGCATGGCTAGAGATTGAATGCCTCTCTAAACCCTTGCTTCTGTCTTATACACTTCCCTAATGTTGGGATCAAAGGTGTGTACTATAATTCTCTTTTAGGCTGATTCACTCTTGTGTAGATCTTGGTGGCCTTGGAGTCATAGAGATCCATCTATCTTTTAATCCTGAGTTCTAGGATTAAAGTTGTGTGCCTGGCTTCTATATCTTGTGGCTGACTTTGCTTTCTGAATCCCCAGTCAAGCTTTAATAAACCATAAACAATATATCTAGAGAGAGAGAGATTAATTAAGTTGTTTGCATGAGCATGGATAGGTGGTTATTTCTCAATCAAGTATAACTCATCAGTTATGGCATTGATGATGCCTCCTCCTCCCCCAGAGACCTTAACTGCAGGTAGTGAAGTTAAACTCAGTGAAGGGTAGAGCTTTATGATCCCCTTTTCCATGCATGGCAGAAAGTTGAAAGACACAATCTTGTGCAAGTAACCATTGTTCATGAGTACAGTAATTGTGCCATGTTTAGAAAACTATGTCAGAACACTCTTCCCCATCCTCTGGTCCAACATTCTTTCTGTCATCCCTTCCACAATGTTCTCCAAGTCTTTTGAGAAGTCATATAGATATGCCAATTGTGATGAACTCTCAATTGTCACTTAGTTTCTGTACTTTGGTCAGTTAAGACTCTCTGCTGTAGTCACCATGCATTGCAAAAGGGGACTTCTTTACTTTGGCTCAGAGAGACACTATAGGCAGAAGTATAAATAGTCAACAGTTTAATCACCACAACATGTCCATTTAGCAAGCAACAGTAGTAGCTGCCAAACTGTGACTTTATGACCTCTCAGCTATGGGCTGTAGACCAGATTTGCAATTCCATGTATTAATTCTTTCCTGTGGAATAGGTCTCAAATCCAATCAGAAATCAGTTGGCTAGTCTCATAACTTTATACCATCATTCCACCAGTGGGCACATCATGCCTGGCAGTTCAGTTGCGTAGCACAAAAATCACATCCTTGATATCACCATGAAAAAGAATTTCACAGCTGCACAATCCATTATAAAGCAGAATTGACTGGAATTTATTAAAGGGGACTATAAACATAGATTTAAGCACTGGTATGTATGGGGGGGTTATAGAAAGAAAAACACTCAAAGAAAGGATAAGACATATCAAAGTATGCATGGGTCTTCTCTAAATAGAGCCACATGTCATTGTCTTTACAATCACCACACAGATAATCCTGATTTGTTTTGAACTTAATATATTTAAAGGATTGTGAGGAATTTAAATGAGATCACAGAGTAGTTTCTGAGGCATACCAGGCAGGATACTGTAGATAAGATAGAACCCCACATTGAAAGAGATGCATGGAAATTTCAGACATGTTCACTTTAAACAAAAGTTAATAGTCTTGTTTGTGAGCTTCCCAGAAAGGGTCTGTGAATGGGTAAGGCCATGCTTAAAAGTCATGCAGGCTTAGGCATTACCATGGTTCATTGCCCTTTCAGATTCTTATTTGAAAACATCTTTATGTAAAAGGCATATTATCTCTATGCAGACAATCTTCCTATCAACTGTGGTTAATCATGCTGGAATTCCTGATTCAAGGCTGGAGAGAGACTTCAGCCAGACTCTGCAACAAGGGTATTCCTTTCCTTCCTGTGTCACAAGTTTTCCTGTCTTTTTATCCTGCCTCAGAAGTACAGACATTGCTCTCTGCTGTCTGTCAGCAAAAATCACTTTCTTCTCTGTTTTCATTTCTCAAATTATCAAGGATTAGTTTAAGATTACAGGAGAAAGTTTTAATTAAAAATAGACTGAGTGGATTAGTGGAATAGACAGGGAAATGGAACAGGATATAGATGCTTAGTGAAGTCCATATTCACTTTATAAGACACATGAACCACACCACATTTTCTTAAAATTCCAGAAATTTCCAATTCTTTAACTCACTTTTAATTTTCTTTCATTTTTAATTTAATATACCTTCACAATATTTCATTAAAGCACCATATTCAATTGATTTTCTTATAAACTCTCTATATAAAATGTTTTGTGTAATATATACAGACTTGATAGAACATTGTTAGTAAGAAAAGCCAATAACATTAGGGGAGGCATATCTGATTATGAAAATATGAATTACCTTTTGTTATTAATAGGAAAAATTCAGATTATTTTTGAAAAATTTTGGGAAAAAAGATAATATAGCCTTACCAAAAGGAAGCTATTCATGACAATGAGGAATGTTGCTCATAGAGGGATTTACTTCTCTACAAAGTGAATGATATATTACGAATAGGAATATACCATGCTGTGAATATTATTAATAGGTGCCTAAATCCTAAAGCTGAAACAGATAATTGAATATTTGAAGAACTGCCATACAAAATAAATTATCTACATGCAACTTATTTTTGGTTAATCATTTCTTTCTATTTTCTATCATGTTACTTATTTCTTCATATTATCTGTATAAGTTACACAAGTCTATGATTCGCTGAATTTTACTTATCTTGGGGATGGAGTTCAGTGTTATCATTGTTATCAAAGAGCTTATAAGTTGTTGAGAGTGGGAAGTTGGGGAAAAAAAGATACCTTAAAACATGGGTTAGGAGAGGAATATGCTGCAGTAATGTGAACTGGTACTCTGGAAAAGTCATTCCTATGTTAATGACTCTACAAGGCTGACTGTAAATTCATGATTGTGGTGCACTGAAACATTGCAGGCAGATCCAAAATCAAAGTTACCTTCAGCTCTCTTTTAGTCTGTTAATGGACATTCATTGCCCACCCCTGTGCCTGACCTAACTTCCTTTTAACAATTAGGTGAAACTTTAAAAGAATGTATGCACTTAACAGAAAGCAACCTCCCCTTGCTCAAAAGCCAAGACTGTTATCAGATAACATTTAAAGTCTATATCATAATTTATCTTGTTTTGTTCTAACCCATCTATTGCAAGTTTTCACAATATATTTGAAAAATGCCCGGATTTATGATTTCTTTTGTTTTGTGGCTTTAAACTTTCATGTGTCAGCTTCTACATTGGAACACATTATAAAAGACAAGCTGAGTCCATGTTCAGATCCCATATTTGACTGCCCGAAACCAAAACAAACAGCAGCAACAAAACATCCCCATGTTCCTGTTGAGGTGAGAGCTGTGTTTTGCATCAACAGCTTGGCGCCTAAATGTGGAGTCACAAGAATGAGTCTGAGATTCAAGCATTTCTATTTTGTTAGTGACCCATTTAGTTTAACCAGAGACCTATACATGATGACTGTACTGGAGCCTGGTGGCATGAGCAGTGGGTGCACAGCTAAAGGAAGTGACTCCCTGACTATATTAGCAGCATATAGTGCAGTAGTGAAAGATAGGACTCCAGAGTCCCTCATGGAGGGACTGTGCCCATGCCTGTCTATGATGGACAAATTCTTGTACAGACCAGTGCAGATACATACAACTGCTACGAGTTTGTGACTGCAATGGTTGTGTCCTGCCCAGAATATGACATGTCACAGCTTTTCTTTTCCTTATTTTCTAATTCTTACCTCTTCTCAAACCTTCTCCACAATGTTCAGTGAATTTTAGAAAGGACAGTATAAAGTTCTGTGTAGAATGCACATTTATCCATCATCTATTCTCAGTATGTTGTATAGTTTCATAGTTTTCTTTCTGTTGCTCTAATACAACTTTGCCAAAACCTTAGGGAAGAAAGGCTTTATTTTGTTAGCTTAGGGTTTATGGTATACTATCAGTGGAAGCCAGCAGGATACTGACAGAAGAGCTGAAGCAGAGGCTCCATTTATTGCCTTCTCTCCACTGATTGCTAAGCTTCCTTTTTATACAACCCGGGATCATCAAACCAAGGGTGCCTCCAGTGAGCTGCTCCTCCCCACATCAATCACTAATGAAGAAAATGTCTCAAAAACATGCCTATGTGCCTATCTGATGGAGGTGACACTATTTTGTGTCAGGTGACCCCTTATCAATTTCACACACACACACACACACACACACACACCTATAAAAAAAATGTAACTTCCTGTTTTGTTTATCTCATATGAGCTGAAACTCATTCTTGATTTCCTGGGCTCCAAAGAACTTGGTTAGTCCTACCTTTCTGACTCTACCATCCACACCACACACAGTTTGTCTTGTAGGCTTAGGGTGGCTCATGTCACCCTTGCTGCTATTCTTGGTGGTAATCTCACAGTACTGGTGTCTCCAATATACAGGAGTCTCCACTGGAACATGGCCTGCATTTTGACTAACAGGTCTCTTTACAGACTCTGACACTGTCACATAGTGCCAAACCTAAGCTTTCCTGCATGACCCTGTCAATCTTCATGTATCAACTACAACTGGGATTGTACCTTCACCAGTGGCCTCTCCTGATCCAAAGCCTCAGATTCTCTCTGTGACTCCTTCAAGCTTGCATTCTTCATGCCAGAAAAACCTAGTATTGTTGAAGGGAAGTGAACAAAACTCCACTTAGCACAACCAAAGTTCTAATTGAGAGTCTGTATTAAGCCGGCCCATGAATGCTTAGAGAGAAATACTTCTCATAGAACAGCCTCAAATACATTTTACAGTGAACTTACACAGGCAAAGAACACAGACAAATGACACCCTAGTTGCCAGTTGTGTGTGTGTGTGGGGGGGGGGGGAGTAAAGTAAGATTAAAGTAAGGTAAGTTAAATCTCAGATGGCTCCAGCTGAGACAAGGTAGAGGACCGTTTACCCTATCACATTATCATATGATAATTTCATGATAACAAGAAATTCTTACACATCACTAAGTTTCTCTGCTAGCTTGAGATGTAGCCTTACTCCCAGCCCCCATGTGTTGACTCTAAGGAAATACTTCTGGGAAGACTTCAAGTCAATGATTAATCACAGCTGATTTTTCAGCCGCAGCTAACCAGCATCCCATTAAAGCAAAGGTTTCACTTCAGTGTTGCTTGTCTATTATTAATCACAGCTGACTCTTCAACCCCAGCTTACCAGAAACAAGATTCTTAATTCAAACACATCGCTTGTACAGCTTGTACCTCAGAGTCTTTGCAGGCCTCTCAAACAGCCCTGTGAAACTTCACAAGCCAGACCTCCAGTTGTTTGCATTGTTCACATTATCATCTGAGTTCCCACAGAACAGTCAATCAAGCTCCTAGTAATCAATGGATCTTTCACTCAAACCTCTAAAATCTTTCCATAACCTCCTTGCAAAATAGTTCCATCACAGCATGGCCACATTTTAAATACCAATTTCCATATTAGTTTGGTTTTGTTGCTGAGATAAAACACTGTTAGGAGGAAATGGTTTATTTCAGTTTAAAGGTAATTTCAGTTTAAAGGAAGTCAGGACACAACCTGAAAACTTAAAACGAAGAAGAAACCATGGAGAAATGGGACTTTTCCCCATTGTGAGTTCAGCCACCTTTCTTGTACAATCTAGGACCACCCGCCTAGGGATGGCACTTCCCACACTGGGCTGGGCCCTCCCACATCAATTATTAATCAAGAAAGGGTCCCACAGACATGCCCACAGGCCAGTTTAATGGAGGCAGTTTCTCAATTGAGCATATCTCTTCCCAGATGAGTCTAGTTTGTGTCCAGTTGACAAAAATTAACTAGCACATTCAGCCATGAGCTTCTGCATTTAACAATGCTAATTGCAAAGACAGACTTCTCTGATTAAGGCTGAAAGCAGTATCCATCCATGGGAACAAACATTACTAATTTCAAGGTAGTTTGTTGGGCTGTATTTACACAGACCTAATTAGGCAGACATGGAACCAATTTATTCAACCGTATGGTCTATTTTTATTAGAAAAATGGAGGAAGGGAACCAGGACTTTGTGATCTAAGACCACTAATATTTAATCAGGCTCTCAAGTGGTCTCAGTGTGCTAAATCAGGATTCTATCTTCTGTGCTTTCTTTGAGGTATATAACTGGAGTTGTAGGGAGAATACAGTTCCTGCAGTTCTGGGCCTAGAGGTCCCTTTTCCTGAATGGCAGCACTAATATAATCCTTCTCCAACTTCAACCCAGCCAAGCACACAAAGTCTTTCTTGTGCTTAGAATCTGATTTCTCTTTTCCTTCCTCCTCTGTCACTATCCGGAGAAAATTTTCTAATCCTAATGTCTTCAGGAAATTGATAGGCCCATCTGGATAATCTCCCTTCCTTAAAGTCAACTGTTCATTGAAAAAGTAAATATAGCTGCAGGTATAATACTCCTCTCACATCTGCAGGGAGAATAAGAAATGTTTACTACTTGACATTATTTTATCAATTAAAAAATTTAAATATTAGACCCTAACGAGGGAAACAAGCACGGTATAACAAGCCTGCAATGTGAGAAAGAGGAAATAGTAGCATGAGGCTTGGACCAAAATAAACCCAGGAAACACCATGTGAAATAACATGTAGATGGGGTCCACATATGGCGTTAGAACACTTAAGCACAGGGTTATAAGAATGCAGAAAACAAGTCAAAGGAAAAGGGAAAACCTCTGAAGGGACAAACAAGTTTAACAGGAAAGGAAATACACAATCAGAGCACAGATCTCACTGAGCAATGGCCCACATTTACATAATCATGATTAGGTAGACATCTGGTACTGATTCAATAAAAATTATAGCTTATTTTTAAAACAGAAGGGAAAGGGGCATTTGTGCTATGAGACTGCTAAACTTTAATCTTCTATAACATGAAAAAAGCTTGCATTGTCAAAAAAAGATGTCTGATTTAGAAATATAAGCTAAAGGAGTTTAACAATGTATGACCCCTCCCAAACCCTAAAAGAACTGAACAGCTGGTGATAAAGTGGGGCAGAAGGCGTCTCCTTTCTCATTATTCAATTTATATATTTGAAAATTCAGGCTGGACAAATGTGTCAACTCCATGTAGTACAAAATTATTTAAAAGAAAACATAATAATATCTATTGAATCAGTCTGTTTCAACATGTGATCAAATATACCTAACTTCAAATCTAAACAAGGAGAATTTCTTTAAATTCTATCTTAGGGAATTGAATTAATTTTGCCAATTTTGTCTTATTAATTTTCTCTGCTTCTAATTGTGACCACAATGGAATGATCTCTCTCTCTCTCTCTATCTATCTATCTATCTATCTATCTATCTATCTCTATCTCTATCTCTCTCTCATACTTATAACAGCTTGCAAAGGACCGGGGCAAGAGATGGTGAATCTCCAAATTAATTGCCTCAGAACTACGGAATAAACAGGCTACAAAAGTATAGTGATGGTAATGTGAAATGGTTAGCAAACCTTCACAGGGAAAGAAAAAGCCTTTTGGAGGCTTGATATTTAAAGTAAAAATATTTTAAGAATTACACACATCCTGAGCACTAAATGCCAAATTTCAAAATTGTCTATAAATTACAGTAAACATAGGGATTCTCTACTTTATGGTTTTAGTAAGGCAACTCAGACTTTGTTGAGTAGAGCATAATGTACTCCTCCGTGGGAACACAGTCCAAGAATGGAGTCCTGTGAGGGGAATTCTGAGTATTTGTGAGAAAACTCCAAGAAAACAAGACAAGAGTCTTGTGATCTCAGTTTCTTCAAAGCATAGAATTGCTCTTGGAATGGGTTGTTGTGCTCCTCCCAAGTGTATCACTCCCAGACAGATGTAAGTTTACTTCCAGCTGTTGTTACTCACATTCATGTATGGAAAAACATGTTTTTGCTATGTAAGGCTTGTCCTGGTGATTGAACACCTTACTCATGTGATTCTTCTTAGCCCTCAGAGTATTAAACTATCTGATGCTGGGACTAAAGTAGGTTATTGCATGATACTTTAATCCACCTAATTTTTAGGCCCCATTCTCAAAAGTCCATGCTGCCCACTAGAACAGTAAACTCTGTAAGGGAATGATATATGCTCAGGACCCCAACAAGACCAAATTCTCAGCACAAAGGAGATTTATTTCCCCCAGAGGAACAAAGGGCAGGGAATAAAAGGCAAGGACAAGAGATACAGCACAACAGAAAGGGGGAAGGGAGCAAAGGAGAGGGGGCAGGGGTATTTGCCCTGGGGTAGGGAGGACAAAGGAAAGGAGACTGAGGTGGCCCATAGGAATATGGAGGTTATAAAGGTAAAAGAGGAAACCCCCTTAGTATAAGGTGTTTAGGTTGAATTGGACATGTTAATTCGGTGAGCCAAAAGAGGGCTTTTGATTCCTGGACATCAATACTTTGGAAGCTCAACCTTGGTACTCAGCCTCGGGAGGAGGAAGTGGGCAAATATGGTAATAGACTTTGATGATTTAGCTTTAGGGATGTAATCTTTAAGCATTGCAGAGAGAATGGGGGAGAAGGGCAAAGCCTGCTGGAGCCATATTTGCCATATTCATGCTGGCTAGAGTCTCTTCACACTTCTCTGTTAATGACAACCCTGAGATTTACATCTGGTCAATGAATGATAACCAGTTTACAGTATAGGGAACATCAACCTCTACTCCTCAGGAAGTGACTGATGATAGCCCCAACATTTTCCATTGACTGGAAATTCCCCATCTGGGTCTTCTTTGTTATGTTCTGGAGTTCTCTTGCATGTTCACTCCTGCTTGTGATGTGTGTCCCAGACGCTACCCTAACCAAAGAGGATAATATGTCAGAACTCCCTCACCATGGGTATGCCTGTGTTATGGGTGCCTATTTCTTCAATTTTAGAGTTTGCTGTAGTCTTTTAAAACTTTGCTCCTTCTTTGAAATTACTTTGTATGTAGTTATGACATTTTATACATATCACAATGAAAAATCACCCAAGCTAATTTTCCATCTATCCTATATATCTTCATATATCATTTTATTTATTCTTTGAGAATTTCATATATGTGTGCAGTGTGCTTTGATCAAATCCATGACTCCTCTCCCTTTCAACTCCTTCCCAATCATGTCTTATTGCTAATTTCATGCACACTTTTATCTATTTATTGTTTTTAAAAACTCACAGAGCCCAATTAGTGCTGCCAGACTACATGTGGGTGTAGTCTCATCACAGCAGCATGGAAATCTGCCAGTGGTCATATCTCAGAAGAAAACTGACTCTCCCTGCCCTAACAGTCATTAACTACCAAATATTCTCAGCTACTATGGGGCTTCTTGATCCTTTGAGCCATTCTGTGGTGTCCTTTGAAGGACTATGGTAGCATGGATTTCCCTGAAATGTATGTAGGAAAATGAAATAAAATTATATATAGCTACTTTAATAGATGCATATTTAATAAGTACATATTCAGCTAACTTAAAAGCATTTATTGGTACTTGTTTATCTTAAACCCAGCATGGATGAATATTCTTCAATCTACACTGAACTAAAATGAAGCTAATTGAGACATCAACCTTTCTATAGCTTCTGAGGCAGTTGCTACTGAT
This sequence comes from Phodopus roborovskii, assembly GCF_943737965.1. Taxonomy (NCBI): domain Eukaryota; kingdom Metazoa; phylum Chordata; class Mammalia; order Rodentia; family Cricetidae; genus Phodopus; species Phodopus roborovskii. The sequence continues at coordinate 15,237,107 of NW_026126447.1, forward strand.
AGTCACTAGAAGCAGGAATACACTTGAAGACAAAAATCCCAGGTGTGTGAGCAAGCTTGTGGGTGATAGCTTTCTGAAGAGGTCATTGACTGAGTGTGTCACCATGTCAAGCAAAGTGTTACCATCTTCCCGAATCCCACAGAATTGTTGATCTAAAAGCCTTACTATTATATTTCTTCACAAGGCATCTCATTTAATTTCAGATTCATGGACATTTGTGAAGAGATTGTTTACTATAGGAAACACTTGTATTTCAGTCACAGATCAGTTATTTTGAAGAATGAATTTTTGATGATTTTTTTCTTTCTGATTTTTAAATTTATTATTTTACATGTCAATCTTTTTGATGATTTTTATGAGCCAGTTCAAAGTAGCATTCTTTTTATAAGTGAGTTTAATCTATTTCACTTTAGTGTTATGATTTGGATATAGTTTGTCCCAAGATTCCCTGTGTTTGTGGTTTCAAACACTCCAGTACAGAGATGTTGAGGCTATGGTATTCCCAAGGGGCAGCCCTAGTGGCAGACCCCTGGGTTGTTGAAGTCACACCCCCATAAAACATTCATGAAGTTCTTGAGTGACCATTTCCCAAGGATCAGTAGAGGGTTGTTATCTGTCTGAGCTGGGCTCCACACAGATTTTTCTGGGTTCTTGATATGTGATAACTTGCTCTCAAATGTCATCAGGCAGGATGCAGCGAAAAGAACCTCCACCAGAACTGAAATTTACTTCTTATACTAGAGATACCTAGAGAGATAAAAATCTACTAAATTTTAAGATACCCAAAGTTTATCCTCCAAAGGCTGAGTATTTTGCTTACTGGTGTCTGTCAAAACAACTTGGTATAGCTCAATGGAAAGGAAAGGTATGATTTGCCTTGTTCCAAACAAGCACAAAACAAGCAAGATTTGCTTTTTGTTTGTTTGTTTTGTTTTTCGGTAAAATAAGTAAAAAAAAAAAAAATAAGAGAGAAATAAGGTATGGGTACTTATCATGGCAATAATAGCTTGGGCACAACTGTTTCATGCTCCTTTGTAAGTGCTAATAATCTGAAGAGGACAGAAGTGAAGGAAGGGATGAAATGGGGTAAATGTAAATCCCAAGAAGTAACCAGAAATAAAATGCAAAACTAGGGCACAGATTCTTTTTTAAGAATCCTGAGGCCCCTAAGGTTAAGGCTTAGCCTGCTCAACATGTCCAGGTGCTTTGTTCAGTAGAAGGGAAGAGTCCATAGCAAGAAGAAGAATTATGATAGAAGACACTACAGAGATGAAAGGCATACAGATGTATGGCATGGTTTCACTTGCCAGTGTTGTATGTATAAGATTCACCAGTCTGACTAAAGTTTTGATTTTAGTAAATTAGAGGCTTCTTATTAAAAAGAGCCAGGGCCAAACCAGAGAGAGTTCTCAAGGCCTGGCTCTTGTTAGTCAAAGGATTATAAAGGCAAAACCAACAGAATTACAATTTGGAGAAGCATATCTAAGTCATATCCTATATGGGCACAGGCAATTCTTGATTTTGTAACACATATCCAGCAGGTGTCTCAGCCACCCAAGCAAGAAAGCATTATATACAAGAGTTTAGTAATTAGTCTGTTTAGTATTATGACCCATTACCTTGTAGGAATAGCTAAGGGAGTGAATTAGCGCTTTTTTTTTTTTTTTTTTTTTTTTTTTTTTGAGAATAACCCAACTGCACCAGGAAGTGCTCCATCTCAGGTCAGCTGACAGGGTACATTCAAGGTAGGGGCAAATCCTCATAGCATTATATAAGTTAAAAACAGTTTTGTTTTCACAAGCCCAGCACAGTAAATTTATCCCCAAAACACAATGCTCACCTTCACACTAGAAATTCTAGAACAGCCAAAGCTGTTCTAGGAAACATTAAGCAACTCATTAAGTTCTCCCATTAAGGGACTCAAAGGCAACATCAAGGTCTTCCAAGGAAGTTAACTGTAATGTCCTTCTTTAATTTGTGATGAAGAGGGGATGCTAAAGTTATCTAAGAGGTGGCATGTCCTTTGAAAAGTTATGTAAGACAAATTGACATGTACAGTGTAGCATCCACACTACCATCTGTTCCACTCATCAGGAAAAGGCCTAGAGATTTAAATAAGAGACAAAACAGCAGGTTGTTCATGCAACAGGAATGCCAGAATGCTGTTTATTGAGGGTAAAGAGTGGCTTATATACTGACTCACAGCATGGTGGAAAACAACCCAGGGTTAAAAGTGTAAGTTTTCAGGCCTAGTTCCTCCCCAGCAGATGTGTGTTAGCAAAACAGGAAGAGTACCCATAACAACTCTGGAGCAAGAAAACAGGAAGAGTACCAATAACAACTCTGGGGCAAGATGTTCCAGCCAGCAGCTTTTGGCTTGCTCAGGGTGGCTCGGGCGTCCATGAAGGGCCCCTACAGTACAGTTATTGCATGTTAGTAGATACCCGCCAACAAAGAGAAGTAAGTAAATTCTATGGGTATCTCCCTATGAGATATAAATTCTATAATTTTTATTCGAAAGACATATATTATTTCTACAGCATATTCTGTTGACTGAGTGGTTCTTTACTAGTTTTTGGATGCTCTGAGTGTACCCTACAGAAGATTCCTTTGAGATGAAGGTAATAATATTTAATGACTATGTAGTCAACTCTTTTTTTCTCATACATGAACTAGATAGAGAATTCTCTTAGTGGGTGCCATTGTAAATTGGACATAAGTCCAGGTTTATGTGAGTTTCACAAAAGGAAAGAGAAAGCCCTACAAATTCCCAATGAATCAAAATGTTGTAAATACCATTAGTTTGTCCAATAATAGCCATTTTATTATTTGTTCTTCTAATTTAGGAAATACTTGGCAGTGAAAATATCTCCAAATACTTATGGTAGCTGACGACTAAGTTCTAGTCAACTGTAGCCTAAGGGCAACAGATCATTCTAAAATGTAGATTCAACCACATGTACAAAGAGCAGAGTTTTATACAGATTGTTGTTGTGTGACACTATTCCGCGGAAGAAGTGAACAATATGACATGATTATAGGAATGTGTTTGTAAAATTCCTGTCTGGCCTGGAATTAGGTACGCACACCAAGTTGACCCCAAACTCAGAAAAGTACCTGCTTCTGCTTCCAAAACAATAGGTATTTGACACTTTTTCTGGGAAGATGAGAACATACAGTACTCACTCTAGATAGGGATCCAATGACAGACCAATAATGAGGGACAGATATGACCAAAGTATGACTCAGTGAAACAGTCAATGATTTTATTGTGGGTACTTACAGAAATGTGGGGGAGGGTTACTTAGAGAAACAAAATGATTCAAACACAGTTGCATCACCAAAGCACACTCTAGCATGAAAACTGGAAACCTGGAGTGTACAGCTTATTTTGTAGGCAGCTCAACATGAGTATGTTCTTTCCAAGTTGCACAGTTGGTTTGAGCTATTTCTAGGAAGCTCGGGGCCTCTGCTTTTTCTAGGCAGTTCATCTGGTTTTGAGGTCTGAGCCTCTCCTATACAGCTAAACTTGTCTAAGAGTCTCTCAGACTCAGCGGTTTTACAACTTACCTATGTTGGCAAAGGAGGGCCCTAGTGAATCTGGTCAGTTTTAGGGACTTCCTGAAGCTATTTTGAGTTGTTTACTTCTTGAGTTTAAGGAGCTTCATTAAAGGATAGAATGTTCCACCTCCCCCTTAGAATAGCCTAATTCACCTTTCTGTAAACTCTGTTTTACCCAGCTTCCTTACAGGATGGAAAGTTTTAAAGTCAGAGGAAACTACACCACAGCAAACGACTTTTCTTCTGAAAGAAAATATTCTCAGACACCAAAGAAAGTCCTAAGGAGCAGAGTTAAGGCAAAAGTGGAACAGTGCAGATTATAGAGAATCAAAAGGAATTGTGTGGTCCTTTGAGGTGCTCATTATAATTCAGTCTGCTCAAGTGCTGCAGAAACTAATGTCTTAACATCAGAACTGTAGCAATAGAATTTGCATGTGTAACTCTAACAGTCCTCATGCCTTTTGGGTGTGGTTTCAGGTGCTGACATGACTAGTTAAAGGAAGAGGATCAGATTGGGGGGGGGGGTTGAGGTCCTGGAGAACATTGGGGAGACAGGGTCTGCATTTTTGGAGCAGGAAAGCCACAACAGTCACTTACTGTTTTCTGTGTAAGTTCTTTCCCTAATAAAACTGCACCCATCATTTATACTGGGTCTGGCAGATCCATAATGTCCACATCTTCACAGAACAGATGAGGATGAAACTCCTTACACTCCACTGTGTCTGAATTGAATATGGCAACTGAATACAAGATGTGTGTAAACTACCCTTCCATAGCAAAAAAAAAAAAAAAAAAAAATCCCTGCTGTTCTGAGTGTAATGACTTTGTTAACACAACTCAAAAGCCTGAGAAACATGTTCCTGCTGCTTCTCAGAGCTGTACATTATAATGTCTAGGACCTGTTAGGATTTCTGCAAAAGAACCATGTGTCTTCTTCCATAGAACTTGCACACATGCTCTTGACTGTCCTGGAATGTTTTTCCTCTTTCTTTCATTAATCTCTGGTTTCCCTTCATATATTAGGGTTTTTGTTGTTTTGTCATCTTAAATTTATTTTCAGAAGACAATTTATAATATTAACATATATGAAAATCAAGATTGCTACTAAAACCTATAATAACCACCATCACAATCAGTGCAATGGAGAACCACCATCACTACTCATCCTTATTGTTCCTCTGGTTTTGAGTCAGAAGGCACAGATCTGAATAGTTTCTTGTTCTTGAGCAAGCCATTGGGACTATCTGGGTGTCACTACTCTGAATAGAATGCTAGCCAGGTACCTATTTTTGGAGACCCCTCCCCAGCCCAGTAGCTTCTTAATCAGGCATGACTTTTTTTGTGGTCATTAACAGTGCTTAAGATAGACCTCAGCTCCACAAGGGAAATATACACAAGCCAGACTCTACAGGTGCAGGTGACAAATAATTTCCAGGGTTTCTAAAAAGCTTGTGAAATTTTTGTTTCTTGACACTGGTGTTTTGAAAGGGCTCTGAATTCTTCTTCCTATCCCTTTTAATGCCTCTTAGGGTTTGTCCCCATTGGCCACTTTTCTCCAAAGCCTTGTAGCTATGTCATATACCCCTCTCTAGGAGATCCTAATAAATTTTCTCCTTTGCTGTTCTTAATTACAACTGAATTTTTAAGTGGTAAATTTCATTTATTTATTCATTATTTATTTATTGTTTTTAAATATCTTCTTTCTTCAAAAAGCACCAATTTTTTTCAGAGTAGGAATGTGGCTATTAAGTAACTAAGAATATTTTAGCATGCTGCTATTTATTATTACTGCATAAACACAAGTAAATGAAAATCACATGCAATTAATATATAACTAGATAAGAGCAAATAAAATGTATTTGTAACTGGATGAGTGCATTGTTTCCTCAAGTCAGATGACCTTGAAGGCACTACAAATCTCTATATTCTACAAAAGGAAGGTGATGCAGCTCTCCTTGTTATTGGTGGATGGATGAACAGGCTCATGTAGCCATCATAAGATCATCCACAAGAGGTAACAGTTTCATGCTTCTACAATGACGAGGCTGTCTAGCAGCATCAGCCAGACACAACTACACCAAATTGGCGGGTCTACTGAGGAAAAAAGGTGTCGAGGAATTGAATTGCTGGGAATCTTTCCAGGCAGTGGTATTAGTTTGGACTATGGGGTGTTTTCCTCAGATGGTTAATCAGCAGGGCTCTGGAATTCTAGGAATGACACCAGCAGACACTCAATCCAAGATAGACTTTGTTCCATCACTGAATTAATGTTATGTGAACTGTTATCTGCATTGAGTTTAGGTAATGAGTAGATATTTGCATGTGAGGTGAATTCTAGAGGGCAAAGTGCAGGAGACAATGCTGAGAGGAGAGAAAAGGCAGACACCAAAGTCTTGGTCCTCTGGATCCAACAAAAAATTTACATTCTTGCCTTTAGTATTTGCAATGCTTACAATTTGATCTGTGTCCAGCAGGAAGAAATTGCCACAAAAGCAAAAATACTTGCCAGTTTTGTGCAGTGCTGCCTTTGCAACCACAAAATAGTGCCCAGCACCATAGCTTACTCAGTAAAGCTTTGTCAAATAAACAGTCAAGATTTTATTAAGGTTTAACTATTTATCAAAATAAGCCTTTTTTAATGACAATATTTTCTAGAGAATATGGATGGTCATTTTGAAACTTTGAAATTGAGTCAAATTCATCCTCCTTAGCCACCAATCATTAAGGATCCATATATAGTCAGTGTTTGTCAGCATAGTAGAAAATGTAAACAACATTTATCTGTCCATGCAGTGTTTAGAATACCAGTGTCCTCTACTTGCAGCTTCATCTTCCTAGATTACTAAAGAAGGTCATATTCTTGTAGGACCCAAGTTATTGCCTTCATAATAAAATAAGCTCTTAAATGTGAGCTTTAACATCCCCTACTCATTTGTAGAGTTCAGTTAACTTGGGAAAGTTTTGTGCTGTATATTCAAATGCCTATATAAAATATCTCTACTAGAACACAACATGATGATACACTAACAGGAATCAGGAAAGAGTTCAGGCTCACATTCAAGAAATTGTGTATCTATCATCAATCTCAATTCAACACTGAAATTGCATCCCCTACATTGTATGTTAACTGATCAACATGATATGATCATTAAAAGCAAAGAAAATTAAATTTCTGTACCAGAAGAAAGAAGGATAGTTAAAGTACCACTCTTTTAGAGGTAATTACATCACGGAACAGGCACAAACTATATTCACCTTTCTATTTAATATGAATTAGAATTAACATGACTAGGAAGTTCTAATTTTATATACGCCTCTTTCTTTTAATGAATAATGCCATTTTCTCTTATATAATATTAAGTTTCTGAACATGTATAAGCATTAATGAGCATTACAGAGTGTGTTATTTACTGATAATTTAGTGAGAAATACACATTACTATTGTTATAAGCATTCTTTCATAGCAGCCTGGTCCCAGAGCCCTGTCAATCCCAAAATAATACACAGAGACCTTTATAGGTTATAAAGCTGTTGGCCAATGGCTAGAGCTTTTTATTGGATAGCTCTGTCTTAATTATTAACTAATTTCTATCATTTTAAGTATTTCTATGTGGTCTTATCTTTCCGATAATACCAGACCCACACATACTCTCCTTCTGAAATCACATCTCAACTCTGTTCTATGTTTCCCAGAATCATCTACCTCTCATAGTCCCACCTATCTTGCTTCTATATTGGCCAATAGTGCTTTATTCATTAACCATTAAGAGAAACATATTTACAGAATGACATCTCCCATAATACCATAGTTCTTAAAAACAAGCTTATGATAATCTTTTTTATGCAATGAATGCAATCAAATCAATACGCAATTGTACAAAATCATAATTATTCACAATTCATAATCAGCCCAAACCTTTGTAAAAACTCCTTGTAATTAAAAGCCAAAAGAAGGGTTGAGGTAGCAATAGTGACATGAACTTTGTTGTTTCTGTCTTTGGTTTTGCCTTCATCAAAAGAGAGATGGCAGGGAAAAGGCACATGATCAATTTTGATGAATATTCTAAATCTAGACCTGCTAACTTCCCTTCTTCTTTTTTTCTTTTTAGTCTTCGATAGTTTCGTGTGTGTGTGTGTGTGTGTGTGTGTGTGTGTGTCCCATTCTCCTTTCTCATCCCCCTGCCTTCCCATTGAAACCCTTCCTCCAAACACATTTCCCTCACTGTCCTTTCTCCTGGACCCTTGAAGTATACTGTACATCATTGTTATGCAGAGTTAATATGCTGTATTTTATTAGGACAGAACTTTCTTTCTGCTTGGTGTTCTTGATGTTTTGTTTCCTATATTTTGACACAGGATCTCACAATATACCCTTGGATGTCCTGGAACTCAATATGTAGATCTGGCTGGCCTCACAATCACAGAAAGCTGCCTGCCTCTACCACCTGAGTGCTAGGAAAAAGGATGTGCACCACCATGCCTAGATACTGTTACTTTTTTCAGACTGTATTCACTGACCAGCTTTCCCTCTTCTTTACCTAATAGGGAAAAGTAAACACTGTTTAAATAATTGACATAATGGGTCAATACTATCATGATGGTGATTTCTATCATGAATTGAAATACAACCAAAGGGATCCAACTATGAAGATGGTGCTCTGATGTGTAAAATGAGAGGAGAGTAAAACTTAATGTCCTTTTCTACAACATTAGGACTAGGGGAGAATTTTGGGAAGACTTAGTAGAGTTGGTCAGTTTTTCATTTGGTTCAATGTTCCAGATTTTTATAAACCATCTGGAGTGCAAGGATTTGGCTGGCTTTTCATCCACTGTAATAATAGACATTTATTGAGAAAAGATGTCAAACAGAGCAGCTTTCCATGTGACCAAATGAATACATTAGCAACTAAAACTCTTAAAGGGAGCCTCAATCCAGTTTACAAAATGACCAACACAAAATGTGAAAAGTGTCCAACTATGTCCAGATGATAAAGTATAAAACCAACTTCTTACTCAGACAACATCTTGGTTATGAGGCAATGCTAAAATTTGACCAACTATTTACTTTTTAGAAATAAAACAATCTAATAAAAGAACAATAATGTGAATTCATTTTTTTTAAACTTAGCAGTTACACAAAAAGAAACAAACCAGCCTACAAAACCACAGTTTTCATGGAACTATTTTTAAGGCAGACACAAATAAACAGAATGAATCTCTTTTTTACTTTGCATCCAGGTTTCTGAAGCTTTTTTTCTTCACTAATCTCCATGAATCATTTGTGTGTGTGTGTGTGTGTGTGTGTGTGTGTGTGTGTGTGTGTGTGTGTGTAACTTCTAGCATCAGTCCTCTGGTTGCTGCCTATCTTCTCCCTGTGATCTATTTCCATCATCAAGACAGATTTCCAGCCACCACATAATCAGAAACAAGAGGACTGGGAAGGAAAGGGTGTGCAAGTACTGTTTCAGTGCACATTTGGTCAGACAATATGCCACGCTCCTCCTTCATGAACGTTACACTAGTAGATCTCATGAACAATCTTGTGAATTTTGTAAATATTTGTCTAAGTTTTATTGACAAGGAAATTGCAAAATAATGTTATTTCAGCCTTTCCATTTAACTCAACCAACTTTTACCATATATTTACTGTTTATAAGGCAAGGCAGATGACATTGAAAATTCAGGAAATATGGTGCAGTACCTGCCTACACTTTGCTCTGGGCACCAGAAAACCCAATGCAAAGAAGAGCTGACTGTAAACTAGTTCGTGGTAAGTCTTGATTGCAGCAGTATGAGAAAGTACACATGACTCCCAGTTCCTGCTAGGGTCAGGAAGACTTGGGAATAGAGAAATGTCCAGCTGGACAGCAGAGAGTGCCCAGAGCTTTGAATCTAAGAGGGAAAAAGCCAATGAGATTACACCAATCTCTGGCTTCCTTAAGTCTGTTCAATCACATGAACTGTTCCCATGCTGTACACATCACAAAAGATCCAGGCCATCATATGCCCAGGGAAAGCACTATGTACTGCTCTTGCTGCTGAGTTCCAGCATTTTGGACAAAGCTTTCCAGTATGTTCCTACCTACATGTAGCATGGATACCTTCTCTGCATCTTCAGCATTTATCACCATAGACTTATGATAGATGAGGCTGATTATGCTTTCTGTCATGTGATAGTTATTTTTACCTGCTCAGAAGACTTAAGTGCATTCTATAAAATGCTGGGGGAATAATGTGGTAGTGGAAAAGATGATTTCAATATTAGAAAAATAGTATAGTTCTTGCTGCCAACTGGATCCCCTAATAAAACTGGAAAGCAAAGGAGTTGGCTGAGAGTCCAGGTGAGAACACTTGGGGGAAGTCGGGCCCCAAAAAGCCTCCTATGAGTCTGGTACAAAACAGTGCTGCCAGGACTTGCATGTACATCTCTGGCTCACAGGAAGCACCACATGCTTTTGCAAAAAGCCAACGGAAAAAGAGCAGAGAACATTTGACAGCATTTGCATTCCTAGGCTCTGGATTTCACAGGCTTGGTTCCACTATTTGGAGTTAAAGTTAAGGACTGTCACCAGGGCCAATCACATGATATCATCAAGTGGAACATGTTTTAAAGTATAATGAGATATTAGTGAGAATGAATCCAAATGCTTAATATGCCCGAGATTTTAAGGCACAGCACAGTTCTGTCAGTTTATTTCAATTTGGTGACCAAATATTAACAGTTTTTCAATACTGGGGAAGCAAAAAAATTGAGCAAGAATGACAACAAAGCAGTGCTGACTGCTGTGCTCCTGAGCTCAGGATCCATCCTTTGAAAGAGGACTGAGGGCTCCATGCATATGCCAGCATTTGGTGCTGCTGAGGTGCTAGGTCACAGCCTCATTCCCTGGGAGTGTACAGATCAGAGCTGGGAAGACAGCCTGCATTCAAATTAAGGGCAAGTGACAGTCATGGCTGGGGGATGTGGCACAAGATGCCAAAGAAAACAGAAAGCTCAGACAGCTAATAAGGATGAAGGCCTAAGAAGACAGTGAAGGAAGGACCTGGGGAGATTTCTAGGGAGAAGAACAAATGCTTGATTTTCATGCTGCTTCAGGACCAGCATGGATTCACTGAGCTCTTAAAACTATAAGCAACAAAATTCCTCTGCTAACCTTGATTCTGCTAACATGACGCAAACCCTGGACTAGGCAGAATTCTGCATTGGCTTAGCTTTCTGCCTCGGCAGCACTTCAACGGCCTTCTTGACATTCTTCTCATGACTACAGATGACTACAGCAGCAAGTCTTGTCATCACATGATTGTGCTCAAAACCAGTAACTCTCCAGGGCACAAAATTCAATCTGTACTTCCCTCAATTTGGGCAAGGACAAAGCCTCCTCCAGAACAATAATAGCTCATCTACCATATCAGGGTCTTGGGTAACTCTAGAGCATTGCTTATGTTGCCCCACCCCTTGATCGCTGATCTCTGTTATCACCATCCTGCCTGGGAATGAATGAAAAGTTGACCAAGAACATGATGACTGAGGGTTCAGAAATGATGCCAACAATGAATAAACCTATGATGGGGGGTGTCCTTCTGTGTGCTGTGAACATATGATTCTTTTATAGGTTGGTGAATAAATGCTGACTGCCAGTAACCAAGAAGAAAGTATAGACTGGGCTATCAGACTAGGAGAATTCTGGGAAGCAGCGAGCAGTCACCAGAGAGAGACAGCATGTAGCTACAGGGAAGGTAGGATGCCCGGGCATTCTCCAGTAAGAGAAAGTACATAGTAAGAGAAAGTGGAAATACATAGATTAATAGTTATGTATTATTAATTAAGAGAGAGAGCTAAACAATAAGAAGCCTGAGCCATTGGCCAAACAGCTTATAATTAATATAAACCTCTGTGTGTTTATTTGGGACTAAACAGCTGTGGGACCAGATGGGACAGAAACTTCTGTTCACTAGCTTATACTCTCTTTCATAGGATTATGGTCTCACATCATCTCCTTTTCCCTCTGGGAAACAAAATTGAGCTATAGGAGTTTCTATGGGTTGGGTCTCACAGGGAGAGTTGAACTGTATCTAGAAAATGTTACCCACAAGGATCAATTAGGTAAGAAAACTTGGCAGAGATTTACCAAGAATGTTAAAAACCAAGGAAGCCAAAATCTATGATTGAGAAAGATTTCAAGTATCAGATCCTGTAAACGAGGCCAAATCCCAGTGGAGAATATTAACTAGCATTTGAAGTGTGAAGCATGTGGCAGGTTAGATCAAGTGATTAATAAAATGTTTCATTTGCTTTTTCTTAATGACATGTATAATGCAGCATTCCATTTAATTCTTGTGATTCACTTAATCTTCACACATTATTTCACATAAATTCTCATACTCTGAAATGCATATCACAGATGGCCCAGATAACAAGCAACAAAACTGAGGCTTTGAAAAGTATTAGGAACTTTCCAGTATCACATAAGTAATAGAGCTAAGACTCAAATACAGGTAACTGAATTTAGTGTCATAACTTTGATTACTGTGATCATGACCTTCACAATATTCAGGGCATTAGAAATACTAGAGCACTGATGGGTGACACATACTTGTCTATGTAGATGGGTGTGTGAATGTCAGTTTTCTTCTTCAGACGCTCTTTTTTTTTTTTTTTTTTTTTTTTTGATAAGGAGTTTCTCGTTTCTCACTAAACCTTATGTTCATTGATTTGAGTAGCCTGGCTGGCCAATGAGCTCTAGGGGTAGGAGTCTGCCTAGCTCTACCTTCCTAGCTGTGGGATTACATTTGGATGCCACAACACGCAGCTTCCCCCTCACCCCCTCAATCCATATCTAGGTCCTTATATTTACAAAGCAAGCATGTTATCTGTTAAGTTATCTTTTGAACCTGGGAGCATTAAAACATATGAGTTACTAGATCACTCATATTTATTGCCATTTGGGTTTGGGAGTTTCCTGGTTTGTTGATACTCAGTGTCTCTTGATCACAATGGAGAACATAGGAACTACTCAGCCTTAGCTATCTCCATTGACCCACGGAACACAGAAGGAATGCTTCATTTCATGCACAATGTCTTTATCTGGAAACACTGCTAACCCATTGCCAGTCTCATGCAGCATAGTCTGCATTCTCATTCCCCAGCTCATTTCATATTTGCTTTTGGCTTGTATACTACTGTCCTGACTTCTCTGTCCCCATCTTTTCTCCATTGTGTGGGTTTCATAAACAATGATGAATATGAGACCTTAAAAGCAAGACCAAATGTATCACTTTTACCAGGTTTATTTCATTTCATTCTTTGGATCAAGGTTATCCCCTTTTTATAATCGGAATGGCAGGCTCTTTTCCTATGCCTCCAAATGCCACAAATGGCGACTGGGCAGAAACCCTCCCCACCCATCTCTGGATGGATGGTAGGAAATCCCACTGCTGCTGCTCTGATTAAGATTCATAGCTAAGACTTCAGGAAAATTATAAGAATTCTACTTTTTAACTTTATCTGTATATTGCAGATAATGTGGTGTTTTTTGTTCCACTGAGATAGGACTAAAGTTTTTGTATGTATCACATCACACAAATATCAGAATTAGTGCTGATCAGCTGATGATGGTTAGCTTTCCAAGCATGGCCACACAGTGAACCCAAGAAGGCCAGGTCCCCCGTCCGTTATAGTGTTGGGAAGGGCATGGTCTCAGTGATCAGAGTTATGATCCGTGAAATCAGTTGCCTGCATTGAGTCTTAGCTCCATCACTTACTGGTCATGTGACATTAGGAAGTTCCTAACACATAAATATAAAAACAGTTCCACATTACTCAGGAACTGCCATTTCCAAGAAAACAATGGGCTTTGTCTATTTAAGGCATTTAGAAATGTGTAACACAAGGCTTTTTTGACTGTGTTTCTTCATAGTTGAGTAATAGTCATGGGAATACACACACACACACACACACACACACATACTCGTGTTGAAAGAGAAAGAGACAGAGGAGAGAGAGAGAAAAGAGAGAGAGAGAGAGAGAGAGAGAGAGAGAGAGAGAGAGAGAGATTCCCTTCTACCAAAAGTGTTGCTAGCAGAAGATTCAGGGAATCCATTCCTTATAGGGCACCTTCCAGGGAAGTAAAGCTAACATTGGATGTGTAGCTTCATACACAGTGCTTGGGCTATACCTAGGAAGATTTCCTTCCTTCCATGACTTAACTCTCAAAGGCTCAGGGCCCCATTTGCAGAGGGCTCCCATTGGGGCCTTGTCAGTTTCCCAGATTTTGAATGCCCACGTCGAGAAACATACATGCAAAGTCCAGCATCAGGAGTCCTGGATTGCCATGCGACATTGATGTAAATTATCAGAATACACAGAGCACTGTATGTCCTTGATGACACAGTTTTTGCATTTCTGGAAAGTTGTGGAAGATGGAAAATGTGTACATACTGTAAGGAAACCATTTGGTGTACACCAAATGTGGAAGAAGGACTTTACCATTGATAACCACCAATAGTGGTCACTAACTACAATTACTTTATGTTTTTAAAATTTACAGCGTCTTTTTTTTTTTTCAGCAGAAAATTTACTCAGAAAATACTAGTCATGATCTTAAAAAAAAAAAAAAAGATAAAATCTTTTTTTACATTTTAGTCACACTTAAAAGAACAGGGTTTTGGATATAGTTCTCCCTGCTTGTAGATCCCAGGGTTGCTACCAATATGGTCTACTTGGCTATAACTTCCTATTCTCTCAATCCTTGTTTTTCTGTAATGTGGGAAGAGAAGAGTTCCCTGACTTCAGGCTTGACCTGTGGCTTTCAGTGACTCTGGAATGTAGGGGAAAGAGACAATCTGCCAGTTTCCCATTATGTAGATCTTCTCTCCCAGTGGGCCTCTTCCTCTCTTGGTAAGGACAGCAAACAAAGGATACTTTTCACTCTCAGTCTCAGTGGGAAAGACACTAGGGAGAGAGGAACCCAACTAGGAACCTGGAGCCAAGCTCAGCTACACTCAGTCAAGGATGAGACAGCGCAGAACATCATTGCCAAGCACGCAGATCTGAGAGATGAGCCAGTGTAGTGTGTGGAACATTTCTGATTTTTTCAGGTGGTTTTGTTACACCAAAAGTTTGAACCGCACACTTAATATCTATGTGACTTTAGAAAAACTCCCCAAGCTCTCTGCACCACTGTTTTCTGCCTCTAAAATGAAAATGATGACAGAGATAGAGTTCATAGATTTGTCATGATTCAAGACAAATGCTGATAATCAGAGACAGAAAAGTGATAAAGGCCCTAATCTGGGATTATACCTGCAGTAGCTACTCAGTAAGTGATCACCATTTGCCATCCGTGATGACTTCTGCTTAGATCACAAGCTACCTTTGCCCTGTCTAGGCACAGTTCCTGTCACAGAGTGGTGCTTTGTAAATATTTTGAATGAGTGAATAGATTTGTTAGTTAAGTACACGGGCTGTAGTTTGAAAAATTACCTATTCTCCAATGTACAGGCCTACTGTCAGCACAGATTAATTTAGATCACATCATATATATGTATAATGGAGCACAAATTAGCAAATAGTAAGGGGCCTTGACAAGAAAATCAAAATGCTCTTAGCTTCACTGAAGCTGGAAAGGATGCAAAATTTGTAATGTTCTACTTTGTGTTAAACAGAGCTTGCCCTAGCTACTCTTGTCACTTAGATTACTGAATGTTACTTTTAGCTGCCGTCTTTGTAAACCAGAAGAATGCCTACTTCATTGAGTTATTAAAAGGGGGAAAGAATGAGTTTATACACACACATCCAGCTACCCAGCAGGAGTATTAGAAACTGGAGCTTTTCCCATTCCTGTAACACATAAAAGTAACGTAAATATTATGAAGACAGCAAGGTAGACTTTATATTATTTTTACTTTAAATTCTATATCTCAGGTGCTGATGCTAGAAATGAAATGGTTTGTTTTGAAAATTCATCTGAATGTTGCCCTTTAGATTTCTGTGATTTGATATATGTTAAACTTGAATTAAGAACATGGTGTTAATTACAGTGGAGTTTAAGGAGAAAAGTAATTGTAAACAAAATTGCAAGCTCTCCTCTGAGAATAAAATATGGCTAAATATATCCATGGTTTGTTTCTTGCCAGCTTATATGAGCTCCTTTGTGAGAGAAAACAAAACAAAACAAATAATTTCTTTCATGATATGTCTTGTTTTAAGACCATTGACCTCCAGTAAGCATCTGTGCAAAACTAGAACTCCAGAGATCAGAGCTGTGCTTGTTGAAAAGCAGTTACTGATGACATCCTTCAAGTCCATCAGGGAGTATTATGTATTTTTTTTGTTTTCTAAGTTTTTACAGTTACCAATTCTCTACATAGTTAATATCCAAATTATTGCTTCATTTTAACACAATCAACTTTTAAGTGTTTTAAAATTGTATATTATTTAATTTAGCAAGGAATTTAGTTTAAATTACATTAATCTGTTTTTCTTAAAATATTTAATAAAGCATGCATTCTTATTACCAATGTTGATATTATAATTAAGAAATAGACAGGGCTGGAACACTCTAAGTAGCTTCCTTGGCCAAATCCTTTAAACTCAGCCTTTCTGTATGTCTTTTATTTCTTAGCTAAATACATCCATTAATTTATTAATATTCTATGTGTACATTAACTGGTCCATACACAGCTAGTTTATATTTTGTATTAACTAAAGTTTTTGCTTGGGAAAAGAAAATAATCCTTCATAGACGGCTTCTACCCACAAAGAGCTGAAAGATGATAATCTGAGAAAGACATAAATATGTGAAGACTAAAGTATAAAATTACAACTGAGAAATGAAATTGTCCTTTCTTCTCAATGGCCTACATAACACCCTGAATAGTTTTGTGAAAGTTTGATGGTTTTGTTTATTTGTTTTTTTTTTAATGTATGTGGGCATATCTCTAGCACACCACTTCTTTTTCTCTTCTTCTTTTTCTTCCTTCCTTCCTTCCTTCCTTCCTTTCTTTCTTTCTTTTTTTTTAGTAGCTGTTCATTTATTGTCTAGGTGCTCTGAAACTATTACTAATTTAGATTTCTGGTTTCAGGAGATGGGTGTAAAGAAAAGGTAAATTTAAAAACAACTGTATGTTTGATAATTTACATGCATGATTAAGTTACTAGACTGAATGTATTCTATGAGTGCAGTGTTTGGTCACAGATAAGCTATGTGTCAGCAGCTGTAACCACAACGACTTTCCTATTATTGACTTCTGACATTTAAGAACATTTTTTGATTTGATAAAACAGCATGATGTGCTATAAAACAACATGATGAGAAGAAACTTGAGGAGGAAAGGGTTTATCTCACACTACAGCTCTCAGGCCACATTCAATTTAAAGGTAGTCAGGACAGGAACTCACTCTGGTGGGAAGCTGGAGGCAGGGACTATAGCAAACGCTATGGAGTAATTCTGCTTGCTGGCTAGGTCCTTCTGGTTTTCTCATTTTGCTTCTTATACAATCCAGGACCACCTACACAAGGACAGCACCCCCCATGATGGGTGGTGGTCCTCCCACACTGATCATTAATCAAGAAAATGCCCCACAGCTTTGCCCAAGGCAATATGAGATAGGCAGTATGAGATAGGCTTTTTCTCAATTGAATTTCTTCTCAAATCACTCTAGCTTGTGTTGTGTTGACAAAAACAAACAAACAAACAAAATGCCACAACCAGAACAGAATGTCAAAGTGATATCTCTCTCAAACTTGAATTTCTGCATACCCTTTTATTTATGTCAGTTTACTTTTCTTTCAACTCCAATTATGTCCTTATTTTTAGTACTGTCTGTTTTCTCCATTTGTAGAAGTTCTGTGGCTGCATTCTTCTCAGATAATCTTTAGCACATGAAACAATATAACATACTGCTTCAGTGTTTCTCCCAGAGTTCAATACAAGCCACTAGTTGTGTTCATGTTGTTTGTTACAGTGGCAGAATTCAAACTAGAACAATGGGCAACTCAAAAGGATAATTGTAGGAATTTCTCCATTTGCTATGTTTATTATTGGCTTATGTAATCACATAAAGACAGTCTTATAAAAATTGGCTTTGAGGTATTTAATTGACACTGCAGGATTACACTGCTCTACATTTCCTCTTATGAACACTGATAACAGTGATATACCCTCTGCTAGTAAAATGTTGTTTCTTTTCATTTTTTATTTTTTCCTAAGAGGCAAATCCAGTGGTCAAAGATGGATGCTTTGAGGCAAATGCATGTGGGTTCAAATATCATGGCACAACCTACATACTGATCACTTTCCTTTATGAAATGAAGGAGAAAGTATTCATTACCATATAGGATTACAGAGGATTAAATGATCTTCACTATACAATTAATCTTCAAAAGTCACTAACACAAGAGTTCATGACACTTAGTGTACATGTTTTAAAATGAGTTCTTTGTTATTTTTTACTCTGTTAATATTTTTCTGAATTCTAGAAAGACAAATGTGTATTGATGCTGTCAGTGAACACAAAATCTACTTATTTTTCTACTTTTATTCTCCTTGAACCACAATTTTATCTTCTATGTGTTGTATTTTATATAGTAAGTAATTGTACTTTCCAAATAATTTGAATGTAGTTAGGAAACATACCAATAGGGCTAGAGAGATGGGTCAGTGGTTAAAGCACTTGCCATGAAAGCCTGAGGACTACAGTTAGAATTCTCAGAAACCCAATTAAATGCTGGGTAGGGTGGCAGCCTGCATATAATTCTAGCCTTAGAAGGTGGACAGAGAATCCCAGAGCAAGCTGGCTAGTGAGACTAGACATATCAACACTCTGGATTGGAGTGAAATAAAGTAATATGGTGGCAGAACATTGAGAATGATTCTGCATATCAACTTCAGGTCTCGGAGGCACAAGCACATATGCATGTTGCAGAATAACCAGTGTGCCCACACACACATAAAACATGCACACATATTATATATATTACCTATATGCACACCACCAACACAGAAAAAATGGAAAATTTAAAAGAAACTATAAAAATAGGTACATAAATAATATATTTTCATTTTCATCTATTGATATTTCAGCACAAAAATTGTAGAGTTGAATAGCAATTGGGAGAGGAAGGGATTTCTGTAATTATCCTTTTGAGTTCATATTTTTTACAAAAATCCACTTGTCTATAATTTTTTATATTTTTCTGTGTGTTTAGTATTGTTGAATCACAAAAACATTAAAAAGTTTGATGCGATTATTGCTTCTTTTACATTATTTGCACTTAATCTATTCTATTTCAAACTTTATTAAAAATAAGTTAACACGTTTTCTCACTTTGGGCTCAGGCCACATGTTTCTTGTTTCTTCAGGGCAGGCTTTCACATCAATTCCACTATTTATAGTAATTTCAACTGCAAACAGAAGAAAACCAGCTTAGATAATAAAGGTAACTTTTCCTTTAGCACACTTTTAAATCCAAATGAATTTTGTACTTCAAGGGGACTTGCTGCCTCCTTAACCATTTTTCTAGTCTTCATCTATAGTTAAAGCTCATTTATTGTCAAACTTCTCCCATAGTGCTAAACTCACTCTTAAGATTAACCAGCAACATGGCTGTCTCAAGTGTATCCCCAGGTTATACCAGAGAGTAAGACTGCTGAATTTCTAGCTGATTGGCAATACTCATGTAGTATGACTTCTAAACAAATCACCATGTTACAGAGATAGTTTTGCCCCCACAGAACCAAAAAAGCCTACCATATCCCAGAAGTTAAAAGTACAAAGGAACCTCATGCAATGAACACAGCCTTGCAATGGGATGGGATGGGATGGGATGAGATGTCTTGGCATAAAGTGAATCCATTTCTGCCATTTGTACAACTTGAGTTTTTGTCCATAAAAACCATTCTTGTAAAAGATAAAGCTATAATGAACTAATAATATGAAGTAAAAGTCACTGGACTAGTTTATCAAGTCACTCATTATGTTACAGCACAGATATTTCCTGAAGATTTTATGCAAACATCCATCATAGCAGCACTAATTAGATGTGGTGAGATATATTTAGAAGAGGTAGAAAGAAGAGGGAATAATTATGAAGTTGAAAGGGAGATGTGTCGGGGAAGTCTGGGTATAATTAGAGATGAGTGGTATATGTATGACCCTAAAATACTGCATGAATTTCAGTGTGTCTTTGAGACACAAAGAGCCTAATAGCTGGCTAGAGTGAAGTAGTATTGAAATCACAGTTGTTTGTTGTTGTTGTTTGTTTTGGGTTTTTCCTTAGTGTTGCTTATTTCAGTGCATTCTTCATTGACTATAGCAAAATTTAATGTGAGCATGTCAATTTTATATCTTCATGAATTAATAAGTATTATTGTTTAATAGCTTCCCATAATCCACCAGGTCAATTTTTGACAGCAGATAAAGCCTATCTCTCTCATCAAATTTTTCATCATAATATACCAATATTTTTGGAATGAAAGATCAAGGCATTCTAAGTATCTTGTATTTCTTAATTAAAAGCCCACACAAATTGCTAAATAGGAAAGAAATTTTATTTGAAATAAAGCAAAGCAACTGAACAAATCAGAATGTATTGTAAGTGGGCAGCAGGCCACTTGAATGAAGGTACTGAAGGCCCTGACTATTGTTTGGGGCTTGTTGTAGGACTTTCTTTGGACTGATAGCGCCCGAAAAATGACATGGAAAATTATTATTAATTATGAAAGCTTGGCCTTTAGATTAGTCTTGTTTTGAACTAGCTCTTATAACTTAAATTAACCTGCTTCTATTAATTTATGCTTACAGTGGATATCTTTTCTCATAATAGATATGAGTTTAATGATATTCATGTCCAACTATGAATAAGATGATAAATAAAGGAGCCTTCATATAAATTCACTTGGAAACATAGTTTTGCCTTATTTTTTATGCATTCAAAACCAGTGTAGGCTGAATTGATTTACTGTATTGGCCTATTGACTGTAGTCCTGGGTGTGTTCTGGGATGTGCTTGAAGAGAAATGGTGTTATCAAAGGATTTCTAATAGTATTAACTTATTTTTCTTATTTTAAGCAGGTATTCATTCATCTTGATGCAGGTATGGGTCTTAGGTTGCTAGATTCATTATTTTGAGAGGGATGTTTGTTTAGCCCAAGTCAAGCAGAATCTCAGGTTCTAAGCTATTCCTTATTCTTGTCTGCTTAGAAAACTGTCTGAATTTCACAAATTAAATAGCAAATAGCTTAATGTATTTTAGGGAACCAACATAAATGGAAGGGAGGAAGGAAAAGAGAGAAGAAAGAAAATATTGCAATAAAATTCATGGGCTGTTAAGCATCTGGAATTGTAACCTTATATTACAATTGGGAAAGCCATGATTTCCTAGGGTATACAATAGAAATAATCCAAGGGAATGAATCATGATATGAAGAGTGCAATTTCTTTAATGTCTATAGCTGACTGTATTTGCTTTTAATGGTAAAGAAAAAAAATGCACAGCTGTTTCCTCTCTATGCTCAGATTAAATGGGCACATCAAATCTATTCAACCCTGTATGCCTTTCTTTCATTCTCTAAGTAAAAAGTAGCCTAAATGAGACTTTCTCTTGTGCCTACTCAGGAAAAGAAGCACATCCATGGTGCATATTTTTAACTAGCATTTCCTGCCTCCTCATCGATTTCCTTTATGCTCACCTCTTCCCATCTTTTTTCATTCCCATCTCTTTTTCCTTTACCTATGATGCCAGATTCCCACTGCCCTTAGCCTCTTTAATTTATTTCCTTTATACAAATCAAGCAAAATGTTTGCTCACTTCCCATTTATCTTGCCTGAAGATCATTAATTGTTAATCAACTATTCTGAAGGTCTCTATAAATCAAGACTCCTGGTTGAAACTTTTGCCTTTGCTCATCATTATGTAATTGCATATCTTTTTTTCTTTTAACATATTGAGTAATTGCATATCTTTAATTCCACCTTTGTGCTATAGTCTTGGGGCATTTCAACTCCCAGCATATAAAGAAGATTATCACTTCTTCCAACATCTTGCTGTTTTTATTTCTGCTTTTACGTAGTATATTCACCCTGACCTGACAAGTCCTTGGAGCCTCCTGTTGCTTTCTCCATATACACAACAGTATTTACTTATTTATTCAAGATATTTACTGGTGCTATGAACTTGAAATCCCCAAAGTTAATTACATCAGAATATTAGATTCATCTTTGAGAATCCTTTTCAAGATATTAAATCTCATATCCCAAGAAAGAACTTCCAGACTTTGAAAATTTTTCCATAACATAATCTTATGTTTCTGTTGATCCCATATCCTTAAGACCTAAGATTCTCTTGTCACTGGTCACTTTGATTCATGCTTGCTCCCCACATTTTCCAGTATGAGCTCCTTTTACTTCCATCAGCTTGACTACTGTAAAGTCCCTAGCAAGGTGTATTTTTTTATTTTTATTTTTTTTAGGTTACTGTAGTTACTGCTGTGATGTCTAGGAGTTCTGATGAGACTAGACACTGGGGAGGTAAGTGTTATTTCAGAATACATGCGTCTGTGCACATGATCTTCAGGAGGGGAGGAGCATCCACCTCTGATGGGGAGAAGTTGAGCATTATTATATCCCTAGAAGCTTCATAGAGTGAAAAGTTTAAATTATCAATGCATGTGCAATAGTGCATCCATCCCATATTCAAAGTAACATAGAAGAATGGCAGAGTTGAAAAATCAATCTAGTATAGAGCTTGACTTCACTTTAGTTAAGTACTAGGTTTAGTATTCAGCTTTCTTTGTTCCTATTTATATAGAAGACATGAGGTACTCTGGTTTTCACATTTAATTTTATGTTTTATTTTATGCTTATTTCTAAGCACTTTTTCATTTTTATTGATTCTTTGAGAATTTCATACATGAGTTGATGATATTTACCATCTGCTTTCCAGTTCTTACCAACAAAGAATCAATAAAAATGAAAAAGTGCTGTGCAAAAATATTTG
Source organism: Phodopus roborovskii (assembly GCF_943737965.1). NCBI lineage: Eukaryota > Metazoa > Chordata > Mammalia > Rodentia > Cricetidae > Phodopus > Phodopus roborovskii. The sequence goes on from NW_026126447.1 coordinate 15,259,666, forward strand.
GGCAGCACAAATTGGTCTTGAAATAATGTTGGGAAGGTTCTTTGTTCCTATTTATATAGAAGACATGAGGTGCTGCCCAAATATTCTTAGGTGTGTAGCCTTTCCCTGGAGTGTGGTTGGCTTACCAAAAAGTACACTCCTAGAAAAAAATGACCCTGCTTCTCCTAGCAGCTATCAATTGCCAATAGCTCTTCAGGTTGGGTGGGATTTCATGCCCTACTCCTCTCTACATGCTGGAATTTGGTCTTGCTTTGGCTTGCACAGGTTTCCTACATGCGGTCAGACTGCTGTGTGGTCATATGTGTAGCTGCCTTCCTGTGTCTAGAAGATACTCTTCCCTTGTAGTCACACACTATCTCTGACTTACATTTTTCCTCTCTCCAGCAATCATGCCTGATTTTTAGAAGGGGGTGTGTACTATTTATGTTCCACTTAGGGCTGAACATTGTACCATTCTCTGTACCTTGGTGGCTGCAAATAGAAGCTTCTCTGACAATGATTGAGACATGGATTGATACACAGTTATAAGAATAAGTCAATGGGGGAGCGAAACCAACGCCTGGCTGGGAGCAGCCGCGGTGGAGGTCTCTGGCCAGTATCGCTTCCACCTGTCCACAAGCATCTTCAAGGGCCTTTTTGGCAAAAAAAGAAATGTGAATTCTCATGGTGGGCCTGGATGCTTCAGGGAAGACAACAATTCGATACAAACTGAAGCTGGGTGAAATTGTGACCATGATTCCCACCATTGGTTTCAATGTGGAGACAGTTGAGTACAAGAATATCAGCTTCACCGTGTGGGATGTGGGCGGCCAGGACAAGATCCAGCCGCTGTGGCGCCATTACTTCCAGAACACCCAAGGCTTGATCTTCGTAGTGGACAGCAGTGATAGAGAGTGTGTGAATGAGGCCCGTGAAGAGCTCATGAGGATGCTAGCTGAAGATGAGCTCCGGGATGCTGTTCTCTTGGTATTTGCCAACAAGCAGGACCTCCCCAATGCCATGAATGCGGCCGAAATCACAGACAAGCTGGGGCTGCACTCTCTACGCCACAAGAACTGGTACAGTCAGGCCACCTGTGCCACCAGCGGGGACGGGCTCTATGAAGGACTAGACTGGCTGTCCAATCAGCTCCGGAACCAGAAGTGAACCAGATCCCCCTCCCCCTCACTTCCTCTTCTCTGCCCTCTGCTTTCCTCTCATGTGGCAAACGTGCGACTCTGTGGTCCTGAGTGCCAGAAGCTGTCTCCATGGGTTGGTCACAGTGTGCATCGCACCGTGCTGTACATGTACATGTGCAGATGCAGCCTGCAGCCAGGTTTTTATTTAATGTAAATAGTTTCTGTTTCCACTGAGGCAGTTTCTGGTACTCCTTTGCAATATTACTTAGCTTTTGTATTGTAAAAAGAGAATCAACTCACTGTCAGTACTGAGAAGGGATTTGGGTGTAGGGGCACCTGGCCTCCAGGAGCCATTGGGCTGAAGAGTGGTGTCAGTATCCATTTAGTGGTAGGTTTTTAACCCAAACTCAGTGCATTTTTTAAAATAGTTAAAAAAAAAATACAGGACAAGAACACTTGAACACACAGAACGGAAACTATGCCTAATGTAGGTTTTACAGTAATGGCCTGAATGCTAGTCCATCGGATCACCAGTTCCCCTATGGGAACAGGAGAGAAGGTGACAAACCACCATCCGCTGCATGGTCACAGTAGAGCCCCCGTGACTCGCCTGTCTTTGGGTCACCTGAATTCCATAGCATTGTGCTTGTATTTGTGCTCACATGGTCACCTAGGGGTTGGCTGGGAGCCATTGTGGGGTGCAGGGCCTGGCTTGGATTTGGTGTGTGGCCCGGCCGGATGGCAGCCTACATACCCAGCTTACTCTTGGGCCCACTTGGACGCGCTGGCAGGAGGTCTCACCAGCAAGACCGCGTGCAAGCTGGGAGGGTCGATCCATTCCAGACCCACATCCTGGAGCACCCCCATCTCCATGTGTGAAGTAGCTTTCTTCCTCAGCCTGCAAGGGTCGATTTGCCATGGAAAGACGACCTCTACTTTTTTCTTTTGTATTTTGATAAACACTGAAGAAGCTGGAGCTGTTAAATTTATCTTGGGGAAATCTCAGAACTGGTTTATTTGGTGTCGTGGAAACTCTTACTGCTTTCAATACACAATTAGTAATCAACTGTTTTGTATACTTGTTTTCAGTTTTCATTTTGACAAGCACTGTAATTATAGCTATTAGAATAAAGTCTCTTAACTATTTAAAAAAAAATAAGTCAATGACCTTACAGTTATTAACTCTTTCAAGGGTTTTTGCTATCTTCATTAGGTATCATCTGCCTTCATAGTTGCCACTTACTCTAAAGCTCTCAGACACACAGATCCCACTTCTATGTACTCTTCATATCATGACCATACCACCTCTTTTCCACATTGATAGAAACTGTTGCTATGATACAGCATGGCTTGTGCTGCTCTCACTTCTTGTCAAGAAATGGGAACTTCAGCTAAAGGTTGGTTTCCTCAAACCATTTCTATGCCAAATGTCCTGGCATGTTTGCAGATAACCATCCCCAACACATGTGTTCATGTAGTTGTATGGAAGCATTCTCTTAGAAGCTATACCTGCAAGGAAATAAAGGAAGTAGACATATATATATATATATATATATATATATATATATGTGTGTGTGTGTGTGTGTGTGTGTGTGTGTGTGTGTGTGTGTGTAGAGAGAGAGAGAGAGAGAGAGGGAGAGAGAGAGAGAGAGAGAAATTTGAACAAAAATGCAGTTGCAACAGAGACCTTATATGTCACTTCAGAGAGTGCTGGAGCAAGAACAGACTTTCTAAATTGTTCTGAATTAAAACAAGGGACCTAGCTTATACTCACACTTCAAAACACTGTTAGTGTGGGTGGACCTCTGTAAAGGAGCCGACACTGGGCACTACAGGCTGCTAAACAGGGGAGAATTCTTTGATGCAAACTTACTTTAGTCCACACTTCCACATAAACAAATGGTGAATGGGTAGACAGCAGACATGCGGCAAACCACTTCGTGAACTCCTAGCAGTAGATCTAGTCTTGTGGGAGTTGAGGGGGGAATAAGAAAACTCAATAATAATATATAAAATGGCTTGAATGTAGAAAGGTACAGGTGTTCTGTAAGAGTGAAAATGTCATTTTTGACATAATAAAATTCAATGAAGTAAGAGTATAAGCAAATCATGCCCAAAGTGGGCATGTGTACAAGTGGGTATGGTACAAGAGGAGTTGTTTATATCAGTGAGAAAGGCTCTGAACACTGGAAGAAAAGGTGTTGATGTTATTTAAGCAATCAACAGGAAGATTTTCTTCCTCCTCTTCCTTCTACCTCTCCCGAGTCCATTTTCTTTCAGTAGGAGATGACATAAAATATTTTTTCTAGTCTGCTGGCCTTAGTCCATTTCTTGCTTAATATTAGTGGTTAACTCATTTAAAAAAATATTTTAGGGGCTGGAAAGATGTCTCAGCATTAAAGACTATGGACTGCTTCTACAGTAAGCCTGAGTTCAATTCTCAGCACCCACATAACAGATTCCAACTACCTGCAACTCCAGTTTCAGGGGATCTGATGCCTTCTTATTGTCTTCATGGACACCAGGCATGCAAGTGTTGCCCAGATATAAGTGCTGGCAAACTAAAACACAAATGAAAATACATTTTATAAATGCTTCCAAATAATTTCCCTTTCTATGCATGCTATATATTGCACACTTCCTTAATTATCAGAAAAAGTTCTGAGGATGTGGCTACCTTACAGAAAAAAAAGGAGGGGGAGTAGAATTTGCATTGAAATTGTCTGCCAGGAGCAATATATTTGACAACATTGAATAAGCAATAACATGTGATGATTTTCAGATTGTTCTTCAATTATCTGAGAAGTATAAAAACCATTACTCGAGTCATTAAAGTTAGAATGAACATTGGGGAATTCACTCTAGGAAGAAAATGTTTTCGTTGGCAGAATGCTGAAACAGTTGATCTCATAATTATGTAACTGCTCATTTCTGTTAGCTAAACTTTATCTAAATTAATGTGACTTTCCCCTGTTGCCTGGGAGTGTGAACCTCTAAAGACATTTACTTGCTGCACAGTATAATCCAACAGAGCACTTATTGAATTCCTATTTTTCCTATATTGGCTGTTATTTTGGGATGCGATCTCTGTTTTCATTGGGAACATGGAGATAATCAGAAATTTGTAAAAAACAAATCTGCTTTCTAAATGATAAAAAGTGATATTTTAATATTAAATGCTGGGAAAATGGCCTTTGCAGCAAGTTTATCTTCTAGTGTTCCTGTCTCATGCCTAAACCCTAAATATGATTCCAATTGGAAGATACTACAAAATTCCCAGTTTATGTGACTTTTGTTGATTATTTTACCCAAGTAGAACAAACTCCTCAGATTTGTGTCTCCCTATATCTGTCACCAAGGGAGGGGGGAGACCATTTACCATGCTCAAACGTCACCATGCTACTATGAGAAGTAACAAAGAAACAGGTTGCATTCCAGCCCTTCACTCTGGAGAACACAAACACAGCACCAAGCTGGCCTGGATCCCTCCCTGCACTTGGAAAATGGAATCTGTAACATAATGGGTTTGAGATTCAGCCTGGGCTATGACTAAGAATTTAGCAAGACCAAAACAAAACAACCAAATGAATCAAAGCCTGTGTGGTAGCTCAGTGGTGGAGTTCTTGCTGAGCATGAAAGGAGCCTGACTTGTTCCCCAGGTCTGTTACACAGACAGCAAGAAGGATGGAGCCTGCTGATAAAGTAGATTTTTCATTTCAGAAAGAGAGGAGGAAATAAAGAAGGAAGGAAGGAGGGAGGGAAGGAGGGAAGGAAGAGAGGGGAGGAGGGAAGGAACGAAGGAAGGAAGGGAGGAAAAGAAGAAAGGAAGTCCACAGGAGGAGGGAGGAGGCAGACTATTAGCTATATAGGCAAGGCTTTGAAAAGCAGTCAGGAGCTGCACATTCTTTGGATACTAAGTTTACTCGAAGCAAGGATCTTCCATCAGTCACTTCATCAAATTAGTACTAAGGCAAGAGTACACTGACTGTGAAGAGCCCTATAATTCTTGAAGCACAGCTCATGCCTTGCCACTTGATAACTGTAATGACACAATGGGATGAGAAGATTCAGAATCATTCTATTGTGTGATGAAAAAACGGAAACAAAGCAAGCAATCCAAGATGAAAAGAGGGCAACAGAGTCAGCATTGAGCCTAACTTCCTCTTCCAAACTGTGCTATTTTCACTCAGTTCTCTCTGCCCTTGAAAGCTTAGCCATTTGATTGAACTAAATTACAGCTTATAAGAAAATAAGTATCTCACAATCTATTATGCCCATAAGTAGATGGACAGTCTTTTAAGGAATGGTGTGTTCCTTTTTATTATTTCTCTGTACAAGATTAGAGACAGAAAGGTTCCCACCTTAAAATTAAAAACCCCACAGAGACTCACATTGACCACATGCTATTCTTACCAACTGTGGTAGTGATAATTTAAATATGGAGTATTCTTCAACGCTTGGGCTGGACTGGACCCCCCAAATTTTCCACTGTAATTAAATGTAAAATAGAGGCAACTGTTGTGGATTAGTAAAGAAAAGAGAGATCGTGAACACATCAAGTAGGAATGGAGAACTGATCAGGGTTTCTATATAAATAAGCAAACATATTTCAACTCTTGTATCCATCTTACAGTATAGGTATATTGTTACTTCTAGAATGAGGACATTCATCCTTCTGTAATGGCAAGTTCTTCATTCTTGCTCATAGTCAGCTTTCTTTTTTTTTTTTTAAGTCTAAAAACTTACAAAATCAAAACGTGAGTTTGTGAAGCATGGAGCAGTGCGTGAAAACCCCATGTGACGGAAGTGCAGTGGCACATGCTGGGCTGCAGATGACCTCCTCTCATGCCTCTTGTTTTCCCCATTCACTCTGTTGGAGCACTGGTTACCTAGACTCTCATCCTTGTACTTTTCAGCTAAAGCTATCGTGGTTGTGTATGTACTGAAAATGCATCCACCCTTTTGTGTCACTTCTCCTTGAAATGAAGGATAGATATTACCTACACAGGATTTACATTACATTAGGTATTGTCAAAAGTGCACAACTTATTTAAAAAGTGTACAGAAGGGTGTGCGTTGGCTATATGAAAATACCATACTACTTTATATAAGGGACTTGAGCCTCTGTGAAGTTTGGAATCCACAGGACATCCTAAAACTACCAATAATAACTGTTAACTTAGTAGCAATAAAATACGTTAAAAGTTGAGGGAATCTGGCATTAAAGAAAAACAGAAAAGGTAGAAAATTCTACTTCTGTGTTTTCATTAATTAATTAATATTTTTTTTTAACTTTTTTGAGACAGGGCTTCTCTGTGTAGCCCTGGCTATCCCGGAACTTACTTTGTATATCAGGCTGGCCTCAAACTCACAGACATCTGCTTGCCTCAGCTCATGACTTCTGGGATTAAAGGTGTGTGTCACCACCGCCTCGCCTAGCCTCACTTATTAATTTTATTATTTGGCTCAACTCTATGAATTTTCAAGAGTTATTCCCACACCATCTACAGAAAGCCTCCAGCAAAGACCTCCCCCCCCCCCCCCACTGCTCCTATGATTACCATCATCTAGATAGGGTTCAAATGAAACAGAACCTGAAATGAGCTCATGAACACTGTGTCCCAAGCTTCTGTGACTGGGAGACAAATTGGCTAACATTCTCAGGCTTTCCTGGCCACATCACAGAGGTGTTAGATGACACTTCCTCTCCAGGAAACCTCATAGCATCTTTTTGCCTGCATTCATGTGTCCAGATATTTCTGTCTGATAACTGAGGAACATCAAAAGGAAAGGCCTGGGTGAATGAAAAGAAGAGAGTACAGAGGGACTGCCAGATCTTGCCTGCTTAGCCTTTTGCTTGTCAGATATGACAGACCCTAATAAATGCTAGAATCTGTAAGGTTTGGAAATTTTTCCATAAAGAATCCTTGGACCTTTGAAAACATAGAGGCACCAATAAGGAGATCACGTGCCCAGAGCAGGAATCATTTCTAGAAGCATGAAGCAGCATTAGTAGGCTACACTATGGACTACTGAACTATCTTCAAGGTGAGTGAGACATCCCCAAGTAAGGTTACCAATAATGGACAAGACAGATGGAAATTATAGAAAAAGAGAAGGAAGAAAGGCACAGGCATGTAGCAGCAGTCAGCAAAAAAAAAAAAAAAAAAAAAAAAAACCTGGGCTTAGGAGTGGCTCCTCTATGGCCTCCCTTCAGAAGAACTGCTTTAATTTTAAGGTGGGTAAGTAACAGGACAATTAACTCCATAACATCAAATGGCAAGAACCATGACCATGTATAATGGCTGGTTTTATTTTTAGCTCGGGCTCCCAGTGACAGTTTGCTCTTCTCTCCAAAATGATTGCCCAATGCTTTCTCATCTTCAGAGAACAAAGGAAATATACCCTTCTGTGAGAAAAATGTTTTCTGAGAGCTGAAACACCCCACACACAAACACTCATACCCACTGGACATACATACAAACACATGAACACTCACATACATACATATGTACACATATGCACAAAGATAGAAAGAGAAAGACAGGCAGAGAGAGAGAGAAGAGAGAGAGAGACTAACTTAATATGGAAAGCAGAGAACCACAACCCCCACAGACAGTGTAATCAAATATAACAAGCATTTATTATTCAGCAGAACACAGAACAAAGAAAGCTCTGGCAAGAAAACCACAGAGGGTAGTTTCCTGTTCTCAGTTTCTTATGGAAGACCAGTTGCCAGGTCAGAAACTAAGGATATCTGGGCTTACAAGAAAGAACTAATTGATATCAAGAAGTCTTAAAAATCATCTTGTCCTAGGGGACAAAAAGAAGCCTTAAGTAGTAACATGTCTCCCTCTGTCTTTCCATTCCTCTTTCTGTTTATCATCAAAATGAATTACAGGAGAGATATGGGTCTAGTTTCATTCTCCTACAGGTTCATACCCATATTTCCTGGTACCATTTGCTAAAGAGGCTGCCTTTCTCCAATATATATTTTGTCAAGTAGTGGGTGGCTGTAACTGTAGAGTGTGAATTTATATCTGGGTCCTCTGCTCTATTTTATTGATCTGCGTGTTTTCATGCCAATGTCACGCTGGATTGTTTGTTTGTTTACTGTGGTTCTGTATTACAGCTTGCCTGGTATGGTGTTGCCTCTCGCATAATCCTTTTTATTCAAAATCGCTTTTATTACCTGGGGTAATTTTAGGATTTTCATTTTATTTCTATGAAGAATGGTATATGAATCTTATTGGTATTTTATTGATCATGTAGATTGCTTTTGGTAGAATGCCATTTTCATGATATTAATTCTTCTGACCCAGGAGCATGGGAGGTATTTCCATCTTCTAACATATTCTTCACTTTCTTTCTTCAGATTTTCAAAGTTTTGATTGTAGAGGTCTTTCACTTGCTTGGTTAGATTTATTTCAAGGTATTTCTCTGGGGCAACTGTGGTTGGAGTTGTGTCTATCATTTCTTTTTTGGTACCATTTACTTATACAGGAAGGATACTACTTTTTGTGCATTGGTTTTGTACCCTGCTGGGCTACCCTGTTCTTTGTCTACTTGACGCAGACTAGAGTCACCTGGGAAGATCGAGCCTCAAATGATGAATTGCCTCCATCAGACTGGCCTGTAGGAATTTTCTTGATTAATGACTGATGTGGGAGGGCTCAGCCCACTATGAGTGATATCATCCCTGGCCAGGTGGTCCTGAGTTAAGAAGGCAGGCTGGAAAAGCTGCAGGGAGCAAGCCAGTAAGAAGCTTTTGATCAAAATGTCTACAACTGCAACAGAAACTAAACAAGAACATAAGCCATTTTGCTGAAACTGTTCACCATGTCCAAGAGTTTTCTAGTAGCAACTTTGGGGTCTTTTATACAAAATTGTATTATCTACAGAAGGATACTCTAACTTCTCTTCCCACTTGTATCCCTTTTACTTCTTTCTCTTGTCTTGTTTCTCTAGATAAGACTTCAAAGACTGTATTGAGTAGAAAACAAGAGAATAGGCAGCTTTGTCTCCTAACCTTAATGGACATACTTTGAGTTTTTCTTTGTTGATCATGGTGTTAGCTACAGAATTGTTATACGTACAGCCTTATTATACTGTGCTGTGTTCCTTCCATCCCAAGTGTCTTCCTAATTTATCATGAAGGGATGCTGGATTTTGTCAAAAGCACTTTCTACTTTCACTGAAATCATATGATTTCTGTGCTTAAATCTATGTATGTCATGTGTTGCATTTATATTTGCATATGTTGAACTACCTTTGCATTTATGGACTAAAGCTGACATGATCATAGTGAAATATAATTTTGATAATTTCTTGAATTTAGTTTGCATGTGAGTTATTCATGTTTTGCTTCTATATCTACTTAGACATATAGTTTATAATTTTCTTTTGAGTCTGTGTTTTTGTTTGGTTTTGGTATGACAGTAATAATGCAATCATAAAAAGGACTTGGAATAATTCCTTTGTTTCCTAAGTTGTGAAGTAATTTTAAGGATTATTGTTCTATTTTGTTTTCAAGGCAAGTAAAATTCTTTAGTTAATCCATTTGAGCTTGAATTTCAGTTCAGATAATGTTTATTACTTCTTTAATTTCATTATCTCTTTGTTTTATATATGTTTAAAATGTTTATCTCATCTTGGTTTGACTTTGATCGGTAACATGTATCTAGGAATTCATTCATTTCTTCTAGACCTTCCAATTTTATGTAATAAAAGTTTTTGGTCAGGCATGGTAGGACATGCCTTTAATCCCCACACTCATGGGGCAGAGGCAGGCAGATCTCTTTGAGTTCAAGGCCAGCCTAATCTACAAAATGAGCTCCAGGACAGGCTCGAAAGCTACACAGAGAAACCATATCTTGAAAAATCAAAAGGAAAAGAAGAAGTTTTTTGTGCTTTTGATTTTCTGAATTTCATTGGTATCTATTATACTGTCCTTTTCATCTCTAATTTCATCTCTAACATGAAACTTTGTTATTTCTGCTTTTTTTTTTTTTTACTTTGCACCCCAATCAAAGTTTCTCCTTCTGCACCCTCCTCTCAGTTCTTGCCCCCAAATACATATCTCCATCAACTCCTCCTCCATTATTTCTCCTCAGATAAGGCAGATCTCCCATGCATATCAGCCAGCCATGGTTGTGGTGATGTATTGTTTATGATCTAATAAAGCTTGCCTGGAGATCAGAATGCAAAGCTAGCCACAGCCATAGAGGACAGATAGTGGTGGCACACACCTTTAATCCCAGGACTCAAGAGAAAGACACAGATGGATTCCTGTGTGTTCAGGGGTCACCAAGAGCTACACGAGAGTGTATCAGTTGTAAAGAGAAATAGAGCTCATGCCTTTAATCCCAGCACTAGGGGTTATATAAGAAAGGAGCAGGGTCTCAGACCTAGCATTCAGTCTTGGGCTATTAAATTTCCAGTCACACTGAGGATTTATGGAGCCAGGATTGTCCTTTTAGTCTGAAGTAGAGTTAAGAGCTAGTGGCTGGCTGCTTTGCTTTTCTGATCATCAGATTGGACCCCAATATCTGTCTCTGGATTTTCGTGTTACACATGGTATATCAATCAATCCATGATGACTAGGCTCCTTCTCTTCCATAAAGGCTGAATAGGGCAATCCAGTAGGAGAAATGGGTCCCAAATGTAGGCAACATAGAAACAGCCCCTGCTCTCTCTGTTAGGAGTCTCACACAAAGACCAAGTTATACAACTGTACCATATATCCAGAACCTTGTCTCATATTTTTGCTATCTTTGGTGTAAATTTAGTGATACTTTAGTTTTTCAAAGAAACAACTTTTAATTTCATTTATTCTGTATAATTATTTTCTATTTCATTAATTTCTGCTCTGCTCTTAATTATTTCATATCTGTTTTGTTTGTCTGTTTGCTTACTTGTTCTTACTTTGACAAGGCCATACAGTGAATCATTAAGTTATTTATTTAAGATCACATTGGGTTTTCTAATATAAGGGATATATAGCTATAGCCCTCTTAGGATTACTTTCATTCTCTCTCACAGGTTTGGGTATAATATGTTTTAATTTTAACTTGGTTCTTTGCAATTTTTAAGTTTCCATCTTGACTTATCCAGTGACATATTCTTCATCATTCCATAGCACGTTGTTTACTCTCTGTGAATCTGCCTGATTTTTATAGCTTCTCTTGCTATTGAGTCATGGTTATGTCCTGCTAGCTACTGATCTTGTCTCTTTCTAGAGAACTGATTGTTGTGTGCTATTTTCTTTCACCCAGTTTCTTTGGAGAGGCTTTAATCTACCATGTTACCCAGAAGTTCTAAAAGAGTATTTTCTCTACACTGGAAGTTCTTTCTCAGGACAATTAATATTATATGTGATTTAGTACTGCTTCCTATCTTTCTTTTCTTTTGCATATGTGTATAGGTGTGCATGACCATCCATGTGTATGTGGAGATCAGAGACATATGTTAAAGACTTTCCTCTCTCATTCTCTACTGTATTTCTGAGACACTGTCCCTTGGTGGACCTGGAACTCAGTGACTTGGATGGGATACCTGGCCAACAAATCCTAGAATCCATCTTTATTCACTTCTCTCCCCTGCACTGGGTTATAAATGCACACTGCTATGCCTGGAATTTAACTGTTTACCAAGAATCCAAATTCATGTCTTTATGCTTAGACATCAAGATCTTCATCCACTGAGCAATTTCCCCAGCTCTTACGTTAGATTTTTTTTTTTATAGGTGATGTTATTTTATGGTCTGATTAACAAAGAATGAAAAAAGTAAAAAGCACAAGTTATTAAACACTAACATTACTTGTGAGCATCTGGATGTGGTTGATTGCATTCCTAGAAAACTCAACAGAAGTAAGTTAAACTTCAATTGCAACTAAGTAAACAATTTAGCTGGCAGACAGAGTTGGCCATTAAAAGAAAAGAAACCTCTGCTATAAATTTGCTTTAACTTTTCTTCTTTAAAGGTATGATAACTTACCACATGGGGTTACAAATAAAAGTTTGGTAATTATATTGGTTTCCTAGGGTTGAAAATTACAACAGACTTGGTGACTTAGCACAGTAAGAATGTGTTTTCTCCCTGTTCTAGAGTCATGCTCCTTTGAGGGCTCTAAAGAAGAGGCCTTTTTTGCCTCTCCAGGCTTCTGCAGTTGCCACAGTCTTTGGGTATCTTTAATCTTCACCTTTGACTTCACAAATCTTTCTTCTCTCAATGTGTTTATGTGTCTCATCTTTTTATAAGGACACAAGTTATTTGAGTCAACACACACACACACACATCAATCTACTATGACTTCAGTTTAATTTGATTACATCTGCACAACTCTATTTTAAAATAAAGTCAAAAGGGCTCCAGTGGATCTTAATTTTGACAGACCACTACTCAGTTCATAACTGAAAGTATATCCAGTTTGCTTTATTCTGCCTGTAATCAACTGAAACACTTGCATTGACATCTAGCTCCTGTCCATCTAATTTCAACTCATATTTGTATTTAAAATTCCATATTTGTTTCTTTGACTAGGCAAGGACACCTTTAAGAAAGGCAGCTCTTATCCATTCACCAATGGGTATTAACCCTCACTTGATACCAGGGACATCCTCCCACTCAAAGTCTGATTCCACCAGACAGAGTGAGGAACAAGTATTTAATCTGAAAGTTGTTCTCATTCACTTTTAACTGTATTCCCAACACACAATACACAGAATGGCAATTTAGAAGTTATAGACAATGTGCTTTCACACCACTAATACAGATACCATAAATGGATTCATGCACACTATGCATATAAACACTAATCACTCTACAGTGTATTTTATTTGACTCTTGATCATGAATAGTTAATAATCTACATAGAAGTTAAATATAAGAAAGAAACTAAATAATTAGCCAAAGCTATAGGATAGCATTTAAAAAATCCATAACATATTCCAAGAGTTACTAGTTGGAAGAGAAGAGGCCATTATTGATGACTTCACTATTCAGGAAGACATTGTGAATTAAAATTAAGCATGGGAAACTAGAGAAATAAAACTATAGCTATGGTAATATAGGCAGTTAATCAAAACTTTCATTTTTAAGTAAATATTTATAGCCTCTAAAGATTAACAGAAAGAATACCTGCCTTCTAGAAACTCAGTATACTAAGAAAGTAGCTATACGATATAAAGCAAAAGAACAATACAAGGCATCATTGCAGCAATATGTAAAAGTATATTGCAATTTTAACATCATTTTGGCCTGGAAATACCACTTAGGAATCTATAGCAGTAGAGTTTTATATGCAGATATACATAGAATGTTTACATACTCACTATTAGTAAAGAAGAAATGGAGAAGAGGAAACTGAGGAAAAGAATACATCTCTCTAAGGAACAGTCTGAATAAATTATGGGACATATCTACAAAAGGAATGAGGTATTTATATAACATACTGTTCAAAAGGGCAGAAAATTGCAGCAGCATAAATATTTTTGATGACTATTTTTCTGTAAAGGACATAAGAAAAAATCTGTGCTTTGTGGTGATATATTTTTTATGACTTATTAAAGCTTGCCTGAGGAGTCAGAAACAAAGTCAGCCACAAGTTACAGAGGTCAGGTAGGACTTGGGAGAAAGGTAGAATGATCTCTGAGTCCAAGACCACCCTAGGCTAAAGAAGAGTGAACAAGAGCTCATGCTTTTGATCCAAGGATTTGAGAGGTATAAAAAGTAGAGGCACTCAGTCTCAGGATTAGTCTCTATCCACATTGAGGAAAGCATAGCAGTCTGGGTGAATCTGAAAAAAAGTGAAGTCAGAAACAGTCTGAGGATTTCCCCTTTGGTCTGAGTTGAGGTAGATGTAAGAGCTAGTGGCCATCTGCTTTGCCTTTCTGATCTTCAGCTTGAAGCTTGAAACTCAATATACATACTCCAACATGGTCATACCACCCAGTACTTCTCAAACATTTCTAACTGAGTACAAAGCATCTGAACATATGAGCATTCAAACCACTACAATGTCATCTTTTTGTTTGTTTGTTTGTTTGTTTGTTTGTTTGTTTTCTCCCTCTCCCTCTTTCTCTCTCATAGGATACTGAACACAGTACAGGCTAAGCAAGTGCCTAACCACTTACCTACATTCTAACCTATTTCTTTTGTGAGTATTCCAATTTGTATCCTTTTCCTTTTGACAACAGCATCTGTTAGGATTATAACTTAGTTAGTAAAATTGACTAAAGTCAGAAAACTCACTGAGTGAATTTCTTCTAAACAATTGAACCTGGTAAATTCCAGGGGTTGAAGAGGAGGGACAAGGACACCAAACAAATAACTAATACAGATGCTATACTGCCTACTTGGTAGAGTGCTAGCAAAATCAATGTGAACTATGAATGAGGCACAGTGTTTTCAAATCTTGTTCTGTAGAATAGATTTACACATTCCATGGCAGGTTAGAATTTATCCTTGGCCAAAGTACTGATACTTCCTAGAGGATTTTCCTGTTACAAATGGAATGGGATTATTCTGTAGCCAACAAGAGAACCAGAAAGTAGTTGATCAACTAAGAGATACTGCAGAAAATGAAAATAATAAGCACCAATTTTCTGATGATTTTGCATAACAGAAGGAAATGGAGTTAGGTTTAATAATATTTTGCTCATCTTATTTTCAAGTGGATGACTTTTACTCAATACTGTGATTAAATGGATCTCAGTGTTGTTTCTTCCTGAAGCCAATAACAGTTCTGCCTGCTTTATCTTGACAAAGCCAATCTATTGACCATTAGTCACTAATGAGGAAAGTGCATGGGTAATGCCCTGAAAAGTGGTTAAAGAGTTGAAGATGCCATCTTTTTATTTCTTTGTTATTTTATTTAAATTAAAACAATCTTATTTTACATACTAATCCCAGTTCCCTCTCCCTTCAGTTCCCCCATCCACCCATCTCCATCCCCTCCCTGGGCAGGATGAGGCCTCTTATGGGGTCTGTTACATTATTTGGGCCAGAGTCTAGACACTCCCCCATGTATATAGCCTTAGAGAGAGAGAGATGCCTTCTAATACCCTGAAAATCTCCAGAAGCTTAAAATGCCATAGGTAGGGACTGAATGCCCCTGCTGTTTCACTGGCAGGGACACAAGCATCTCCTCTGATGAAGAGCATCCCAACAGCTATTCCTCTAAGCAAGATTCTGGTCTCTTCAGAGCTTCCATTTCCCACAGAACATTTGATTGTGTCTCAGTTAGAATCTGCCTGCTGTTCTTCAAGAGTCTCCAACCTCAGTAGACAAAGGCTAGAGTCCATTCTCCCTCTTAAAAATTAGCTTCATATTTCATATTATTTTATGAGCTAATTTATTCACAATGCTAAATTCATCACACTTATACTAATATGAGGAAAACAAATTTAAGAACCTGAAAGCCAGCATAAATTATTTATCATATGTTATCATAGTAACTGTACAATCCTATTGACCTTTATAAGTTGATGTCTGTTTTTCCTTGGTGAGTTGCTGCTGTGTTTCCTCTGTGATCCAGAAGCTCTGACTTTAGTGCTGGGTTACATTACCATGTCTAAGTAAAAGATGGCACACACTTCTTTTCTCTATGGTAGTGGTTTTTGAGTTTGAACACCAAAATTGTACTGACTTCTGAGAAATTCCAGGAAGTAAATAGAATATTTCTAGGGGAACAAAAGACATGAAAAAAATATGGAATTGTCTTTTAAGTTGAAGCAAAACTGATTTCATGAGTTTAATTTTTGTTCTATGAGGTCATGAACTTACAATAAAACCAAAGGCTAATTTAAAACATTGGACCAGTACATTACTTGAAAGAAACTATACAAGGCTAGATGGTTTATGATAAAAACCATTGTCTGCTTTGGAAACCCTTTCAGTACTCATAAAGTCTAAATTAAAATTTAAAAGTCTAACATATTCAATTTTGAGCGAGGCTGAAAATTTCTAACCATTTTTAGTATTAACTACAATTACTTCATCCCAGGTGGATTATAATATTGGCACTTTTTTGAAGTTGAACTTCACTCCTAAGAGAATTGCAACATTAGAACAAAAGACGTACGTTCAAAGCCAGCATGAAACTGGAGATATAGCTTAGTGGTCAAGAGCACTGGATGCTCTTCTAAAGGACTTGGGCTCAATTTCCAGCACCCACATGGTAGCTCATAACCACATGTAACTCCAGTTCCAGGACATCTAATGTCCCCTTCTGATATCTACAGGCATTAGGCATGCAGAAAACCATTTATACACAGTTTTAAGCCCAAAGTCCAGGCTTCTTCTCTAAAAAATATGCTTTACATACATATAAACAGACAACTGGATAGCAATGAGCTATTTCTTCAGAATTAAAACATTTCTTTTTCGAAGGAGGGACAAGGCTATAAGACTCAGAAAAAGAACCCAAAATTTCTGAGCCCAGGAAGCTCCCAAACATTGTAAGATTCATAAGATTCCCCTTTCAACGTTATTAATGGAGTGAGCAGTTGCTACAGAGAAGAGATTCCAGCCAAGCTGCCTGCCCCTGTGCAAGCAGGTCCTGGGATGAAGCCTTCCTGAGTCACTGCCATGCTGGTGTAGGCTTTTCAGTAGAGCTAGCTCTTAGTCACCCATGCTCTTCTAAGTAATCTCTCACTCATGTCCTGAAAATAACTTTTCAAACCTGCACAGTTCATCATGCTAAACTTAGAGAAAATCATTGACTTGGTCTGTCATTGGTATCCTAAAGTAAATAGACAACTGTTCACATCTCTCCAGGAAAAACTGCACAGCAGATAGATAGATGACAGACTATCTAGATACGTGATACGTATATGCAAATATACATTCTCATTAATTCTATTTAAAAGTAGTAAAAGACAAAGGCCCATAATTTTTTGATAGTAATTTTTTATTATAATATGGACATGATAGGAGATCATGCTAAATTATTACTGTATAAACCACACAACAATCCTATGAAAGAGCTACAATTTTATTTTATAGATAAAACCAAAATTTTAAATTGAAGCAAAAGAATTTCAGGCATTTTCACACACACACACACACACACACACACACACACACACACACACACACAGCTGGATAGTTAAAATGAAGCACCATGGCTTCAGGGCTTCTCCTTCTTAATATAATTCTAGAAGTTTACTCTTAAATTAAGGGGGATGCAATGATAAAGCTATAAGTCTAAGCCAAGCATACATGACTTTGACCTACTTTAAATGGAGTTGCTTAAGGATGAAACTCCTAGCAAACTTACAGAAAGAAATAAAAGCATTCACATCAAAAAAATCAATTCAAATATTTTATAAAAAATTAGAAGAAAATACCTAGAGGGAGAAAAGCTACAGAATTCAGACTTGGAAGAAATGAGCTTCACCCTCTGTGGAAAATATGATTTTCCAAAAACATATAGAATTCCAGGCTAAAGTTAAATCCAAATAAAATCTAACTTATCTTGAATCAATTTCTGTTATTTAAACATTATATGCCAACCTTTATCTGTAGAGCAAAAATGTACAGAGCGCTCCATTTTTCCATATAATGAATTGAATTCCATTATGTCACCAAATGGGAGTGTGGGCTATTTCCATTCTTCTGAAAAGCGATCTGCAGCTGGCGAAGAAGCAGGCTTTAAAGGTCTCAATAACATTTGCAGAAAGGTTGGTTATTTTACAGCTAAAGTAAGCCTTTGAAATCCAAGATTCTGTGAAAGTTTAAGAAAAACAGAATAGATGCCTATTAACAAAATATCCACACACACAGAACCACCGGATGTTATACCAGTCAAGAATACAAAGTCTCTCAAACATGCTCCTATAAATGCTCAAGCCAGAGAAGGCTTGTGAATAGTTGGAAGGCAGTCAGTTTTAAAGGGAAAGGTCACAGTAACATTTTCCCACTTTCCCTTCTAAATGAATCCAGCATGTTGCTCGATCTACATTTTAATGGCACACATTCAGGGGGAAAAAAAAGTGTTACTTCTTTGAAAAAAAAACTTACAAAATATTTTGTTATGTAATTTTAGGCTATTTGATTTTCAACCATGGTTGTATAAATATGACCCATTCATTGAAAAATTAATAGAACTAAGGAATACAAGTTATAGGGCTGGAGAGATGGCTCAGCCACTAAAGGCTAGGCTCACAACCAAAAATATAGGAATAGAAGTTATGAAAGAATTATTATACTGTTCACTTAGGGAATGTCAAAGTCCAGTAGAACACACATCCATTCCCAAATAATATAACTTTAAGTTTATCATTTCAATTCTTTTCCTTTTGGTGAAAGGGACTGTGAATTAGCCATTTCCTACAGAAGTCTACTTCACTGCCAGTTGGTACTCACATTTTGTGCACATAAATACAGAGGGAAAGTTTGTGTATCATCCAAACTGGGTTGACAGATGACCACAGCTGGTAAAACATCCTTTTAGGGTGTAGCCACGAAGAACCTGCTGCTGTTGACTTGGCCTTCTAGGTGTATTCTCATATGGATGAAGGGGTGATTTGCCTATGTGGCTTTTGTTATCAAGGTCCCAGTCCTCTTTTTAAGGCCTTCTGGACTGTTCAGGAAGCTCCATCATCTAATACCAAAACCTTGGCAGGTAAAGGATCACAATGTATGTTTTGGGTGGGAGAAGTAAAATTTAGATCAAAATAATAAAAATTTCCATGAAGCCGATTTATAATTCCCTTTTCTGGATCCTCTTCCCAATCTGAGTCCAAAGGTATGAAGGTCTCCCAAGAAGTGACATTTTCAGAAGTAGCTACAATGTTTGTGAAGATGTGATTCTATAAATCATTCTTTGAACCAATGGGCCGAACACTATGGATGACACTGTGCATAAGAAGCAAAAGGCCAAGCAACAGTTCCAGGTGCTTATTTGCTATCACAGATTAATCAAGTGGAGGAGACTGCTTCCCTGGGTGGCCTGTCTCTTCTGCCTCAGTCTCCAAGATCCTCAGAAATCATACACTTACTAAAATTTGAACCCTACCACTCATGGTGAGCATACTGTAACCCTTGAACTGCCTTTGAAACCACCTGTATATACTGACTTTTACACTTGGATTATCCCTTAATTCCCACTGTGATATTTCGTGATTTTTAATGCAACTTAATATTAAAGACATTAACAGAATTTCATACTTTATTCACAGGGTGAGAAAATAGATAAATCATTGGTCTCCTTTATTGACAAACTTAGATATCACCATTAGAAACTCTGTTCCTTCCTATCCCTCCTGGTATCTCTCCTGGGTTATTGTCCTAGTCTCCTACTCCTTTTCTAGACTTAACCCAGTGCTATAGTAGTCTCTGCTCAACCAAACAGAAAAAAAAAAAAAAAAACCACCTTAAAACACATATAAAGTTAACATTATACTCAACTAGAATCCAAAGAGTTCCTTCCCTGGGAGTTCCCTTATGATTAACTCTTGTACATATGCCCTGCCTTGGACTTCCCTTGTTCCCTTCAGGCATGCTGGAGCACAAACCATTGCTCCCACCCTGATGTAGCAGCATTCTTTCCAGCAGGCCAGTACTGAACTTCCTTCTCTTCTCCTGTCCCAGAGGACAGCGTATGGAGTCCTTTATGGACTCCTCCCTTCCGTTATCTATCATGTACTACCCAGTCTGTGACATGTCCCTTATTTTCCTATGTACTCCCCCTACTGGAGTACAAATTTTATGAGGTCAAGGGGAAACATTGATGCCCATTGTTCACTACAGGTCCCTTGATCACTTACTATCTGTTGAGTAAAAGAAAAAAAAATGTAATTATTATGACCGTTTGTACACATATATAAAACATCTCAAAATTATAGTTGCTTATCTTATTGTAAAGGGCATTTAAAGACGAGACTATATTACACCAATAATACTACCTCTAAAAATTGTTCCTGGGGATAAGGTATATTCAATCTATAAATGCATGCCCCTAAGACAAATTCATTTTAACAAAGGCATACTCTCCATATTAATTTAACAAAGGCATCTCCCCATACTAATAATATGCATGTAATAATAAACATATGATGTTTTCCCCTTCCTCTGCAGTGGTAAATGTTTTAGTTGAACTATTGACTTCCTCCCAAAAGACCACTCTGTAGTTCCCAGCCTCCTTTCTATTTTTGTGTGACCCATTTGACAAGGGCATTGAAAATACTGTGTGTGTGTGGGGGGGGGTATGTGTGTGTGTGTGTGTGTGTGTGTGTGTGTATGTGTGTGTGTACAAAATTCTCTTTCCCACCCTCTGCTCGCTGAAGATGACCCATTGTCAACACATAGACAGAAGGTAAAAAGCTCTGCCAATCTTTTATCAAGAAACTCTTTGCTATTCTGGGTTGCTACAAGAAACAGAAATAAAATAACTACATCTCTCTTATTTTTGTTTTGATTTTTTCGAGACAGGGTTTCCCTGTGTAGCTTTGGAACCTCTCCTGGCACTCACTCTATAGACCAGGCTGTCCTTGAACTCAGGGAGATGCTTCCGCCTCGCCTCTGCCTCCACCTCTGCCTCTGCCTGAGTGCTGGGATTAAAGGCGTGCACCACCACTGCCTGGTTTATATTCCTGTTTTTTAATCCAAAGTTTAGAGCAGCTTTTCCTGTGCTTTGGAAAATGAACATTCTAATTTTATAAGAGATAAAACTATACCATATAATTACAACCAAAAAAAAAAAAATCTAAGTCTGTATTGATTAAGAACTTGAAAAATGGAAACCCATCTTTTAACTATTAATAGTCACTTGGTAGGACTATCTAGATGTTTATTTAGTCTTCCTAATAGCCTCCAAATGAAGTATATTTTGCAGGTAAAACTGACAGGGCTTGAGGAGTTTAGAGCTCAATTCTGTAAGCACAGCCCAAAGATAATTTCCTCTCTTCTCTTTCAATTAGAAGTATGCCCTCTGAGTTGGTCATCTCAGAATCTATAATGGGAGCTGTTGGCTAACCCTCCTACAACACAGATTGGAGTTCTGCAGAAGGAATGCGATTCAAATCCCTGAGCAGTATATGGCATGGAATAACTATCAACTTGTGACTTAACCTGCAATTTGGCCATTGATTTCCAGAGTGAGACATTTAATGTGTCTGGACCTGGACCTGTTGGTCTGGCTGTCGCCATCCGCTAGCGCTAGTATTGGATTCTGCTGAATTAAGCTACAGAAGCAGCCGTATGAAGTGGGAACAAGTAACCCCAGACAGAATCCCTGTTTATTGGAGCAGTCTGGAGTCAAAAGAAAATCTCAACTCAAAAAGCATATACACTGTCCAGGTTCACAAATTCCACAGATGTGGTTACAAAAGACATACAAGATTCAACCTCATTTCCCAGCTAGAAAAAAACGAAGGGAGTTTGCTTGAGAAATGTAACAAATGACAACAATAACTAAACTTGAAATCATCAGATCTTTCTATGAATGTATGCATATGTAATACATTTATATGCACAAGCATGTAACATAGCTCCTTCCTTGCACACATGCAAGTAAGCGGTCACATGGGTTAAAATGGGTTCTAGCTATTAATCTGTGGCAGATTTCTGATCACTGAGACAACAGAGTGCCAGAGACAATCATGTCCTGAATCTGGTTGTCTTTCCTAACAGCAGGAACTCACCTTAGTCTGCCGAGAGTATGAAAAAAACACATATTCCTGGCTTTTTAGATGGCTGTTAACATCTTGGTTTCACATGGGAGTTTAAGGCTTATCACCTTACATTAGGCTATGTATCCTAAAAAGAGTCTCATGACTGAAGAGATGGTTCATTGGTTCTGTGAACTTATTTCTCTTGCAGAGAACTCATGCCAGGAGGCTTATAGAAGCTTACAACTTCCGCTCCAGGTGATCTGATATCCTTTCCTGGCCTCTACATTTCCTACATCACACACACACACACACAAACACACACACACACACACACACACACACACACACACACACACACACACACCACACTTTTACGAAGTGGGAAATTAATACTTTTGAAACTCTCCAGTTCATCATACTGCCTCCTACCCAAGACAAAATTTTCTTTCCAGGCCATCATTTCAAAAAGGGGTTGCCCTGAGTTTCTCTTCCCATCTTTACACTTTCCCCTTCTCCTTTTACTTTCTCTCCAACTTTTAAAGCATTGTCAAATTAAGTTTTTCTCCCCTTGTAAATCCCAAATATGTTGGGAATGAGCTAAGTACAGGCTGCTAGAGAATAGTGGGTGTCCATGGCCTCTTCCACAAGGTCTATGACTGGATACCTTCTTATTTCACCTTCCCAAACCACTTTATTTTTCATCTAAAACATTTGGAAAATCAAACTTATTGTTTCATCTCCAGCCAGTGCTGTTCCTGTCATCCTACACTGGAACACTGGTAAAGTATTCATGATTCATGTAGCATATGGCTGTCAGAAGGAATCTATAACAAATACCTCTTGCCTAATTTATGATGCGAACTATTGTGTGTGTTACAAGTAATGAAAACCTGTTAGCAAGGGAAACCACAAAGATACTCTGAAGAGTAATAATGTGTGCAAAACACCCTAAAGGCTTCATTTCTCTTTGGGAATTTTATCTTGCTTTTTATGAGTATAAAATTATAAATCATTCCATATGTACTATTGGAAATATTGAAAAAAAGAAAAAGAAAACATAGGATTATAGAAAATAAACAAAATATTTAAAGAACATTTTTGAGATAAGATATGTCTAAAAATATATCTTTATATTTCAGTCTCAGTATATAAATTATGAGACTTTTTTTTAGAGGTGTTTCATTTAGCGGTCTTTTGGTTATAGGTTTTAGGTACATTGTAGCTGTTATTTGTCTGAATGGGTCCAAAAACTTAGTGTTTATTAGAGTGACCATCTTGAGGTTGAGTAAAATGGGCAAAATACAGCATGGTCATCTATATAGAGATTTGTAAGTTAGTGTTTTATGCTGTCTTTTACAGTGTGCTAATTCCACCTTAAAGATTATGTCCATAGTTCCTCAGTTCTCAGCCTCACAAAAAAGACAGGAGCAAGGAGAGGTGGTTCTCTTACACTTTATCACACAAGGAAAGCCAAAGCAAGGAGCCCTAAAACTCAAAAGCACCATTTCCATTGTCTTAAATTACTGAGTTAAAGCCACTGCGTGTATCTGGGCACACAGTGACTGTAAGCATTACAGCTTGAATGGGAAGGTGTCCTGGCAGTTGGGAACCAAGAAATTTCACAAAGTCACACAGCACAACAAACCTCACACACAAAAAAATTTTATTGGGAGGAGAGAGAAAAAGAGAGAGAGTGTGTGTGTGTGGTTTGCCTCTGCTTGTATGAGAAACAACAGAGAACCGAGCAGAAGACAGGGTTTATATAGTTTTTCTTGGTGGGTGGGGTGAGGTGGAGCTTTCCAGGGTAGGGTTTGGTGGGATTTCAAGCCCAGAGGCTGGGATTTTTTACTCTGTAGGATAGAAGCAGGGTCCAGCTATTAGTGTAGTTAGAGTGTTCTATGGGTGGAATGGGGCAGTTGAAGTTCCTTAGGGGAGGGGCTTGACCACTTGTGTGCCTCCAGGGGCTAACAGTGACTATCCCCAGTCACACACACACACACACACACACACACACACACACACACACACACACACACACACCACTAAGTCTTTGAGAAAGTCTAGGTCTTTAGTACTTGCCATGTGGATGAGCAGGGAATGAAAAGCAGTATTTCAGATGTAAATGTCCTCTTGGCAGGCTTGAATCCAAATGTTCTGCCTCTGTCTTGATCTTGCCTGCAGATTTCTTTCTGCAGGCCAAGACCTTGATGTAAAAGATTTACCTCTTCATCCATAAGCAAACCCAGTTGAATGACTGTTGCAAGACTTCATCTGTACTTAGCTATACTGTGAATGAAAACATTCTTTTCA
The DNA here is from genome assembly GCF_943737965.1 of Phodopus roborovskii. Lineage (NCBI taxonomy): Eukaryota > Metazoa > Chordata > Mammalia > Rodentia > Cricetidae > Phodopus > Phodopus roborovskii. The sequence continues at coordinate 15,283,710 of NW_026126447.1, forward strand.
AACTATTAGGCAGACACTTTGCTGCATTCCAAGAGTTGAAATTTTGGTCCAGATTTCACAAGAGCACTGTAAGACATGGTGAACACAGCCCCCGTAAACATCTGCATATTGCATAGGAACTATTTATTGTGAAGCATTTGACAACATAATGGCATTCTGTGGCCAGCATTCTCATGATTCAGCACACGCCTTGGAAGAAGAGGTCAATTTTTTACTGCAGACAGCATGGTCTTACGCCAAAGGATACAGACATATAAAGTCCTAGTGATGGGGGTAAAGGAAGCTTTGTTTCTTTATAGAACTCATGACAGAAAAAGCTTCCAGACTCAAGCAGCTGCGGTGTCCAGAAAAATGTGTTCTTAGCAAAGATGTGAAGACTTCAGGACAATCCCAAAGAAATGCCTAAGAGTAGGATTTAAAACAAAACAAAAAACAAAACAAAACAAAACAAACCAACAAACAAACAAAAAAAAATTCAGCATGAATAAGTCTCCAGAAGATGAAAACCCGATGCTAGCTTGGTCAAAGAAAAGGTTTTGTTTTCCAGTTGCTGAGAATTCTTGTGTGCCCTTCCTTTGGATTACAAAAGAAAACTCCAGTTGTCTGCAGTTGGAGATATGGCTGGCCACAGCACAGCTTCACTTTTTTTTTTTTTTTTTTTCTTGTTCCTGGTTACAGTCAAGCTGTGACTTCACCACATTCTTTTAGACCTAGCCTTCCTTGTCCAAAAGATGCTCTCAACAGCAATCAAAAATGAGTTCATAGCTTCGAACAAATCCAAGATATAGTTTAAATTCTATACATTTAAAGTTGAAAGCTATTTTTGTTGAAAAGGGACATGCCACTAAATATATCTTTACGGTGGGAAACCATAAAAGACATATACAGGTTCCTGGCTCTGTTGGGAGGATCTTTTCTCCAAATTGAGACATTCTTTCTCAGAGAAGGTGGGGGGGGGGGAGAGACTCCTGAGACTTAGAAAGTAAAGGAAACAGACATACAAGGCTCAGGAAATGAAAAAGTTTACAAGGCTCAGGAAAGTCCTGAAAGTTACAAGGTTTAAAAGGCCCCTCTCCAAGGCTAAACAGTGACGTTGCTAGTGGAGTTGCCTGCCAATTGGGGAGCTCTGTGGATGTTGATTTTGTGAGACATCATTCAGGCTGGCGTGAGCATTTCGGTGACACAGCTGCGATTGATCATTCATGTTCCTGTGGGTTACCTCTGATCCATACTCCTCAAAGTAGCCCCCAGTGTGCTTTCATATGTAACCCCAATAAGTTCAGTAATTTATTCAACTAGACTCAAATAGGATCATTTCTTTGATCTGAAGCCAGCACCATATATGGAGTGAACATTTGTTCACATCTACCCACAAAAAGTCAGAAAATACTTATTATATGTAAGCTGAGCCTTTACTGTTCCTATTCCTCTTTTCAGTACTTTTTAATTCAGATTATATGAAAATAATGATATCCATAGTATAAAGTTAATTTAATTCCTATAAACAGAAACCTATTGCAATTATAACACCTTAATGTAGTGATAATAATCATACAAATTATAAACTAGCTTCTTTGGAGGTACCAAAATAGTTTAAAGTGAACAATGATTCTGGTAAGATGATTGATTATAAAAACAATGAAAAATTGTGTGTGTATGTGTGTGTGTGGTATGTGTGTGAGAGAGAGAGAGAGAAAGACAGAGAGAGAGAGGTAAAATAGCTTAAGGGAAAAATAAAATTGTGGTGGAGAGAGCCCTAATTAAGAGCCACTGGGCTCAACAGACACTTAATGCTTCCTTATTTGATATTTTAAAGGAAACCAAGCTTAAAATTTAACTTTAACTAAATACCCCTATGTATTCAAGAGCATGGGCATTACTCTTAATAAGTTATGAGGAAAACAATAATTCTTTTATTTCAGCTTGGCTTCCATGTATAGGGAATGCTTCTGTCTCTGTAACTGAACCACACTGGTAATTGTCTCCTCCCAAAACCTTTCTTGCATTAATGATTGGTATCGATCATGAAAACTACATGGCTTGTAAATTCATAAAGGTCACTGGATCACATCACTGAAAGCATGAAATTGTGCACAACAGATACTCAGCTTAGCCAGCCTTGTGACTGGATTCCCCTTGCATTTTCTACCAACTGACTAGGTGCTCACTGTAGCAGCCAATAACAGCAAGCGTGTCAATCTCAACATACCTGTACAAGTGTAGGTCATTAAACAGCACCTGCCACTCTTGTCATTAAGTGAAATTTGCTCCAATGTTTCCCATTGAATTTTAACCTATTACATTGTCCTAATGCTCTATGTATTTACTTCATCAACCATTAAAAAGCTATAGACTACAGATCTAATCCCCAAATACAGCAGCATTTCCTTTCCCACCAGATTAAAAGGCCTTCTAATTCAGACATATTTCTAGATTTTTATCTTTTGAAGATGTCTTCACTGATTTTATTTTCTTGAAGAATATTATCAAAATTTAAGAATTGTTTTAAATACTGAAACTATAAGAAAAAAGAAAAAAATTAACATTTCTCCACAGGAACTTGGTATGCAGAGCATGTTACTTTAACATAATGAAGCTCAAATACAGTACTTGTTATCACTTATTTCCTGTCTTCACAATAGCTATGTTGTGTGCATAGGCTCCGCAAGCAAGAAATCATTAGACATAGCCACTCTCTGTGGGGAGAAAGAACAGTTCATTAAAAACCGCAGAGGCACCTCAGACGGCAGAGGACAGAAGCCATGGCAAAAGCTTGTTAGTCTTATATGGGTATATAGTAGCAAAAGCTGCAACAGCCAGGTGGTCAGCTTGGGGAGCTTCAGACAGACAAGTGCTGCAGCCTGCAGCCAGCTGTTAAGGGCTTCTGAGAAACTCTTCTGGTTTCTGCTCCCAGAAAACTCTAGCTCAGGTGGGAGTTCAACCTAGCAAAAGCCAGCTCGGGGTAGGGGTGTGGGGGGAGTCATTGCCATCAGCACTGTCATGTCTTGGGCCCACTTGATGGCCTAACACATAGGTTGCATGCTTTCATTTTATGCTTGAGAAAAACAGGGCTCAGGGCTGATCTCAGGTTCCTCTGACACAGATACCTTACATGCTTATTTCCTTGGATACTCTGGTTCTAACTTTTCTTCATATACTAGGAATATGAAAATTCACAAAATAAAACTTCAAATCACCCTCTTAAAAAAATAGGATGATTCTTCATGTGTTTGAGATTGTTGTTAAAATTCCTAGTAGGCCTTTGTCAGATGTAGTGTTGGTGAAGATCTTTTCCCAGTCTGTGGGCTGCAGTTTGGTCTTGTCAACTGTGTCCTTTGCTTACAGAAGCTTCTCAGTTTGAGGAGGTCCCATTTATTAATTGTCGATCTCAGTGTCTGTGCTACTAGAATTATGTTCAGGAAGCGGTCTCCTATACCAATTTGTTCAAGGGTACCTCCTACTTTCTCTTTTAAGAGGTTCAGTGTGGCTGGATTGATGTTGAGGTCTTTGATCCATTTGGACTTGACTTTTGTGCATGGTGATAGACACTATTTGTTGATGAAATATACATAAAGGATATACATTTCAAACCCCCTGATGCAAAGACTGTATACATGATTTAGGAACATGGAGAAAAACGGATATGCAGAGCAATTCAAATTTTCAGAAACTGAGCAGTGGCACATAGTGGAAGGAATGAGTGGTAGCTGACCTTAGCATTAAAAAACACAAAGCACTTCAAAAAGAGGGGCAAAGCTTACTCAGGGTAAAAGAAGGGGCTGGAAAAGAAGCAGGGGACTTGGGGAGTTCCCCAAGTGGGATCTTTGGTGGACAGTTCACACCAGTGAGCAAGACAAAAAGAAAATTCTGGAAAATGAATTTGGAATTCAAGGATCAACTACATGCCTGGGCAGATCAGATGCAATCAACATCTGTTCAAATCAAACCAAATTCACACTGTTGTCTTTTTAATTTCATTTTAAAAGGTTATTTTTTCCTTATTTTTATAATTTCATCTGAAGGAGTAGATTTTTTACTGAATTTTCCCTTAATAACACCCCTCCCCCCAATCAAACAAATACAACCACATTGAAATGTTTAAACTTAAATGATTATACCAAGTAGCTACAAAATATGGGCATATAAATAAACTTACTGTGTTATATGATGATATATGTATATAAGTACATATACTGATTCGCTTATGTTAAGATGTTCAGATTTATTCTGCCCATTTCTTAGAGATCTGCAGCATAGGATTTCATGGTTTGATAGGAGCACATAGACATCATCTAAAGAATACACTCATTTACTCCTTGAAGAATCATCTACTTAGAAGTTGTAAGAGGAAGGCAAACAGCCTTTTAACTCAGAATAAGTGCTCAGGTTAACTTTAATGAAAGCATGCCATCACTCAGGGTATCATGCTTTCTGGTTAGAGAATGAGTTAAATGTCCCTCTTCCTTTCACTCTTGCTCAAACTTTCACTCCCCAGCCCAACCAGTCTGTTGTTACAGATTAGAACACAGATGAAATAGTTTATAAAGCCCAATTATTCTTAAACGTTTTCTATTTACTACTATAAAATCATCCCTGACAACCATGCCTTCCCATGAGGATATTCCAATAAATGCACAGTTTGGTTTGCCAGCCATAACTTCATGCCACTCCTTTATGAAAATATAAACAAGCAAGAACAATACAATTATGGATGCAACTAGCAATCGAATTTATAAAGTAAACATCTAGGTGCAGGTATTGTAAGCCAGGCATTATTTCTCAGTGAGGTCAAACACCCCTTCCCTACGCCTTGCAAAGAACTTTTCAGATGAAAATAAACACCAAGAGATGCATGTAATTATGTGTAATTCAACTTTCCCTAATTCTAGCAAATCAAATAACAATAGGGGATCCTCCAGTACAGAAACATTCAGAACACGGTCTGTTCTTTCTGCCCGAGTCTATTCCACTCTCTTCTTAGCTTTGCTGCCCTCCTCTGGAAATTCGTATCACCTAGTTTTCTTTTCTAAATGACATGAACTTCATACTTGATTTCTAGTTTTTACTCATCTTTTTGTTGTAGATTGAAGCGGACTCTGTAACAAGTATCACCTATCCTTGAGCTCTATTCCATGACAACTAGCAAGGGCTAAAAATATTTTATATGGCATTGCTCCCTGGTAAACATTCCAGGAAACTGTATTTCTGTCAAAACAGGACTTGACATTTTTTTTATTTAATATTTGTCTTATTTTACATATAGATCCCAGTTCCCTCTTTCTCCCATCCTCCCATGTTCCCAACCCCCACATTCCATCCCCCATCCACTCCCTAGGGAAGGTGAGGCCATTCACGAGGGATCATCAAAATCTGTCACATCATTTGGGGTAGGCCCTGGGCCCACCCTGTGTCTCTAGGTTAATGGAGTATCGCTCCATGAGGAATGGGCTCCCAAAGTCCATTTGTGCACTAGGAATACATCCTGGTTCCACTGCCAGAGGTCCCATAGATTTCCCAGGCCTCTTTACTGAGACCCATGTTCAGGGGGTCTGGGTCAGTCCTATGCTGGTTTCCCCCAGCTATCAGTCTGGGATCCATGAGCTTCCCTCGTTCAGGTCAGCTGTCTCTGTGGGTTTCTCCAGCCTGATCTTGACCCCTTTGCTCATCACTTCTCCCTCTCAGCATCTGGATTCCAGGAGTTCGGCTCAGTGTTCAGCTGTGGGTGTCTGCCTCTGCTTCTGTTAGTTGCTGGGTGAAGGCTCTAGGATGGCATGTAAATTAAGGACTTGACTTTTTAATCCTGCTGCTAAGTAAGACACACACCCCTCTTCATATTTTATCTTCTAGTCTCTTAGTTACTACCTTGTTTTATAATTACAATATGGATATTGATCAATATATTGAATATGATCGTAGCTTCAAAGATTTTGCAAACATGTTCTATTAACATGGATTTTATATTAATTCTGACATCTTCTTTGTGGTTTTTTCCAAATCTATACCTTATACAATAAGATAATGCATCTATGGCACTTACATCAGGGCTAAAAGAAATGTTGGTTTTATGTTCCGGATAAAAAATTATGACATAGAAATATTACCCAATGAATTGTCCAGGTATATTAATTTCCATGATGTAATATCCTCTTTTGTGTAGCTATCAAGATATTTACAACCCTTACAACAGTTCTTCCCCACAATTAATGCACATACAACATACTTGAGAATCTTGATACAAGAGAAATTTTATCTAAGGAAATCTCACATATCTTAAGTTCACATAAGCTCCCAAGAATCCTGCTGCTTCAAAGAGGAAACCACTTTTGTTGGATCAGAGTAAACACTGTTTGATAGAGCACAGTAAGGCCTATATGTGAAACAGAATGTTTTAATAGCCACATTCCCAAGAAGTAAAAATAAATATCAGAACTGACTTCAATATGTATCAGATTACATATTTAATTATATAGTTATTGTAGCATACAAAGGCATAATTTTATTAATTCAATGTGTCCCAAATACTTTTTCAAAATAAATTAACATTAAAAGTTATTGAGGTATCTTAGATTTCTCCTCTTCTAAGTGAAAAAAAATTTAGTATAGTGAACAAATTTTACACATATAGCATACCTCTATTTGGACCAGTTGACAGTAGTGGAAATGGAGAGATGGCTCAGTGATTAAGAACACTTGGCTTTTCTAGCAGAGGACCCAGGTTCAGACTCCAATACTCATATGGCTGCTCACAACTCAAATGCCTGTAACTCCAGTTTCAGAGGATCTAAGCTGTCTTCTGACTTCTATAAGTACTGCATATATGTGGTACACAGACACACATGCAGGCTCAGATGCACATAAAAAAAACAAATTTAAAACAAAAGTGCAGTTAACACAGTGCTAAAATAGAAATATATATATATATATATGTTGGCCTGGTACTAGTGTTTCTTATTAGCTAGCTCTGTCTTAAATATTAACCCATTTCTATCAGTCTGTTTTCCAAATGGTCTTATCTTACTGGAGAGAAGGTACTGACCTCTTACTCCTCTTGGTCTTACATTTCATCTCCTCTCTACTACATCTCCAGAATCCTCCTTGTCTCCTAGTCCCACCTATCTGTCCATCTGGCTTTCCTATTGGCCAACAGTGCTTTATTCATTAACCAATAAGAGAAATATAGATACAGAATGACATCTCCCACCATCTCCTCTTTTCTGTCTAAAATAAAAAGGGGTTTTAACTTTAACATATTAAAATATATAACAAAACAGTTATTAAATAAGAACTACTGTTAATAATATTTAGTTCATTAACATTTAGCAAGATTTAAATATTCCATCTATCCTATCTTTGTGAATCTAAAATCTTATATGTAACTTACCTTTAATCCTAACTAAGGAAAACTATAACCATAACTATCTGTCTTCAACTCCATCAAAGACCACAGAAGGATAATATATACACTCTAGAAGTGACAGAGACAACTCTCCTGGTCAGTCTCACGAAGTTCTTCGGTAATGTTCCATCTTCAGCTCATAAGCCATAGTGTGTCTGGCAGACTTCTCAGAAGAGTAGGAAGGAAATTTCAAACTGTCCCACCTATTTTGGCAATTTGTTAGTGTGTGTGTGTGTGTGTGTGTGTGTGTGTGTGTGTGTGTGTGTGTGTGTGTCCTCTAGGATGTCTGGCAGACACTTCCATGAAGCAGGAACCCTGTAGCACTGTCCACCTTGTTTTAGCAGTCACTTTTCTGTGGGTCCTGAATGTCCAGTTTTTACAGTATAAAGTCAAACAGTCCAGACAAGAGCAGTATCTTGTCCAATGTCCATCTTCCTTTCTGACGCAGTTGGTGTAGCCAGGAGCAGGTGTGCCTCACTGTCCAAAAAACAACCCTAAACCATTTTAAATGCCATATTCTGTGGGTCTTTGAAAGGTTTGAAGAATATTTATACATCTCAAATATATCTTTGTATATCTAGAAATCCTAACTAACATAAGTTGTGAGTATTATGGGTAACTATCTATAACCTGCACTGAATTATACATTTTTAAATGAGCTATATAAACACAATACCTAAACAAGAGGAGAAATACACATATCACAAAATTGTATCAATAAATGAAAATCCATTCTAAAACAAAGTATTCATTTTTATACCATAATCCCCTTTTTACCTTTAAAAAGAGATTGGTTCTGATCATTAACCATTTCTAACCAACCCCATTTAAGTGAAAACAAACATTTATAGAAAATAGTTGGAAATTTGGGCATCGTTCTTTCCAGACTGCTTCCTGCTGTTGGGGATGCTGTAATACCATGGGAATCCTAAGAAGATGCAGAAATGCAGAAATCCTGGCTGTAGTCTGCAGGGTTGCCTTGTCCCAGCTGTTTTGAATGTTGGATCACCTAGGACACTGTCCTTTCTTTTCATTCTTCTTTCTTTTTCTTTTCTTTTTTTTTTTTTTTTTTTTTTTTTTTTTTTTTTTTTTTTTTGAGACAGGGTTTCTCTGTGTGATTTTTGCCTGTCCTGGAATTTACTCTGTATACCAGGCTGGCCTTGAAATCACAGAGATCTGCTTGCCGCTGTCTCCTGAGTGCTCTGATTAAAGGCATGTGCCACCACACCCAGCTACTCTCTTTATTTTTATTTTTAAACCATTTTATCTTGTTACTTTTTTTCTCCCAAGCCTATGTATATTTTAAAACTATAAACCTTTAGAGGTTTTTCTTTGTCTGAATCTATTTTTACTGTAAATCTTTATCTTTTTCTGGCCACGAGTCTTTTATCCCTTAAACAACATTGCTTTCCAATATGGCAGAGGTAGGTTTACTGCCAGCAGTGAAAGCTGTGCTCACTGCCTTAGTCTATGCTGCCATCAAGCAGCATGCTGCTGGCTTAGAGATGTGGTCACTGCCACTGCCAGCTGCTTGTACACACCATTATTGTTTGGTAGCAGGGCCTCTTAAAAGAACCCTGTGGGTTTTTTTTTTTTTTTTTTTTTGCTGCTTATGCCAAGTCAGGAAGACTCCCTTAAAGGAGCTGCACAAGTATGCTTGTTTCTAGCAAAACAGACCCATCCAAGAAAGAATACTACTACCAAGAAGCCTTGCTTGTCCCTGTTCTTTTGTTTTTAAAATCCCTTTTTACGCTTTTGTCAAGTTTTAAGAGGAAGTTCTTAGTATCCACATTCTAGGCACCATTTTGTTATGTGCACTTTCCCACAGCCTGGTCCCAGAGTCGCATCAGCCCCAAATAAAACACAGAGATGCTATATTAATTATGAAGCTGTTGGCAGGTTACTAGTGTTTCTTATTGGCTAGCTCTGTCTTAAGTATTAACTCATTTTTGTCAACCTAAGTGTTTCTTTTACCGGAGAGAGGGTCTGGACCTCTTATTCCTCTTGGTCCTACATTTTGACTCACCTATTAACTTTTAAATCATAATAACTTTGGTAATACTACCTGAAAAAATGTGTACAAGTCTCAGCCGGGTATAGTAACTCATGCATGGATCCTCGGCACTTAGAAAGCTGAGGCAGGGGAATTGCCACAAGTTTGAGGCCAATTTAGACTATTGTGTGAAATCTTTTTTCTTTAATTTATTTTCCTCTTATTTTACATGTTGATCCCAGTTCCCTCTCTCTCCCTCCCTCCCTCCCTCTCTCACTCTCTCCATCCCTCCCATTCCCCCCCCACCCTTCCATCCCATCCCAACCCCACTCTACAGGGTGGGTGGTGCCTCCCAGGAGGAGTCAACAAAATCTGTCAAGTCATTTACAGTAGGGACTAAGCCCTCCCTACTGCCTCTAGGTTAAGGGAGTATCCCTCCATGGGGAATGCACACCCAAAGTCCTTTTGTGCACCAGGAATAGATACATCCTGGTTCCACTGTCAGAGGTCCCTTGGACTGCCCATGCCTTCTAACTGAGACCCATGTTCAGGGGATCTGAGTTGGTTCAATGCTGGATTCCCAGCTATCAGTCTGGGGGCCCATTGGCTCCTCCTTGTTCAGGTCAGCTGTCTCTGTGGGTTTCTGTAGCCTGGTCTTGTCCTCCCTCTCTATATCTGTTTAGCCAGTCCAAAAAAAAAAAAAAAAAAAGAGTCATTTCAAGCTTCTGTAGATGATCTTTAGGAAAGGTGCTTATCTGCACTCTGCACATATACTCACTGATGCTTGCCAACATACCTACAAAGCAGGATGGCAACAGTTACTCTTTGTCAACTTTACACAAACTCATGTCACCTGGGAAGAGGGAGCCTCTATTAAGAAACTGCTTCCATTAGATTAGCCTTTGGGCATGTCTATGAGGCATTTTCTTCATGATTGTTGATATGGGAGAGGCCAACCTACTGTGCATGGTACTTGCTATTCCTAGATGGATGGTCCTAAATTATGCCAACAAGCAGTGCTCCTCCATGGTCTCTGCTTTGATTTCAAACCCCAGACTGCTACACTGAGATCCTGCTTTGACTTCCCTCCGTGGTGCATTGTGACCTAGGCATTATTAGGGAAAATAAATCCTTTCTTATACAAGTTTTGGTTTTGGTCATGGTATTCATGACAGCAACAGAGAGGCAAACTGGGATAAAGCCCATAAGCTTTATTTTTCCTAGGGAACCTATGAAATCTCTCCCAAGCCATGGACCCTGGTATCCTTGGGAGAATGCAATTTCCCTTCTCCATCTCTGGTGCTGATAGGAACCCTAGTGCCCTTTTCTCAGGGTGTTCTGCTTCTCCTGACTTCCAAAGTATGATTAAAGATTGTCCAACAATTGCCAAGAGCTCCATGGCTAGGAAAGGAAAGAATAGGTATCCTGATGACATTCTCATCTCAGTGTCACCTTGTCTACAAGGGATTGGCATTGTAAGAGTTAACAAGAGTTGAATGGATGCAAGAGACTGAGGAAAAGAATAATTACAAATAACACTTAGAAATAAATTTGTCCTCCTAAAATATCTTAAGAAACAGGAAGTACTGGAGAAAAAACCCAATTTTTTATTTTTGTATTTTTATAACATATCACCCAAGTTACAACATATCAAACATATGTCTAAGAATACAACCCCACACAAATATACAGATTATGCACACACAGTGAAGTGTAGAGGGATTATAGGTGTTGCCTGGTAAATGTGGACAAATGGTACTTCCGGATGATCAAATTTGATATTTTAATTTTATAAGTGTATACTTTTTTCAATATTAATTATTATTAGTTCTTTGACATAGTTTTGATCATATTTATCCCTTCTTCTCTCAACTCTTCCAAGATCCACTTCTTTCCCTATCTACCACATCCAACTTTATATCATGTTTTTTTTTTCTGTTGTTGTTTTGTTTTTAAGTCTTCAAAACCAATTTGTGCTTCACAAGAATTATGCATACTGCAATGTGTTCAACTTGCCAGGGACTACACTCATAGAGGCAACTGTTTCTTCCCTTTCCTAGAAGCTAGCAGTTGCCAAACACTCCATGGCTAAGAGTAAAAGGAATGGAGAACTCCCTTCTCTTTTGTGGGATTTGATCTGGCTTAGGCTTGCACAGGTTTTGGGCATGGTATTAAAATTCCTGAGTGCATAGGTATATCTGTCCTGCTGTGTCCAGAAAACACAGTTTCCTTGTAGTTATCCACCATCTCTGGCTCTTACACTCTTTCTGTTCCCTATTTCTGCAGCAGTCCTTGGAAGAAGGGTATGTGATATATGTATGTATGTATGTATGTATGTATGTATGTATGTATGTTCCCTTTAAGGCTAAGCATACCAAGGTCTCTCACTTTCTGCAATTTGCCAGTTGTGGTTTTCTTATTAATCACTACCTACTACAAATAGAAATGTCTCAAATGAGGTTTGAGAGATATACTGATCTATGGGTATAATGATAAGTTATTGGGAGTTGGTTTAAACACTATGATGACTTAACAGCATGATGGTAGTAGGTTTTCCCATAGAGCCTAAATACAAACTATCTATAGATTCTTGGATTGATAATAGTATGAGGTATGCTTCATTTTGTGGAGCAAATTTTAAATCCAATCATAAAGTGGTTGGACATTCCCATGTTTGATGGGGAATTCCCTTCTGTATGCTGTGATTATCTGTTTTTTTTTTTTTTTTTTTTTGGTTGAAGAATAAAGCTGTTTTGGCCAATGGCTTAACAAAGTAAAGCCAGGCAAACAATCTGAACAGAGATAGTGAGAGAGAGTAGGTGGGATCAAGGAGAAGCCACTTATCCACAGGGGAGGAAAGATGCCAGGGCATCACCAGGAAGCCAAGACCACATGGTGATACACAGGTTAATAGAAATGGGTTAGTAATTAAGAGGGAACTAGCCAGTAAGAAGCCCAAGTCATTGGTCAAGTGATTGTAACAGATATTAAGCCTCAGAGGGATTATTTCATAGCAGCTGTGGGAACAAAGTGGGCAAGGGAAACCAGGCCAGTGGGACTGAAATAGATTGAGAAAGTCTCCTTCTGCACATGTTTCTCATGACACTAAGGTACCATGAGCATTTCTTACAGGGCAGTCATTATTGTAGCTCACAACAAGAGACACCATGACCACAGCAAGTCCTATAAAGGGAGACATTTAATTGGGAATGGCTTGCAGCTCAATGATTTAGTCCATTATTGTCATGGTGGGAAGCATGGTGTCATGCAGACTGACAAGGTGCTGGACAGGTAACTGAGAGTTCTACATCTGGATCCATAGGCAACAGAAAGAAAATAACCCACTGGGCCTAGTTTGAGCATCTGAGACTTCAGAGCCCATCCCCTCCCCCAATGACATACCTCTTCCAACAAAGCCACTCCTATTCTAACAAGGCCACACCTACTAATAATGCCGCTCCCTATGGGCCTTTGGGGGCCACTTTTATTCAAATAACCATATATATTGTGTCTATTCTACTTGTTCTGTTTACCACCTCTCTTTTGCTTTTATGTTTTACTTTTCTTCTACCACTCTTCATTGAAACCACCAATTTGATTCCTGTTCCTCAGCATCACTGACTGGTATGTAAGTCCTTCTCCACATTTAGATAGATATGAATGCAATAGATATGAATGTTATTAACATCATTGCCCACATGGTCTCCAACTCCCATTGTTTCTACTAGTGCATGTTAAGTACTCATTTGTTTCCCACCATCTTGTCTGTTAAAAACTACTCATGTTTCAATATTATGTTCCGAGTACTATTCTTCATCTTTCCACTGTTTTCTTTTTGTGTAGGCAGTCAGTATTACATTTCGTCTGTGTAGCCCAGACTTCTAGACACTTTCTCATGACTGCAAGTGACAAGCTCTTTGTGCCAGAACTGACTCCAGCTAGCCTTCTGTACATGCCATGAGTATTTATACAAGAAGTTCTTCCAGTGTATATAAGTCAGTGTTAATTTGTTAACATGGTTTTAAACATTTTAATTTCAAACATAATTTGGAACAGTTTACAGTAAACAGTGAAACAGAAGTAAAGAGGAATCATCTGACAAAATGTAGAGAATTCAGTACTGCCTGAGCACCTCGGGTACAGGCATCATGCTGGTTGGTGCCCACACTGTGGTGATCCCAAGATTCCTTCTCAGTGAGACATAATGTTCAATAGCTAGAATTACAAATCAAAATTTAACAACAACAACAAAAACTGGGATCAGCTGTGCTTGAAACATCTCCAATAATTACTAAGATCCACAAACCCTGATTTCTTACCTAAAAGGTGGCTGGAGCTAGCATTCAATATGTGCCATATAAGGCAAAGCAGATGCCAAAATGTGTGGTTTATTACAACTGTGTTATTCATCAAAATTTACTCACCAGTTGTATTTATTAATGCTCTAAGCCTTGTAGATTCAACTACAATAAAAACGGTTCCACTTCCCAAAGCCGCCATTTCAGTGAAGGAATAACAAAATACTTTTAAAAATTATCTGAAATGGGAAGAAGACCTTCAACAATGAAGAAAGACTGGCAGCTACTATCCACAGACCTATGGAAGAAATCACTTTAGAAGGCAATGCTGAACAGAGAACCCCCATAGAGTGGGACAGATGTTGTGTGGGAAATAGGTATAAGCAGGCTCAGCATCTGCCCCCTCTTGTTGCATGGCTCAGCTAATTCTCAGCATCTCTTAACGGAAGAGTTAACATCCTAACATATAAAGATTATTTTCCTAACTGCCCACTCTGGGCTATATACTTTAGGAAAAGAGGAATCTCCAGTGTTGATAGATTTGAAATATGTATTACTGCCAAAAGTGCCTTGAATCAATTGAGGCAATGTGTCAGTTGCTCTCTGGTCTGACAGATGATGTGGTAAAAAGTGGCATCAAGAAGAGCAGAACATTAGCAGGAGGAATCTCTGTGGGAGGATGCTCATGAGGCACTTAACGTGCAGGCATTACCCGGAAGTGGCAGGACCAGTTGCTCTCTAGTTTTCTAAACCAAGCATCTGGTGTTTACCAGGCTTGGTGTGCTCCTGAGTTATTTCAGCGTTGTAAATCTGCTGATGAGCTTGTTCATTCCTGGAGGAGGAGGCAAAAGTCGATGTTGTAATTTCTAGGAGAAAACACAAAGTTTCGTCCTTTTCAGACATTTGTCATGAGCCAAGCGATGCTGTGTTCTTTCAAAGCTGCCAGGAAAAATTGAAATACAGAGTGAATGGTGACTGACATGTTGATCATTTCTCTTATGTATGATTCTACGTTTTCTTATTTCATCCTTATAATAACTAGTTTTTATTTTGCTTATATTCATTTAACAAAAATGTTTTGAGTAGTATCCATGTTACTTGATGGGTCAGATATTCCTGGTTGTTAACTTGACTACATTTGGAATTAAAACCCCCAAAAGGAAGGCACACAACAGAGGAAAGTTTGCCTAATTTGAAGTAGGAAGATCTACTTCTAATCTGGATTTTGAGTTAGGAAGACACATGCCTTTAATCCAGATCTTCAGGCAGGAAGACACATCTTTAACCTGGGATACCCCTCCTGCTGGAAGTCAATATAGAGATGTGGAAGAAGGGAGCTTTTGCTTTGTGCCTGCTTGCTCTCACCTTGCTAGCAAATGCATTCCATCACTTGTGTTAGAGTGAAGACCAGCTGAGTCATCCAGCCTTGTGGACTGTGGAACTTCTGGATTCTTGGCCTTTCCATTCATAGTCAG
Organism: Phodopus roborovskii; assembly: GCF_943737965.1. Taxonomy (NCBI): domain Eukaryota; kingdom Metazoa; phylum Chordata; class Mammalia; order Rodentia; family Cricetidae; genus Phodopus; species Phodopus roborovskii. The sequence goes on from NW_026126447.1 coordinate 15,298,872, forward strand.
ACACTGTTGGATTAGTAAGAACATGACCTGCTTTTGATGTTCTTTGCCTTAATGAGAGAAGTAATAGCATGCTTCCTTAGAGGGATAATGCAATGGAATGAAAAGAATGATTAACAGAAAGAGGAAAAAAGGCAATATTCTGAGCAGGACAGGCAACATGAGACTTGGTTCTTGGCAGGAACACAGAGACCTGTACAAGCATGAAGAGGCAATAGAGTGCCTAGAGTGCCATGGGCAAAATAAATACTCAATAAACAGAAGTCAATATGTTTGATGGATGTTCTGTCCTTAAGGACGTTAACTGCAGGTCTAAAAGTTGAAAATTAGAGGAGGGATTTGAAAGGCCTTTACGTGTTAACTCTGTTTGAAATCTGTCCTTTGCTATCTGTGGAATTCCTCCCTTCATTATCTCCTCTTATCCAAATCCATCCTTTATGTGTATACATTGTTTCTCCATAAAATTGCCTATCATTTTGTCAGTTTAGTGAAATCTTTCAAACCATGAAAACTTGTAGAAATTTTATGTATAAATTTACCAATGCAATTTATAATTTCTTTAAATGTGTTAGCTGTATCCAGAAATCCCTGCTTTAGTGGAGTATAAACTAAATGAATATAAATTTAATATCCATTCTATCTTTTAATTGCTACCTCAGGAACTACCTGAGTATAGTGTGAAATGAATAAACATGAATAAAAAGACTAATTTCCTTGACAAAGTTTAAGTGTCAGTGCACTCAGTTGAACAGGGAAAAATTAAAACCTGACACAGTCTAACAAGTCATTTGAAACACAGACTAAATGTTTTTTTTTTTGTAGACATATGTACATCTTATTTGCCAGTCTACACATGTGAATGAATACATTAGAGACTCAGAATAGTTTTCCAGTAATATTCAGAAGACAGTAATTTACATCTTCTGAAGTGGAAAGCATCAAGTTCAACAACTCTCCATTTGAAATAATTTGTCCATTTTAAAGGCAGACTGTTGTTCCCTTGATGATCCATAAGGGGGAATTTAAATCATCTGAGTGCTGCCATGCTGATAGAGAATGCTATCCTTGTGGATGTCAGTCAAGTGCAACATACAAAAATTATACACAAAGTACTAGAGATAAATATGCAAAAGAATAAGACACTGCCTATCAAGGTCCCCCTTTCCTTACTCTTTATTTCCAGAGCATGTCTGCTGGTGAGTCGCAATGGTATTTCTTTTGCTATGAGGAAAGGCATAAAATGAGAAGGAGCAAGGAGAGGAGGATGTCAGAATCCAGCCACCCAGCCACCCAGAGTAAGGAAAGAAAAAGTATACAGGAATAGAGAAAGATAAAAGCCCTGAGGCCAGATGAAGTTAAGAAAAGCTGGCAAGAAACAAGCCAAGCTAAGGTTGGGTACTCATATGTAACAATAAGCCTGCATGAATGATTTATTTGGGAACTTGGTGGCAGGCCCTCCAAAAGAGCAAAAAGCCAAAGAGTAAAACATCCTACAACAAGTATTATGTTTGTTTACCAAAGCAATACAGTTCTTTCCACCCCAAACCCCCTCCGGGATCTATGATTTCCCTGACTATGGGTTTTGAACAAGTTGTGACCTTCCCACTGCAGAGAAGACCTTAAATCCAATCAGACAGTTTTTTCTATTTATAACTACTTGTGCCACTAGTGAACTAGCTGACAAATGTAGAATGGTATTTTCTCAGTCTGTCTTGTTCCCACTGGACCAGTTTTCCTCTGCTCATTGGATTCCACAGCCAATTCAGAAATAACCACTCCAAGACTTAGTATCAATTATAATTGTTCAGCCAAAGGCTTAAGTTTCTTATTGGTTAGCTCTCTTTTAATAATTAACCCATTTTAATGGACAGTAAAAACAATTGGACATATAGTAAAAACATAAAGGAGGGCCAAGATGTCTACTTAGGGGGAATTTGTTCATGTAAGAAAGGATGAGCTAAAGATATGTCTTGATGTTTATTTCTGTTGGCAAGACACAGAGGGAAAAGGAGTCCAAGGTAAATCTGTGCTAAAGAACCCTTTCTGGCATCCAAAAATTTTCATGGAATGAGTCTAATAGCATAGAGAGAAATAAATAATAAGATAAAAATGACAGTAAAGAATTCAAGAATATCGTGTTTTCTACACAGCTCACCAGTGCAGGTAATACTATGTTCATCCATAAGTTAAAGGGGTCAGTCTATCAGTGACCTCAGACTGTGATAATAGCTTTGGTGTGTCCCATGAGAAAACATGAATTTTATAAAGAAAGGAAGGTTTCAGAAGTCATAACTAACTTAGACCAGCATGTGAACCAGTTCCAAAAAAGGGGATATATTTGAAGATCAAATATCTATGCTGAGCACATCTCTGTACATCTAGAGAACCTGACTAACATAGCTAGGTATGAGAAGCATGGGTAGCTATAGCCTGTAATTCTCAATAACATGCATTGCTTACTGACTGAAGATTCACATATAAAAATAAATAATCTTTAATCACATGTGGCAGCCAGAATACAAAATAATTTTATATAAGTATCAGTTTATAAGAATCTATATCAATATAAGTTGTCTATAGCTAATAGTTGTTAAAATAATGTAAATGGACTAAATATTGTAACTGTAATTCTTACTTGATAACTTTTGTTATGTATAATTTTAGTATGTTAAAGTTAAAACCTTCCTTTTATTTTAGACAGACAGGATATCCTTCTGTGTGCTGTAAATAGATCTTTCTCTTATTGGTTAATGAATAAAGCTGTTTTGGCCAATGGACAGGCAGAATTTAGCTAGGCAGGAATTCCAAAGGGACAGGGAAAATAAATACAAAAGAGATGCTAGGTAGCCACCGGCGAGGTAGGACGCACATACATGTAACGAGTACGGGTTTTTCCGCCTGCCGCCTGGTCTAGTCTTGCTTTGCGCCAGCCCCAAATAATACACAGAGACTCTGTATTTGATACAATGCTGTTGGCCCGGTTACTTGTTTCTTATCGGCTAGCTCTGCCTTAATTATTAACCCATTTTTGCTAATCTATGTATTTCTCTTACCGGGGAGCCGGCGACATACTGCTTTCTCCAGACTCTCCATCTTGACTCCTCCTTCCTATTTCCTCCTTGTCTCCTAGTCCCTCCTATCTTCCTTTCCTATTGGCCAACAGTGCTTTATTATTAACCAGTATGAGAAACATACAGAATGACATCTCCCATCACATACATTCTCCAGAAAGACAAGGCTACATGGAGATACACAGATAGACTCATAGACTCCACCCTCAGCTATACATTTTTTAATCAATGCCATTGAGATTCTAAAAACTACTTAAATGCATCCAACCCTCTAAACAAGGTATTAAGTGAGAAAAGTTATTTAGTTTTGTTACAGTCAATTCTCCTGACATCAAAAATAGAGTTATTAGTGGAATAGTGGAATTTTTTTTTTATGTTTTCCCACAGCTTTATTTATAATGCACACCTTAACAAAAAAAGATCAAGAATGTGACATGGTAACTTTAAATGGTCACCACACCTTCATAAAATAAACTATTATGAAGTCATTAAAAAAAGAATTCCAGTAAGCTAGAGTTAAAAACAAAGTAAATCAATTAAGTGAGAAAATAAAAGGTGTAATCAAATACAACTTAAAAGACAAAGTAAGTGGAAAATAGAAAGGTAGACCAAAGGAATCGAATTGAAAATCCTGATATTAATCCACGCACCTAAGAACACCTGATTTTTGACAAAACAGCTAAAATTATACAATGGGGACAGCATCTTCAACAAATGGTGCTGGCACAATTGGATGAGGGTGTGTAGAAGACTGCAGATAGACTCATGTCTGTCGCCATGCACAAAACTCAAGTCCAAATGGATCAAAGACCTCAACATCAATCCAGCCACATTGAACCTCTTAGAAGAGAAAGTAGGAGGTACCCTTGAACAAATTGGTATAGGAGACTGCTTCTTGAATATAACTCCAGGGGCACAGACACTGAAAGAAACAATTAATAAATGGGACCTCTTCAAACTTAGAAGCTTCTGTAAGGCAAAGGACACAGTCAACAAGACCAAACGGCAGCCCACAGACTGGGAAAAGATTTTCACCAATCCTATATCCGACAAAGGGCTGATCTCCAAAATATACAAAGAACTCAAGAAACTAGTCAACAAAACACCAAATAACCCTATTAAAAAATGGGGTACAGAACTGAAGAAAGAATTCTCAATGGAGGAAATCAAAAAGGCTGAAAGACACTTAAGAAAATGCTCCACATCCTTAGCTATCAGGGAAATGCAAATCAAAACAACTTTGAGATACCATCTTACCCCTGCCAGAATGGCTAAAATCAGACACACCAGTGATGACTTATGTTGGAGAGGATGTGGAGAAAGTGGAACACTCCTCCACTGCTGGTGGGAGTGCAAACTCATACAGCCATTTTGGAGATCAGTATGGCAGTTCCTCAGGAAAATGGGAATTAGTTTACCACAGGACCCGGCAATCCCCCTCTTAGGCATATACCCAAAGGATTCACATCAATGCAACAAAGACATCTGTTCAACTATGTTCATAGCAGCACTATTTGTAATAGCAAGAACCTGGAAGCAACCTAGATGCCCCTCAATTGAAGAATGGTTAATGAAGATGTGGCACATCTACACAATGGAATACTACTCTGCAGAAAAAAAATAATGGTATCTTGAAATTCGCAGGCAAGTGGATGGCACTTGAAGAAACCATCCTGAATGAGGTAACCCAGTCACAAAAAGAGGAACACAGTATGTACTCACTCATATATGGATTTTAGACCTAGATCAAACGATCACCAGCCTATAATTCACATCACCAGATGAACTAGGATACAAGGTATATTCTAAGAGATTCATATAAAGTCCCTCACAGAACTGGGAAGGGACAAGTCCCCCAGAGCTCAGGTGAAGTGGGGGAGGACAGTGAATGGAGAGAGAAGTAGGAGAAAATGAGGGGGAGGAAAGGAAAACATGTGCGACCAGGAAGATTGAGCCTGGTTAGGAATAGAAGATAGGAAAGAGAGAGAGAGAGAGAACATAAAAGAGGGAGCCAATATTGGTTTGAAGATAAAATTGAACACAAAGAAAGGTCGAGAGAACTATAAGACTGCTCCCAACTAACAAGTTGAGCTTACGTGGAAAGGCTATCATAAATGCCCTTCCTGGAGAGTGAGATCAACAACTAACTTCTCCATGGAGCCCTCAACTAATGCCTGTTGAAAACAGGATCAAACACCCATACGTAAACACTGATTCGAACTAGAACCCAGATGCAGATGGAGAGGACAAGACCATGCTGCAGAAACACATAGAGACAGCTTACCTGAACAAGGAGGAGCTAAGGGCCACTAGACTGATAGCTGGGAAGCCAGCATGGGACTGACTCAGGCCCCCCTGATTATGGGTCTCAGCCAGAAGGACTGAGCAGTCAAAGAGACCTCAGACAGTGGAGCCAGGATGTATCCCTGGTTCACAAAAGAACTTTGCGAACATATCCCCCATGGAGGGATAATTGCCTTAATCTAGAGACAGGAGAGAAGCCCTAGTCCCTACTTCACATGACCTGTCAGATCTACATGACCCCAACTGGATGGCACTCCCTACATATGGAATTGGGGTGGGGGGATGGGAGGGGAGGGTGTTTAGAGTGCATGTGAGAGGGCAGAGAGGGTAAAAAGGGAGGGAAGGAGGGAGGGAGGGCTGGAGGGAAGGGAGCGAGGGAGGGAGGGAGGGAGAGGGAACTGGGATCGACATGTAAAATAATATATTAAACTAAAAAAAAAAAAAATGCTTTGACTCCAAAATTTAAGTTGAAGGACAAGTTACTGGGGAAAAGGATTTCTATTTTTGTTTCCACAGAAAATGAAAAGATGTGGATTCCTTCCAGACTAATGTGGTTTGATCACGCCAGACCGCCTGAAACAGAGTACAAGCTGATCCTACATTCAAAACAGCTGGACAAAGCAGCCTTACAGACTACAGCCAGGATATCTGAATCTTCTTCGAATCCCCCAAGACAGCGCCCCTTACCAGCAGGAAGTAGTTTGGAAAGAACAATGCCCAAATTCCCAAATATTGTGTATAAATGTTTGTTTTCATTTTATTGGACTGTTATATAAAATTAAATAAAATTAAAAAAAAAGACAAAGTGTAGTGAGATATTTACCTTATCCACACCTGTGGCATAGACCACGCCCATGCCCAGTGGGGGGTGGAGACAGGGCTGGATGTTACCTGGGGGAACTAAGGCTGGGGAGGGGGCTCAGAGAGCTCTCTTGCTTGCAGCACAGGGACAGGAGCACTTCTGGAGGCATCCTTGGGACCAGGAACCTGTTGGTGTTTACCTGTCTATGTTGTGAGTTATTTCTCCCTGAATAAACATCTATTCGGCCTATTTGTTTCTCCTGATCCTTATTAACATCAATATCTGGTGTCAGAAGTGGGATCCAGATTTTCACCGGACCTGGTTTTCACCCAGGCAACAGACACCACTCCCTTCCCCCACCATTCCCGAACAGGCAGGGTTCCTTGCCTAACCAAGTGGACACACCACAGCTTATGGGTCTTTTGGCTCTGCCCTACAACTTCTTTGCCTCCACAGCAGTCCTGAGAAGGCACTAACTGCTTCTCATTTTTTGCCCATTTCCCCACTTTGCATTCGTGCAGAGCCGCATGGTGCCTGCCCTGCTTGTGGGTTTCCTGCGGTCCAGTGGCACCAGGCACCTGTTAGCCCTACAGTCCCAGCAATTCCACAAGGCTCCTTTTACTCATTTGTTTAACAAAAACAAAGACTGTTGTTTGTAGTGGAAGGTGCAATCCAGGAGAAGGATATTGAAAAGAATAAACATGGAAACCATGGCTGCCACTTGTACTGAGGGTGATAGGTGCCTCTTTTTTTTTTTTTTTTTTTTTTTTTATTATATCTTCTAATTATGAATGCATGCAACCAAAACAAACATATCAAGCTCATTAAACCAGTGAGGCCAGAATTTGGGGCCAAACAAAACTTATTTTGTTTGCTCACTTACTTTGTTTTGTAGGATGCCACAGGGATGAAGGGGGACTGTGAGGACATAGGGAGGTGAACAGAATGATGTGAAATCCAAAAAGATTAAATAAATAAGTTTTAAAAAAAAGACAGTAAGCTTTACTTAGAACAAATACAAAGGCTGGGCTTTAAATCAGTCAGGCTCACACACTGGTCATTTATCATGATGGCAGTATTCTGAGGGTTGGAGTGATAGCTCAGTGAGTAGACTTGGGGTCCCAGTACTCACTATGGTAGCTTACAACCAGCTTACAGCCAGCTCCAATGGCTCCCACACACTTACCTGGTTTCCACAGGCACCTTCACTTATGTGTGCAAATGCATTTCAATATTAAGACTACAGCAGTACCCAGAGTGAGTTTTCTGCATTGTACAGAAATAGAGAATGACCTGTGAGTTAGATTTCTCTTCTAATAATCCTGGAAACTATGTTAAGACAAGAACCAGCTCCTACCCTGGAATACAAACCTCCAAAAGCTTTCATGGGGCGTACCTAGCTGAGAGACAAGCTGCTGTCAACATTTTACATGGCACCACATCCTCCTCTACCACTACCACAGCAGTACCCATGTAGGACCACACTCTCATCTACCACTATTGTTACACAGTATCCTTTGTGCACCATGAGGAGGAAGAGAGACAGCACCTGTGGAATCCTGAAACAACACAGTCTTTAATAAGTCACCATGCAATTAGGATCCCTAATTGATCAGGACTGTAGGACAAGGACTTGGAAGCTTGTAGGAGTTAGTTGAAGCAGGGTTTATAAACACAAAAAACACAAACATCTGTGTCAAGTCACAGTTAAAATTTTCCACCAATTAGGATTCAAAGATAAGAGGCTTTTCCTATGTGTTCCATCAGTGTCAACCAACACAGAATGTAACCTTTTCAGTCCAACCAATCAGATTCATTTGTTGTTGTTAGGAACACCCATAATGTTTTAGAGAACTGAGCATAACAGAATGTTTCTATTGTTTAAGCAGTTTGTCAGCTACTGAAAAGTTCCCAGCTCCTCTAGTGCTTGAGAATTTGAACTTTGTTTCACCCTAAGGTAAACAGAGTCTGAATGAAGTCAAAATGGCAGTATTTAGGGTAAAGTGTTTTTGCCTGTTCCCAATACTTTCACATAAGTACCATTATGTTCTTCAGATAAGGAAACTCAAGGTAGTAGCATGATTTATTGACACAGTCAGTGTCAAAGAAAGGTCCAATTCGAGGGAGCACGATTCTGCGTCCTCAACCACTGTAACACACTCATGCTTCCCAACAAAAAGTCTAGAACATAAGCAGACAACATGACCGACATGTACACATTACTGCTTTCAAAATAAAGCTCTCCATGTGGGCTTCCCCAATTTCCTCCTCGTCAAGCATCCTCATGGAATACCTTCCTGGGACTTTGTATGTGCTAGTGTTAACCAGCTGCTTCCAAAGCCTGCCAAGCCCCTGGGTGTTTCCACATCCCACATGTTCCAGGGTGCATTCAGCACTCTCTGAACCTGAAATGTGCCTGACACCCATAACTTGAAGAAAGAAGAAAATCGTTGTCTTCATCTCTTCTGAAGAATTTACACTACAGTCTCTTAGTTCCCCAACATTTCTATCATCTGCTGACTTTTTTTTTAATTAAGTCCATAAGTCCCTAGGCCCTACAAATAAAGAAGCCATAAACTTGGTCAACAAATCTACCTGAAAGTCTAGCTAATCTCAGCCTATTTCTTCCCAGTGCTATGTGCCACATCTCAGGGCCAATTCCACTGGGGAGCTGCTATTAACATTTGAAAGCATGGTATGTGAAATACCAAAGGAGAGATTAAACAATCTGGCAGCTGAAAATGTTCCCCATCAGCTTGTAAATATGTGCATCTATATAGTGCTTTCAAAGTTATTTAGTGTTAGTTATTTCTCCCCAAACTCATCCCTCTACCCTGCCCCCCATCTCCCACCCTAATTAGTCCATCTTGCTCCCTTATTCACCATTCCCCTTTCATACCTCCTCTGGTTCTATCTACTCTCTCTTGAGGCCCTCTGCTAATCCTCCACCTCTCTCAACCCCTCCCACCTCAACCCCCATAATAGTCCTTTACTAGTTTCCTGCCTCCTATGGGCATTCCAATTTAAAAACATTACACATCTAAAGGTTCAAAGCCATAATCCACATAAGGAAGCAAGCAAACAAAAAACATGTAACATTCATCTTTCTGAATCTGGGTGACCTCCCTCAATAATTGATTTTGAGTTCTATCCATAGCAATTTCATAATTTCAGTGTTTCTTAATTCCCAAATAATATTTCATCATTTAATTGCTACATTTTATTACCATATTATGAATAGAGCAGCCCTAACATGAATGAGAAAACATCTCTTCCTAAAATACAGACACATGTAGAGATTTTAAATGGAGTTGCCCTATAACTGAAGGACAATGCCTGTCTTAGAAACCACAGACAATAAGAGTGCAGTTCCAGGTATAGGTTATCTCTTTTGGAGAAAATTTGCAGTGGGGACTCATAGACCCATGCCCAACATTGCAGTCTATTGCCATACCTCTTGGTTGCCCTCCAGAACATGATGATAAGACTCTATTTTTAAAGGTACCACATATTTGCATCACAGAACACAGAGATAGCAAGTTTGCTACTGACCTGGATGCTTCATCCCTGTTGCCAAACTTTCATAGAGCTACATGGTACTGTGCATGTAATCAACAGTTTTACAAGCTGGGAACCCTGAAATACACTCAAAACAATAGACCTGACAAAATATTCACGCTGCTACAGTAGTGGCAGGAATAACCAATGTTAGGGGGCATAACCAACCCTTTCCTGATAGGGCTTAAGGCTTGCTCAACAGGTCAGAACTCTTGCCAATATCATAAATGAGGCAAAACAAACAAACAAACAAATAAATAACAAAAACAGAACAAACAAACAAAAAACCAATGGCTAGCTAGCTTATAATACCAGGAGAAGAATTTGCTATGCAGATATAGTACTAACCCAATTCTTAATAACTTATTCTTATTCTTATACCTATACTATTATATTATCTTCCAAACATCATCAGAGAAGCTGCTTTTTGCAGTACAATGTGACTAACATGGAGACTTGCAACTGGTCAAGGTGAAGAAAATAAAAGACTGTGGACTATTCAGCTCTAAATGAAGCATCTCCACACCTTCTCTAAGTTAAAGAACTGAGGAGAAAGGGACAGAAAGACTATAAAGCCATAGGCAATGGATGGTTACAGTGAAGCAGTATTTTTAAGATGCAATGGGACAGTTGAACATGTGAATTCACTGTCAATATGGCAGAAGCATAAGACCTGTACAAGACCTAGCCAAACATAATCCTAGCATGGAGGCAGTGGTAATCAAAAAGTAATACCACTATTTCAGGAGTTGTCGGCAACTATGGCTACTGAAAGGGAAGATAGCTTTCTTTAAGGATGCAACCCCTAAGAGGTGGTTACCCATGATCTAGTTGGCATCCTCAGACCCAAAACTGGCATCATTAAGTTGACTCAGTTGGTTTCCTTTTTAGAAAACATGAACAGATGAAATTGGGAGGGAATAGTGATGGGGTTTAGAGAGAAATTGAAGGGGAGCTAATGAAGGATGGACTTGATCAAAACACATCTTATATAAATGTAAAATTCTTTAACAGCAAAAGAATAAATACAAGCATTCATGTATCCTTAAATTCTTAGCCATTACTTAAGCTTTGCATATATTCAGTGTTCCCTTGTTCAACTGGAAGGATGTGTTCGTCCTGGAGACTAACCTAAAAATTAGTAATGTAAATTCCAAAAGAGTGGGGATTTCTACCAGTAATGAACTTAATCTTGCAGGTTTTCTTTGTAAGGGGTTGTATTTGATTGGTACCCTAAAATCCTCCAAGAAGAGCATTTTGACATCAGATTGCAAATGCAGAGTTTGGAATTTGCCCAGATGGTTTTTGGTCTTGCTTTGGTCCAGTATTTCTTCACTATGCTCACTTCCCTGGGTTTTGTAATGGTAACGTATGTTTGTGACAATATAAGTTGGAAGTATGTGATCTACTTTTTGAATTTGATTTTTTTACAGGTGATGGCAGAGATTGTCCTATGAATCAGAAGAGACTTTAGATGTTGAAATAAGTTTGGGACTGTTATAGACTATGAGAACTTTTGAAGTTGGACTGAATGCATTTTTGCATTATAATGTTTCTATAAGACTTTGGGGTCCAGCAAGTGGAATGTGGTGGTTTGAAAGAAAATGATCCTCAAAGGGAGTGTCACTATTATGAAGTATGACCTTGCTTGAGTATGTGTGGTCTTGTTTGAGGAAGTGTTACTGTGGAGGTGGGTTCTGCGGTCTTTTTCTCAAGGTTTACTCAGTATGACAGTCGACTTCCTGTTGCCTTCTAGTTAAGATGTAGCCAGCACCACATCTGCCTGCATGCTGCCATGCTCCCCATCATGATCATAATGGACTAAAACCCTGAAACTGTAAGCCACCACTTCAATTACATGTTTTCTTTGTAAGAGTTACCATGGTCATAGTGTCTTTTCACAGTGTTAAAAAAACCTTTACTGAGCGATGAAATGACTGATGCTGACACAAATGGAATTAGTTCCCCTGCGCTTATGCTGGGTCTTGTTTCAGGCTTTTAGGATGAGATGTATTTGCGTTCTCTCCTCTCATTGAACTAGTTTGACCCATCATTTTGCATTTGTAACAAAAAGGGACATTGCTCAGTTATGATTTAGCAACAAACCTCAAAACTTTCTTATGAAACAGACAGATTCCATGCTGGAAGAAGTTGGACAACGCCAGTGTGCAGCTGTTATTTTGACTACTTCCAGTTATAAGACTTGCACACCAGAGGAGACTCAGCAGCTCAAAGTGCAATCAACTAGAGACTTTACTACTTTTACGTCAGGGGGAAAGTTGGTTATTCGCCTGGGCTTCACTGTATCCAAACAGTGCCTCTCTGCATTCCCTCTACTTGGGCTCACTGGGGAGAGCTCAGAGGGTTCAATGATGGCCTGAGCTGTTCGAGAGGGTGTGGAGTATGTTGTTGTCTCATAATTTAACCCCACATATCTCATAGCATCTCTGACCAACGTCTAGTCATATTGCAGAACAGTGGTACCATGCTATAAGATCTACTGGGTTAAGAAACCACATAGCAGCCATTATTGGAAAACCTGATGTGACACAGGACTTAAACCTAAGATAATTGTTGGGTTGGTGGGAAGTTTGAAGCCATTGCCAAGAAGCAGTAATTTTTGAGCAGAGAAATGACACAGAAACTAAAATAATATGGCCAGACAGAGGAAAATGCTAGCCTGAGATCATCCTGTTTGATGCAGGCAGGGTTTCATTGTCTGATGACTTATCTGTTGTGCTTTGAAGACAAGTCAAGCTGGCACTCTTAACTTTGTAAAAATCTAGTCCTTATGATATTGTGTTACTGTGAAAAAAATTTCCCTCAATATAGGACAGGGTTAGTCCAAACCTGTGTTTCACAATGAGCTTGCCAATAAATAAACATGTAGAAGCCTTTGAGGACTTAAAATGAGGTTTGTGTTATTTCATTCTAGTGGGAAAATGATTCCCATGTTTATCATAGCACAGACAGCAGACAAAGACAGTGCAACTCCCTCACCCCACTTAACCTCTACACAGGAAGTTTGGTCTAAAAGTAAAATACTTTTAAATAGCACATGCCATCCTCAAACATACAAACAGTCGGAGTGTGACCTCAGGTTTAAAAGAAAAGTTTTAGGAACTACAGAAAAAAATGTAATGAGCCAAACTAGCCGAGGAAAAAATTGTCAGTGAGGCAGCAGGGACCTCTTGGTTAGGTTTTGCTTTTGCCAAGAAGCTCCATATTTACCTTTTTGTTCTGTAGGAAAATATTTTTGTAAAATCAATCTTTAGTTCCCCTCCTTGGCATGTTAAAGCTTTTGAAGGAATCTGGAAGAGTGATGTGAATTAGAGATATCACAGAGAATGGTTTGAACCCGAAGGAGTTTCTGCTACATTTCTTCCATCCATTTGAGAAACTCCATCCATGTACTCTAGGCTCTAGAAACGCGGTTGTTTGCCTGAGTCCTCCAACTGCTCTGAGACACTTTATCCCAAGGTTTTCCTTCTCACTGTTTCTGATTTTGCCTTGTTTAATAAGCCACTGGAAGATGGCTTTTTATCAAACATCTATCTTAAAGCATAAACAATAACTCTGGAAAAATAAAGGTTAAATATACCTTGGATCTTTCAATTCACCACCTATAGAAAGAAACTATGATTTCATGAAAATATACCATTTAAATCAGTTATGTAGAAATGTTGCATTTTATATGATAACTCTTTTTTTTCATAAAATATTTAGTCTTATACACTCGATGTTTATAATTTGTACAGGGCTTGACATCCTCAGTCATTGATCAGAGCACACAGGGAAGTATTATACCTTATTGTATCGTGTGTACAATCACTTTCTTTCTCTGCCATGTGCCTGATTCCTGGAAGTTTGAGACAGTGTCTCATCTTGCAAAGGCATTAAGCAATAACTTAGAGAACTTCCAGATTTTGTCCAGAGCTGAAGCTTACTATCACTTGGGTAAATGCTTTGGGGATGCATCTACTATTTCATAATTAAATTGTTCAATGATATATACAAAAATTGCAAATTCATAAAAGACTTATTTATTATTTTTATGTTATTAAGCCTCCATGCATTTTCACATACCATGCATGTATAGTAGTAGCCTGTGGAACCAGGAGAGAGTGCTGTATCATCTTGAACTGAAATTGTAGGTGTTTATGAACTGAGCTCAGGTCCTATACAAGAGCAGTAAGTGTTTTGAACCATTGAGCCATTTCTCCAGCCCTAGTGCTTAATAAACTCCTTAGAAAAACAAATGAAATATTTTTTTAATGTGAGCAAGTGTAAGAAACTGGATTCATCTCGAGAAAACTCTCACTGAGGAAGTGAGTTTCATTAAATCATAAAGCAGGAAACTAAAATATGGACAAGAACATTGGCATAGCATTGTTAATAGTCCATCTAGTGTGTGACACATGACCCTACATTATAAAGCATTGCATGAGCATCCATTCATAGATTGTTTACAGCTGCTAAACTCTTTGCAGTTTTTTTATGATGAAAACAAATTAACAAGATGTTGTTCACAATGCAAAAATAGTAGGCCTGTAAGAAAGCTGGGTCTATCTAATTACTCTGTTTTCTGTCTATTAGACAGATTATGTATTTATGCCAAACCACACTTTTCTCAGCTAAAACAGGACTACAATAAAAACTGAAGTACTTGAGTCAAATATCATCCAGTTTGCAAATTACTTAGCAGGGCCAGATTATAGTAGGTGCTTCCATGATATCTGTGATTATGTTTTGCTTAGTGAAGAACCTTCATCCACTCATTGCAAGCAGTTTATCAATACATACTTTTTATTTAAGGAAGTCATACTCTTGTGAACATCCCAGCCCCTCCCAGGATTCTTCAGAGTCTCTGGCAAGGACAGTCCTCAATGCTGATTTCAGATCTTTCTCAGCTTTGCTACATATCCAACCATGTGTTGTTAAGGATCTGCAAGTGTGTTAGTTACTTTTCTATTACTATGATGAAATACCATGATTGGGGCATCTTATAGAAGGGTTAACTCAGGCTTACTGTTCTAGGACTTAAGAGATACCACCATCATGGTGGGAAATTTTGGCAGCAGGAAGACATGACAGCTGGGGCAGCAAGCTGAGAACTCACATCTTACCACAAGCAAGGAGCAAAGAGAATGAAGCGTCACTTATTTAGGCCTGTAGAAGAGTGGGAAATTAGTCATACATCCATCTGTTCTCCCCAGATCTATATGGGGAAGAGAAAAGTCAAAGATTTCTCTGCTCCTAAATATTTCTTCCATGGAAACTTCTTATAGACTTCTACAAGGTGATGGTGGTCACGTGGTAGTGAAAGCCCCAGATACACCTGACAACCAGTTAGCTCTTTGCACAAGGGACAAGTTTACAAGTTGCTATGTTATGCATGTTTGTCTGTGTTGTGTAGCTTTTCCTGGGGAGATGTGGCCAACATCTAGTCATCTCAGACAGGGTAAGAGCAACAGACTAAAGAAACAATTTCAGCCACGGAGCCAGAGAGTTTGTTTGGGTTTCATGCATAGTATGGCTGATGGATTACTTATAAAAGTATAAATAACTCAAAGACACATACATTATTGAAAACAAATCCTGGCATGAGTGATGACTTGCAAAGGCTTAATCTCTGGGTCTCATTTGCTTCATGACTTGCAGGCAGCTCCACCAGTCTGAAAGTTCCCTTTCCTCAGCATTTCTTTCTATTCATAAAATCTGGGGGTGGGCTGGGGTGGGAGGTGCTCTGTGAATCTTGTATTGGGAGCTTTCAGAAACTAAGTTTAGTTTATCTCCTAATATTATAAATTTATTTTATTGCCCAAGTCTCTTTGAGCCTCCTTTCAGGAGGCTGTATCTCAATTAAAACATTTTCTCTGTAATTTGTGTTGAGAGGCCAATCATGAATTCCTCAAGTGGAACTATAATACTACAAAAATCCATGAGATATTTGGGCATTTTTCTTTTCTTTAGGGAAAAGTTGTCAAATAAAAATCAACATGAATTTTGTTCTTACCTTTGTGCTTCTATTTTTTGTGCCATTTTTTAAAATTGTATCATAAGACTTTCAACTTCAATAAAGATAAACAGGCCTGGCATGGTGACCAAGTCTATAATCCTTGTGCCCAGGAGATCAAAGTTGGGTAAGTCACATGTTTGAGGCCAGCCTGCACTACATGGATAAGAAACCAGAAAGATAGGAGAGTTGGAACAGGAGGAGAGGTGTGAGTGGAACAGAAGAGACAGAAAAGAAGCAGCAAAGGCCCATAAGAGGAAAGCAGAGCGTGAGAAAGGCAAAATATAGAGTTCAAGCCCAGGATCTTTTAATCATAATTTTAGCCTATTTTTCTGAATTCTATATTCAACTTTTCTCCCCAAAGAATACAAAACAAAGTGGATAGATTATGGTTTCTACTTTCTGTGACATGACCTACACCTCTCAGTAAATGTGTCCTTTTAGTAGTACTTTGGAGATACCATATTTTAATGTATCCAAAATGACATTGGAAGCATTCTTCTCAAGCTGTATCATTCTATTTTGAATAGGGATGGTGTTCCCAGCTGAGCCTCAACTGACTTTGAAATGCTGAGGTTTATTTGATGGTTGATGGCCCTCAGGCATTTCTTTGCAATAGTTCAATAAGCCTGGACACAAGGGAACCTTCAAAGATTTAGGTCAGGAGCCCAGAGATTCTCAAAATAACAGAATAGAAGGAATAAGGATCATTATTATTTTATGTCTACCCTAAGGACAATGTCAGATAACCACCTGAGCTGTGAGTTTCTTAGGGAATTTTCCTAGCCTGTTGGTAATTTTACTAATTTTATTAGTGTTAAACCAGCCAACTACGTTACCTTTATTAATAGTCTTCTAGTACAATTCTCCTCTCTATAAAAGTAGAAAAAGCATTAAGCATTATTTCCATGTGGTGAGCTAACTATCTTGCCTTCCATAGATAACTATAGAATACTCAAAACAATTTTTATGTAATTGGGAATGGGTCAAGGAGAATGGATTATCAGATTTCTACTTTTTAGTACACCAGTGCTGTGAACAATATTTTTTCAGTTGGTTTAGACATGAGGACTTTGTTGTGTGAAACCCTTCCTGAGGTAATGTGAAAAAAAAAAAAAAACACATACTTAACCCAGACAGGAAACCAATAATAGACCAAAGTATGGAAACCATCAAAGTGCAGTTTGGTGAACCAGTAAGTTCTATTGTGGTTACTTACAGCAATATGGGTTAGGGGTTGCTTACAAGAGCAGAAATGTCTCAGAGACAACTGCACCACTATAATCCTACTCAGGATGGGTGACAGCTCACAAAAGCTTGAATGACTTGCTGGAGGCTCAACAGGTTTGAGAGTGTTTTTTTTTTTTTTTTGTTCTGTTTTGTTTTTGTTTTTTTTTTTGTTTTGTTTTTGTTGTTGTTGTTTTTTCTTTTTTTTTTGTTTGGTATCTTGGTTGTTCTGAGACTTTTCCAGAGGCTTACCTGGTTTGTAATTGCAGGAGGCTTAACAGGTCTGAGTGTTCTTTGAGCTCAGTTGTCTTGAGACTCTTCCAGAGAATTTAGTTGGTCTCTGTTTCTTCCAAGCAGTTCTTTGGTCTTTGTTTCTTTAATCAGCTCTGTTTGTCTCAGCCTTTTCCAGGCATCTCAGCTTCTCTGATAGTATCTCTCAATAGGCCTTACAGCTTAAATATGCTTGGCAAGAAGGATCCTAGTGAATCTGATCAGTTTCAGGGACTTCCTTAAGCTATTGCGCTGTTTATTTCCTGAGCTTCATGAGCTTTCCTGCAAGATAGAATGTTTCATCTCCCTTTAGAACAGAGATTTTCAATCTGTACATTGTATCTCTTTGTGAGTCAAATAACTCACAGAAGTTACCTAAGACCACCAGAAAACATAGATATCTACATTATTATTCATAAGAGTAGCAAAATTACATTTATGAGAAAGCAATGAAAGAAGTTTATGGTTGGGGTCACCACTATATTAAAGGAGAAACTATATTAAAGGGTGACAGCAATATGACGGTTGAGAATCACTTCCTTAGAACATCCCATTACTTTGTCTCCTAACATCCTAGATCTTATTGAGTTTCCCCTAGAATACCTTTTTCTTTACCACCTGTCTAATATCTGTTTAACAAACTCTCCATCAAGATGTAAGGTTTTAGTCTTAGATTAAACAAAAAAAAATTGAACATTGTACATATTTGTACTGACTGTTGCATTTTAATTGATATTGTCGAACATTGATGACAGAACTTAATTATAACCAACTTTACATCTGAGAACAATCTTTATTCATGTTAAGACAATGTTGGTCATTCAAATGTCCTCAAAGCATCTACAAATATGGGTAATGAGCTACCAGTAAGAGCCACTGCCCAAGTCTAACTCCTCTTACTTGCCACATTGTCCAGCTTTGGCTTCTGTGAGACTTGGAGTCTCACCAGTCTCTTTACTACAGGCTTTGTTCTTCTTTTAAAATAATTTAAATCATTTTTCATCAATTTACCAAACGGTAAACTGAGTCTTCAAAATTCAAGGTTTGTGTCTTATAGCTGCTATCATACAGAGAAAGATGGGCAAATCTTTTGAACCAATGTAAAATCAAAAGGCAAAGACTCAATAGCCCAGGAAGGTGGGCAATAAGACCACTATGGGTAGGAGCCATGGGTAGGAGCCACATGGATCACAGTTTGTGTTGAGGATAAATTGTAGACCATGAGCAAGGAAACAGCTGCAACCAATAGAAAAGCTAATAACAGTGATGGACCCCTGTGTAGTGTTCTTTCATTTACTCGCTGATTATTTGCTACATAGTTTTCTTGGGCCATAAACAAATTACATAGTGTAACAGAATTTAAAGTATGATGAAAAATGAAAGCTAATCAAAATTTCAATAATAGTAATACCTGAATACTTTAAAAATCATTTATCATACAAAACACTTTTTGGGTTTTATTTGGTTATTGGGGGGGTTGTTTTGGATTTTTGAGATCATCCCCTGTAGCCCAGGCTAGACAGTTGTTGACCCATCTACCAGTTGTTTGCATTTGAATTGTTCCCATTTTACAAAGAAACACACAAGTATTTTCATGTTCCTGTGTTACTTTATGTGGTGTTTAAAAAGGAAATGGTTCCCAAAGGGAGTGGTACTATTGGAAGGTGTGGCTTTGTTGGAGAAAGTGTGTCACTGTGGAGGTGAGATTTGAGATCTAATATATGCTTAAGCTTTACTCGGTGTGATATTCAGTTTACTTCCTGTTGCCTAAATAGCAACTTGTAGCAGCTCCTTCTCCAGCATCATGTATGCCTGCATGTGGCCATGCTTTCAGCCATGATGAAAATGCACTAAACTTCTGAAACTGTAAGCTTCAACCTCAATTAAATGGTTTCTTTTATAAGAGTTGTCATGGTCATGGTGCCCCTTCACAGGAATAGAAACTCTATGACATTGTACAAACATATACTTTGAATTCTCTTGAATAAATACTTATTAGTAGAAGGCTGGATCAAATGGTAGGGTGTGTTTAACTTGGAAATAAATTGCCATATCATTTTCTAAAACACTTGTTCTATTTTCTATTCTTATACATGTGTTTTGGACAGCTCATTTTTTGCCAACATTTAATCAATATTGTTTAGTTTTAAACTTAATAGACATGTAGTATTGTCATATAGTCCTAAATTGGTTATTTCCTAATAATGTTCACTATCTTTTCATGTGGTTATTTTATCTCTACATATTTCAGTTGGTGAAGTATCTTTACAAACAACACACTATTTTTACTTAGTTATTTTGTCTTTTATTAAGTAATATATTCATATTTTTATCAAGTATGTAATTTAAAAATGATGTCTCCTAGTATGTTAATTTTTCTTGCTGTAACATCATCCTTAAAATTTTCAGTTTTGATAACACCTAAAGTAATGTTTTATTTTATGAATAGTTTTTCTTACATCATAGCTAAACATTCTCTTCTATTGATCACAAAGGTTTGCTTTCAGGTTTTATTTTAGAATCTTACACTTTTTTTAAAAAAGTAATACATTTTACATTGTTTTGGGGGCCCCATGGGAGTATATAATAAAGAAACCATAATGTTCAAAACCACTTAAAAAAAGAACAGAATTGGAATGGTTCTTGATTTGAGAACCCATAAAGCTCCCATGAATAAGAAAATGTGTTATGACTCAGCATATAGCAGAGTGGTATAGCAGGGGAAACATCCAGTACAGACCTTCTGAGTGATGGGCCATCAGACAGCCTCTGAAATATAGTGTTCAATAAGTACTGTCAGCACTACCGGACACACACAGGCAAAACTTAAACAGATAAATGTTGATCCTTACCACACACCAACTAAAACTGGTTCTTGTAATAGTCATTTCGCTTTTTAAAATGTGACAAATAGAACGTTTACCTGACTGGTAAAAGAGACAAATTAGTTAAAATAACTCAGAAAAATATTAGAGCCACATAGAGAGAAGAAGAAGAAGAAGGAGAAGGAGAAGGAGAAGGAGAAGGAGGTGGAGGAGGAGGAGGAGGAGGAGGAGAAGGAGAAGGAGAAGGAGAAGGAGAAGGAGAAGGAGAAGGAGAAGAAGAAGAAGAAGAAGAAGAAGAAGAAGAAGAAGAAGAAGAAGAAGAAGAAGAAGAAGAAAAACCAAGACAGAAAAGGTTTCACTAAGATAAGAATGTCACACACATTGTGAACCAAACAGTAACAAGAGAAGTCCTTAAAAAAGAACCAATTTATACTAAATCAAAGGAAAATATAATCTTTGAAGAGAAAATATCCTCTCATCTCAATTGTTTTTTTCAGCTTATTTTTAGTCAGAGAATTCTTTATTCAAGGAAAATCATAAATCAAATAAAAAATTAAATAATTCAGTAGAAGCTAGGGTCAATATACTACCCAAAGCCACACTAGCCTGTCCCACCCACCCCAACTCTCTGTGTATGCTTATGAACAGAAATTGTGAGGTCTCTGGATACTTCAGGAACACTTGGCTTGAATTCATGAGGTTATTTGAGCAAATGTGGGGAGCTTTTTAGGATAAACAAGAAATAAGGTCACCACCAGCACACATATTTTCAGCTTCATTGGAGATGGATTTCTGTAACAAAATGCTTCAGTCTGGGTAGCTTAGTGTTCAAGAAACTGTTTTTCCTAAAAAGCCTGCCACGGAAGGCGCCTGTCTTGTCTACAGATACATTCCTTGGTGTGTGGTTACTTACCCATCTCAGCTACACATCTCTACCTCCATTTTCACACAGCCTTCTCCCATGTGTTCCTGTGTCTTCATATGGACTTTTTCTTTCTTTTTTTAATTGAAATTTGAAACAAGCTTGTTTTACATGTCAATCCTAGTTCACACACCCTCCCGTTCTCCCCTGTTTCCCAAAAATTCCCCATCTCATCCCCTTTCTGCTCCCCAGGGAGGGTGAAATCTTCCATGAGGAGTCTTCAAAGTCTGTTGTATTGTTTGGAGCAGGGTCTAGGCCCTCCCCCATGTGTCTAGGCTGAGAGAGTTATCCCTCTGTGTGGAATGGGCTCTCAAAGTCCACTCATATACTAGGGACAATTACTGATCCATTACCAGAGGCCCCACAGAATGCCCAGTCCTCCTAACACTCACATTCAGGGAATCTGGGTCAGTCCTATGCTTGTTTCCCAGCTATCAGACTGGAATCCATGAGCTCCACCTTGTTTAGGTCAGCAGTTTCTGTGGGTTTCACCAGCCTGGTCTTGACCCCCTTTGTTCATCACTCCTCCCTATCTGCAACTGGATTCCAGGAGTTCAGCATAGTGTTTACCTATGGGTGTCTGCTTCTGCTTCCATCAGCTACTAGATGAAGAGTTCAGGATGGCATATAAGTAGTCATCAATCTCATTATCAGGAAGAGTATTTGAGGTAGCCTCTCCAATATTGCTTAGATTGTTAGTTGGGGTCATCCTTGTAGATCTCTGGACATTTTCCTAGTGCCAGATTTCCCTTAAAACTTATAATGGCTCCCTCTATTATGATATCTCTTTTCTTGTTCTCCTTTATTCTTTCCCTAACTCAATCTTCCTGCTCCCTCATGCCCACCTCTCCCCTCCTCTTCCTGCTAACTTCCTCTTCCCTCCCACTATGCTCCCAATTTGCTTGGGAGATTTGTTCCTTTACCCTTGTCCAGGGGTCCATGTATGTCTCTCTTAGGGTCTTCCTTGTTTCCTAGCTTTTCTGGTGGTGTGGATTGTAGTCTGGTAGTCTGGTAATCCTTTGCTCTGAGTCTAAAAACCATATGTGAGTGAGAATATATCGTGCTTGTCTTTTTGTGACTGCATTACCTCACTCAGGATGGCTTCTTCCAGTTCCATCCATTTGCCAGTGAATTTCAAGATACCGTTGTTTTGTTTGTTTGTTTGTTTTGTTTTGTTTTTTGTTTGTTTGTTTCCTGTTGAGTAGTACTCCATTGTGTAAACATACCACTTTTTCTCCATACATTCTTCAGTTGAGGGGCATTTAGGTTGCTTCCAGGTTCTAGTTATTACAAATAATGCTGCTATAAACATAGTTAAAAAGATGTCCTTGTTGTATGAATGTGCATCTTTTGCGTATATGCCTAAGAGTGGAATTACTGCATCTTGAGGTAGACTGGTTCCCATTTTCCAGAGGAACTGCTATACTGATTTCCAAACTGGCTGTATGAGTTTGCACTCCCACCAGCAGTGGAGGAGTGTTCCCCTTTCTCTCTTGAGTTCTTTGTATATTCTGGAAATCAGCCTTCAGTCAGATGTGGGGTTGGTGAATATCTTTTCCCATTCTGTGGGCTGCCTTTTTGACTTGTTGACTGTGTCCTTTGCCTTAAAGAAGCTTCTCAGTTTCAGGAGGTCCCATTTATTAATTGTCAATCTCAGTGTCTGTGCTACTGGTGTTATGTTCAGGAATCAGTCTCTTGTATCAATTCATTCAAGGCTACCTCCCACTTTCTTTTCTAAGAGGTTCAGTGTGGCTGGATTTGTGTTGAGGTCTTTGATCCATTTGGACTTAAGTTTTGTGCATGGCGATAGATATGGATCTATCTGCAGTCTTCTACAAGTCAGCATCCAGTTATGCCAGCACCATTTGTTGAAGATGCCTTCCTCCTCCCATTGTATAATTTTAGCAGCTTTGTCAAAAGTCAGGTGTTTGTCAGTATGTAGGTTAACATAAGGGTTTTCATTTTTACCCCATTGGTCTACTTGTCTATTACCGAGCTGTTTTCATGACCATAGCTCTATAATAGAGCTTGAAGTCAGGGATGGTGATGCTTCTGGAAGTTCCTTTATTGTATAAGGTTGTTTGGGCTATCCTGGGTCTTTTGTTTTTCCATACAAAATTGAGTATTGTTCTTCAAGGTCTGTGAAGAATTGTGCTGGGATTTTTATAGGGATTCCATTGAATCTGTAGATTGCTTTTGGCAAGATTGTCATTTTTACTATGTTGATCCTACCTATCTGTCCAAGAGCATAGGAGGTCTTTCCATTTTCTTCTGTTTTCTTTAATTTCTTTAAAGTCTCAACATTCTTATCATTCAGGTCTTTCACTTATTTGGTTAGCATTACCCCAAGATATTTTATGTTGTTTATGGCTACTGTAAAAGGTGATGATTCTCTGATTTTTTTTTTCTTAGTCCCTTTATTGTCTGTATATGGTAGGGCTAATGGCTACTGATTTCTTAGTTATCTTGGACATTTTGAAGGACATCTGTCCTATTAGATCAGTGGTTCATTCTACCCAGCATGACATCATGCTTATAATTCCAACTTCAATAAAACCATTTCCAAATAACCCATTATTAGGTAATGAGCAAGTAAGAATTGCAATATATTTATACAATTCAATTTAGTTCCCTCATTTATGATTCATTACATGAGTTTTTTTTTTGTCTTTGTTATTATTGTATTGTTGCTTGTTAATTTTTTATTTGGATGAAGTATTTATAGTTTCCAATATCATCAGTGGCTGCCTAAATATTTGTTATATTTTATGTTTAGCAATTAAGACTCAATTTGTATCAATTAAATGTGCTCTTAAAGTATTTCATGCATGCAAATACTGCATCCCAATCACCTTCTCTTATATACTTCTTACTCTTTTCTTTTCTTTTCTTTTCTGACCCACTAAGTTTAACCAGAGCTGTCCTGAATGTTGAAGATTGGTGACACACCAGTGAGTATATAATTGAAAAAAAAAATGATTTTCCTTCGTACAGACTATATCAGTAACTAATAGTTTAACATTGGAGGGTGGGGCCTCAAGAGCTCCTCCCCTTTCCATGACCGAATTTTGACAGAGCCAGTCTTCTGCAGGCCCAGTTTTGTATAGGAGATGGGGAAAATTATGGTTGGAGGGGGTAACAAAAATAAGGAGCACATGAAAAAGCCACATAAAAACCTATTACCTTGTGGCTTAATTAAAAAATATAACCAAGGAAAATGTTAGAAAGGATATACTGCTCATGACTGGATAATACTACTCATAAAAGCTGTGGGATACCTCCACATGAAGTGCTCGATAGTGAGGTTCAAGAGACTCCCAAAGCAGGCTTTTGCCATTCCTCTTGGTTTCATCAGAACTTGATGATAAGCTTATCTCTATGTCTTGTGCAAGACTTATAGAAACCATACTGAACTGAGCTGAACCTTCCACCATGCTGAATGGCTCCCATAGTTCTGGAAGATGCTTGACTTGTGGCCCCATCACTCTGTCTCACTGCACACAATGCATCCTCTTCTCTCTATATATCCAAATCTAATCTTTTCCTAGCTCCCTGTCATGAGGTACTCAGTGGCATTTGGAGCCCCAAAGGATAGTCTTTTACCTTAAATCCACATCAAAATCACAATGACCTTTTTTTTTTATAAGTAAGGTAGTTGTTATGGTCCGCAGAGCTGAAACTTCTGGGATCAACTTTGGCACACACTGTCTCTTGATTAGCTTGAAGTACAGTTGTCACACCCTCAGTATATCTTTGTTATACTGAAAAATAGTATCTACCTTCTGTCCCTTCCCCCCGCCCAGTTGTAACATCTCTTACTTCTATTATGCCTTGGTATTGTCTGTGGAATTACTTTGTTCATCACCAAGATCAATCCAGTTTTGATGCGTTATCCATATCACTGCCATAGCCAACTTTAAAAACCTTTTACAGAACCTCCTAGGTTTCTGAATTATACACTACAAATAAGGACAACTTGAAGCCAGTGTAAAAATGTATCTTAGTGAGTAATTAAGAAATAACATAAATTTATAAATAAGTACATTTTACAATCTCTCCATGGAAAACCACATTATGAAATCCAAAAATAGAAAAAGAAACAAGAAATAGAACAGAAGTTCTGTCTGGATCTTGCCAACAGACTGGAAATCCCCTTTAAGGAAATACTTTAAAATTAAGAAAGCATCTGGGAGCATTGAGATCTTCCAAGACACTTCAACATTCTTTGTAGACTGTCATTTTAAGAGGATTTAAAATCACGTACTTTAAAAAGAGCAGATTGATCAGCAAACAGAATTCAAGAAAGGGGCTTTCTAATTTATTATCAAAGCAGAAATTACACAGCTGTGTGCCTCAACACAGCCCCTTTCTTCTGAATATTTCTGAAAAGTATCTCAGATTCCTATCTGATACTTTCTTGTCCCCACTTCTATTTCCAAAAGGTTCCAGGGCAAATGGAAGGAAATGTTATCCTTAAAAACATATTGAGCCAATAATTAAACACTTTTGTGGCATTTCTTCTTAACATTTTATATGTATCTTTTCTACTGCTTTATAGTTTGGATTTTAAAAATACCACTTTCCCAAGAGATTTACAAGGTTCTTTTTTTAAAAAGTCCTAATCAGTCTTGTTCAATTTTTCTCAAAATTTTCCCAGGACATTGTTTTGTTGTCTTAAGGCACAGAACTTAATATGGGGGGAAGCTGATTTAGCATTGTATGGTGGGAGTTGGCTGGGTCACTCAGCAGACTGCCTCATATCAAGGTCTCTGTTATTCTAATTTCTTAATTTGCCTACCTCCAAATGATCAGGGAGTGGAGATGACAAGAAGCTTAGTTTATGCAAATGAAGCTGTCCTATCTTTTGTGAAGTCATCCCGAAGGGTTTGTTGCAGCATGTAGCCCATAAGGAAAGCATGGTGAATTCTTTTAGAAGAGACCTTTGTTTGCCTGATAGGAGTTCCCACTGTTCCATACTTTTGACATTTTGCTTTGAAAGACAGACAAAAGAACATATGAATTCTAATTGATGGGAAGAAAGTTCAAATTATGCAACAAAATTTTTTTTTATTTGTTCTAAAAAAAATCATGTTTCAAAATTTTCTTCTTTTTGCAAGCTGGGAGTTTGGTGTCTGCACTAAAATCATACACTGAGGGAGGAACTTCCACTGGACCAGGCTTTCTCTTTGGGGCCACCAACCAGCTCCCAAATCGTGACACTGAGAGACAAGTTTTGAATGCTCAGCCTTAGTTTTAGCTTATTTCTTGCTAGCTCTTATAACTTAACCTGTTCCTCTTCATCTACATTTTACATCAGGGCTTTTTACCTTTCTTTCCTTCTGTAGGTCATACTTTCACTGATTCTTATGTCTAGCTGGCAGCTGCCTGGCTGGCTAGCCCATGGCATGCCCTTCTCTTTCTCCCTCATTTTCTTGATGGGAGATGTCATTCTGTAAATATGTTTCTCATACTGGTTAATGAATAAAGCATTGTTGGCCAATAGGAAAGCACAATAGGCGAGACTAGGAGACAAGGAGGAGGGAGGAAGTAGTAAGGAGGAGTCAGCATGTGTAGACTGGAGAGAGCAGAACACCAGCTCGCTCTCAGGTAAGATGAGACCACGTGGAAATACGTTACTCCTTATATTATCTCCTCCTCCTTCTCCTTTCAGCTTAGATTTCTCCTACTATGCTCTTATTCTCTACTCCCTCCAGCTTTGCCTATCCCTCTTCTGCTAGGCTATTGGCCATTTAGGTTTTTGATTAGACCAATCAGGTGCCTTTAGGCAGGGAAGGTGAAACGAGTGCACAGTCAGCTCATTCTTTCATTTTATTATTTAATTTATTTACTTATTTTATATCTTGACTGCAACCTCTCCTCCCCTGACTCCTCCCATTTCCTCTCCACACCTTCTCTCTATCCCCCATCCACACTTCCTCTGTATCTGCTCAGAAAGAGACAGGTCTCCTATAGGCATCAGCTAAGTATCACATATCAAGCTGCCATAAAACCAAGCACCACTCCTTGTATTCAGCCTTGGCAAGGCAATCCAGCATGAGGAATACATTCCCAAGATCCAGCCAAAGTACCAGGAATGGCTCCTGTTCCCATTGTCAGGAGTCCTACAAATAGACTAAACTGCATAACTGTCACATATATGAGGAGAGAGCTTAGGTCTGTCCCATGTAGGCTTCATGGTTGTTTGTGCAGACTCTGTGAGTTCCCATGAGCCAGGCAAGCTATTTTTGTGGGTTTTCCTGCAATGTCCCTGACCTGCCTGACTCCTATAATCCTTTCTCCTTCTCCTCAGCAGGACTCCCTAGCAAGGCCCAATGTTTGACCAAGGGTCTCTAAATCTGCCTCTATCAGTCACTGGTTAAAGTCTCTCCAATGATAACTAGGTAGTCATCAATCCGACCACAGGGAATGCCCAGTTCAGGGTACATATCCACTACTTCCAGGAGTCTTAGCTAGGGCCATTCTTGTAGACTCATGAGAGCTTCCTTTGCAATAGGTTTCTATCTGACCCTGAAAAGCCTCCCTTTCCAGTCATCTCTCTCAGCACTGTCCCCTCAAGTTCCCATGCCCACTCACCCCCAGTCCACTCAGGAGATCTCCTCTATTTCTCCTTCCCAAGGATACCAATTTATCCCCAGCTTGGGCCCTCTTGTTATCTGGCCTCTCTGGGTATGTGGATTATAGCATGGTTATCTTTTACTTTACAGCTAATATCCACTGATGAATGAGTACACAGTAGGCTATGGAGCAAGGGGACTACTCTTCCATTGGTGGTGGGAGTGCAAGCTTGTACAGCCATTTTGAAAACCAATATGATTGTTTCTCAGAAAATTGGAAATCAATTTACCTCAAGACCCAGCAATACCACTCTTGGTATATACCCAAAGGATGCTCAATCATACTACAAGAGTACTTGCTCAAATGATGTTCATTGCAGATTTATTCATAATAGCCAGAAACTGCAAACAACCTAGATGCCCATCAACCAAAGAATGAATAAAGAAAATATGGTCCATTCACATAATGGAGTATTACTCAACTGTTAAAATCAATGACATCAGGAAATTTGAAGGCAAATGGATAAACTAGAAAAAAAAATCATCAAATGAGGTAACCCAGACCCAGAAAAGCTCCTTGTTCATTCACTTAGACTTGAGTAGCATTGTTTCTTATATCTGTAGTCAGTTCCCTGTTGGGTAAAGCAAATTTGTTTATATCTCCCCAAGAAGGCAAATGCCTCATGTCATACAAATGCCAATTACACAGCCAACCAAATTCCTTTTGTCATGAATATGCCCCTACTAATATGAAAAAATGAATGGGGTGAAAATAGTACAATGGGTTCCTTAGTGTCTCACTAAGAGAAAAAAAAAAATGCTTCAACTAGTCTAGACTTAGTTTCTAATAATGTTTTAAAAGATACAGTCCTTATTTAATAGAGTTCAAATGTATTACTATTATTTAATTCTGGAGGCTAAATAACTAGCTATCATCTTTCTCTTGCCATTGCTTCTGTGATTTGTCTTGTTTTTCAATCAGAAAATACTTGGGATAAATGATGAGTCCCTTTTTCTTTTTTGAAAGGTATTCAAGACATATAAAAGACTCAAAGTCTTTGTGAGCAAAAGGAATTGGCTTGTTAGTTATGAGAAAGGCTGTCAGCTTTGCTGAATTTACCCCCAAAGATGGTTCTGTTGAGTTGATGGCTAGGGTATGCAGGTGTGTAGAGCTGTAGCACTAACTGAAGGTAATAAATGCTCTGAAGTTTGGCATCAGGGTTACAGAATGGTAGGTAATGTATCTTTGGGCTCCTGACCCCCCCCCCTTTACTTAACAAATTTGTTGACTGAGAAAAATCTCTCCAGTACTTATGTATCTAGCATTAGCCTCTTATTATTATGTTGTCTTAATTGGTTCCAAACACTTTTCACTTTCAAACTTTTTTTAGTTTTGGGTTAACCTGCTGGAAATGTTGGCTTACAGTCACAGTTTTCACCAAAGTAAGTGCTAGCTTCCAACACAGTCCAAGTTTCACATAAAAACTAGACCTAAGGGAGGCTTCT
Source organism: Phodopus roborovskii (assembly GCF_943737965.1). Classification (NCBI taxonomy): domain Eukaryota; kingdom Metazoa; phylum Chordata; class Mammalia; order Rodentia; family Cricetidae; genus Phodopus; species Phodopus roborovskii. The sequence goes on from NW_026126447.1 coordinate 15,327,945, forward strand.
ATGCCTATGCTCAGCTACTGGGTGTGTGTACTGGCAGAGGGAAGCTATTGCAAGATACACCAGGTATTCCAGTTAAGGTCACTATTTCTGTGATCAAACACCATGAACAAAACAACCTGAAGAGGAAATGACTTATGTGGTTCAAAATTCCACATTAGGGCACATCACCAAAGGAAATAAAGACAGGAACTCAAACAGAGCTGGTGCAGAGGCCATGGAGGAGTGTTGCTTACTGCCTTGGCCCTCATGGCTTGCTCAGTTGGATTTCTTATAGAACCCAGGACCAGCAGCCCAGGGTAGCCTCAACCACAATGGGCTTTGTTAAACTGGAAATCCAGAACCCTAATCCCCCGCCCCCATGAAACCAATTATGATGCAAAAACAAAGAATCTTTATTTGTTAACTTGGGTCTCTTCATCCCAAGTTAACAACAGCAGCAGTGACAGCAACAGAAGCAAAGCAAGAGAGTCCCAGAACAGGGAAGGGGGTTAACATCATAGTCAAGCAGGAGAGGGAGTGGTAAATGGGGAGCTCCAAATCTACCTAGCCACAGGCTTGTGATTGGCTCAAGACCTCCAAAACTGCATAGTTACAGCTTTGGGATTAGCTCAAGTCTGGGCTGAACTGATTGGCTGCATGGGTCTAGGGGCATTCCAAGTTCACTGGATGTTGATTGGCTGCTCCCATGAAGTGGCAGAAATTCCCAGTCTTGGGAAATCCCCAGCCTGAGGAGATTCCAAACCTGCTGGCCTGGGATTGGTCAGTTTTTCTAGCTCAGGGATTGGCTAGTTTTGAGTCAGGGTCAGAGATGGCTCCAATTCCAGGGCCAACCAGTGTTTCTCTCTAAGGTTCTTTTTGGCTTTTTGGTTCCAGTTCTAGGAGCTTTTACATATCCCTAATCTAGGGGTCAATTGTGTTTCTTTGGCACTAGTTTCAGTGTTAAGGTTCTCCTCCCTGGCTCTAGACTTAGGGATAAAGTATCTCTTTCTCTGGCTTGGGTCCTGAATCCAGGGTATTTCTTTTACTAGGTTGGGACTTGGGCCTGAACCATTCAGCATCTGTGTAGGGACTGCGGACCATAGATTTTCTGGGACCTGGGAATCTCAGCTGGACACTTACCCACCAATCACTAATACAGCAAATGCTCCACAGGTTTGACATCTCGTGGAGGCATTTTCTCAACTGAAGCTCCCCACCTCCAGTTATCTTGCTTGTGCCAACTTAGAACTAGCCAAAATGTCAGGTTAATCTTTTCTGCCTTTCCTGTATCCCCTCTGGTGCATTACTTCAATACCTACCATAACAAGCATTATTCTTAGGAACTCTTTATCCTCAAGATGGCTGCTCTTTGAAAAGATTCACGCATACACAATGTGAAAATATAAATAAGAATGAGAAAGCTCCAGTATGAAAACAGTGAGTGTTTATAAGCAGAGTTAACATATTGACATTGAGTTCTTGGTTTAAGGAATCATAGGAAACTGTCAGAAACTGTCAATGCATGATGACCCCTTTCTGGGAGGATTTGAAGGATGGGTCTGGTTTGAAATGAACAGAAGATAAAGGTGAATGTGGGGGTGGGTGGGTAAAGAGACGAAAGGCTGAGATATTAGTAAGTATGCTGTAGTAGAAGGATGCCTTCATCAGTTTAAGTAAATACAGAGGTTGAAGGTAGAATTTTCAGCTCATAAATGTTATAGTATTTGAGTGTTTCTCCCTTTATGCTCCTGGGAACTGTCTGTGAACATTAAAAGAGAGCATAACCTAGCAGTCAAGACCAGCTTGCTATGCTTGCTTTTTATTAGTCAGAGACACTTTGAAGCAGCCTGAATACTTGTAAATGCTCAGAATTACCAGGTAGGATGAACTGGATAGTGTGTTCATTGTTACAACTGTCTGATTTTGTTGGTGGTGTTTTATTTTTGTTGTTGTTTGAATTTCATTGTTTTGTTTGTCTTTGTTTTGGCTTGGTTTTTGGCACCTTGACTTGTATAACAGTTTCCTCCAAGATTGAAACATTCCATTCTATAGGAAAGCTCAATAAACAGAAAGATAAACAATTCAAATACTTCAGGAAGTCCCTGAAACAGACCAGATTCACTAGGCCTCCTCCTGCCAGAGTAAAAAATAAAAGCCTGAGAATCCCTTTTAGACCAAAGGAAGCAGACCTGCAAAGAAGACTGATAGGCAATGTGGATGCACCTGCCATTTCTGGGAGGGAACCAGTGGCAATAGCAACAGCCTATATTGTTTTGAGTCACTTAGATTTCCTTGATCAAGGTCTAGAAAAAAGCTTCCCCATGTCTGGCACTGGTATTTTTGTTAAATAGTTTATGGCTTTCTGGGCTGCACTGTTAGTCCAGCTAACATATATATATGTTTAAGCAGCCACATCATTGAGATTTCGTAGGTATAGCTTTCTTGTCTTATACAAAAGACACCATCTCAAGACAGACATTCTAGTCCTCAGATACATAATTTAAGTAAGCATAAAATGATATGATTCCCGATGGCTTTTTCAGATATCCTGTATCCTTTACCCTTCTACCCTATTGCTACAAAAATCCCTCCTCTATTTTCCCCAACCCTAATTCATAGTACTTTAGCCCTACTCTGTTCTACTCTAGATCCCCTCTCCATTGTTCCTTTTTTACTTTCCTATCGTCTGCAATTACTCCAGGTCACTTTTTGCAGAGCATCTCCAAGCATCGGAGTTTTGTAAAACTCACTAGTATAGGAAGCCTGAATGATTGGCCACAGAAAAATAGATACTTTTCATTTTCTGGTCCCAGCTTGGCAGAGCTATGATGCTCTGAGACAGGCTGAAACGAGCCAACACTGCATTCCATACAATCCTGGCTCTTCAGTGAAATATGCTCCAGATCATGCCCCACCCAGCTCTGTGACTGGACATGTAGAAGATAGATTGTCTTTTATCACGAGGAATGCTTCATATGTGGCATGCTACATCACTGCACAAGTGTTCCAAATGAAGTAAAATTCTCTCTGGGGGAGAAATCAAATTGTGTGTTAAAATCCACAGAAGCTATAAATCACTAACCCCTCCAGGCTTCCAAAAAACAAGACAGGGAAGCATCTAAGAGTCTCCAGATGGGCTGAGCCCAGAAAAATCAGACTGAGAACAAGTGATTTAACCTGTCTTAGCAAAGAATATCTCATTTTGCAATGAACTCTAGAAATGGAATTTCTGTGACAGTTTTCAGGGGGATTAGTGTTTAAGTGACTTACTTCCTCGCAATACCTGTGACAATTGCTTCATAATAGGAAATGCCATCTCAATGGATGTCACAGTTTCCCATGAATTCACAAGATACACAGAGAAGACAGGGTTTGCCTCAGACTCCTTTTTCCCTAACACAGTGGCTCTCAACATGTATGCCATGACCTCTTTGGAAAACCTGTATCTCCAAAAATATTGATATTATGATTCATAACAGTAGAAAAATTACAGCCATGAAGTAGCAATGAAGATGATTTTATGGTTGGTGGTCACCACAACATGAGGAATTGTCACAACATCAATGAGGTTGGGAACCACTGCCTTAACAGTTCCCTTATGTCATTTTAGCTCCACCTACCTTATTCTTAGAGGAGAGGATGAAAGATCCTGCAGATTAGGAGTCAGGGTCTGTCTAGGAAGCAGACTCACTATGTGTATTTCATTCCATCAAGGACAAGCTTGATCATATTATATGTGTTACATATTTTCCTCTGTTATATTGCACATAAAATGGCTTGTACAGAAACATTTTGAATTACTGTACATGTGATGATGCACCACATAAAAGAGCATGTTCCCTAAACAGCATGCATCATACAGTTTTAATATTTTTTATTTTTAGTTTATATATGTGGGCGTTTTGCTTGCATGTATATCTAAGTGTTATGTACTCAGGGAGAGGATTGCATTCTCTGCAACTGGAGTTGTGAGCTGCCATTTGGATACTGAGAACTGAGCCCAGGTGCTCTGGAAAAGCAGCCAGTGTTCTTAAGTGCTGAGCTAACTTACCCACCCCTCACACAAATTTCAACACAGTTACATAAGTAAGGATAAATCTTGGAAATTTAGGCAAATTTTCTTTTGGTCTTATCCAATTCCTTTAATTCATTTTCGTCGTCAGGCCTTTTCTCCTGCATCTGTTGCATGGGGAGCAAGTCTGTTACCTGCTGAAGAGACAGAGAGGCAAGACTCTACTGGAAAGCTCTGGCCTTCCAACCATGTGCTAAGTCCCTCCTCACTCCCTAGCCATGAGGCAAGCAGTTCTGTTCTGCCTTCTGCCCCAGTCAGGATTCTGTTTCCTCCAAAAAGCCCAGAGCAATAGGACCAGGCCATAACAGAACAAAGCTTCCAAGGCCATATGGCCAAAGACACCTTTCTTCTCTGTAAGTTTGTTGCCTTGAGCACTTACAGTAGCAGTGGAGATCCTACTGATACAGATGCCTACTCTAACCAAGATACTCAGGGAGACCTTCCTGACAAGGTGGAGGACATATGGGGAAGGATTTTGTTATGGAGTTCTGTCTGATGCCCGGAGAATGTAAAAAAAAAACACTACCTGTCCCTGGATCTCCCGAGCTCCACAAAGGTGAACCTGTTTACCCCTGCCGGCTTTGGTGACACACTTCCCAGTGGGAGGCTCGGTTAGACCATGTGTGTGTGTAGTTAAAATTGTTTCATGACTGATTTTCAAAACACTGTTTGATAGCAAACTTAGAAAAACAAAGACTCCAGCAGATGACATATGTGAACAGGTGCCTTATCATTGGCAATATGAACAGGGGGAAGCTGTTGGAGGGAGAGACAATCTACAGAAAATAGGAAATTATTTTAGTTTTTGAACAGGAAATTTACCAGATAAATGTGTGTGCTGGTACTGTTACCCCAAAAGAGATGAGCTGATTAAATTAATGATGGAGATAATAGAAAAAAAATTGGATAATTCTGACTTTAAATCTCAGTAAAAATACTTGAACCAAGGAATAAAAGAGGAGGTGAATAGAGAGATTATGAAAGGAAGTTTACAAGGCAAACTGGAGAGACACAAGCCAGTGGGAAGCCGAGGGCTCATATTGGGCTTGTGAATGAGAAACAACAACTGGAAATTAAACCACACTTTTACAAGATAACAAAGTGCACATAGGGACAGAGGTTGGAGTGGCCATGCAGCAGAAATAAAAGGAAAGATTATAACTGAACATCTTCAGATTTTATTATTAATTTTATAACAAAGCTGCTAAGGCCTTAGTAGGGCAAAGGCTGCTTTGAAAGTATAGTCTGGTAACTTTCTCAGGGAGTAACTTCAGAAGGGAGAGATTGGCGCAACTGCAGGGATCCAGAGGGGAGGGACTGGAGCAACAGAACCCAGCCCACTAATACACAGGACAAGGATGCAGAGAGATAACCTGTTGCTTGAGTTTGGAAAGCAAGTTAGAGAATTCAAGTTCAGCAAGCAGACATTGATGATTGATAGATTGATAATTTTTAATTTAAATTTGAAACAAGCTTGTTTTACTTGTCAATCCCAGTTCCCTCACCATCCCCTCCTCTCCTGTCCCAGTCCCTACCTCCATTCCATCCCCTTCCTGCTCCCCAGAGAGGGTGAGGCCTTCCATGGGAGATCTTCAAAGTCTGTCATATCATTTGGAGCATGTGTCTAGGCTGAGAGAGTATCCCTCTATAGTAAAGGTTTTACAGGATTTTGTTTATCACGGAGGTTGAGTGCCTGCTGACCGTCCTACCTCCGCCATGTATTCTCAACAGGACTCTGGGAAATCACTTCTTCTATCCAAACTGTTGTCTCATATAGAGGGGGGATGATAGCATGACCTGGGGTACCTCAAGAAGGGCACATAAGGCAGTGCACCTTCCAGCAGGTGCACTCAGTGTTGATTGCAACTTGCTAACAGTTCTATAGAAAGGCACACATGGCGGATTTTGGTACAATCTCTTGACCGTATCCTTAATTCTGCAGGGCTTTATTCTTCATGAGGATGAGGAATCAATGTATATAGCTATGCAGTTTATACTCAGAATTTCAAATCCACAAAGAGAAAGCATGTTAAAGACACAATGGACAATAGATGCATTGCTTTGCATCTGAAATGTTTTTAATGTCTTTGTAATAATGAGAGAAGGAGAGTGATAAAAAGGTTTGAAATGAGTTCAGACTGTTCCGGATTCAAATTCATTAAACAGGAATGATCTCAGAGGACTAGAGAACTGACTGAAGGAAATGTCCCCCTGTCCCCAAGGATTTTGTTTACATGACAATGAACCTTCCTCACCCTGTGTGCAGACATAACAGGGTTAGTGGTAGAGGACTTGGGTTTGGAAGATTTGGAGATACTAAGTTTCTCAAAAGTGACTATAAAAATATTAAGAATCTTAATGGGGAAGCTTGTTTACATCATGTGAAGATGTTTGTGGTTTAGAACTACAAAAAATGTTTTAATGACTGATCACAACCTTGTTGTGTTCTAAGTAGAGTTCCTTTTCTTTCAAATAATAGTGTGAGCAGAAAGATGCTTCTCAGTAAAGCAGAAAGAGCATACAAGTGATGATCAATGATCATCTTGCCACTACATTTAACAAGCAATATCATGTCAGCTCTACTTGGCTTCAGTTTTATTTCATTTCCCCTGCAAAGTTGGGTTTGAGATGAAAACATTTCCCCAGAGAAAATGATCTGGAATCTGACATGGTGGTCAAAAGTATAGGGTGCTGTACTGTGGGCTGTTCCACCAGAAAAGGACACGAGGCTGAAAAGGCACTATGGGCCTAGTAGACCCCTCTTACTTGACCTTGACACCCACGATGTGGCACAAGCCAAATGGAAACATATATATCCAAGTTACTTCTATTATCTCCATGGCCAAAATCCTGATAGCACAGTGTGAGGACAGGAGCTTGCATTCCAGCCCAGGGTTTCAAGGGGTTGGGCCAGTAACAGGAAGGTAGGATGTGATGGCAGAGAAGCACTCAGCTCAGCAGGCAAGGGACTTGAGAAGAGGGGATACTGGTCCAAACTGGCTTTCTCCTCTCTTGCTTTATATTCTGTCTGGGGTCCCAGTCCATGGAAAGGATGTTGCCATCCACACCACGGTGTGTTTTTATCCTCAGTTAGTTCTCTCAAGAAAAAAGCCCCCACAGACAAACCCTGTCTTCTAGGGGATTCTAAATCCATTCAAGTTGACAATGAAGCCTAAGGACCACCAAGTCTAAATGGACTTGGCAGTGAGAGATGACCTCAGCCTAGAGGCCAAACTGTAGGCTGAGCACACATGTAAACAAGAAGTGAATACACTAACAGGATGAGGCATAAGTGATTAGTGAAGAGTCTTATCTCCTTAAGGGCATAGCCATAAATTATGGTGACAGTTTGGTTTCCAGTAATTGTTAGCAAATCTGTTGTGTTCATTAAGATCACATCTTCCAGCTTGTTACATGGCTCATCTAATTACCTGCATTTTTCCCTGTTTGGGGTTGTTAGAACAGTCGTCTCCTGCTCCAGCGCCAAAGTGCTGGGTGCAGGCACAGAGAGTGCCTTCCTGTGTGCATTTGGGAGCTGCCTTGTCATCTGTCCTCCTCCCCAGGCTGTGCTGCCAGGTCTGGAAGCTGGGTGTGAACGGGTGTCCTTTCGGCTTCCTGTTGTCTGCTATTTTGAGTCTAAACTTCTCAGTGATCATCCTTATTATGGCCACAACCTTGCAGTGGCAGAGGCACTGAGAGGGGAGGGTTAACCCCACAAATGCAAAGATGGCAGAGCTCCATTATGGTCTCCTCAAGTATGACCCTCATGGCTTAATGGAACACAAGTGTCCCAGTGCACAACAGGACACCAGGCACATTCCCAAAGACTTTGAAGAAGTCCTGTTTATTTAACGTTTCAAACTCACTTGAAGCAGTTTGGGAACAGTTGTTTACACTATAATAACTGGAGAATAAGATGTGTGGATACAGGAAACTAAAGCAACAACAGCAGGCAAGGTGCAGGGACTCAACTGTGAATAACGGCGAACTGTAACACTGTTTTCCCCTGTCAGTTCTCTTTGGCACACAGAAGATACATTTAACAACAGAATGGTTTTCTGGTCTGGGTTTGTGAATGCCTGCAGCAGTAGAACAGACTCCGACCATTACTGAGGTTCAATCCCTGTGAAAATCACGATGGGAGGGATGCAGTGGCATCTATGTAAATGCTGACCACTCCCTAAAGTCCCCTGAGTGCTTCTCCTGCTGCACCGGAGGCCTCTTCTGACTTTGATCATCTATCTACTCCTTTTACCTGCCCCACCCGGCCCTGTGTGTGCTGCTCACCTGCTCACCACGTGTATGGAATAATATTTGATGAATGAAGAAACAAATACCAAGTGCCTAGACAGCGAGCATTCCAGATGGCTTACTAATTGAGCTGTCAAGAGTCTCTGACACGTTTAGATGGAAAGGAGCTGGGGGATGCTCTTTCTCCAGGATTTCCCAGGCTTTTGGAAGGTTCTTCCACAATAGTGCTGAGGATGTTTCTCCCGCTGAGAAGCCACGGGTGGCCACATGGTGGCGCAAGCGCTGCACCGTAGACGCCGAGCGCAGGCTGCAGCCGTCGTTCCAGCCTCCCTCGCTGCTCTTCCGGCCCCCACCCTGTGCTTCCCCTCAGGACTTCCTTCCCATGCAGTCAGGCTTGATACCAGGGCTCTTGCCAAGAAGCTGTCAGGGCTGAACTGGGAGCCTGGGTACTGCCCACCTGAAGCTGGAATTTTCTTTGTTCTCCTACAGATTCAGTTCTCTGTTTTGCTCCTAGCTTGGAAAAAAGAAAAAAGTCTCGACAACACTTTGAACTCTTTTTAAAAACATGCTTTCCTAGTTTGAGACACAGGTATTTTTTAATTCTTCACTTGATTAGCCTCTGCAAGTGACCCAGTGCCACCTAAATAAAATCACCTAAATAAAAGCAAATGTCCTGGTAAATTCTTATGACCCTCACAGCTAGGGACTTGAAGGGCCTAGTGCCCCAGTGTGAGGCATGGACTCCTACGCGCACTGGAGAATGGGAGAGCAGAAATAAATTACTCGAAAATCATCTCAACCCAGAAACTAACAGCAGCTGTCAGAAGTGTTTAATTTAATAAATTAAATCTTCTGTTCTTTTCTCTCATGTGGTGTACATAGCTTTGTGCACACATGTATGTACAGGGTGTGCTTGTCTGCATATAAGGACTTCTTCACTCCCCACCTTAATGTTTGAAAACATGGCTTCTCATTGAACCTGGATTTCCTGACTGACTGACTAGACAAGCTGGCCAGGGTGCTCTTCTGTGATATTAAGCGCCCACCATCGTGCCCAGTTTTTACATGGGTGCACAAGCTCAGGCCCTCATTACTTACGCAGCAAGCACTTTCTCCGTGTGGCCAACTTCCCATCCCTCCCTTTCTGTCATTTAGCTGAGACACTTGTTACTTAAGATGAAATAGCCTGAAGTTATGCTTATGTGTGGCAATGTTATTAATAATTTACATGCAATAAATAAAATAGATGTTTCTAAGTAAGCAGTCCATTGAATCATGACAAGTGTACAGGAACTAACGAAAGCTCCGTCACAACTAAGTAGAGAGTTCCTGCTTGGGAACAGATATAGTCTAGTGTTCTGTTTTCTTCTCAGCTTGTAATAGTTTCCTATATGGAATGAGATAGCTTAGAGATGGGACCCGACTTTAAACACAGAAATTTGCAACCTCAGCCAGTATGTATGACTTTTCGAGTAGCTGCACATCCTTGCTAATACCGGGGGCAGTTACTGACCATTACTTATTCATTTTAATTTAGTCCCTATACAGTACATATGTATACGGGCCTGATGTTTGGACGTTCATTTTCAGTTCTCTGCTGTCGCCTGCTGTAATTCTTTCATACACTCAGACGGTTCTGGGTTTTCCTCTCTAAGGGACACAGATGTGTCCTTTCTATTTAGAAGCAGAAATTTCTAAAAATTCATTTGTAGTAAGCTATTCATGTAACATGGTATAAGTTTTCTGTCATTTATATGGGTTGCAACATTTTTTCCCCCCTCAGACTGGCTTCACTTGGCGTTTCCTACAGTGTCTTTTGATAAGCAGAAATTAAAATTAGAAGGCGGCACCATTTCTGGCTTCCTTCATGTAAGAGGCAAACTACTTTCCCAGCATGTGTCTGATTACATTGGTCTGACTTGTTGAAGAGTCCCTTTCTCCAGTAAGCGGGCTTGAATCAGAACTTCCGTACTGCATTGTGGTGCAAGTCAAGTGAAGTGGTGTGAACATTTTGTCGCCTCCTAGTCAAGTCCTGGCCCATTCTCACCATGTTGTTTTCATAACTGCATATCTTCAGTCTTTCAGTAGATGTTGTGGATGCTCCCACTCTGCTCTGTATAGATTGCTATGACAGTTTCCAGGAGTTGTGTTTACCATATAAGTTTCAACAATGGCTTCTCGGTTTCAGAGAGAGAGGGAAGATTGGATTTTTTCCAATTGAATGGACTTTGGTAGGCTTTTAAACAGTTAATGTGTAAGATCTATTTCTTGCTAAGAAAGATTCATTTTCTAACTTTTGAAAAATTTCTCAAAATGTTCTTGTCTTTGAAAAATATTTAAAACTGTCTTAAACCAGATCAAAACTCATTTTGAAAATCTTGGAAATCATCCAGTCTATTTTCAGCTACTCTGCCTGGAAAAAAGAAACTTCTTCCCAATGATACAAGTCTGGGAAAGAATTTTTCTGACATTAAAAAAAATGAGTATATAATTATGATAAGCAAGTCCATAACTTCAGAAATATTTTAGGTGCTTTGAAATAAACACTGATATCCATGTTATTTAACTATTAAGAAAAAAAAAACACTTCTGTGTAACTTTTGATCTCATAGAAAAATACTCCCTAGTTTCATTTGTTATATTCAAATGATTAAAAGCTACAAAACAAAATTAGGGGGCTGGAGAGATGGCTGGGCAGTTAAGAGCACTGAGTGCCCTTGCTGAGGACCTGGGTTCAATTCGTAGCACTCACATGGCAGCTCACAACTGTCTGTAACTCCAGTTCCCGGGGACCCTACAGGCATGGCAAAACACCGATGCACATAAAATTTTTAAAAAATTATTTTATTGCCTTTTAATGTCACAACGTGTGAGTACAGAATCCTGAAAAACTAGCCACACAGGAGCAAACAAGTGGTCCATATTGCTGTTTAAATGTTTTTTTTTTTTTTTTTCAATTGAAGGCTTTCATTCTGGTCCAGTTTTCTTTTTGCATGAGCGACTTCCATGTCCAGAAGGCAAAATATGAGAAGTCTTAATTATTGCCTCATATTTTGCTGTCATCCCTCTCTGCTGTCACTACCTATGTGATCTAACTTCTCCCATTGACAGTGTTAGCAGCAGCATATGGATTATAGTATACGAGGCTTATCTTTCCAAACTCAAAGCACTGGAGCTTCAGACTAAGGCACAACTGCACACAGCATCACGGTGGCTCAAAAGTGCACATAGCATTCACTATGCATCAGACTCTGTCATCTTTGAAGATGCTTGCTGTTGGCCTTGGCAAAACCAGCAACAAACAACATAAAATAAAAACGTCCATGTTCTGCAGCACAATTACCATATTCCTTCATTCTTAATGTGTATTTCCCACCTCACTACAGTATTTCTGAAATTAGGATATATAAATAAATCTATAATTCATTTTAGCGTGTTTTTTTCCCTCAGATCAGAACAGTTCATAACAGAGAAGACCACAGTGAAACAAAAAACCCAGCTTATGAAGCTGGCTTTGTTTAGGGTATCAGACTGAAAGAATGCAATTTATATTATTTACAAAAATTCTATAAAATGAATAATTGAAGGTTATGAACTAGGTTTGTGAAAACCATCAATAGTGAGTGGTGTTAGTTATATCATAAATGACCAAAAGATGAGCAGTAAAACATAAAAACTCATATTGAAGTTCTCTATTTCAGTGGCTAAGAATACAAGATTTAGCCTGATCATCATGTTATATGCATGTAATTCCAGAACTCATGGGCTGAAGTGTCAGTTCTTAGAGTGTAAGGGCAACTTGAACTGCTTAGAAAATTCTCATCTCAAAAAGACACTGCATTTTAATGTTATCTTCTTAAAGCCAAATAGTGTAACTCACTATAAAATCATTTTTTCATTTATGTAAATTTGACCACAGACTCCCATCCAAACAGGCTGTTAGCAAATCTAACCTCAGTCAAGAGTACGGATTACTACAACGGAGCCTGAGGTCTTGAGCTGGTAGGGTTATGTCGTAGAGACCGCACAGGTTCTTGTCATGGAAAAACTGGCAGTCACAAAGTTACAAATGCACAGATCCCACGGTCACCTTTTCTTCAATAAAATTCCTGGGGTGAGTAAGCTTCTGCCCCCTTGTAACCTCAGAATCTGCAGGCTATCTATCTCACACTCAGACCCTCCCTATGACAATCTAGAATGAGCTTACTTGGGATTTTCTAGTTCTTTTATGATTTTTTTTGCCTTTATTTGAGGGCATCAAACACAATTTTCTGCTTTAGCTAGGGAAAGATAAACAAAACTAATACTTTCATCTTTCTATAAATCCTGGCTTCCCACTGTCTGAATATGATCTCAAGTTTATATTGAAGAACAGAAACAAAAAATGTCTACTTTTACTTTTAAATTATTTTAGTAAAATCAATCTCCCCTCACTCAGTGTCCACTCCACCCACCTCAGGTATCTAGAATAGTTCTGGGATTTATGAAAAAGGAAAGAGCAGAACATGGATCTTCCTACGAAGTCACTCTTCTCTGACTTTTGCCAAGACAAAGTAATTCATACAACAAAGTACACAATCAAACTGTAGAACCCCAAACTAAAGACCTCTTAAATCTAAAGACTTTGTGTTTTTGTTTGTTTGTTTTCTTTTAATTAAAATGATGCCATTTTTATTATTAATTACTATTACCAATGGTGTGTGTGTGTGTGTGTGTGTGTGTGTGTGTGTGTGTGTGTAAGATGAAAGTGAGGTGTGCCACACAGCACATATACTCGTGACGACTTTGTGGAGTCATTTCTTCCCCTCAACCTTTTATGCAGGTTCTGGGGATTGAACTCAAATCCCCAGGCTTGCACAGCCAGTGCCCTTATTCTGCTGAGCCATCTTGCTGGCCCATGGCCCCATATCTTACCAAAAGCCAAAAGAATTAGAAAGGAAACATGGAGAAATTAGTTCAACTCTGTTTGCAGGAAAACTCTAATGCTTCAATTTCCTGTGGCATTAATAAGGAGAAGTATTTAATTAAATAAATGCATATATCAGACAGAAAAAAATGTGGGTGCTGTTCTCAGTAATTAGTAAGAGTTTCAGGACCACAGCAACCACACAACATTAAATCAAGAGGAGTCTCTCTAAATGTCAGGCTCTGTGCAATGTTCCAAGTCACACACTCTTGGAGCTGATTGTGACACCTGCCTTATTTCTCAGGTCTTTGTCACCTTGATCATTATTTCAAAGCTTCCTAAGTAAGTCACCTTGTTAGGAGCAGGTTTTCCTGCCAGCCTGGTCCCACAGCCGTACCAGCCCCAAATGACACACATAGATGCTGTATTAAATATATGCTGTTGGCCAGGTATTAGTTTCTATCAGCTAACTCTGTCTTAAATATTAACCCATTTCTATTAATCTAAGTATTTCCATGTGGTCTTATGGGAGAGAGAGCCCGGCATTCTTCTCTCTCGGTCCTACATTTTGATCTCCTCCTACCTCCTCCCGAAACCTCCTTGTCTCCTAGTCCCGCCTATCTTGCTTTCTTATTGGCCAACAGTGCTTTATTTATTAACCAATACGAGAAACATATTTACAGAATGGCATCTCCCATAATCACCTTTCTTATATTTCTGTCCCTTCAGATTTCTGAACACACACATGTGCAATATATTTGGTCTTCTCATTTCTTTAATTAATCCACCAGTTAAACTCCTTAAGGGCTATGTCCAAGTTCAAATATAAATAACAAGGTCCTTCTGTCATCCCCTTCTCTTTTCATTGCATGCCTCATATACTTTGCTACCCCTGAATAATAAAAATGTCATGTCATTTGTGTACCATGGATTCAATTCCTAAATAACTCGAGGAAGACAGGAAGATATGACTAGGCAGTGCTGTCCACAATGGTTTTTTCATATGTTGATAATAGTCTGTGTTTTAGGAAGGACACACTGTCAGCTTGTTAGAATAGCAACATTATAAGTCAAACATGGAAGGATGGCTCAGTGTGCTTAAAGTTTGAAGTCATTCTCAGTGCTATCCTTCTTTCTTCTTCTTCTTTTTTTTTTTTTTGAAGGAAAACTATCATTTTATTTTATTTTTCATTTTACATACTAACTACAGTTCCCTCTCATTCCCCCTTCCCATCTCTTGCTCTCAATCCACCCCAACCATTTCTCAGACAGTATAAGGCCTCCCATGGGGAGTCAACAAAGCCTGGCACATTTTGTTATTGCAAATGCAAACTGCCAAGAATGGAACATTTTGAAAACAACAGTACTTAAGTATTGTATATAGTATTAATAGTTATATTACATTGTTCTGTGTCTGCTCTTGATAATCATCCAAACTAATACAATGCCATTATTTCTATCCCTGCTGGACTAGTGATTCCAAGTGTCCTGAAATGGAGGGATTATTCATCCATATGCTCCGTGTCTTTGGTCATGCTCTGAACAGACCTTGATTGTGCATGAGCACATGCCTGTAACTTTGACAGGTGCTGTAGCCAGAAAGATCAATGGGCCTTACACTCAAGCAGAAGTTTGTTTTGACATACATTCAGAAGACAAATATGTTCATAATGATAGTTCATCATGATCATTTATTGAGTCTAGTGCAATACTGGGTATATCATGTATTGTAATGCTTATTTTTATTAAATATGGACATTTGGATTTCCATTTGTTGAATGGAAAACTGGGACTCCATGAATATAAGGAACTCATATAGGACAAAGTTTCTTTGTTTCCAAAGCTCTGTTCCTTCCACCACTGTGGAGCTCTGCCCTGAAAATACTGATGGTCTAAGTGCAATGTGCAAACAGGTGTCCACACAGCTTTACCTGGGACTGACTGCCAGACTGGAAGAAATTAAGAAGTGATTTGCCTGGTGGGCCAGTAGTATGAGATAAGTTGTGACACATGCCAGTGAATATCAAATTGTAGAACTTTCCAGTGTTCTATAAGAACCATATATGTAAGGAACTGTATGTTGCATGTAGAGCCAGAAAGTCAGTCAAAAGACAGTATCATCCATCAATCAGGTGGGGTCACTAATGAGAGTTAAAGAGAAATCACAGATCAGGTCTGAATTGCAGAAAGATTTCTTTAGAGTCAATATGGAGAATCCATCAAAGAAAAAAGAGACCAGAAGCAAGAAGGACATTGTAGGATAGGTTCAAAAATAAATAAATAAATAAATAAATAAATAAATAAATAAATAAATAAATAAAAGCAGCATGGGAAAAAAAGTCTCATTCGACAAGGTACAGAGTGCAAACAGGACTGTGGTAACTTAACTGGTTGCGATTCTATAGTAGATATTACACAATGAATCACCTTGGGTTCCTGACCACACTGTCTGAGCCAATGGGAATTCAGTTATCCACTAGGGTCTACAGATCAACAAATCACTACAGCTACATAGAGGGAATCTTGAACATTTTCTTCTGGTGAGACTTTCCATTTCTAAGCTTTATGCTTCTTTGTACAATTTTCCTCATGAATGACATAAGCTTTGATTTCTCTCCCCAAATGACTTTTTCAGTAAACTTCCTGGATGAGTTCAGTGACTGCCTGTGAATGTGGATCCTTTCTTCTTACTTAAGAAGTTGGGTGCTGTCCCAGGTAACATGATCCAGAACCTACACACATGGTAAGCCTTTGTCTGGGTTAGCTCTTCTCAGATTGTTAGCATTTCCATGAGCAGTTGATCCCCCTTTGAAGCATGGCGGCAGGAAATAATAAAGTCCTGTTTCCAAAACTATGAAAATTATCTCAGATGGTTTGCACTCCTGACACTCAATAGCTAGAGGCAGACCGAAGACAGTAGGCTCCTAAAAGTAGCTGGGCTCACTGGGCTCCTACAACCTCCTCCTCTTTCAGCCAGCTTGTTTCACTCATCAGTCTCAAAAAAATGAGGTGTCTATAACAGAGCATGAGCAGACATCTCTTTAAGAATTAAGGAATCACCTGGGCAGTGGTGGCACACACTTTTAATACCACCACTTGGGAAGCAGCGGCAGGCAGATCTCTGTGAGTTCAAGGCTAGCAATATGTAGGACAGCTTGGTCTACACAGAGAAACCCTGTCTCAGAAAACAAACAAAAATGAAGGAATCAACAGTTTTCAGAAAATGGTCCAAGCCAGTTTCTATTAGATGAAGATCCGTGAGGTCCACAGACGCCGCATTTCTCTCCTATTCTTTTCATTATATGTGATTTCACTCAGTCACCTTGTATAATGCAGGGGATCTGCTAATTGCTCCTTTGCCTACTATCAGCACAATTGGCTACATTGGTTAGAAAACTAACCAAGGGAATAGGCTACAAAATTGGTGCTGAAGCTTTGGCAGCAAACTCACTGATTGGACTACTGAGGGCAAAACTGAAACACCAAGCACAGCTTGTTTTGTTTGGTTCCCCCCCCCCCCCGCACTGTAACTTCTAATGGCAGAGACAGATGTTTCTTAAAGTGGCAAGAGACTTCCAAAGCAGGATATCTTACCACTTACAGTAATTGCTTTATTAATATTGTATGCGTTTATGGCTTCTATCTTCTGGCTGTGGCACATTGTACTTGAAATGACTTCAGGTTTCCTGGTGGCTAGCTCATCAGCTCAACTTCAGAGAGCCTTTGAATCACAGATTCAGCTTTATGCCTATGCACAGAACTATTTCACAGGAAGGTGCACTTTGTTCTCTTTTACTGCAAGTAGAAGCCCTTGGGGGCATTGGGACGCTATTAGAGATAGCATGTCAGTACCTGCAAAGGAACTTCTAGCTTAGAAATAAGAACTGAATTACACAGACCTCCCTGCAACACAAAATACCCTTCCTAGTATAAGCTCATAGCCATTGTAACCTGGTGTCTTGAAAAGACTGGGTCTTTTTTGCTGCAGTTATTTGCAATAGGCCTGTCCTAAAAACTTTTTTCTTGGTGCTTGGCTTATTTCACTCTCAAAAGTGTGGACCATCTTTTAATTATCTTCTAATATGTTACTAAAAATATAAAACTGAGGAGTAAATAATCCAAAGAAGAAATCTATCTTGAGATTTTTGAAAGGCTTGTTAGTATCCTGAACATGGGTCCTGGATTCTTGCCTCCTTTTCTAAACCTACCAAGGTGGTGTGCGTTTTGCCAGGTATTCTGTCCACAGAGTGACCCTGTCACATGACTGCTTGAAGTCCACTCCTGGCTGAGGAGTATAATATAGCTTCTCTGACAGTTTGTGGTCATCATCATTATTGTCATTTACTTCAAGAATGTCTCTGGAGTTAAATGCAGGCCTGGCCCAGCCACAGGCCCTAAGTGGTATGTGGAAAAACCTGGAAAACTTGCAGAAAGTTGACTTGTGTCTCTTCCCAATTCCCCGGGGGACTTCCTACTGAAGCCAGTGAGCAGCTGAGGGGTGAGCTGGGCATTATGTATTCAATGTTCTGTGTCATGTTTGGACAGTCAAATTCCTTCATGCAAGCACACTTCAGGTAGAAGCTTCCATACTTCCCTTGTATAAAAAGAAACATCTTTCTTTAATCTGTGTTGCTAGGAGACAGCCTACTCAATATTTAATTTTAATCTGACATATCACATTTTTTTCCATGCCAAGAAATAGCCTGGCAGTTATGCATAATTCATTGTAGTGGACAAACTGATCTCAGTTCTGGAAGCCATGCTCTTGGGATCTGCAGCTGTATGCTTGCCTTCCCAGAGTAGTTTTAGGTCAGCCAGTGACAAAGGTTAGTGCATTTTAAAAGTTAGTTACTGGGAAAGGGGAATGCAGAAAGCAATGGAGTTATTTTGTATATATTTGGAAGAATCCATTCACAAGGAGAAGGACTAAGGGTCAGGTGTCTTCCTAAGCATCAGACTCTTCAACTGTGTCTTCCGCTGGCCTGTCTATATGTGCTGCTTAGAGCTTAGAGCAACCAAAGAGAAAGAATTGGGGTTGTTAATGCATTTCCTAAACTCTCTGTTCTTTCCCCATTTGGTTCACAAATGTGAAATCAATCCAACATTTATTTTCATTTCTTACAATATGAAAATATAAGGTTATAAAAGACACCCACTAGAGTCCATGTCAATCATGATAAATCTACAGGTACCTGTTTATATACAGAATGAATATTCTATATTCCCATCCCCTCCTAAAATTGAAGCTAATTCCTCTCCCTAAAAACTACTTCATATATGTATGTATATAAATATACATATATTTATTTCTTTTTTTCCTTTTTTTCAAGACAGAGTTTCTCTGTGTTTCAGCTTTGGCTGTCCCGGAACCCATTCTGGGTTTTGTTTTTCTTTTTCTTTTTTGTTTTTTAAGCAAGCACAGAAAAGTGTCTGTGGAAATGACGTTTCATGTAGTTAGGTTGGTAACATCTTTCAGGTAAGCAGGGACTGTTCACAAAGACCAGGTTAGCACATAATATACTTGTAAGACTGCCATTCCCCACAAGCTGCTGAGCTGCGCAGCCATGCTGACACAGAAACCTGCTGCACAGGTGAAAGACGGCATGGCTGCAATTCTCCAGATTTTGTTTCATCTGAAATATTGTATACAGAGAGAGAGAGAAGACATGGTAGAGATTTTGCTTATTCACAACACCCTGAAGTGCTTTGACAGCTTTGGGACTCTTTAGTAACAGAGCCATGTATACATTCATTTGTTCTCCCTACTGTTGTTGTTGTTGTTGTTGTTTCTAACCAGCCTCCAACATTTTATTCTACTTTCCCTTATGGTTCGTTGTGTGTCTTTTTCTTTGGGGGTAAGCAATCCTCCAGGGACATACAGCTGAAAAAAAAACTTCCTTGTCTTACCTCTGACACCCTCTCCTGACCCACAGTGAAATCTGTTTCCTTTACAAAAACACAATATTAAAGGGAAAAAGGTAACTTGTGGATATTTTCAATGTAAATTTTCATTTCCTTCAGTGCAATGATGTGCAATTCTCAAGAATATTATATTTCTTGGCTGATCAGTATTCTCTCTCAATAAAACCCCAGGACACAGCGGCTGGGCACAGAAGCTAAATGTCATGATTTCTGTGCCCTGCTACTTGGCAGAGAATTCTGGCTGAATGCTTTTTATGTAATTGTTTTCTCTACCTTCATCTTTTATTGTGCATTTCCAACAAAGTTAGGCAGTAATAACTACTACATTTACACACCACAGTTAATGATTGTAATAGTGTAAGGTAAGAGGATAAATGCTCACTAACACAAAAAAGTACAGTGTAAATTCCCATTGAAGAGAAAAAATGATTTCAGCAGTTAATGAAAACATGGATACATTTGACAGAATTACATAGGGAAGAAAATGACTTGCACGACTCCTGGGGACAAAATTAAATGGTTGTGTGTGTGTTTAATCCTTTCAAGACTTAGCCTAATAGTTACAGACTGCCTCCTTCCTTGCCTCCTGCCCAAGTCTGAGGAGGCACCCTCCAGTTCTAGCCTACCTTCCTATAGCTAATTTGAGTCTCTCTTCCCAAGATGCACCGCCATGTCTGCAGGAAAGATGGTTAATAATGCCTTCCTAGGAAATTCTAGATTCTGTACCCCGGGGCTAATTGTTGACAGAATAATGGATAATCACAAGAGTAGCCATTTGGATGAAGAGGAAGGAAGGCTTATAGTTAAGGATAGAACACAGAAAGCAGAACATCAGAAAATACTTCATATTTCATTACTAACACTTCATTTTTTGTCATATTAACTTGCTGGCACAGACTAAGTAAGCATTAATATATGTACTGTATATGCTAAACATATATGCATATATATGCCCATATGTATTACACATGCTAATGTTTATTTATACCCCCATATATATTTGGCTTTCTGTGATCACTTGTTTATTAATCTAGTCATTGACAAAATCTTTCCCAGAAATAGGTAGAGTATATTCCCTCAAAGAAAAGGCTATTATCATATATACAGAACTAATCTATGCAACCTTGGATGAGTTGAATAATCTTAGTTAAATGCATTAGGAAGTAATTTAGTAAGATTAGTAGACAAGGAGCACACCTAGGCCCTGAGGCTTTCTGATGAAAAATGCCACTAAATAAAGAACCACCTTGAGACAATTAATGTATGAAGGAAGTTAATTTTACAGCTTTCACAATTTGAGATGAGTCACTTAATCACCCTTGCCCTGAGCATCTGTAAAGAACAGGGCTGTGTACAGTAGCTATAAATTGAATTATTTTATTTGGGTTGCACCTTAAATTTGTGATTATAAAATAGAGTAGAAAATAAGAATATATATAGTTCACCTCAGAATTTCTGGCAACATGTATTTCATTCACTTAGATTTTCATAGATCCATAGTACAAGTACATGGGATTATAAGTCTACAGAATCTGACTGTTTACCAAGTAAGGAAGGAGGAAAGAAAGGGTAAGTATTAAGGAATGATGTCACTTGGAAACAGGTTCCAAAACAGAGCTTATACAGCAGAAAGTTTATTCAAGGGAAAGGGATGATTGTGCATAAGAAAGTTAAGAGGATCCAAAAGAAGATCTGGACAGAAAAAGCCTTCAGACCACAGTGAAGCTCTGATCCTACAGAATGAAAGCCAGAGATACAGAAAGACAGTTGGGAGTATTGGTAAGCTCAGCCCAAACCAGAGGTACAGAAAGACAGTAGGGAATATCAGAAAAGCTTAGCCAACGTCCAGACATTGCAGGCAGAAGACTGCTAATTGGACAGGCCTTGAAAACATGGGCAAGTCCTAGTGTTCCACCATTCTCAAGTACTGTGTCACTTAAGTCCTCTCAGAAAGAAGACAGCCTTGACTCGAGAGCTACGAAGAAGGACCCTTACTAGGTCAGGTAACCATCCTCCTTAAAACTGAATGGCAAGTGCTTCTTGGCTGGTACTGCAGTTTCCTTCCTGCTAGATACCTCCATTCATGTAGCATAGTCTACAAAAACAGCTATGAATTCTCAGCTATAAATGGCTCTCTTTATCAATCTCCCACCATCCAAGGCTCAGAGAATTTCATAGAATATGGATAGGAAAAAATGTAAGAGCTGGTAGACTGGAAAGAAAGCTCCGTTCTGGTTTCTGGATATGGCATGGGTGTTACATGCAACAGCTCACATCAGCTAAGGTTACCTGTACAAGATCTGCACAAAATAAGCTAGTCAAAAGTTCAGCATGGGTGAGAGAGGAACCCCCAAGTTCCCACGCCTATTATAGGAGTTAATTGTTGGTGACTTCTCCTTTGGGGAAGTGATTGAAAGCAGGTTGCCCCGGGTGTGCAAGTACACAGCACTAATTATACTCAGCTGGTGGTACTAATACCAATAGAGAAAGATCACAGGAGGTAGGGAGAGGGAATAGAGTGGAGACACTAGGGAAACTTGGGGGGGGGGAGATAGATACGATGGATATATAATGTATAAATACATGGAACTTAAAAAGAATAAAGACAGTACTTAAAAATGAATGCAAAGTCATAAGGTAAACAAAGTAACAATGTTCCAGAAGATGGGAGGGCACAGTTAACAAAGGACTAGGTTAGGGGCACAAGAGTGGAATCAAGAAAGCTCAAACAAGGCTTGTGGAAAGTTCTCACTAGCAAGTAAAGGAAATGGTTACTAATGTTCTGTTCAAGAAAGCAAGCAAGCAAGCAGATGAGAAGCTTGGGAACTTCTAACACCAATGGGTTGTGAATGAAGTCATTGGCTGTTGTGATTTACAAACATGTATAGAGCCAAACCCATAAGAGTAGAAACCAGGTAGGGTAGAAGCAAGGGAAGCAGAAAGAGCACAGGAAAGTCCTGTGAGGGACTTAGTCCAGTCCACTGCTCCGAGTAGCGCATCTACCTACACACTGCTGCTGCACAATCCTTTCCAAAGCATGGCTGACCAAAGTAAATGGATATATTAAAAGGAAAGGAAAGGAATAAATAATGTTTTGCTCCACCCAGAAGAAGAAAGGTAATGTATTTGACATGTCAGCACCATTTATGTCAATGGAAGACAGACACTAAATGATTAAAAACTTAAAGAGTACATTAGTAGAATTAGTTTTAACAATATATTTTAATCAATTCAGTATATGGAAAACACGGCATGTCATCAATATAAATAAATAATGAGTTTCTTAAATGTTCTAAGTCTTCAAATTGTGATTTATATCTTATTACCAAATAACTCAATTTGAACATTAAATTTTCATTCTAAATACTTAATCTCCATTTTTGATTCCTAAAATGTACACTAGCAAAAGGGGATTCACATACTTAAATTGTTCTCGATATAAAGGGTTGGGTTTTTTTTGTTGTTTTTAATTTATTTTGCTTATTTTACATATAGATCCCAGTTCCCTCTTCCTCCCACTCTCCCAGTCTCACATGCCCCTGACCCCCCCTACTCCACTGGGAGGGTGATGCCTTCCAGGAGGGGTAACAAAATCTGTCAAGTCATTTGGAGTAAGGGCTAGGCCCTCCCTCCTTCCTCTAGGTTAAAGGAGGATCCCTCCATGGGGAATGTGCTTCCAAAGTCCTTTTGTCTACCAGGGATACATCCTGGTTCCACTGTAAGAGGTCCCTTAGATTTCCCAGGCCTTTCTGAACATAATTCCAGGAGCACAGACACTGAGATCAACAATTAATAAATGGGACTTCCTCAAACCGAGAAGCTTCTGTAAGGCAGAGGACACAGTTGACAAGACCAAATGACAGCCAACAGATTGGGAACAGATCTTCACCAATCCTACATCTGACAGAAGGCTGATCTCCAAAATATACAAAGAACTCAAGAAACTAGTCAACAAAACACCAAATAACCCCATTAAAAAATGGGGTACAGAACTGACGAGAGAATTCTCAATAGAGGAAATCAAAAAGGCTAAAAGACACTTAAGAAAGTATTCAGCATCCTTAGCTATCAGGGAAATGCAAATCAAAAACAACTTTGAGATACCATCTTACTCTTGCCAGAATGGCTAAAATTAGAAAGACCAATGATAACTTATGCTGGAGAGGATGTGGAGAAAGGGAACACTCCTCCACTGCTGGTGGGAGTGCAAATTCATACAGTCATTTTGGAGATCAGTATGGCGGTTCCTCAGGAAAATGGGAATCAGTCTACCATAGGACCCAGCAATCCCACTCTTAGGCATATACCCAAATGATCCACATCCATGCAACAAAGATAAAAGGTTTTTAAAGAGATTAAATATTTCTTAAAAATCTCTTTAGCTTTCACCTCTGTGCTGACAACACTAATTCTTCCTTTGTGTCTCTCTGTCTGTCTGTCTGCTGTCTCTGTGGAGGTCTTAGTGTGTTTGCATTTGTATACAGGTGGATTTTACAGCATATGAGTATGTGAAGCCAGAATTTGAGATTGGGTGTTTTCCTATGTCATTCCCCACCTTGTGTTTTGAAAGGGGGTCCCTCAATGGAACCTGGAAACACCAATTTAGCTAGACTGGCCAGCAATCCCCAGGATCTATCTGTTTCTCTCCTCTTTGATTCATCAGTGGGATGATAGATATGTGCCACCACGCCTAGCCTAAGAATCTGAATCAGATCTTCACAGCAGCAATCACTCAAATTGGCTGTAGTTCCTGGTCATTCTTTTTTAACAGAAATGATTTAACTTTGCAGCAAAGCATATTCATTTCAGAGCCCTATGTACTCAAGATAAGACACACCCACTAGTTATACCATCAATAGTAGCCATCTAGATTATGCCTTCAAATGTTCATTTTGCCTGGCTTGGTCAAGATGCCAGGTATTTTTTTTTTTGAATATTATTGGGACTGTTACCAGATTTCAAGTTATCAGGTATTATGTTGAAGTCTTGATTCATTTGGAATTAAATTTCATGCAGGATGAGAGATAAGGATTCAACTTAATTTTTCATGTAACTATCCAGTTTGACCAGCAAGCACTAATAGTTGGCAATGCTGTCTTTTCCTCCATATGTGTGGTTAGGCTCCTGGTAAAAAACCAAGTAGCTTATGAGTATGGGCTAATATGTGGGCCCTGGGTGGAAGAAGGAGTACAAGGAGGGATAAATGACATCAGAGGCCTTTTAATAATATTATGTAGAAACTCAATACTTTATATGCTTACACACACACACATTATATGTTTATGTATATGTATATATGCTAAGATTCTAAGGCTGAATACACCACATATCCACATATTTGAGTTATAGAACACAGAGAACTCAAGCTTGTTTTGATGTACTGGCTTATTTTCATATCTCTGAGATGTGCTATACAGATTTCCAGGAGAGAAAAGTAATCATTAGTTTTTACCCAGATGTGAATCCTATAATCCACAATGCTGACTAGCCTGGCAAAACTTGTCCATTGGTGTAATATGTGGCATGAACATTACAAAATTAAACAACCATTTTCTAGTTGGATTTAAGTTCTACAAGGTGAAACATATTTCACACCATCATCAAGCCAAAAACTTATAGCTAAAGAGGCTACAGACACCATGGAAGAGCCTCCTACTATAATTATGCTAAATGGACAAACTGGTAAATAGACTCCTGCTGACATTTTGCTGTTATACTCATAGATGAATGTATCTTTCAAACCTTAAACGAGAAGCTTCTATTTGAAGAAGATGTTATTAACAGAGACCCATAACTCATCAAGGTACAGAGAACAGTAAACTGTGGAATGTTCAACCTTAAGTGGGAAAGGTACATTACACTCTCCTCCTCACAAGATTTGGTGCTTGTTGAGGAGGGGTGGGACAGAATGATTGTAAGAGCTAGAGGCTATGGAAGAGTTCAAGAAAACAGTGTTTTCTGGATGCTGTGAGGAAGCTGCACATATGAACTCACAATACTTGGGAAGTGAGGTAGATGACCTATGTTAGTTCAAGTCAGACAAAATGTCATCATGGAAAGGGGAACTAGACATGAAGTCTAACTCCTAGCTGGATAGCTATTGTCAATTTAAAGCTTCCAAGAGAAAAAGAATCAATTTTCTTTAAGAGTGGAGCCACTAGTTGGTCAAGTTAGCTATGGTGGAAAGCCGGACTTCTAAGAATTAATGAGTAGTACAAATTGGATTTTTTAAAAAAGAGGACCAGGGTTGGGTAGGTAGGAAAGGTTAAGATAGATAGGGCAGAATCGGAAGATGTAGGGAATATGATCAAAACACATTGTATGAAATTCTCAGAAACCACTAATAATTTTAAAAGTGGAGGACTTTGAATGAAGTAGATTGACCTCCATCACAGAAGTGGTTATAATTTGACAAGTTGAAGATCAGAATAAAATAAAAGACCGGTTTCTCCAAATAAGGATGCAATTTTCCAGACAACCTTCAGATATAAGCCAAAATGGCAGTTCTTCCCAGGGCCAGCCTGGCCTCTCATCCTACAGGTGCTAGACTTGCAAACCTCCAGCAACAATTTTCTGCCCGTTGACTTTGTTTCTCTGGAGAATACAGATTCATGTTGCATCTCACACTATCCCCTAGTGAACAAACTCCACTGAACTGTTCATTATCCTGTCATCCTATGTGTTTAAAGTAAGGACTGGAACAACTTCCTGTGCTTTGGATTCATTCTTATGGACCGCTAATCACTTAATCTAGAAATTAACATCCTCATCATCTGCCAAAGACTGTGCATTTAGGCCTTTGACAAAAGAGAGTTCAGATATACAAAGCACACAGTACAATAGGGGTCTATGCCAAATTTCCTTTTTTTTTTAATTTTTAAATTAATTTATTTATTTTTTATTTTACATGTTGATCACAGGTCCCTCTACCTCCCTCCCTCTCATTTACCCTCTCTGCCCCCTCAATGCACCTTCCCCTCCCATCCTCCCACCCCAATTCCACTTGTAAGGTAATGGCATCCAGGTGGGGTCATGTAGATCTGACAAGTCATTTGAAATAGGGACAAGGACTTCTCTCCTGTCTCTAGGTTAAGGCAGTATCCCTCCATGGGGGATATGTCCGCAAGGTCCTTTTGTAAACCAGAAATACATCCTGGTTCCACTGTCTGAGGTCCCTTAGAATGCTCAATCTGGCTGAGACCCATATTCAGGGGGTCCTGAGTCAGTCCCATGCTGTATTCCCAGCTATCAGTCTGAGGGCCCTCAGTCCTTGTTTAGGTCAGCTGTCTCTATGTGTTTCTGCAACCTGGTCTTGTCCCCTCCCTCTGCATCTGAATTCTAGTTAGACTCATTGTTTAGGTATGGGTGTTTGCTTCTGTTTCCAACAGGTACTAGATGAGGGCTCCATGATAGTGGATAATTTAGTTGTTGATCTCACTCTCCGGGAAGGGCATTTGTGGTAGCCTTTCCACGGTTGCTCAAATTGTTAATTGGCAGCAGTCTTGTAGGTCTCTAGACCTTTCTTTAGGTTCAGTTTTCTCTTCAAACCAATAATGACTCCCTCTATTATGTTCTCTCTCACTCTCTTTCTCTCTCTCTCTCTCTCTCTCACTCACTTTCTCTCTTTTGTCTTCTATTTCTACCCTGACACAATCTTCCTAGTCACAGGTACTTTGCTCTCCTCTCCTAGCTAAGGATGTTGAGCACTTTATTAAGTGTCTTTTAGCCTTTTTGATTTCCTCTATTGAGAATTCTCTCTTCAGTCCTGAACCCCATTTTTGAATAGGGTTTTTGGTGTTTTGTTGACTAGTTTCTTGAGTTCTTTGTATATTTTGGAAATCAGCCCTTTGTCGGATGTAGGATTGGTGAAAATCTTTTCCCATTGTGTGGCTTGCTGTTTGGTCTTGTCCACTGTGTCCTTTGCCTTACAGAAGCTTCTCAGTTTGAAGAGGTCCCATTTATTAATTGTTAATCTCAGTGTCTGTGCTCCTGGAGTTATGTTCAGGAAGGTTCAAGGGTACCTCCTACTTTCTCTTCTAAGAGGTTCAGTGTGGCTGGATTGATGTTGAGGTCTTTGACCCATTTGGACTTGAGTTTGTGCATGGCGACAGACCTGGGTTTAACTGCAGTCTTCTATACACCCTCATCCAATTGTGCCAGCACCATTTGTTGAAGATGCTTTCCTTGCCCCATTGTATTCCTTTAGCTGTTTTGTCGAAAATCAGGTGTTCATAGGTCTGTGGGTTTGTATCAGGATTTTCAATTTGATTCCATTGGTCTACCTGTCTATTTTTGTGCCAATACCAGGCTGTTTCCAGGACTATAGCTCTGTAGTAGAGCTTAAAGTCAGGGATGGTGAAGCCTCCTGAAGTTCTTTTATTGTTCAGGTCTGTTTTTACTATCGTGAGTCTTTTGTTTTTCCATATAAAGTTGATTATTATCCTTTCAAGGTCAGTGAAGAATTGTGGTTGGATTTTAATGGGGATTGCATTGAATCTATAGATTGCTTTTGGCAAGATTGCCATTTTTACTATATTTATCCTACATATCCAAGAGCATGGGAGATCTTTCCATTTTCTGGTATCTTCTTTAATTTCTTTCTTTAAAACCACAAAGTTTTTATTATATAGGTCTTTCACTTGTTTGGTAAGTGTTACACCAAGATACTTTACGTTGCTTGTGGCTATTGTAAAGGGTGATGTTTCTCTGATTCTTTCTCAGCCTCTTTGTCATCTGAATAAAGTAGGGCTACTGATTTTTTTTTTTTGAGTTTATCTTGTATCCTGCTAGTTTGCTGAAGGTGTTTATCAGCTGTAGGAGTTCCCTGGAGAGTTTATTGGGTCACTTATGTAAACTATCATATCATCTGCAAATAAAGACAGTTTTACTTCCTTCCCAATTTGGATCTCCTTGATCTTCTTTCCTTGTCTTATAGCTTTAACTAGAACTTCAAGTACAATATTGAAGAGATATGGAGAGAGAGGGCAGCCTTGTCTTGTTTCTGATTTTAGAGGAACAACCTTAAGCTTTTCTCCATTCAGTTTGATGTTGGCTGTTGGTTTGCCATATCCCTGATCTCTCCAAGACCTTTATCATGAAAGGGTGTTGAATTTTGTCAAAGGGTTTTTCAGCATCTAGGGAGATGATCATATCGGTTTTTTTTTCTTCAGTTTGTTTATATGGTGGATCATGTTGATAGATTTTCATATGTTGAACCATCCCTGCAATCTAGGGATGAGGCCTACTTGGTCATGGTGGATGATTTCTCTGATGTATTCTTGGATTTGGTTTGCCAGTATGTTATTGAGTACTTTTGCATCGATGTTCATCAGGGATATTGGTCTCTAGTTTTCTTTCTTAGTTGTGTCTTTTTGAGGCTTGGGTACCAAGGTTATTGTGGCCTCCTAGAAAGAGTTTGGCAATGAACCTTCTGTTTCTATTGTGTAGAACAATTTTGAAGAGCAATGGCATTATTTCTTCCTTGAATTTCTGGTAGAATTCTGCACTGAAGCCATCTGGCCCTGGGCTTTTTTTGGTTCCATGACTACTTCGATTTCATTGCAGGTTATAGGTCTATTTAAGTTGTTTATCTGTTCTTGATTTAATTTTGGTAAGTGATAGTTATCCAGAAATATTTCCATTTCCTTTGAACTTTCAATTTTTTGTGGAATACAGGTTATCAAAGTATGACCTGAAAATTGTCTGGATTTCCTCTGTGTCTGTATGTTATGTTCCCCTTTTGTTTCTGAATTTTTTAATTTGCATGATCTCTCTCTGCTTTTTCATTAGTTTGGATAAAGGTTTGTCTATCTTGTCGATTTTCTCAAAAAACCAACTCTTTGTTACATTGATTTTTTTTGTATTGTTTTCCTGGTTTCTATTTTGTTGATTTCAGCCCTCAAATTGATTATTTCCGGTCATCTACTCCTCTGGGGTGAGTTTTCTTCTTTTTGTTCTAAGGCTTTCAGTTGTGCTGTTAATTCTCTTATGTGACTATCCTCTGTTTTCTTCATATGGTCACTTAGTGCAATGAACTTCCCTCATAACACTGCTTTCAAGGTGTCCCATAAGTTCGGGTATATTGTGTCCTCATTCTCATTGAATTTTAGAAAGTCCTTAATTTCTTTCTTTATTTCTTCTTTGACCCAGGTGTGGTGCAATTGCACATTGTTCAGTTTCTGTGAGTTTGTAGGTTTTCTGCTATTTGTGTTGTTGTTGAATTCCAATTTTAAAGCATGGTGGCCTGATAAGATACAGGGGACCATTCCAATTCTCTTGTATCTGTTGAGGTTTGTTACGCCACCTAGTATGTGGTCGATTTTAAAGACGGTTCCATGTGGAGCAGAGAAGAAGTTATATTCTTTTGTGTTTGGATGGGATGTTCTATAGATGTCTGTCAAACCCAGTTGAGACATAACTTCTATTAGTTCTTTTAAATCTTTGTTGAGTTTCTAATTGGTGGTCCTGTCTAGTGGTGAGAGTGGCATGTTGAAGTCTCCCACAATAAGTGTGTGAGGCTTTATGTGAGGTTTGAGTTTTAGTAGCATTTCTTTTATGAATGTGGGTGCCTTTGTATTTGGGGTATAGATGTTCAGAACTGAGACTTTGTGTTGATGGAATTCTCCTGCGATGAATACGAAATGATGATCTTCATCTCTTTTGATTAATTTTGGTTTGAAGTCTAACTTGTTAGATTTTAGGATAGACACACCTGCTTGCTTCTTGGGTAAATTTGATTGGAAGAACTTTTCCCAACCCTTTACACTGAGGTAATGTCTATCTTTGAAACTTAGGTGTGTTTCTTGTATGCAGCAGAAAGATGGATTCTGTCTTCATATCCGTTCTGTTAGCCTGTGCTTTTTATAGGCAAGTTAAGACCATTAATGTTGAGGGAGAGTAAGAACCATTGATTGTTAATGCTTGTTTGCTTTAGATTTGTTGTTGGTAGTAGTATTGTGAATATATTTGTCCTGCTTATGCTTGGTTTCTGGTGAAGTGGAATTATGTGTTGCCTATGTCTTTGTGAGCATAGTTACCTTTCTTGGGTTGGAGTTTTCCTTCCAAAACTTTCTATAGGGATGGATTTGTAGATACGTATTGTGAAAAACTGGCTTCATCGTTAAATATCTTGTTTTCTCCATCTATAGTGATTGAGAATTCTGCTGGGTATAGTAGCCTGGGCTGGCATCCGTGGACTCTTAGTACTTGTAGAATATCTATCCAGGACCTTCTGGCCTTGAGGGTTTCGATGGAGAAGTCAGGTGTAATTTTGATAGTTCTGCATTTATATGTTACCTGTCTTTTTTCTTTTGCTGCTCTTAGTATTCTTTCTTTATTCTGTATGTTAGTTGTTTGATTATTATATGCCGAGGGGTCTTTTTTCTTTGGTCCAGCCAATTTGGTTTTTGGTATGCTTCTTATACTTTCATGGACATGTCCTTCTTCAGATTTGGAAAGTTTTCCTCAATGATTTTGTTGAATATGTTTTCGGCACCTTTGAGCTGGGCTTCCTCACCTTCTTCTATGCCTATTATTCTTAGTTTTGGCCTTTTCACGGTGTCCCACATTTCCTGGATGTTTTGTGTTAAGGATTTGTTGGAATTACGATTTTCTTTTGTGGATGAATCTATTTCTTCTAGTTTATCTTCCGCACCTGAGATTCTTTCCTCCATCTCTTGAATTCTTTTGGTTATGCTTGTATCTGTAGTTCCCTATTGTTTGCTCAGTTTTTCTATTTCCAGCATTCCTTTGGTTTGTGTTGTCTTTATTTTCTCTAATTCAATTTTCAAGTCTTGAACTGTTTCCTTCACCTGCTTAATTGTTTTTCTTGGCTTTCTGTACTTTCTTTACTTTCCTTAAGAAATTTGTTCATTTCTTCCACTTTTCTGTTTGTTTTTTCTTCCATTTCTTTAAGGGATTTTCTCACATCTTCTTTGAGGGCCTCTATCATTTTTATGGTGAAAACTTTTAAGTTGTTCCCTTCTGCATCATCTGCTTTGTTGTTTTCTGGTCTAGTTAGTGTAGATTCCCTAGATTCTGGTGGTCATGCTTGTCTTTCTGTGTAGGTGTTTTCTTGTATTGCCGTCTTCCCATAGCTTCTTCCAGTAGGTATTGGTGGGGTCTCTCCCTCTCTCTATGGTATGTCCCCAGTGGGCTTAGGTGGGTCCGAGTTAGGTGTTTTCTTGTATTGCTGTCTTCCCATAGCTTCTTCCAGTAGGTGTTGGTGGGATCTCTCCCTCTGTCTATGGTACTTCTCCAGTGGGCTTAGGTGGGTCAGAGGTTCGAAGACTGTAGCTCTGGGTGGTCCAACCTCTCTAGGAGGTCTCTCCACAGGCAGGGGCTCAGTGATAGAGGTCAGTGATCAGGTTCCAGCAGAAGACTGGTGATGGGGGTCAAAGATCCCAAAGGCTGAGACTCAGGATGATCCTAGTGCCTATAGACAGATCTATACTGGGCCTCACACTCTCCAGCTGAGGCCTCTTTAGCAGAGGCCCTGAGATGAGGGTCAAGGATCCTGCTGGCAGGAACTCAGAGTGGTCCTGCAGAGATAGGCAGATCTCTGGGAGTGGCCCGGAACTCCAGTAGAGGACCGGAAGTGGGGGTCAGAGAACAGGCAGGTGGAAATTACAGGTGGTCCTGCGTGGATAGGCAGGTCTCCTGTGTTCAGAACCTGCTCCCGGAGGTTCCCTGAAGGTGTCTGGATTGTTGGCTCCACCCTCTCTCTATGCCAAATTTCTAATGACACAATCACAACAACATAAATACTCTAGAATAATGACACAATTTGCAAAGATACAGCAATTATAAGAACAATATTTAGAAAAGTAGATAAAATATTAAATGCATAAATGTAAGTTGTGTGCACCTATTCTTACAACTGTAGTCACCTGGAATACTGAGATGGGTTGTGAAGCTGAGACCAATCAAAAGCTGTGATGGGCATCACCATGTATCCAAAAGTAATTCTGTCCTAAGAAACTGCATCTTTCATGAATGCAAATGCACAAAGGACATATCTTCACTTACTGAGAAAGTTTTAATACTTTCATACACACGGAGTACTTACAAATCTGTAATAGTAAACTTTCAAAATCAAACTTGAGTAAAATGTATTATAACACTAAGGATTTTAGTATGTTTTGTTTTGAGATAAGGTCTCATATAGGTCTTGGTGGATTCTAATTTGTTGTGTAGCTGAGGAACCTTAAACTGCTGATCTTCCTGCAGACACTTCAGAGTGCAGGGTTTACAGGCATGCACCACCATGCCTGGTAACTTTATACGTCTTCACACAACTAAATGTCTGTAGCATTTTATAAAGATTTTTCTTTGCTGACATGGAACATTTATTAAAGAAAGGATTTATTTTGGGTCATGGTTCCTAAGGTTCTAGTTCATTTTTGGTTTGCATATATTAACTATATAAAATAACAGGCTTTAGTATGACATTTCTGTAAATGAATATAATGTATATTGAGCATATACATCTTCCCTTTTTATTTTTCATTGTTTTATTTACACTGTCCCTTTTCCATTCCATATCTTAATGTGGCACCCAACTCTTTAAATCTGGCTTATTTTACACAGTACACTGTCTAGGATCTTCCATTTGCCTGTTGTTGAAAATGCTCTATTATGTTCATATACTACATTTCCTTTACATGCTCACAATACACCACATTTTCCTTATCTACCCATCCATTGATGGATACCTGGGCTGGTTCTATAACTTGGCTGTTTTGAGTAGTGCAGCAATTCACATGGATATATTAGCTACTCTTCTATTGCTGTGCTAAAACCCTGTGATCAGTGCAGCTTATAGAATGAAAGGTTTGTTTGGAATTGGAGTTCTAGAGGGTTAAGAGTTCATCAAGCCATGGAAGCATGGAAGAAAGCAGCAGTTAGGCACTGAGTACTAAGTTGATAGCTCATATATTTTATCACAAGTACAAAGTGGAGAGTGAAATAAACATAACACAAGTCTTTGAACTCTCAAAGTCATCCTCCAATGACACTGTTCTTCCAGTAAGTCCACATGACCCAAGCTTTCCTAAGCAGTGCCACCCACTGGGAAACAAGTACTGAATGCCCAGAACCAAGTGTTCAGACAACTGCAATAATAATGAAACATTTTACTCAAGCCACCTTAATAGATATGTAGGTGGTGTAATGGCAAGGTACTTAGATCTTTAGACTAAATACGCAGGTGTGATGATATAGCTGTATCATATGGAGGCTCTACTTTTAATTCTGAGAAATGTCCACACTGATTTCCATAAGGACAACGCTAATTTATACCAGCCTCCCTTCTGGATTTTGTTTGTTCATCTGTTGAATTTTTTCTTGATGATTGATTGCTCTTCTGTCTGGGACAGAATGCACTCTGAATGTTGCTTTGATTTGCATTTCCCAGTCTGATAAGGATATTTTTCATGTGTTCATTGGCCAATTTACTTCTTCATTTGGTCTGTTCAGTTAATATGCCAATTTGGTGATTGAAGTTTTAGCTTTTGGGTATATGTTTCTGAGTTCCTTATTTATTCTGAATGCTAATCCTTTGTCATAGTAGTATTTAGCAAATACTTTGTCCCATTCAGTAGGCTGTCTTCAGTCTACTCCTTGTTTCTTTTGCTGTGTAGAAGTTTCTTGAACTGATGAAATTCCATTAGTCACTTTTTGCTATTATTTACCAACCTATTGGTGTTCTTTTCAGAAAGTTATAAGCAACTCCCTGGACAGACACTGCTCCCATAATGAAAGATTCAATTGTAAAATATTGCCCTTTTTGAAAAACAATTTATTTAATTTTAAATTATAGATAAACACTCATACACACACATATATGTATGAATATGGGGAGGGAAATATGTATATATAAGTATATAGTATCCACAAAAGATATATTTAGAGTATAGAAGCTAATGAGTGTGTGTGTTGTTTAACATGGGCATAGCCATGTCAAAGACTAAGACTAAGGCTTTAGTCCTATAGGAGTAACAAAGTCTTCTCAAGGTTAGGCTCAGGGAAATGGTGAAAACTTCCTTCCTCAGCCATGTGAGGATATTGATAATATTTGCGTAAAATTTCTACCATAGCTTTTACCCCCGGGATGTTTGGGGCCTGAAGACTGCTACCCTAGTAGTACGATGGAAATTAGCTTATCCTGCCTCCTCGGTTCAGATACATATTAACCACATCTCCTTGCTTATCTGTATGAAATAGCCAAATTTCCTGTTCAACTGTATATAATTAACACCCTGAACTATATGGGGGGAACACTTTGATTTCTTCATCAGAGAGCTCAGACCACCTGATCTCAGCATTTCTGTGTGTCTGTCATTTCTTTATTCCTTTACTTTCTTGGTCATGTGAATCAGTGAGCCTTGCAATGGCACATCAGAGAGGTTGGATTCAGCTGAACTTGAGCTATAGGTGGTTGGATTCTAATCTTTTTTTGTTTTTTAGTTTTAGTTTTATTTTACATATCGATCCCAGTTCCTCTCCCTCCCTTCTCCCCTCCCTCCGTCTTTTGCTCTCTCCCCCTTCACATGTACCCAAACCACTCTCCCCTCCCATCCCCCCTCACTCCACATGTAGGGTGAAGCTATCCAGGAGGGGGTCATTCAAATCAGTCAAGTTGGACTCTAACCTTTAAGAAGAACATCATGTATTCTTAATGTTAGAGCAATCTCTTACAACACTACCATGGGCAAGCTAGGATGTATTGGGGCCCTTTCTTGAGCTTGTTTGCTGAGCAGATACCAGATTGCTCATCTTGACCCATAGCTTTTCTCAGAGTGCCATATTGTGAACCTGTGGAGCTCACCCCCACAAGCACATTCTCCTTTGTCTTGCATCCACTGTTCAGGCTGCTTTCTTTTACGAGTCCAGTATTTTTGAGTTTCACTCAGTATCTGGTGTTTACTGCTTACCTCCTCCACCTTTCCATGCCACTCAGCCTTCCTCAGAGCTCTGGTTCAGACTGGAGAGATCTAAGAATGTGGTGGGTGTGTCTGTTTTCCTCTTCCCTCTATCAAATGATGTATTTTGAAAGTAAAGTTTGCTCTTTTAGCTCATCTTCAGTCTAATACACTTACCTAAACTTCCATCTGGATGCACTGGGAGAAGCTAAAGAAGGAAATAAAATAAAACAAAACCCACAACCTTTGTTTGGTAAGGTTTCCCCAGTTTTAGATACTTGAACCAAAATAAAAACTTGCTCTTCTTGTTTGTGATTGAGATTCATTTTCCTGTTTCAATTCCAGTGAGTCTCACTCTTCCCAATTATCAACCCATAAACAGAAATATTTTAGGATTTTGAGATGCAACAGGGGCAAGAATTGTATATACAGAAAAAAATCATCTCTGGAAGCTGGACATGGTGTTGAACAGCCCCATACTCCCAGCACTAAGGATACTGAGGAAGGAGGGTCACTGCAAGTGTGAGGTCACCTGTAGCTACATAGTGAAATCTAAGCCATCCTGGGATATCAAATAAGATCTTTTTTCCAAACAAAACAAAAATTTCACAAAACAAAACAAAAAAAAAAAATCAGTGGAGAGAACTTTGAAGGCACCATCCTTGAGCTGAAGTAAAGCTCATGCAATGACATCTATTTCAGGTCAAGTGACAAATGGAAGAAATTCTTCTTCTCAGTCAATCCCAACCTTAAGAGTTAGTTCTCCCATTAATGTGTTTCCTAACACTGGAGGAACCATGTTTTTGGAGATGTCTTTGATTTATAAAGTTGCTGAGGAACAGAACTCACTTCATTCTCTGACAAAGGGCATGTTTCAGAAGTCAAGTGTGCTGCTGTGTGAAGGGACAGAAGTAGAATGCAATGACATAATTGAGCATCTGCCCCAAACCACTCAAATTGCAATAATGTCTTCCTCGGAATTCAGCTCTGCATCCCTCTTGTGCAGCCGTTCATCTATTTTCAATGGGGTTGCAGTTTTCAGAACTTCATCTTTCCAAATTTTGACATTTGGGGTTCTATTCCATTGGAATTGGGATCATCCGGATTTTGACCTTTAGAGATTTTATACTTTAGGGATTTTGGACTTTTGGGATTTCGACATTTGAGATATGGTAAAGTTGTGTTATCTTTCAGGGTTCTAATTGGCACTGGGTGAATTGGCACAGTGTGCTTGTTAATAGCCCACATTTGATCCTCTCTCTGGGCTCTCTGCATTGCTGCTGAAAAATGGGGAAAAGATGAATAGCCTTAGGCTTATACTCTCTTCTCTAGGTAAACTGAGAACATTTGTTATTCATGAATAATACACATCTCTAAGGTTGCATTAAAACAATTTTTATTTTCACATTATTCTTATAAAGTGGACAAAACAATTTTCCAACACTTCCTTTCCTGTAAAACCCTGTTAGTATTCCTTTAATGGGGTCCTACTGGTA
The DNA here is from genome assembly GCF_943737965.1 of Phodopus roborovskii. NCBI lineage: Eukaryota > Metazoa > Chordata > Mammalia > Rodentia > Cricetidae > Phodopus > Phodopus roborovskii. The sequence continues at coordinate 15,364,491 of NW_026126447.1, forward strand.
GTCTCTCATAAGTCTGTAGTACTCCTGATTAGCAAGCACTGAGATCTACCTGGGAACCTGTCCAACTCCAGGCCAATGGCCAGTGAGATATGCATGGAAGTTCTATGCCCACTCCAGTCTCATTTCTGTCCAGGTTGTTCTGGAATGGTGGTGTTCCACTAGTTTTTGAGATTTTTCATCTCAAATGTGTTTTAGAAAACTAAAATAAGCAAAACCCCCAAACTCCCTTTTTCACGGAGCTGTGCCCAAGGAGCTCTTACCTGACCTGGATGAATTTCCCCCACAAAGATGATAGAACAAGAGGAATCGTGATATTAAGGGAATGTAGAACAGCATGCCATTATTCCAGGAAGTGGATTTGAGCTTCTGCAAGGAACAAATGTAACTCCAGAAGGAAATTGTCTATCACCTGAGACACACTGTACCTCCAGGCACCTGGGCACAGAGGTCTTGCCCCAGTGAGTTCTGCAGGGCTGCAGCAAGCAGCTCTGAGCCTGCCCAGAGGGCCAGAGGATAAGGGCAGAGATGCAAACCCGTTGATGTGCAACTTTACCTGTGCTTGGCTGTTGTTCAGTCCATCCTTTAGCATATCTCATGAATCATTTGTTGCAGATCTTGGATTTGAACATATGTACTTTTTAGGCATGACAATCTTAAGTTTATATTACAACTTGTGCCAGTGGTCCAAGTTTTTAGTCTTGAAATCTTTAGCCTCTCCTCTGCCCAAGCTTCTTAACAATACATGTTTTTTTAAATTATCTTTTCAGAAATCCAGCTCAGTCTCCTCTCCATCCCCCAAATACAACACTTTCATTAAAAAAAAATTAGTGTGCAAACCGTTTGCTAACTATCCTACACAGATGGTAAAGGGAGACAGGACACACAGTCCATCTTCCTACAGCCTACATCTTCCTCCTCCTGACTGTTCTGAATCCAAGGTCATTCAGTCTCTCAGCTTTGTCCACTCTGCTTACACAGTGCACTGCCCTGTGGGTCCCCTTCTCACCACCACAACACCGTTCTAAATTCTTGTTTCTCACAGAGTAAACCAGCTCTCCCAGCATCCCATCCCATTTGGAAACTAAGGCACATCCTGATTTGGAGGCCCAGATTTTTAAAAGAACATTTGGAACCATATAGAGCAATAATTTTTGTACATGGTTTAAATTACATTTGTGTGTTACCAGAAAAAAGAGGTATATTCTCTTTGTTCCATATACTTGATAATATTTATCTAATACTTTCTATAGATATTAAGACAATTGATATGGTAATTTACACAAAATTATATTACATATGTATCATGTAATGTTTATACATATATATGCACACACACACACACACACACACACACACACACACACACATATATATATATATATATATATATATATATATATATATATTGCATGGATATTGGATACCTTTTTCTCAAAGACTGTGCTTTTCACTGGGTTCTCACACACAGGAAAGAATAGGGCATCATTCTGAATTCTCAAGACAACTCTAATCCAGACTGTGAGTGCCTTGCCTTCAAGTCAAAATGAGTTTTTTAAAGACCACTACTTCCTCTTATAATCACCATAGACATAAGAATTTCTGCATATATATTTGGGCAGAATATGAGCATTCAGATCTCAGCAAGTATATATATACTCATGTCTTCCCATCGTCAGCTACATGAGATGTTTCTGCTCAGTAAAGTCCTTGTGCATCTCTTACCTGACCACAACACTACGAGAAAACATTCTTCACATTCTGAACAAAACCAATGACCAGCAATTGCTTCCAGATGGAAAATAGGACCGTAAAATGGCTTATCACCTGCTTTCTTCAAAAATGTCAGTCATCAAAGAAAAAGAAATCTGTGGCTGCCTTAGATAATAGGAGACTTATGGAGGATTGCAGGCAAGTACAATCTGTGACTCCTGCTACATCCTGTGTGGCAGTAAATGCTCTCAGCACTTGGGATCCCAATGTAAGTTCATTTTTCAAAGGATTTCATGGACTTTCTCAACCAACAACTCCAAAGGAGCTTTCTCATGCCTGGTAGTGAGTTTTTGTTAGTCTTTGATTCTTGAGGAAACCATTATCATCCCAGGTGGTATAAATTCATTCAAACTATATATTTATACATATTCCTGCACATATAATATATAATTTTAGGTAAACATAAAATAATATGATTCTCTGTGGACTTTTCAAAAGCATGCATTATTTATCCCCTTCCCTCAGTTAAAACCTTCAACCCATTTTCCTTTCATGGCACCTGCTTCCTGCTATTTCTCTTTCTAGATATCCACCCTCATCCTATGGTTCATTTTTACTTTGCCGTTCCTTACTTTAGGTTATATACTCCATCTAAAGATTTGGATCTAGAAACCACAAATAAGAGAGAACATCTGGTTTTTGTCTTTGAATAGAATTCTATTTTTAATATGTACCAACTTTCATTATCTATTCATCAGCTGAAGGACATTTAGGTTCTTTTCCATTTCCCAGTTGTGAATACAATAGTAATGAACATAGAGCTGTCCTGTGTTCATGCTAACCTTACATAAATTGAGAACTATACTTTGGATATTGATACTAAAGTATCCAGAAAGAATCCCCACAAATGTTTTCTGGCCAATTTTATGTAAACTCAACATAAGCTAAAGTCCATTGAGAAGAAGGAACATCAATTGAGAACATGCCCTTACCAAATTGGCCTGTGGGCAAGCTCTTGGGGCATTTCCTTGATAGATGACTGGTCACATTAGGAGTGGTGGAACTCCTAGGTGAATAGTCCTATATGGTATAAGAAAACAGGCTGTACAGCCATCAGGAGCAAGCTAATAAGCAGCACTCCTCCACAGGTTCTACCTCAGTTCCTGCCTCCATCTTCATGCCTTGAGTTCCTGCCTTTGGTCATGGTGTTTTATTGCAGCAATAGAAACCTCAAGACAGTACACAACTGAATTTCAAAAATCCAAGAAAGAATAGTGCTTATACACATAACAAATTAGAACAAGTTAGAAACAGTGAATCTGAGTAAAGAGTATTAGGTTATTTTGATTTGTTGTTTAGTTTTACAATTACATGTATATGCATGTGTCTTTGTGTGGGGAGCAAAGAGAGAGAGAGAGAGAGAGAGAGAGAGAGAGAGATAGCATAAAAGGGGGAGCCATTATAGATTTGAAGAGGAAACTGACTCTAGAGAAATGTTCAGAGGCTTACAAGGATGTCCCCAACTATCAATCTGAGCAACAGTGGAAAGGCTACCATAAATGCCCTTCCCTGATAATGAGATTGATGACTAACTTATATGCCATCCTAGAGCCCTCATCTAGTTGCTGATGGAAACAGAAGCAGACACCCACAGCTAAACACTGAGCTGAACTCCTGGGATCCAATTGCAGAGAGGGAGGACTGATAAGAAAATGGGGACAAGACCAGGATACAGAAACCCATAGAGACAGCTGACCTGAACAAGCGGAGCTCATGGACCCCTAGACTGATAGCTGGGAAATCAGCATTATACCAACTCAGATCCACTGAACATGGGTCTCAGTTAGAACGCCTGGGTAGTCTAAGGGACCTCTGACAGTGGAACCAGGATGTATCCCTGGTGCATGAAAGGACTTTGGGAGTACATTCCCCATGGAGGGATATTTTCTTAGCCTAGAGGCAGGGAAGAGGGCCAGAACCCTACTCCAAATGACTTGACAGATTTTGTTGACTTCTCCTGGAAGGCTTCATCCTCCCTGTGGAGTGGGATGGGAGGGTGGTCTGGGGGCATGGGATGGAGGGAGGGGAAGGGAACTTGGATTGATATGTAAAATAAGAAAAAAAAACCCTGATTTTAAGTAGTTTGGGGCTTCAAATCATTTCCTAATAAATTGTTCTACACAATGACCAAACACATGATCTTTGACATGAAAAAACTTTAATGCCCACAGCTGGCATCCTCACATTCAGGTCCCTAGCTTTCAAATAGCCTTATTAGATTCTATCTCAGGCAAAATCTGGAGTTTTTCTACCCCATTTGTGTTTTTTACCTAATTAATGAAGATTTTCAGAGTCACTAGATACAGCTTTAAAAAGGCAAATGAAATAACATGGTATGCTATATATAAAAATGGAATCTTATCTACCCTGTGACTCCAAATCTTGCCCTTCCTCGTACTTGCTACTTGACTTGGAAGACATCATTTTTATCACTAACCTTTTCAAATTCTCTATACAGAAATGGACTCTAAAATATTTATTCATGTAATAAATGATAGTGATGATTAAGATGGAAGGCTGAGGGCCAGCTCATTTGGGTAAAAGTAATTGTTCCACAAGTGAGGGGACCAGAATTCAGAGCCCTAGAGCCCACACCCCAGCATTCCTATAGGGAGAAAGGAGACAGAGATAGGAGAAATCTTGTAAGTATATATCCAGGCAGCATGGTATAGAGCAGGAGGAAAATAATGGAGATCCTGTCTCAAAGAAGTACTTGGAAGACAAGCACTATTACCAGTAATTGTCCTCTGACTTCTACACACATGCCTAGGCATGCACACACAGGATATATATTTTTTCCATTGACTGAATAAATATAAATCCCCAATGAGAAAACATCTTTCTCATTGCCAATGAAGCCTAAGCTTCTGCCACAGGCTCCTGTGACAGGTTTTCCTACACACTTCACGCTTTCAATTTTCTTTATACTGAATACATGTCACATTCTCAATGTGCATTAGCAGTGTGGGGACATGTAAGGTGATTCCATTTCCTGCCCTCTCTAAATAGAACAGTAGTGAACTTCAGTGTGCAAGTACTCATGTGGTTGGACATAGAATGAGGTATACATGAAGGACTGGTGTAGCTGGGTCATATGGTGCTTCATGTTTTCTATTTGTTTGTTTGTTTTTGAGAGATGTCCAAACTGGTTCCTATAGTGGCTGCATTAACTTGCCACCAACACTGGATGAACAATCTTCTTTCCCACTGTTTGGCAGTATTAGCTATCTTTTGCTTTGTTTTGGTTTGTTTTTGATGATAGTCATTCTAGGTGGGGTAAGAAGAAATCTTGATTTAGTTTTGTGAATCCCAACTGTTAAGGGTATTGAACACTTTTAAAAGGCTTTAATCAGTTATCTGGGTTTCTTCTGAGAACTCTGTTTCAGTTTCTTAATTCATGGACTTTTAATTCATTGGGTTCTTATTTCCTTGTTTTCAGGGGGTGCTTGTTTTTGCATATTCTGGGTGCTAACCTTCTGTCAGATGTTTAGCGAGTGAAGATTCTATTATATTCTGTAAGTGTCTCTTTGTTGAACAAAAGACTTTAATAAAGTTTGGTTTTTGTAGTTTCGGGGGAGTATTTATTAATTAAAATTTTTATTTATATTCATATCCCGTTTGCAGTTTCCCCTCCATTCTCTCCTCCTGTTCCCAATCACCTTTTCCCTGCTCCCCCTACTTACTTCTCCATCCACTTCTCAGTCTCCATTCAGAATGGGGCAGGCCTCCATGGCACATGGAGCATGGCACATCAACTTTTAGGCAGAACCAAGCTCCTTCTCTTGCATCAAGGTTGGGCATGGGGAATAGGTTCCCAAAAGCCAGCTCAAGCACCAGGGAGCGGTACTGATCCCACTGCTAGGACCCCCAGAAACAGACCAGGCTACACAACTGTCAAAGCCATTCAGATGCCTAGGTCAGATCTATGCATGCTCCCTAGCTGTTGGTTCAGAGTCTATGAACTCCTGAGAGTGTAGGTAGCTGTCTCTTTTCCCCGCCCCCATTGACTTACTCCCTAATTAGTACAATCCCTCCTCTTTTCCTTCAGGTGGACTTTCAGAGCTAGGCCCAGTGCTTGGCTCTTTGTCTCTGCACCTGCTTTCATCAGTTACTAGATGAAGGCTCTCTAATGACAAATTAGGATAGTAATAAATCTGATTGCAGAGTATGGCCAGCTTAGGCACCCTCTTCACCACTGCTAGTAGTCTTAGCTAGGGTAATTCTTGTGGATCCCTGGGCATTTTCCTGGCACCAGGTTTCTCCCTAACTCTGAAATGGCTACCCTATCAAGACATCTATTTCATTACTCTACCCCTCTGTCCGACACTCAGCCTGTCGATTGGATTCCTCTTGTTCCCATCCTCCCACTCTTCATGCCCTCTCCAAGTTTACCTAGGAGATCTCTTTTATTTTCAGGTCCCATTTGTTAATTGTTATCTTTACTCTCTGAAATACTGAGAATGGCATTGTGATTTTATTGCAGAGTCCATTGATTCTGGAGTTTACATTTTGTAAAATGGCTATTTTCACATTATTTATTTAAGACCGTGAGCATAAAAAAAAAATCTTTTTTTTTTCTAGTATTGTCCTCATTTTTTTCTGCATTGTTCTAAGGTTTTCCCTGCAGAGGGCTTTCATTTCCTTGGTTAGTTCTATTGCAAGACTGGTTGGTTTTGTATTGTTTAGGTTTGTGGGGGGAGAAGGCAGATACGTGGCTCTTGTGAATGGGACTTTTCTATTAGATTTTGTTGGTTAGGCTCAATTTACTTTTGTCTATTTGACATGAACATGATTGTACTAATTAATATTAGCTGGTATTTTCGTATAGGTATAGCTATCCAGTACCCATCTACCCATTGATTCTTCCTTCTACCCATTTATCCACTTATTCATCTTTCCATCTTTTTCTTTTCAACTTTCTCAATTTATTTGAGATGAACATACATAATTAATTTTATCACTACTTCTTATAATTTCTTGTCTTTTTATCCACAGGGTAAATAATACTTTTGAGTTATATATGATGAATAGCTGCCAAATACTAGTTGTCATTCTTGTCCCTCCAGGATGATCATTTTGTTAAGCTACTTCCTCTGTCATTTCATAAAACTATAAAATGACATTTTAAAATAGTACCATGTAATCAAATCTTCACAAAACGCTGGAAAAGAATTAGTAAACCTCTTGAAACTTGAGTCTTCATATTCTTAATGGTTGCCCTCTTAATTAACAGCTTTGAATTCCCACCTGCTGTCAAAATCATTGCTCCGTTTTCTCACTTAATTTTTAGATAACCTCAAACCCTCCCAGGCTTTTCCTCCTTGGAGCTCTGTGTTGCTTTTCACCTCACTTTTCTCCTAATGTGTTTCAATCCACAATTCAGCTAAAGGAGAACCGAGAAAAAAAAAGCTGTTTTCTTTGTGAAAACACAAGAGTCTTCTTGACAGCAAGGGGCTAGGAAATAAAAGAAGCAGGCTTTGAAAATGAGAGCTGTGCTTGAACACATCCTAAAACGATTAAATTGTCTGTTCCGGATGTAAATTATAAGCTGAGTAATTTAAAGCCAACTCCCACTGACTATTAAAGTGGAAACTGTTGAGTTGGGCCAGATCATAGTTTTCTGTGAACTGCCTCTTTATGAATTGCAGTGCTAAATGTTCAACCCAAGTGACAATAAACAAAAGTCAGATTTTAAAACTGCCTGGAGGAACCATGAGTCACAATAATTACATTCTCTAGTTCTGCCTCCAGATAAAGTCTACTAGTAAATTACGAGCATATTCAATGTAGCTACTTGTGCATTACTAAATATTGAAACGGAAGAAAACTTGAAATGTCTCCTCTTTAGCCTGTCTGCTGCTGCCAAGGCTGGCTAACACATATCACTCAGCCTCAGCAAGAAGATATATCTATTTTTAGATGCAACAACAACTACCAGCTCTGCATTTATTGAATAATAACTCATCAGAGAGTCTCAATAAATTTGTAGAAAGACCAGGACTTGTTTTTGTAAGTGTCAAATATCCTATACCTCTACAAGAAACTATCATATGATAATAGAAAAGGGGGAGGAGACTCGTAATGTTACACATAAAGGAAAAAACATCAAGAATCTTGAAAAGTCTGATTCTGCCTGCCCCCTTCCAGCAGATTCAATGTACTGTTGCTGCTTGCTTTCCAGAGTTAAGTACTTTGATTTTGAAAACCATCATGCAGAAACTCTTTGTGTTCTGCTTACTCTTTGCCACATCTAGGAATCTTCAAAATAGTATGCAGTGAAGAACTCTCCAGTATGGAAACTGGACAACCTTACTCGCTTCAGCTCTTGCCTCAAATCGTAGCTGTGGGGCCTTGACAAAGTCATTAAGCATGCTAGTACTTCCTCATTTGTGCATATGAAGTGAGACTACTGAGCCAAGTGGCACACTCAGTGCATCAACTAAATGCTTTAAAGACAGCCTTAGAGACACCAGCATGCACTGGTATCTCTTTAAGGAAAGTAAGCTCAGTGCTGCTCTTTGGATTATTTTGACCAAGCCTCAACCCATCTTTGAATCCATCACTTCTCTCTCTGTATTTTCCATCTGTCTTAGTTTGTGTTGCTGGTTTGTCTGCAGTCTGTCTGTTGTGTGTATCTTATCTGTCTCTATTGACTCTGTGTGTTCCAAACAATGAGCAATTCTCTGTATTTATCAGACAACCCAGAAAATATTGTATGGGGAAGAAACTGGGGATTCGTTACTGAACTTTTAACAGAGTTTTAGAGACAAAGTTGTTAATGCCAACCAACCCAACTACTACAGATTGCAAGCAGCAGTGCAAACATACTGTTGTCAAGCCATGGTGTGTGTGTGTGTGTGTGTGTGTTCCTTCTAACATTTGTGTGGGGCATTTGTCATATAAGATTGTTTATGACCTTTTTGCTGGGTACTGTGCATGATTACCACATACAAACACATATTGCTCTGAGCCAGTGCATGGAAGAGTACATGCTGAACTTGGCTGTGAGGTGCAGCAAATGCTTCATTCTGTTCCAGTGTAAGAGATATTTTCATAAATTTATCTCACCACAGTACAGTCTGCATGGGATTCACAGTGGCGATGTATGACCCAAAAGCCTTGGCTTGCACTCTAAAATTGGAGGAGTCAGGCATGGAAAGATGGTTGACTGGTTAAGAGCATTTTCTGTTTTTGCAGAAGACCTGGATTTGATTCCTAGCACCCATGAGGCAGCACACAATCAGTTCCATGGTATCCGATGTCCTTATCCAACCTCCAAGGGCTCCTGCATGCATCTGGAGCACTAACCTACACTCAAGCACATGCATATACCCATAAAAAATAAAAATAAAAACAGAGAAGCCACCAGACCTTTCTCATTTTCCATGCTTAACTTCGTTCTCTGCTTGCCTAGTGAAAACTAGAGTGGGGTGACATGGGCTCTAAGAATCTAAACCAGGTCCTCATTTGACCTTTCATATGTTTGCCAATACAGAAGAGGGCCAGTTACAAGGTCAGGGTCTGCAATCACCTTCTTTTGTAATCCTAACTGGTGACTGCCCATTGTTCTGTGTCCCACATTCCCACACATGCCCTTTATTATCTCCTTACATCTAAGTCCTTTTCCCACAATTGCTCATAACTTTGCTTATTCCTTGCCTCACTTGCGTTATTATACTCTTCCTCTTCTTCATGCATCTATCATCTGTGTGACACTGACATGGTATTTTCATTTACAAAGGCCATATTTCATAATCAAATTATCAACAAGTCTCAGACACATTTCACACATTTCATGTTTGTATGCATAAACAAACACGTCTTGAACAAAGGGTTATGTGGAGGTCAGAGGTTGACACTGATCATCTTCAATCATGCTACAAAGCCTGTGTTTCATATTCAAGTTACAAAAAAAGTCACATTTTTCCTTCGGCTTGTGTATATATACACACACATCTTGTGGGGGCAGGATGGGGGTGTGTGAAGGCCAGAGGCTAACACTGGGTCATCTTCAGTCCTGCTCCATATTACTTTGCTATAGAGACTTTCACTGGCCCTGAAGATTGTCAACTCAGTTAAATTGTCAGGCTAGCAAGCTCCAAGATCTTCCTGTCTTTACCACCCCAGCACCGAAATTACAGGTCCACACCATATTTGGTTTTTTTTTTTTTTTTTTTTAATGTGGGTGTTCAGGATTAAGCTCAGGTCCTCATGATTGCATGGCAGACAGTTCATGGCAGATGAGCCATCTTCCTAACCCCTCTTGACGTTTTAAGTTATTCTTTATTCTGTGTTGAGCTTCATTCATATCTACTCTGGCGACCTTGCAGCCTATGGGCCACTGTTAGGAAATACTTGGAACTATCCAATCAAAAGACAGTAGAGACTCAAACACTGTGTAGTGTTAATACTTTAATCACTAGTCACATGCGACTGTTAAGTGCTTAAAATGTGACTAAGCACTTGAATTTCAACTTGATTTAATTACCACTCTTGTGGCCAGTGCTAATACATTGTGTGCTATCATCCCTTGGTCCCATTTAACTCAACTGTCACTTTCTACTGAGGGATTTTTAAAACGACCCTGGAAACATATAAAGAGAGATTTTGAAAGCCCCTTTCTTGGAGTTTCTAATTAATTGATATGGGCTTACAATTGAGCATGAGGGTTTTTAAAGGGGTCTCCAACAGGTTGCTATGAGCAGCCAGGGTAGATAACCATTGCTATCTGCCTCCATATTCCTATTCTCAATATTTGCTTGATATCCCATAAACCCTGTGAAACAGCATCATCAAACGTAGCATTTCCCTTTATATTTACCCTCAGGTTTCTCCATTGCATGATGAAACATTTCTGCTTTGTTGACTGAATTAACACTTGGGGGGGCAGATGGAGTATAGTGTATATTATTATGTTTATATATCCAAGATAATTCATACTTTGCTTTATAAACCTTAAAAGAAGCTATGCTTGTGTGAGCTTGTATGCCACGTCGAAACCATCAACTTTAATTAAAGTTGTATATCAATAAAAGACTTCCAGTATAGACTGTTTTGAGATGGCAAGGAATGGTACTATTTATTATGCTATCCATAATACTTTGTACCAAGTATGTCACAGAGGCAATGGGTTAATTATTCTTTAATGAATAATTTATCCCCAAGAAATTAACAAAAAAAATAAGTATTTGAAGAATGCATTTAACCAAAATAAAAAAAAGAAAGAAAGAAAATTGCATTCAAAACCATATCCATATAGTACCTTCATGGAAATCACCTATATTCTCAAAATGGTAGATCTTCTTAAGCTGAGTTCACATGTGCCATGTGTGTAACATATGCATGTTGTGTGTACAAGTATAATGTGCACAGTTACTCTGAGCATCTGTAAGATAATCCAGAAGTTGTTGCTTACTCTAAAGGATCCCTCAGCAACTCCTGGCTGTGCACAGCTGGTCGCTTTGCTCTCCATCACTAACGTCCTGGGAAATATGGTATTAAGACAGAGAGAACAGATGGTGCAGGGTGTGTTACTGGAGACGGTTTTGCCAGGAGGTAAATTTATGCTTTATAAATGTACTTCAAAACTGTGCTATTTGATTTAATCACTTAATGCAAAGACAGCTGCATACTATATTTGCCTTAACTGCGGTTATATGGGTTATCTGCCAATCTGTTAATTATAGTATTTTGAAAGACTTTGGGAGAAAAAAAACAGTAATTATACAGATTGGGGTGGGAGAAAAGAATATTTTTTGAAGCCTAAATTCAGACATTCGTTCCAGCTAACATAAACTTATTGATGCTTTAAAAAATCTGTTAAGAAAATGGGAATCAATGCCATACCTACCTTCTCTTCAGATTACCTGTGTGTTCTCACTGCCTAGGTTACCATGGCAACTGCAGTGAGTGGGTGTGGAGTGATCCCTTGGCAGGGCAGGGCTCCATGCTGCCCTCTAAGGTCCTCTGGCTACTGTTCAACTCTTTCAAAGAAAGAGGGGGAGGTCCAAACTCGGTTCTGCCCTTGACTTTCTCATACTTGCCCATACCCTTGATCTCTCAGCCTTCCATATCTGTTTTCTCTGCCCATAGTTTCAGTAATGATTAAGCAGATTTAAGAAACACTGGACTGGGAAAGGAGCACATTTTAAGCTTAGCCACACAGCTTAGTCTTACCCCATTTAAGATTTATAAAATAAAAGAGCCTTTCTTGCCGAACACTAAATGCCACACATTTGCAAAAAAGTCTGGCTCATTTCCCTTACCCACTGGGAAGTCATGTTCAATGAATTTCATTGTCTTTTGAGATTTCCTGTCTGTAGGCAATACTGGGATAGAAGGCTGAATCAAACTGTAGATCAAAGAATTGTGAGAAAACATTAACGCCTATCTGCTCAAAAGCCTTTTACTTAACAGGCAAAGAAACTAAGGACTCATTATTTTTTTTGAGTCTATAATTTAATTATAACATTTCTGCCTGCCATTTTCTCCTTCCAAACCCTCCAGTACATGGCTCCCTGCTCTCCTCTGAATGTATAAACATAGATATTTCTAAATATAACCTGCTTAATAGATAGATTTGTATATACTTAGATATTCCTAAATATAAACTGTTGAATAGACAGATTTATATATACATAGATATTCCTAAATATAACCTGTTGAGTCCATATAATGTTAACTATATGTATGATTTTTAGGACTGAACTTTTGACACCGGACAACCAATTGTCTTTCCTGGGGAGGGTTACCTCTTCCACTCCCAGCTTTCTTCAGGTGTGTGTAGTTCTTTGAGTAGGATCAAGGCCTAATTTTAAAAATATTGGGTGGTTAGCAATATTACAAAGTTTCATAAAAGGAATAAAAATATTGGAAGGTTAGCAATATTACAAAGTTTCATAAAAGGAATATAAGTAGCAGCCAGAAAACAGTAATAAAACATTTGTTATATGTTGGAAAATAAATGTATCAAAATTCTGTTCATATTTCATGTCATCAGAGGAATTACAATTTAACATAATTATGAATTAATACTACATAAATATTAGAATGAAAAACACTCAAAATTACTAGTAACAAAAGAAGTAGAGAAATGAGGACTAGAGTCTATTGCTTATAGGAGTATAAAAAGGTGTAGCCATTTTGGTTACAGTTTGTCATTTCTTACATATATATATATATATATATATATATATGTATATATATATATATATATGCACATATATATATATATATCTGAGCCCATTTATCTTTGCTCTAATATATATGCTAATATACATGTGTCCAGGGATGCTCACTTAGAATTACACCATGTATGTGGGAGCTTTTCCCAGGAAGAGACTGATTCTCATTGAATCACCTTAGCTGTTCATCTAGGAGTGGGACCATGTGGAATTTCCCCTTTCCTGATGGCATATCAATGAGTGTTGTTATGCTCATCTTGTGCAGGCAACCTTACTGTTGGGAGTTCATAGTTCAGCTTCTCTGTTACTATCTCCAAGCAGACTTCCCAGGCATCTGGTTCCTACAATCTTTCATCCCCCTCTTCTGCAAATTTTCCTGAGCCTTGGTTATAAGGTTGCATTGGAGATGTATCAGTTGGGGTTGGACACACCACAGTCACTTATCCTCTATATTTGACTAGTTGCAAATCTCTGTAATAATCTCCATTTGCTGGAGAAAAGACTCTCTGTTAAAGGGTAATAGCTACACTTATCTGTGGGCATAAGGATAAGGATTTAGAACACAGTAAGACCTTATATTAAGAAAATCGCAGGAGAAGATTCTTCACAGGTCTATGATATCTCTGGCCACATGTATTTGGCTAAATTTACCATACCCAGTATGAAGTCTCTCCTGCTGTGGGGCTTTAAGTCCAATTAGATAGCTATTAGATACTCCCAAGATAAAAGTGGCACCATTGTAACATGATGGATATTTTGCCAGTTTAGTCATTTTGTGGATCATAAGTGTCAGACCTGACTAGGAATTAGCAAAGACATGGGGGATAAATATGACTAAAATGCAATGGTATGCTTGTATGTACTTCTCAAAAAGTAATAACAGTATTATATTTTTTAAAATCACAAACTTCACAAAAATCACTATGAGATGAGTGGAGGACAACAGAGGAAGTTAAGATAGGTGAAGTATATCTGCTTATTTATAGGGCATTTTATATTATATTAAATAACAATATTTCCAGTTTTAAATTACTTTGTAATGTCCAGGGTGACATTATTTGTTATACAATACAAACTATTCTCTGCTAAATACAAAAAAAAAAAAAAAACTTATACATGTCAAATAACTTTGGAGTGACACTCCCTGATGAGCAATGTACCCCGGAGGCAAGATTACATATCTTTGTTCACAAAACATCCCCTTCTCATGCATTCTGCTTACACAGAGCCATGCCTTCTGTATGCTACACTGCCCTGGAGTACCTCTTACATCTTTATATAGAAAAGCTTCAGACAAAATTATTTAGAAATGGATTAAGAGAACAAAAGCTATAACCTGGTGCATGCCTGTGGCTGTGTGGCACTCATGCCAGGACTGAGGAAGCAACATGTGTCTGAGTAAGCCTACCTCTGCCCAGAAGCAGTAGAAAGAGTGTCCGCAGGAACATCACTCCCTTCTGAAGAGAAAATGGTCCCATCCTGGAGTTCTAGGAGCACATGTGTATTGTTTAATGTCTCAAGAAAGCATCTACACCCTAATGAACCTATTGGATACTTGTGATGGACTGACAGAATGGACTGACATCAGAAGGGCTGAGCTTGGCACATGCTCCAGACCAGGATATAGCACCAATGTGCATCAATTTCTGTTCTATGAAATCATCAAGGTAAACCATAAACTATGTGCAGCAAAATAGTCAGAAACAGTAATTCCTAAATGCCAGAAGGGAATAGAGTGGACACACAGCACTTTAGGTACTAAATTGAGAATTGTGTCAGAGTTTTTGGAAATTGTGCAAGCTGCATGCAGTTACTTACTCTGACTACTAATACTCTACAGAGTGGTTGGGTACAATTACAAAAGTGTATTTCTTCATAATTCTTGATATTAGAAATCTGAGGGTTTTTTCTGAAAACCTTTTTTATATTTGTTCCATGATCATTTTATTATTTAGGGTTTTGAAAGGAACACAACAAATCGGATATATTAGATATGTATAATATAACATAACATGCATCATTTCTATCTAACATGAGTACACACTGCATGACATGTTATGCATACATGTATGTACCTATGTCACACATGTCTACACATGTGTATGTGTTGCCACTTTTCCTCATAACCAACTTGGTTTACATGATATGAGGAAGAGGGTCTCATGACTATGGACCTTCCTATGAAGTCTGAAACTGCTTCCTAGAGACCCAGGAAAGCTGATATTATGAGTCAGTTCTAGAACAATGGCCTGGAAAGAAGGGGAGCTGATGATGTGAATTCAAGCACAAGGGCATAAGAACATAAGAAGTGGTGTGTCCATTCAAAACTCAAGGCAAGAAAAAAAGAATTCCTTTCCTTGCACACTTTGTACCGACAAGGTAGATAGCTCAATGGCTGTGCTGGCTACTTTGAGGAGCACAGTCTTCACCACCTTTAGCATTAAAATAGTAATTTCACCCCCCCAATGCCCCCAGATACATTTGTAGACCTTATGTTTCAGTCTAATATACTCAATTCCACTTATAACACAAAATGTAATGAACAGTTTTTCCAAATAAAGCAAGTGCAACACCTTTAACCAATATTGCACAAAACAAATGTGTCTTCTTGCAGAACCTCTGAAAGGTTTTTTTTCCCCTTCATCCTCTTCTGTGTCTTCATGTAAAGACAAGTCATATTGGACTGAAGTCCACATAGACAAGTTTATTTTACCTTAATTACCTAGTAAAAGATTCCATATCCAAATAGCTGCATTTTTATTACAAGAGTTAGGACTTCAGTAAATAAATATCAGGGGACACAATTCAGACTGTAACATGAGACAATAAGAAGACATCTTTGAAATGATGAATGGAAATAAAACATTTAAGTAAAGTCTTAGAGGTCCAAAGTGCAAGACTGGATGGCCCATTCGTTTGACCTTCTGTGAGAGCATTGACTATTATCAAGTCATGGAGAAACACGGGGAGAATGGACACGTGTCAAATAGGAATCCAGAGAGAAATGGGTGAGACGAAGCTCAAAGCTTACTACAGCGTTCTTCTGTGAACTGCCCAGAAGTCACATGGAAATTGCCTTAATGATAAATACAACTATAAAGATTAATATTGACTGTCAACCTGGCAGGGTCTTGAGTCACTAGGCAGGCCTGTGGGAGACCATCATTATTAGGTTAATTGAGATTGGAAGATGTACACTAAGAGACACACTAAATAGAATAGAAAAATGGGACTGAGCACAAGCCTTCATCACTCTCTGCTTCCTGAGAGTGACCAGCCCTCTAGGGCTCCTGACATCACATAATGGGCTGTACCACCAACCATGAGCCCACATAAATCTCCCTTCCTTAACTTTGTCAGAGCAAAAAAGAAAATGGCTAATACACATAGAGTTAAGTATGTGAGATCTATTTCTAATTATTTAAATTATAACTAGCTGCTTAATAAATTGCTGAGTACAACCTATGGATATGTAGCATATATAAAAATACAGGATCATGCCAAGACAAACATTAAGATGGAAGCAATGGACGCATACTATTATACTGCATTAAAGAAAAAATAAGGTGATACAGCTTGAAAATATATAGATCAGTTAAAGAGAAACATTATAAATAACCAAGATAGGGAGTTATACTGAGTAAATACATGGTGTATGCTGTGTCTAAATGCTTGTAATCCTCAAAATTAGTGCTTTCAAATTTAACTTTTTAATGTCATAGAAAGTTATTAGGCCATGAGAAAGCTTGTTAATGGGGTTAGTGACCTTATAAAGATGAAGGAAACCATGATCTTCCATTTAAAAAAATCTCAAAAAACACCATTTACAAAGCAGTGCTCATCGGATACTGAACCTGTTTACATGATAGCTTTGAATTTACCAGACAAATAACAAATAAATTCCTATCACCTATAAATTATTTTGTCTATATTAATTTGTAATAGCTGCATGAAATAACTAAGACACAGATTAAATAGAATTATAAGAAATAGGCCAAAAGAGGAATAAAATGGTAACATAGAAAAGAGACTATATCCAAATAGGCAGCAAATAGCAACATGTTCTTTAATCCTAATCAGAAACTAACAATAAATACTCTAAATATTCACCACATTGATGTGAAAGTAATAATCAACTGTATGCTCCTACCAGAAAGGCACAATTGAATTGAAAATAAAGTGGCAAAGATGCACTATTATCACTATTAAAGACATATAAGTTAGATATTTTAATACACTTGTAGTAAATTTTAAAGCAAGAATAATACTAGGAAATATTCATTTCAAAACACAATGTATTTTGCAAAAGTAAAAGGAGTAATTCATAAAAAGTACATAGAATACTTAAATATTTATATTCTGGTAATACGGCTTCAAAATATACTTTAAGAGACATCAATGAAATACATAAGAAATAATGCAAATTCAGTTACAATATGATTGTAAAGCTCTTCTCTAACAAGTGAATGCACTATGTAAACAGACATTAGTAATTATACAGGATATCTGAGTACTATCAGCCTACTTGATCTAATTGATATCCTTACATCACCTACACAGACTGGAATGCATATTCATTTCTATGTGCTCCGACATAACCCAAAATGCACCATATCTGTGTATAAAATAAGTTTTAACAACTTTAAAAGATGTAAAAGTTGCACAAACTATGTACTCTTCTTACAGTGGAACTAAATTAGAAATAAACATCAGAATGATCATAGGTAATCACAATATTTTGATGTGAAATTACACATGAACAAAGAAGAAATTACATCTGAACTGAATAAAAGAATATTGCCATGATATTAATCTCTGTGTTTACCTAGTTTACACCCCTTCCACTGCTAATCTCAGTAGCTCACTCCTGGAATACACAGTACTATCCTCATTTGTTTATCCTTTAATGTTACTTATTGAAGGTAAAGAGATTATTGTTTGTTTTTGACTAGTTAGTACAACATTTGTACTGTGGACCTATCCAGCAACCGTGGTTCTTTTTGCTGTGAAAATTTACTCTGGTAGAAATGCAGGTGTCATACTAGGCAATATCAGCAAGTGGACCATAAGCTCACCTTCTGAGCTACACGTGTTCACTGTACTATACTTTATCCCCACTGCAACAGTGCAAATACTTCAATTGAAAAAATAGCTGGGTGTTGGTGGCTCATGCCTTTAAACCCAGCACTTAGGAGGCAGAGGCAGGCAGATCTCTGTGAGTTCGAGGCCAGTCTGGTTTACAGAACTAGTTCCAGGACAGGCTTCAAAGGAATATGGAGAAATACTGTCTCAAAATAAATAAATAAATAAATAAATAATAAAAATAAAAAGAAAGAAAGGAAAGAAGAAATATAGGTGACTATGCACACACACACACACACACACACGCGCACGCACGCACATACACACACAGAGCATCAAGCATCAAAAACTCGTCTCAATAAAGTAATATAAGAAACAGGAAGAACCAAGCAGTATAACTCATCTCCAATACCAGCTAGACAATAATGATGCTTAATGAGAAAGAAATGCATAGAATTATATAAAAACAATGTAAAAGATTGGTTATAAGAATGTCAAAGAAATCAAAGAATATGCAAGTAAATATGTGAATGAAATTAAAAAACCAGTATAAGATATGAATCGTGAATTTATTAAACAGATAAAATATGAATTTTAGAAGTGGAACAACTCAGTAAGTCAAATAAATAACTCAGTGTAATGCTGCACCAATAGAATAGATAAGTAGAAGATAGAATATCAGGGATAGAATATAAGATAGAATTAGAACACTGAGATATCAACAAAGAAGTTATGAATGCAACATGTGAGTTCTAAAGAAAACCATTAAAGGACCAAATTCATGCAACATAAGGGTAGAAGAAGATAGACTTCAGACTAAATATAAACAATATATCCAATAAAAAATATAGCAGAAAAGTCTGCATATTTAGAGAGATTGATCATCAAGACTCAGGAGGCATTTAGAATATTAAACAAAAATCAGAAATAAAACTTTTCAATGTCATATTATAGACCAAACAAGAACTATAGAGAATAGATTAAAAATTCTAAAATCTGCAAGAGAAACATCAAATAACACATAAAGGCAAACCCATCAGAATGGCATGAGATTTCACAATATAAATGCCAAAAGCCAGGACAGCATGGAGTGATGGAATCTAAGCATTGAAAGATAATAACTGACAATCTAGATTCTTATATCCAGCAAAACTATCTGTCATAAGTGAAAAAGAGGAAGAATTTTCCATGATAAAAACTAAACAAAGGAATTTATAACTGAAAAATTAACACTGTAGGAGATTCTTTGGACTGAAAAGAAACATCAACATGACCACCAGGATCCTGGATGCAATAACCAATAACTTTTTTAGTAAACAGTGGATACTATACAGGAAGTCACCAAACACTCCAAAATTAACAAGATGACAGCAGTTAACACAGTCCTCCTTATAATAACTTTGAATATTAACAGAGTAAATTCCCTCATCAGTAGACTCATACTAACAAATTGAATTTTAAAATCATGATCCTTATTTATTTTATCTATGAAGCATACCTTATCATCAAAAATCAATGTAACTTTAGGACAAAAGGATGGAAACAGTTTTTCTAAGCAAACAAAATCAGAGAAAAGCCTGGGATCACTATTTTATATCTGGCAAATAGATTACATGTCGAAATTAGTCAGATAAGATGAAAAGGGTTACTACACATTGACTAAATGAACAATTCATCAAGAGGAAATTACAATTCTAAACATATGTGCAGTGAACACTGGTGAATCTAATTAAAATATACTAGTAGATACAAAGACAAAGATTAACTACAACACAATATTGCAAGTGATTTCAATTTCCTGCTCTCAACAATAGATAAGTAATTCTTAAAAAAAAAAAGAAAAAAAGAAAAAGAAAACCAGAAAACAGAGAAACATCTGAACTCAGTGACTTTATAGATCAAAGTATTAACAGATATCTACAGAACATTTGAACCAAATTATATGTATTCTTTGTGGCAGCCCACAGAACTTTTTCTAAAATAGGTGACCTTAACAAATATAAGGAAACTAAAATATGTTTCTTGTATTATACATGTTCATAATGGAGTTTTGCTAAGAATCTATATAAAGAGAAAATCATGAAGACTGAACATTAGTGAATGATGAATAGATAATTAAGAAAACTAAGAAGAAATTTTTAAAATTCCTATAATTGGATGAAAATGAAACACAATGAACTAACTCTATGGGCTATAATGGAAACTATATTTGAAGCGAAGCTCATTACTATAAATGTCTATGTTAGGAAATCAGAGATCTCTGAAACAAGTAACTCAGAGGTGCACCTCAAGAAGATGGAAAAAGAAGCACATGAAAAAACTCAAAATTGATAGAACAAACAAATAAGGCAGATCGGGGAAGTAATTCATGAAAAAGAAATGAAAATAAAATAATTAAATAAAGAAATGATTCTTTTCAAAAATAAATAATAGGTGATTAAACTTTAGCAAAACAAAATAAAAGAAATCACGAAGGCCCCAATTAACAACATTGGTGATTAAAAAGGAGATATTACAGTAGGTAGTAGTAGAATTCTGAAAGTCATTGGGACATGTTTTAAATCTTATATTCCACTAAATTGAAAAAAACTAAAGAAAGTAGGTGAATTTTTAGATTCAAGTGTTGTACCCAAAATAAACCAAAAAAAGGCAAAACTTCCAAAGACTTATAAGCAGTAACATTTAAGCAGCAACTTAAAATTTTCCAACTAAAATAAGTCCAGGCCCAGATAGATTCACTGCTGAATTCCCCCTGACTGTCAACAGGGAATTGACCCTGATGTACTTAATGTAGTACATGAAGTGGGTAGGAAGAGAACATTGCCAGGCTCCTACAAAGTCAGCAGTACCCTAATAGCAAGCCACACAGAGACAGGGCAATTGCAACAAAGAAAATGATAATTCCATATTCCCAATGAACACAGGCACAAAAATTCTCAAAGAAATGCTTTCAAATTGAACTAAAAAACTAATCAAAAATATCAGTCTTCATGAACTAGGCAGATACTTTCCATAGATACAAGCATAGTTCAAAATATACAAATCCCTAATTGTAATCCTTCATCTTAAATGAATTAAGGGCAAAATTGCATGGTCATCATGACAGGTTCGAAAAAGGCATTTCATTATGATAAAAGCTAGGAAGAGACTTGGAATAGAAAGAACACATTTCAACATAATAGAGCTATATATAACAAACCTACAGTCAACTGAAATCATTTAAAATCAGAAACAAGGCACATGCTCACTCTTTACAGTTTTTTTTTTTTAAACCCTTATTCAGTATAGGGTCTGAAGTCCTAGCTAGAACAATCAACAATGAAAATAAAAATAAAAGGAAGAGAACCAAGTATCTTTATGTGAAGATAATATGATTCTCTCTATATACAACTCCATAAAGACTGAAGCAGTATTTTTAGCTGAGAGTTAACAAATACTTTCTGAGAACTGGTATTACACAAAATTAACGTACAAAAAAACAATAACTTGCCTCTATAACAAGATCAAGAAAGATTCTGGAAAATCTCCCATTCAAAATTGCCCAAAGCCAAACAAAATAAAACTACATTTAAAAAAAAGCCTAACCAAAGAAGTAAACACATCTATAATGAAAACCTTAAAACACTAAGCATAAAAATTTGAGGAAAGCACTGGAATGGAAGAACTCCCCATGTCTATAGATCAGAAGAATTAATATTAGGAAAATTGCTATGGTACTAAAAACAATTTACAGAGTCAACATGATCTCCTTTAGTATTCCACTGCTGGTCTTCATGGGAATACACTTTAATAATCTTAAGATGTGTTTGGAAGCACTGAGGAGCAAAAAGACCAATGTCAAAGGTTCCACAGTACCAATTTCAGGTTATACTACAGAGCCACAGTAATAAAGACACCATGATAGTAACACAAAATTAGATAAATCGATCATTGAAACAGACTAAGATGACCATTACATATGCCCACCCAATAGCATCCTAATTTTTATAAAGGTACAAAAATATACATTGGAGAAAAGGTAATCCTTTTTAGCAATGGTGCTGGATGATATGCATGCTTAGAAGATTTAAACCAGTTCCCTACCTCTCACCCTGAACAAAATCAATTCCAAGGAGATGAAAGTCTTTGGCATAAAACCTGAACTATGAAAATGAAAGAGGGGAAAGTAGGTAAAATATTTCAAGATAGAGATAGGTCAACAGTTTTCTTAATATAACTGTCGTTGCACCAATAAGTGGCAAATGGGACCTCATGGCATTAAAGGGTTCATCCTGCTAAGATGTCAGAGTTCTCTAAGCTGATTCCCACATTCAACAAAATTCCATCCAAAATACTAAAAGCCTTATTTTGTAGACTTTGAAAAACCAACTCTAAATCTTAAATAAAAATGAACAGGGCCTGAGATAATCAAAACACTTTGAACATTAAGAACAAAAATAGATTATATTGCATATTTTAAGGTGTAACAAGAAAATAATTGAGATTGTGTATCAGCATATAAAGAGAAAAATGAATCAAAAGAAAAGAAATTATTTTGCTGCTATGTGGATAAATGAATGTTCACAAAACAAAGCAGAGGAGGAAGACAGACTTCTTAACAAAGGACACTAGAATGATTGACATGCACACACAACACATAAGCAATGAACATTTAGATACATACTTCACACCATACAT
This sequence comes from Phodopus roborovskii, assembly GCF_943737965.1. Classification (NCBI taxonomy): domain Eukaryota; kingdom Metazoa; phylum Chordata; class Mammalia; order Rodentia; family Cricetidae; genus Phodopus; species Phodopus roborovskii. The sequence goes on from NW_026126447.1 coordinate 15,387,203, forward strand.
GCTCAACATGAATTACAGGCCTAAAATGCTAACAATCTAAAAGAAAACATTTGTAACTTGGATGTAGGCAAAGATTTGTTTAGATGTTCTTAAAGTTAATGATCCATACAAGAACAAAGCAATAACCAGTTTTCAAAGGTCAGCATCCATTCTATAACAGAGAATGATAAAGGAGCAGGGCTGTGGTATTGGCCTGTTTCTCCCACTCAGGGAGCAGAGGCAGAAGGATTAGGAGTCTCCTACTAGGCTGGGCTATAAAGTAAGACCTGTCTCAAGAAAACACCAAACTGTGCTGGAGAGACTGGAAACACCATAAAACACAAAGAAATGACAAAGACACTTCTCTTTCCCTCTCCTCTCTCTGTCTCTCTCTGTCTCTGTCTCTCTCTGTCTCTCTCTGTCTCTGTCTCTCTCTGTCTCTCCCTCCTCCTCTCTGTCCCTTCTTCTCTCTCTTTCTCATACACACAGAGGGAGAGAGAGAGGGAGGGATAGGGAGGAAGGGACAGGGAGAGAGAGAGAGAGAGAGAGAGAGAGAGAGAGAGAGAGAGAGAGAGAGAGAGAACAATCAAGCCAATTTTTTAAAAAGGCAGAAGACCTGTGGAGAGTTCACCAAGGTAATACACAGATTGCAACAGGCACCGGGAAGGAGACCCAAAGATATTGCTCATTACTGGGTGTAATAAAAGCCAATATGCAGTCATTAGGACTGCATGTTCAGAAGATGGCCCTCACCAAATGCTTATAGGACACTGAAGCCTTCAGACTTCACTGGTGGGAATTTAAGACTGTTTAAATCCCATTGAAAGGGTTGAAATTTTCTTACAGGGTAAAAGATAAATTGTAGTAAATTCTTCTGGAGTGAAGTATGGGCTACATCAATAAGGATACTCTCATGTATTGTTAATATGTATATTCATGGTAACTGGATACTTGAACCAAAGGCACATTGTTATTAAACAAATGAACAAACTTCCATATTTTAACAAAGGAATGTTACTCAGGAGAAGATTAATGACATCATGTAGACAATCTCCAGAACATGCTTAAAAAAGGAAACCAATATAGAAAAATGTATTTTTGTGATTTAGTTACTAAGACTTTCTGTTAAGGAAAAAATTAACCTATAGAGACAGAAAGTGACACTGCTTCTAGGTGTGAAAGAAGTCTGCATGATTGAAAATGGACATAATCAGATGGAGATATGGGATTTAGTTAACTGAATATAAATTAAGCCTATTCAAGTTGACGTTTAGGAAGTCTAGATTAGGGGTGGGGAGATGATTCCATGAATAAAGCAGATTTTTGGATCCTCATAACCAACATAAAAGCTAGGCATGCTCAGTGGTTACCTGTAATCCCAATACTCAGGGGCAGAAACAGGGCATCCTTAGGGTAAGCTGGGTTCAGTGAGAGATTGTGCTTCAATGAAGCGAGTGGAGAGGAATGGAGAAAGACACTGAGGTAAATCTCCAGCTTCCAGTCTCCGCATATGAACACACATACATCCATATCCCCACAAATGTAGTATGCATACAACATATAGACACATACAAAACATGTCTAGATTATAATTGGCTAGTATCACAAAACATCTGAACAACCCAAGTAGAAGAATATAATACTCAATAATCTCCATCGTTTGATATACTTACTTAATTTTCTCTAATCCTTCTCTTTTATGAGAGGGAGGGCAAGGGGAGTATGGGAGGGAGGGAAGGAGGGATAGAGAGGGACATGAGAGGTTATTTACTGGAAATCAAAGGAAAGGGAAAGACTAGAGATGTGCCAGTTTGCTTTCAAAACAAACATTTATATAACTGAGATTAAAATGTAACCAGCCCCTTTCAGCAAAGCAGATAAAGATCTAGGCTGCCTGAACTTGTTTCCCTGCTCTGTGAAACAGCAGCAGTTTGCCTGACACTGGGGCAGGACCATGCAGCAGCCCTCCTGTGTACAGACAGGCCTCTGCAGAGCAGCTGTCCTGTTGAAAGGAGGTCAGGGCAGTCTACCCGTTGAAGACCCCATTCAGGGGCCCCTACCATTGTTCCCACTTGGTAGCAATGCACCCTAATGTGACTTCTGCTTCAAACTCCTTTCCCCAGCCCATCCTGCCTGAAACTTCAACCGTATGCAGTTTTGTCCAAAACAGAAATGTTTACCGACTTTAAAAGCCTCGATCATTACCCTGTTCCTAATCATAGTGTGATTCTTGACCAGCTACTTAGCTGGATTTTCATTACTTTTCCTCTTTGTGTAAGATGCTTGGATGAAGGGGGTTGGAGAGAGGATCAGGGCATGATAAGTGCTAAGGAAATGATGGCTGACTTAAGAAACCACGTGCTGGAGGCTGCCCCCCCCCCCCCCCCCGACACACACACATAAAGACTAGGAGTCTAAAGAGCAACAGCACCACATAAAAAGGATTAATTGACTATTATCCAGGTCAGGTTGGTCCTCATGTCTAATAGAGGGAATGTTGGCAGGGCACCCTGGAATGTTACCTGAATGGGATTAGCAGTGGGTTAACTAAGGTCTACATTTCAAGCTTAACATTGCCAACAATCTTTTTTACATATAATCATAACCAGTGGGCAAAAATTGGCTCCCCCAGAAGAGGGCTGCTCTCCCATGGTAAGGTTGCAAGTGAAATCACTCTGGTCTGGGGGTGTCAATAGCAGGGATGCGTTTCCATTTCAGAAGAACCACATTGCAAACAATGGTTTTCAATGACTGCTCCAAGGTTCACAAAGTTACCTGTTGGTTGGAGGAAATAAAGATAATGTCTTTGAGGTTAACACAGATGGCCTGCCCAAGCAGATTTCAAGACAGTGGCAACCCATGGCCAGTGGCAGCCTTCCAAAGATACTGCTTTAAGTATACCAATTCCACTGCTTTGACCTGGGTAGAGTATTTCCTTACTTCTGTACTGCAGTTCCCTACAGATCAATGTAGACTGAACCTCAGCATGAGTAATGGTTGGATTACACATTAAGGGGAAAAACTCAACCCAGCCAGGAACCGTGAGCTTAAAATGGGGTTTCCACAAAGCCTTCCAGGAAGTTGCCCTGGGCTATTATCCACACCCAGCTAACCTTTAATCCCCTACCAAAGGACAAAGCACCAAGAGTGAACAGCTACCAAAGAAAACAGGCCAGGATTTTGTGGAAATGCATCTTCTTTTTTCCAGAACGAGCCAGCACTGTTTTAGCACAGTGCAGTATTCACCATCATCTCTGTTTAAAAATACCAACTAGTTCTTTGTAAAGTAAGTGTGAGGAAGCAATTCTGTGAGGAGGGAGACCTTAACAAAAGCCAGCCAGGCACTAGGAGTGTGGGTAATATCAGATATTTATTAATTTAGTGAGCCTTGGCTCCTACCAGGCAGGAGTAATATGCTCAATGGATATATATTTTCATTAAACAAAGTGCAAAGTGAAATCTATTATTTTGTGTGTGTGTGTGTGTGTAGCAAAAAAACCCAAAAACCAAAACCAAACAAACAAAAAACCAACCAACCAACCAAACAAACAAACAAAAAACAAAACAAAAAACCCCACAACTTTTCTCAGATCCTTCTGTTGTTTAGAGGGAGATGACTCTAAGTGTCTCAAGCAAAGATGCCAGCTATGCTTGCTTCCTTTTGTTCCCAAGATGCAAAGTACCATCAAGATGCTGAAGGGCACAGGAGAGGGCTGGCCTTTGCTTCAGAGAAAAGCTGTATTAAATCCTTTCCACTGAGGGTACCAAAGCAGCACACACAAAACCAACTTCAACTTAGGTCACAGAAAAACAATAAAACAAACAAACAAACAACAACAACAAACAATCAAACAGATCTTCCCATTTTACCGGAAGGAAAGCTTTATTGAGAGGGCAGAGAAAGAAGCCTATGAAATACATTTTAAAGTTCAGTCAGATAGCAGTAACATTACTAAGAAGCCAGGCTCCTGAGTATCAGCACTTAGTATGAATTTTGTTTTGGGTTTCTTAAGTGGGCTGTTTTGTTTGAAATACAGTATGCTGCATTTTTAAAATCATCTCTAAAATTGTCCCATTTTAAAATTGAATTTCCACAAAGGAGGTGTTTTTTAAGAATTAGCTGATTAAGTATTTCACGGTATCTTTTTCTTCAACAACATAAGCCTGTGGCTCCATCTTTTGTCTTGTTTTGTTTTGTTTTTCCTACAAAGCTAAAAGCAAAAACCAAACAAAGAACAACAAAACCCCAGTTTCTCAGAAACAGAAACAACGTGATCTGAGAAGGATGTACTCTCGCTTTATGCTTTTGTACACATCTCTGGGGAACTGTAAAATATTAGTACTTTTTTTTAGAGACTATTTAGCCTGTCAAGGGGAGTGGGTGGGCCAGGGGCCAGGGGTTCAGTGTGGAGGGTACCATGGCAAAGCAGAAGTAGCATGGGCTCTCCTGCCCTCTAGAGGTTGTACGTCAGAAATACAACTTCCTTAGTGGATTTGTTTTATTTCCCTGGGTTTACTTGAGAGAATTTCAAGTAAATTTAATTAAAGACAATTTTGCGGAGGTATCAAGGATGGCTGACAACTGGTCCTTCAGTCATTTATATTATTAAGTTAAAGCATGCCAAAAAGCACCAGCACTATAATGATATTGCTAAGGTATCACTCCCTACTTGAGACCCCAAATAACCATATTTTCCTAATTGCTTTCATCTCTTCTTTTTTCCACCTTGAAAGGTAGAAATGGAGGAGAAATAAATGTCTAATGGTGGTCACTGATGCACTTCCTGTGCCCAAACCAGAGCTGGCTGAGGCTGGCCATCCCCAGCGAGCCACATATTTTAACGTTGGTACAAGAATTTTTTTTCTCATCTGTCATTTTTATTTACTGTAGATAATTCTAACTTTACTTTTTGAAGTGTGCTTTATAAGTGTAGAAAATCACACTGACGCTATTCAGTACTAATCTTAAATTCACCCACTTTTTGCTGTCCCTTCACTTAGTGGATTGCTTTTTAGTTACACACACCTTACATTTGTACATAACCTGATATTGCAACCACTATTACACAAACAGACACGTTGAATCAAGTGTGTGTTAGCCTATCAATAGTAAACACAACAGTGATCAAAATGCCTTTTTGGCTTAGTCCTTTTTTCTAAGTGTCCCAATACTAGCAGGTGGCGGAATACTATGGGCACTTGCCTGACATCACTTTGGGCAAAGCCACAAGAGCAGCTTTGAGTCAACTGGCATGGTTAAGAATCACCGAGAAAGCTGCTCACCTGCAGAGCCCTTCCCACTGAAGGAAGCGGAAGCCCAATGGTCTCAGGAAGCCTCCTGGAGAAACATATACGCTGATGGGTGGAAGCAGGGAGGGTAGAATATCTGGATTGTGGGAAGTTCAGCTAAGCAATTAACGACAACTGTCAGCTGCTTTCCATTTGTCTCCTCCACTCCAGCTTCCAATGTGCATGCTTAATGCTTAGCTAATTCCCTCAAAACAGAATAAGGTGAGATAATATTAAATTACTTAATCCTCTAAAGAAACCCACTTCCAAATATTTCAGTTAAATAAAAAATCATTTTCCAGAAATATCTGGTTTTCAACAGCAGTTTTTATAATAGATTGTTGACTATTTTAAAGATGATTCATGTATAAAATCAGGGGACTAGATTAACTCCCCCCTTTTATTTTTTTTATTTTTTTATTTAATTTTATATAACAAAGTCCAATTAAATGAAAACAAACATTTATACACAATATTTGGGAATTTGGGTGTCGTTCTTTCCAAACTACTTCCTGCTGGTAAGGGGCGCTGTCTTGGGGGGACTCGAAGAAGATTCAGATATCCTAGCTGTAGTCTGTAGGGCTGTTTTGTCCAGCTGTTTAGAATGTAGGATCAGCTTGTACTCTGTTTCAGGCGGTCTGGCGTGATCAAACCACATTAGTCTGGAAGGAATCCTCATCTTTTCATTTTCTGTGGAAACAAAAATAGAAATCCTTTTCCCCAGTAACTTGTTCTTCAACTTAAATTTTGGAGTCAAAGCGTTTTTTTTTTTTTTTTTTTTTTTTAATTTATTATTTTACATGTCGATCCCAGTTCCCTCTCCCTCCCTCCCTCCCTCCCCCCAGCCCTCCCTCCCTCCTTCCCTCCCTTTTACCCTCTCTGCCCTCTCACATGCACTCTAAACACCCTCCCCTCCCAACCACCCACCACAATACCATATGTAGGGGAATGCCATCCAGTTGGGGTCATGTTAACTCCCCCCTTTTAAATAGTGCTTTGTTGTGTAGTTCATTATCCTCCTGACTCAGTCTCCTTAGCATTGGGTTTCTAGCACCTGCTACCACGTTCAGCCCAAACTGTTTAATCTTATCAACAGTGAAGAACATTCATGCCTGACAATGATTTACTTTAGCATAGTAGTACATTTACCATATAGTACACATTTGGGCGAAGTTTGACAATAAAGATGGCAGATGATTGGAATATAAGAAAGACACACACACCAAATGTATAATGTTGAGACTAGGCAGTTAGACACAGGGGCCATCAAAGGACTGGTTTATACCCTCCCTCCAAATTTTTAACATCCACTGAATTGCACATCATAACTTAGTGAGTAGCCAAGTGCTGACCTATTACTTTGTGCTCCAGCCCCATGCATCCTCAGTGTCCATACCACACTGAGGTTTTCCTTCATACTTCTCAAATCTCAATGATACCTCAAAAATAAGTCCCTCCTTGCTGTAAACTCTGTTCAGGGTCTATAAGAAAACATACCCTATTCTTTAAAAAAGGAGAAGAAAGCATGGGATCACATGTTATGGCCTGCTCTGTGATTTAACTGCTCTGATTTATACAAATAGAAAGAGACCCAGCTCTTTCTTGCAGATGCTAAGGAGGAAGACCAGAACATAACTTATGGGTGAATATCAGATGAAACTGTGGTGCCACAGAGGTGGGTTTCCCAAAACATGGTGCTCAGAACTTCAATCCCTTCAGATATTTTATCAAAGAGATTTGGAAAAACGATACTCTTCATTCAATGAACAGTTTTATGATATATTTCTATGTTTGATGTTTTGATGTTTTCCAAAAATACATATCTACATTAAACTGATGTTCAAGGATTTTTGGATCATATGAGATTTTATTTTTAATAAATAAAATTACATAAGCATGTATATTCATTACATTCTGGGTATTTTACATGCGACACACGCCTGTGCATGTTATCTCATTAAGCAGGGGTCATACGAAAAGCAAAGGATTGCAGGCAGAGGGTTGAAGGAGCGACTGGTGAGGAAAAGGTCACCCTAGGAAAAGGCAGTCTATGCCAGTGTGTTTGGAAAAGCGGGGAAAAAAGATCTAGAGGCCTCCTTATTCAAAACAAGGGTGAGGAGAATTAAACAGAAAAACTAAAAGTTAAGTGACAGTACCCCAATACTAAGATAACATCATTTGTTTCTCATGCAATCAGCAGCCTAAGGCAAGCTGCAACAAGAACTGTTATGACTGAACAACCGATCCCCAAACACATGGTCTCAGAGACACAGGTAGATCAGAAGCAAACAAAGCCATGTGGTGGGTAGGAAAGTTAGGGTTCTAAGAAAGTCCTGCACTTCAATCTAGAGCACTGAATACCCAAGGCCTTTCTTCCAGACCTGTACATGCTCTGCTTGTCCTCCTTCTCTAAGCCTGGCTTCTCTTGCACACACCCAACATACCCCCAATTCTAGCTTCTTTAGGAAACAATTTCACCAGAATACACAATGGCAGTGTTTGTTATTCAACCAACCATAAACATCTAACCCATCTTCTGAGCCAGCTTTTGGGATGAGAGTCGGTCTTCTAAGAACCCAGAAGGATTCAGTGAAAGAGTAGAAGGGTCCTTCCACTCAGGAAAGATGGGTGTCCACTGCTGACATCAGTGGACAGGCAGAGGGGGTCAATGCATCTATGTCTGCAGCCCATATAAACAGATAGCAAAGAGGAGGAGGAGACTGCATTGCAGTGCTCCATCCAAACCATGGGTAGATACTGGCAGTGAATACAGGCCACACTAAAAAATGTTAAATACATTGTTTGGGTGCTGGGTGGGGGTGCTTTGGACATGTGAGGGAGAGGATGCCTTTTTCTGGGGTTCCTGCACTAAGACACAGATTAGTAACAGAGAAGCACACACATGTACTTAGCACATTACATATGGCACTGGGGTCTTCATTAGGAATGTCTGCCCTAGATGTGGTGAGCAGTGGAAAGTTATGGGGAAAGGTAGTAGGACAAAGGAAAGTGTGGTTTTTCAAGCAGAAAGAACACTGGGGAAACTTATAAAGGCCTGTGCCAGGTTTCCCATGATGCCCCTTCCTTTGAACTAATAATTTCCAGCCAAGCTCAAAGGAGAAAAGTTTGTCAGTGGCAAACTGAGTTCTAATTTCTGGCTTCAGTGGCCATGCCCCATGTATCAGTAAATTTTCTGTTATTGTAATGAAATCCCTGAGTACACTATAGAGAAAAGTTTATCTAGATCACCATCTTGTAAGTCCAAGAGCATGACATCATCTTAGCTGTGCATCAGGACAACATGGTGAAGAACTCTGAAGACCACAAGACTACAGAGCAAGTGTTAACACAGAGGCATAAAAGAGAGGGGAAAGAAGAGAAATACACACACACACACACCAAAGGGATAAGTTATTCCTTTATAACATCCCATCATGAGAACCAAGCAGTCTCATTGGAGCTTCATCAAGTCCTTCTGAAGGCAGGGTTCACAATAGTGTATTTATTTCCCTTTGTTTTACATATGAAGAGGTCCACCATCTTATAACATTGCTACAATAGGGACCAGGCTTCCAACACATGAGTCCCTTTGGTTCATATTCAGACCACATCCAAAACACAGAACCCTACCATCCCCAGTCAGTCTTAAACGAAAAGTTGAAACTTGAGGCTCTTTTTTTTTATTTTTTTTATTTTATTTAATTTTATATAACAAAGTCCAATTAAATGAAAACAAACATTTATACACAATATTTGGGAATTTGGGTGTCGTTCTTTCCAAGCTACTTCCTGCTGGTAAGGGGCGCTGTCTTGGGGGGATTCGAAGAAGATTCAGATATGAGCTCAAGTCCTACTTTGCATGGGGACTTGAGTATTTTCACAAAGGAAGGAAAACCTCCACAGTTCTGATTACCAGGATTAGAGAATATTACAACTGAAATGAAATGCTAGGCATTTTAAAGAATTTTGTTGTTGTTGCTGCTGGTGGTGATTCATTTAAGGTCCATATTTATGTTTTCCAGGCCGGTCTAGAACTACTGGACCCAAATTCTCCTTATCTCCAGTTGTGCTCAGGCAGGAGTTAAGAATTTTGTTTTTTCCCATATGACTAAACTCATTAGATTCATTCAGTCCAGAATATACAGTTTATCTGAGGAGTTTGTAAGTGACTGCTCTGCCAGATGGTAGGTTATACAGGGGCAATGAGGTAGAGAAAGGGACATCTTAGGTCAATTGTGAATGAGAATAGCAATTATCACTTATGAACAACTTTGGACAAGTCTCACTCCCCAGCACCTACAATGCAGGATTTCTTCCTCCCCTTCCCACCTAACATTCTCTGTTCCTTCCAGTCTCTTTCTCCTTTCTCCTTGTCAATCTGTTCTGAAATCCACTGGAGAGTAAAAGCAGTCAACGTGAGCCCACATTGTCTATCATTTATTTTGGCAGATTGAAATTTTTCTTATGCTTCCTTGATAGCTAGGAAAAGATCTTTTGATTGGAAGAGAGAGACAGACAGACACACAAGAGAGGAAGTAGACACACACACACACACACACACACACAGAGAGAGAGAGAGAGAGTAAAAGTCCCATATTTTTCCTTGTAGACATACTCATGAGGCATGCCTCTGTTCCACATTATCTACACTCAGCCATGCTTACCCCATCTTCCCTAGCCATGGTTTTTTTCAAGCAGTTTTTCTTTTAGGGATAGAATCTCACTACGCAGCTCAAGTTGGCCAATAACGTATGATCCCCCTGCTTCAGCAGATTGTTATGATGTAAATTGTAGCTTTCATTCATTTATATGCTGAATCTACTAGACAAAGATGGCCAGAGTAAAAAGGGGTATGAGTTGAAGATGAAGAGCATTTTGTATGTGTTATAGGTAAAGAGTAATTGCATGCCTGGCAGGCAGCAGTGGCCACTCCTGTGTGAGATGGAGGAAGAGGATGGGACAACACATGATGTGAGGAAAAGTACTGTGGGGTGACTTGAGGGGGATAGTGTTTCACACCCCTTCTCTGACTTTGGCAGCCTAAGTGTATTAAAGGTTAAACAGATTTGACTTGATAAAAGAAATAGATGCTATATTCTCTTCCTTGTCAGTCTGTGTTTCTTTGATTACAAAATATGAATAAACCACTCACTGATTATGCCTTGGTGAAAAACCTTAGATCTCGGCTCCATGAGATAGTGTTTACAAAAGCAAGGTTTATAAGGAGCCCAAAAGAAAGCAACCTTGAAAAATGGATAAATAATGTCAGTTAGGAGTATACCATGGCCACTCCTTTGGAAACTGCACTCTGTGACATAGGGTAGTCTGAAGAAAATCCAGGTTCCACCAAAATCCTTAAGAAATTATCCAATGGAAAAACTTTCCTTAGACTCACAGAACCCAGAGCGTAAATATGTAAGAAGCCTCCTTACATTACTCCTGAGCTTCATGAACACAAAGTACACAGTACTTTTCTGATGTGTAACCTGCAGATAACTTTATCTACAGAATTACAGGACCCAGTCTTAGGAAGTCTAAGCAAATTACAATGTTATTGTAGGGGAAAAATGATGAAGATGGCACTATGCAATCCTGTGCATACTGAGCTCCCTAAGGTCTTTGGCAGAAGAGGGGGGTAGCTTCACCTATTTCCTCAGGGCACACGCCCTTGAAATAAACTTGGCTTTGTTCTAACTTTCATCTCCATAGTGTTCACTTTAAAGAAGTCAAAGGACATCATATTTTACTACAGAAGATGAAAAGTTAAAGGGAAGAAAGAAACTGCTGTAGTTATGCGATCACGTGATGCCCATAGTCATTGATTTCTTCATTTGTTAAGAAGGGGTCAGTCGCAGAAGACAGTGGGACAATTCTGAGGATGATCTGTATCCTTTAGTGTCTGCTGTTAAAACAGTGGGCTGGAACTATGGTCCTTCCCTGTTAGCCTCCCAACCTCAGCTCAGCCACAGTCAATAGGCTTTCCTTGCCTGTCATCTTAACTAACTATACTCCACTTCCAGGAAGGGTGGTGGTGAGAGATGTTCTCCCCATGATCAGACCAAGAATACACACAATCACAGAAAAAAAGGCATGCTAGAATTATGAGGAACCTATCGAAATGACACATGAAAGACACGGGTGTACCCTGTCTATACACCAGCATAGTTCAAATGGAGGTAAGGTGGGATCAGTGTTGTCTTTATAGTCACTAGTCTATCATCTATTTCTAAAAATATTGCCTAAAATGTTCATGCAGGATTCTGGGAAAAATGTTCCTCAACTCAGCTATAAAATTCATTGTCATATACAGTTGCCAGTATGTGTTTAAAACTTTATTTTGATTATTCTTCCCTGCAGACCTACACAATAGAAAAGTTTTCAAAGAATAGGCCAATGTGGCTGATAGTTTAATCCTGGAAGTGTCATCTAGATTATCTAGACATGGACTTAAGTTCACTTCTCTTAAAACAGTTGCCATGAGCTTCTGAGTTTATAAACTTTAAGTTTATAAACCAAAGGGTAGAGGGCCATGGAGGCCATGAGTCAGTCTTGGGAGCACTCTCCTGACTGCATCACATCTGATTGGGCCAAGGGAGCATGCATACACTATGGCATCTCCTTACTGGCTAGGTCTGGGATGAGCTCAAAATGATTCAGCACAAGAAATATTACCTGAGTCTCCATCCATTTTCTCCCAAAAGCCCCATTAAAACATCATTGGACCAAGTTTGCTTTTCTCACTGGGAGCCTCTTCTACTCCTGGGAATTCCTTCTAATTTTCCCTTACTCAGTCTTTTTGCCCCTCTATCTCTGCATTTTCTTATTCTTCTTGGGTGTGAGACAACAACACCAGAAGCTGAGGGTGGCTTTGGTGACCACTGATGGTTTGGTACTCAATTGTTCCATGGGAAACCCACCAAGATCTGAGAAAGTCTTCTGATGCTCTCAAAAGGAAAATAAATAAATAAATAAATAAATAAATAAATAAATAAATAAATAAATAATGAAGCCACTGTGGGACCCATCAGTAGGAATGGGTAGGAAAACAGTGATTATCATTAATATTGTCCATGGTATAGATCAAGGAGTAAATAACACCCAGATGGCATTTTCCTCAAAGATACTGTCAGTAGATGCTGCACTTAGTTTGGAAAGTGGGTTTAAGTAAGGCACACATCATATACTTCTTGGTTTTATAATCAAGAGCATCTTGGAAGCAGATTTAATTCAGAACAATTGTTATTCTGAAAGGCTGGAATCATGCTGCCTGCATCTGCTTAGACACCGTGCGTTCACATGGAAACCAGCTGCTGGGCCCCGCTTCTGGAGTCTGCAAAAGCGAGCAGCAGTTGCTTTCTGAAACTCATATGCTAGAGACAAAGCCCATTTTCCCATTTCTTTACTGTGTGAAAGATACCAACGACATGCCACCATTCTCTCAGTTTTTTCATAAATCAAAAACAGTGTTTAAATGAATAGAAGAGACAGCAAATGAGAACTATTATTGATCCAATTTGCATTATTCTTGGATCCCTTTTCCTTTTCCAAGACTGTCCCAGAATGCTCCTATCATATATTTATAACCTTTATTCACATTTGTTGTTCAGAAAGTGTTTATAAAGTTAGTAATTGCATCCAAGATTTTAGAAGTTCTGCCTTTCACACAAAATTTAAACTAGAAAATGGGCTCACCCACTGACTGAAGCAGATACTCTTGCCTTCCTCCAAACTCCTTCCTCCTGCTCTTCCTCTTTCCTCTTTTATCCATTTGTCAACTCCTGCCACCAGTTCTGCTTGTGAGCAATACTGATATTGTTTCTAATGTAAACTGAGCTCATGATGTAGATTAGAAGCAGTAAGACATGTTATAAGACACCTATATCGACAACAGAGGGTTGTTAAAGATGATGGACAGGCATGCTGTTGGAGGAAATGGGCTTTCTCTCCAACTGATCAATTATAACATTTTTAAAACTATATACTCATGATGAAATATTTTGTTATGCTAAATATAATCCTAAAGGTCAGAAGACAGCAAAGAGGCTTGAGAGATAACACATCTCAACCAGCTAATACCTAGCTGTGGGCTTATCAGGCATGAGACAATAATATTCCTAGATGCCGGTTGAAACTTCAACATAAACTCCAGATAGACTAGCAAGCCTTAGAGCAAAGCACATCACTCTGCTTAGTCAACTTTCTCGGCTATTATAATCTCAATGAGTCTGGAAGCAACAAGTAAGTACCTTTGCTTACAGACTGTCCTCTTACCCCTAAGAATCCACTCATCCTACTTCTCTGATCTATAGCCATTTACAAATTCAATGCAAACAATGTTATTCTTCCATACAATTTTAATGCAAAAAAATATACTTAGCTCCCATGCTGGTCAGATCGGCTTCCAATGCCTAGTTCTTTTTCTGGTAGCTACAGAAATTGTTCTGAGCCTGCTGCTACTTTCCTGAATGATACCTGGAATTGTCTCAACAAACATGATTACATCAGAGAACTTTAGTCTCCAAAGTTCTGGCTTAACTACTACAAAATAATATATTTCCTTTGTATATTTGTAGAATTATGTGGTATGTTATTAATAAACATACCAGTAGAAAGATTTCATTTCTAGAGCACATAGCAGGAAAATGACAGATGTTATACATAGAGAGTGCTTTATCAATGCAATGAGTTTTAATCAAACTAGCTAAAAATACACGGTGAAAATACTACATATATATAAAGAATGACCAATACCTATGTATGTTGATTTAATGGACCACAGAAATGATCCCAATAATATGTTTCTTTCAAAGCTCAACTTTGTAGGGGGCTGGAGAAATGGCTTTGTGGTTAAAAGCATTTGCTGCTCTTCCAGGGGACATGAGTTCACTTCATTGCACCCATGTCAGGAGGCTCACAACTGTCTGTAACTACAGCTCCAGGGAATTTCACACTTGGCTTCCTTAGGCTCCTGTACTCCAGACATACTCACCTACACATAATTTAAACTAATAAATATTTTTTAAGATCACATTTGTTATATAGTTAGGGTTATAAAATCTCATGTGGGTATATTATTCCCAGAAAGAAATATACTTAGAGAAGGCAAGCATGATCTGTGACAATAATCTTTTTTCCTCCATTAAATCAACATGTTCTAAAATCTCATTAAATGCTTTAGCAGTTGACATTTCTCAAGTATTCCAACTGCTCATGTTGAGTACTAAAGAACTTCTAGTAACTTTTAACCTTTTAACTTGAAAGTTCAAAATAGGCAGCAGAATCATGATAAGTTTATCACACCTCCCCAAAATATAGCCAGAAAGGAAAACATTCCAAAGAATTTCATCCTTCAGAAATTGGTGTTATAATTCTGACATTCAAGTACAATTAACCACACAGGGACACACCTATTTGCAGGTGACTGCTCCACACCAGTGGCCAAGGGCATATGTTTAGGATGGCAAATTGATGTTTCAGTGCCATTGTCTTTCACTGCCTTTCAGTATTTGGGATGCATGGTTTCTTTTACAAATATTCACAAAACACTTGCCTGCCAAGGGAGGGCCAAGACTGATCTGTAAGGCAGCTTCTGGACTATTTGTCTGCTTCCAGCTTGCAAAACTGAGGATGTGACTCTTGCTTCCCTGCCTGGCATGTCATGGCTCTATTGTGAGAAGTTTATATCTATAAATTTATATCTATAAATCCCACTTTACCTTTCTCTACTTTAATATTAATCTGCATCATAAACTACTCACCCCAAATAACAGCAACAATAACAACAAAAAACAGCAAAAGGCAGCAGAATGGTGGTGGCCCACCCCTTTAATCCTAGCAGAGGGAGGTGTATCTCTGAGTTCCAGGCCAATTTGGTCCACAGAGCAAGTACTAGGACAGCCAGGGATACAGAGAACCCTGTCTTGAAACAAACTATCAAACACACAAACAAAAACCAAATATCCCAGTGCCATTTGAAAAGGTACCTAAGGTAGAAGACATTTGGCAGACAGTTGGATCTCACACAGTATCTTCTAGAAGGCTATTAAGTCCTATTAAGAATCTGATTTCCTGTTTCCCTGCTTTTGTAGTGACTGTATTTAGACACGGCCTGGAAATAGATCTATTTCTTTTAATTAATATGACACAGAGGACAGAGAAAGCATAAAACAAATGACGGAAATCGCACAATTTCCTGGTTAGTTTGAAAACTAAGTATCTGGCCTATTATATAAGCACTGACACTTCAATTACTGGAAAAAAAAAACTCTTGCTGGGTTTAAGAAACTCCCATTGAAAGCAATTCTTGCTTGTAATACCAAGGCACATTCATGCAACCAATGGAGGAGGCTGCACTTCCCAGTCTGGGACTCTTTGTATTCAGCTTCCCCTTCTAAGCAGTAATTATGAAGAGATGGAATGAAATTGAGGCAAATGCTCTGTGAGTTTATTGTGAAGTCTGGGCTCTAATGAATAAAATTGGTAGCACACAGCTTTTGATGTCTCCTCCAACGCCACTGCACATACCACAGCCCTTAATACACACGGGCATTTGAATATTAACATCTACAGACATTTACTCTCATTTGATAGAAAACACAAGAAGAGGATGCTGCCCATAGTCCCATTTCACAGACAGGCACAGAGAGCCCAGCTAGTTACCCTCTAGTAAGGAGTCAAGCCAAGGCTTAGAGAGCCATAGACCTGAATCTTCATTCTGCACTTCTGAAAAATCTCCAGTTCCTTTAGCATAAGCTGTTTAGTAGCTTTATGAAGCACAACACATGTTTCACAATAAATGAAAACATGGGAGTACAGGAAGACTTGATGACAGACACTATCACAGAAAATGCTGTAATGGGCAGACAGGAGACTTTAGAAAAAAATTCTATTGGCTAGAAAGAAGAAAAGGACTGCAAACCTGCAAACAGATGTGGGTGATGGGGTATCTGTTATCCAAAAGGCAATAAGTATTTTAAATTCTGTTTAAATGTATAATTTAGTAAAATTAAGTAATAAATGCCCCTTGAGTCTCCAATAAGCCACTTGTTCTTTTAAAACAAGACAAAACTCACACTCCTTGTCTATAAATACCAGACACCACATTCTTTATTTTGGGGGAAAATCCCACCATTTACTGATTGCTGTTACACGTGGCTCACAAGGAAGGAAGATGTATTTTGGCTCAGTATCTCCAGGTCTGCCTATAGATACTTTGCTTATTGTTTCTGGGACCGTACATGGTGGGAACCCCAAAGATAGGAAGGATTCAGGGCTCAGTCCATATTTCAGGGCCATTCCTCAAATGCTTTAGTTTCCTTCTGTTAGGCAAGCTTTGCCTCCTAAAAGTTCTGTCACCTACAATGCTACGTGCTGGCCACTAGGACTCCATACATAGCTGTTGAGAGACGTCTAAGACCCAAACTATGATGCTTGTCCCTCTTTACTGGCTTTAGTAGATGTACACACTTGTGGTTTGTGCTGAGTGCACAGCAGATGTGCAAGTGTCTGTGTGCACACAGGTGTGGAGGCCAGAGAGCACAGCTGAATGTCTTCCTCAGTCTGTCCATGTGATTCTTAAATAGGGCTGGATACTGAACCCAGAGCTCACTAGGTTGGTGAGATGGCTGGCCAGTGATCAACAAGGACCCACCTATTTCGGTATCCAACAGGGCTGGAGTTACATATGTGTACTATCACACCTGGCACTTACATAGCTGCTGGGAATCTAAACTCAGGTCCTCTTGTTTTGTGACAGGCACTCTGTTGATGGAGTCATATCCCCAACTTCTTGTCCTTTACTTGGAAACTATAAGTAACCAATATCGCAAATTACCAAAAAATGTATGCATACCAAATACTTTTAGAAAAATTGTTTAAGCCATCATTCTGAAATAAAAGAAGTAGTTGGCAGTGTGTGTGTGTGTGTGTGTGTGTGTGTGTGTGTGTGTGTGTGGTGTGGCAAGTGCATATGGAGATTCAATGCTCATGCTTTTTGAAAGTTCTGCAGCAGATCATTGCCTATGCACTTAGTCTAATTATTGTGATACATTTTCCAGAGAAGCTACTTTTCAAAGAATTAGGTTAACAAGTTAGCAATAACTGAGAAGTTTAGATTATACCTAGAAAATTAACTTCTTTAGAATCCCACTAACAAATTATTCCTTCTAATAATAACATGCTTGCATGTAAGTACTCCCTTACTGGCTTGAGGGAAAACTTTTTCAGACATAACATTCACAGAAAGGATAAAGACAATAATTGTAATGATTTGTTTTTTAAAATCACACACTATCTCACTTAAAGAATTGTGCTTTTTTTTTTTTTTCCATAAAAATAAGATCTATACATTGGTTGTCTCCCTCAGCTTTTTTTCCTTTTAAAAATTTAAATATGTTTTAATATTCTTACATATTTATCCCAATTCCCTCTCCCTCCCTTCCTTCCTTCCTCCATCCCTCTCTCCCTCCCATGTCCCCTCACTCCCTCCCATCCCATTCTCCACACACTCCATAGGGAGGGTGAGGCCTTCCAGGAGGGACCATCAAAATCTGTCAAGTCATTTGGAATAGAGTCTAGGCCCTCCCTCCTGCCTCTAGGCTAAGGGAGTATCCCTCCATGGGGAATGTGCTCCCAAAGCCCTTTCGTGCACCATGGATACATCCTGGCTCTACTGTCAGAGGTCCCTTAGACTGTGCAGACCTTCTAACTGAGACCCATGTTCAAGGGGTCTAAGTCTGTTCAATGCTGGTTTCCCTGCTATCAGTCTGGGGGTCCATGAGCCCCCCTTTTTCAAGTCAGCTGTTTCTGTAGCCTGGTCTTGACTCCTTTTCTTATCATTCCTCCCTCTCTGCAACTGTATTCTAGGAGTTTGATTCAAGTGTTTAGCTATGGGTGTCTACTTCTGTTTCCAACATCTACTACATGAGGTTCTAGGATGACATATAAGTTAGTTATCAATCTCATTATCAGGGAAGGGCGTTTAAGGTAGCCTCTCCACTTTTGCTCAGATTGTTAGTTGGGGTCATCCTTGTAGATCTCTGGACATTTCTCTAGAGTCAGTTTTCTCTTCAACCCTATAACGGCTCACTCTAGCAATTGCATACATTACACTCAGCTGAGACTTTTATCAGTACATTTAAAAGAGAATTAGGAAAGCCTGCTACCTGCGGAACTCTCCAGGTGCAAGAGGCATTTGCTTTATTTCATATTACCACATCATTAATTTTACTTCATTAATTTATTCAATTCATCCATTATTTCAAATTAGGATTGCCAAAGCTAATTCCATACATATCATGTCCTGATCCATTTTAGTGAACACCTTATAGCAACTTTTGTAGCTAGGAAATGACTGGTTAGCTTTCACAGCTGAAGAAGAAGAAAGTGGCCCAGGCACTAACAAGTACAGCATCAGAGAAAGAAAAGTATTTTCCATTTTTTAAGTCCAGAAAAGTCTCCACTGAGTTGCTGTCAATGGTGATAGAACTTCTTACATTATTTTGTGTTTATGGTAAGTCATACTGACTTCTTAGATAAACTTTCTCTCAAGAGAATTTAAGTTGAATGACTGTCTTAATCAGGGTTCCTGTTGCAGTGACGAAACACCATGACCAAGGCAACATGAGGGAGAAAGGGTTTATTTGGCTTACACTTTTATCATGGAAGGAAGCTAAAAAAGGAAGTGAAACAGGGCAGGAACCTGAAGGCAGGCGCTGATGAAGAGGCCATGGAGGGGTGTACTCAGCTTGCTTTCTAATAGAATATAGGATTACCAGCCCAGATATAGCACCATCCATAATGGGCTGGGTCCTCCCCTACCAATCACTAAGAAAATGATTCACAGCTGGATTTTATGGAGGGATTTCTTCACTGAGGTTCCCCCTTTCAGATAGCCTGTGTCAAGCTGACATAAAACTAACCAGGACAATAATCATTACAAAAGGAAAATAAGTAATTAATAGTACAGTTATATGAAGGCATGGGAGATACTAGAAAGATCATAAACAGTGGAATTTTGAAAATTTTCTGTAAGTTGACTTGTAGCCAACTTTTGTATTCATTTGTATACAGGAAAAAAGACAACATTGAACAAAAAAATGAAAATGGCTGAAGAAAATATTAAAATTTTGTTCTGTATCTTTTAAGAAAGCCCAAACGACTCTAAATTTTGATTGCTTATTTTTGGCATGATGGAAATATTTTATACCATGATATCTCATTAATCTTCCAAGTTCAAGTAAGCCTGTGCATTTTACTGACTGGAATAAAGAACCTCTAGGTTAAAGACAGTTAGGGGGATGGAAGTGTTAATGTAGAGTATTTCCTGATAGACTTAGGCAAGAATTGTAGTTTCTAGAAAGAAGAAAACTTATTTCCCAAACCTATGTATATTTCTGAACACATATGGTAAGGAGAAAGAGAGAAGGATCACAGGCTACTCAATGACACAACAAACAGCTGAATGAATTTAAAGAGGATAGGAATAAACACCTGAGCGATGTCCATGGCTAGAAACAAACACACACACACACACACACACACACACACACACACACACGCACACGCACACGCACACGCACAGGGAACATGAACTTCGGGGCACCATGAAAAGACAAAATTATAGGTATGGAAGGAGAAGAAGAATGCTAAGCAATGGCATGGAGTAGCTTTCCCACAGGATTACAGGGAAGTAATACTCAGTGTTAACAATAACAACATCAAAAACTGCTCCACAATGTGCCTAAGGCAGTCTTCTGAGCGACAGGCTTTAAAATACAAATATTTTCAATGGGACAATTCTGACATTATTACTACACATTTACCTCTCTGATAGGATTTCATTTAGGGCCTACTGTTAAAGTTTCAGTCCTTGGCTTTCAGTCAAATGCCTACATAAATTATTTTGTCTATAGTTTACAATGAAATGGACAATTTAGAATACTTGTATCTTGAGGCAGGAGAAGCTGAAATGTAAAGCACACAGAAATCACTTTAAGAATACTTATTTTTCCTGGGTTTTGCACTCTTTTACACAGACATTTTCTTGGCACCAACAGCTTTACTTTTTATCTCTTGAAGTGATGGAGGCCAATATAGCCTTACAAAGAGCTCCCTTTCAAAGGGCAAAGTTTAACATTAATTCCTAGTAGACAAAGTCCAGGGACATCTTTGCACAAATCAAATGCATTCCAGATCTGTCATGAACTGGAAACAACACAGCAGGGCTGCGGGAAGCAAGCGATGAGAGTCTGACATTCCCACACTGCAAGCACAAAGCCTGTTCCTCCTGTCTCTCTGCAGGCAACCTTTCAACTCCCAGCTTCACTCAGAGATCTGAAGAGGGGTGTTGGCATTCAGACAACAAACTACCTGAGCAAATCTAAATGGGCTTAATGCCATCTACCTCAGACAAGCGAAGAGCTCCCTTCCTTTCTTCATGTCTGTCAACATCTGCTTTCTCAGGATTCTTAAGGTGATAAAAAAAAAAAAGGAAAAAAAAAAAAAGAAGAAGAAAGAACTCTTTTTTTTTTTGCCGTCTCCCTTCATGATTCACTCTTATGATAGAGGAATTCCATGGACTTATTATGCCCCTTATGCCCCGATGCTACAATGGGTCGGTGTGAAGTTAACACATCATTACTGCTATAATTATCCCTTGGCAGCAATGAGGAACAGCACCAGAAATCTGTGGTGGTCTCTAAATTTAACTGAACAATACACTGAATTTATAGGCAATCCATTGCCTTATATAATACACAACATTAATACCATAAGGTTAATTTTAAACTGTTTGCCTAAGGGTGCTCTTCCGTCACATAAACATATGTTTATACAATGGAATACTCTAAGAAGCATGTGCCTTTGCTTAGTTATAAAGCTAGTGGAATCTACGTTCTTTTCCTTTCAAACTTTTTCTCCTATAAGTCTTCCTCATGTTTGCTAAAAGCATTTGTTAGACAAATGTATAGTAGTGCATGATATAAAACTACATTATTAATTATCTAGGGATTCTTTTATAAAGTCCTGTCAACTGGTGGCTTAAAGAAATGTTAGATTTATTTTCTCACAATTCTGGAGGTCAGGAACTTGAACTCAAAATGTTCCCTTAAAGGGCTTTATAGGAACAGACCCTTGCCCCTATAGGTGATGGTCCCAGGTGTACCTAGGCTGATGTCCTTGCCTCCATCTTGACATGGCCATCTTCTGCCATATGGCTGAGTTGTCACAATCATAGGACAGGACCCATTCTAATACAATCTGGCTTTAACCACACTGGCAAAAAGATTACATTCTTAGATTCAGGTAGATATGGATTCTTAGGACAATGTTAAGTGAAGACACATAGCTTTCTGTTTCTTTTCTGGGAGTGGATACTGGGGGGGGGCAGTACTTTTATAAATTGTCTCAAACATCAATTTGATTGCTTGACTTTTTCCCCAGTACTGATAATATTAACCTCTATTAGAATCCTTTTGACTACAAACTTATAGAAGTGGCTAAATTCAGCACCCACAGTATACCATACAAGGATTCAGTCATACTTTCATAACATGGGGTCATTAAAAGATGGTCAAAAAGCCTATAGGTTATAAGCATAAAAAGATGGATTTTGCTAACCAACTACCTCAATTGACAAGAACTGGCTGAAGGTTGTGGCAACCTACACTTTGGTTCATTCATTTTGAGTTCTGAATGGACAAATAAACTCATAAGATGGTTATAGAAAAATGTTTTCCTATATTTGAAAAATTAACTCAATGCTTTTCAACAAAATGAGCTATCATTTTACAGAGAGAACCAATAAGAAAGAATACATTCCCACTAGCTAACTTGAGACAGAATCCACAGAGGTGTCTTGATGTTTGCCTTGTTTGGTGAGACAGTTTCCATTTGATGCATTTTAGCGGTTTACAATTCATACAATAATACAATGTCACTGCATATGTAGCACCCCTGAAAAACAACAGCAGAACATCTCCTCCTATATCATCTTCCTCAGATCACAAGCAGCCTTTGAATATCTGAGGTTAGAAAACATGGTGGAAGTGAAAACACTGAGGTTTGCACATGGATGTTGTCCAGAGTGCTTCCAAGTGCATCCATGGTAAGACTCAATAATTTAAAACAGTAAATCTTCAATAATAAATCTTTACGCCAGTATAAAGAACAAAGAAAGCATCTGTCTTTTTTTTGTTGTTGTGCACCACTGAAACTTATTTATTCACTTTACATTTACACAAGAATGCTATAACTAAATATCTGTACACTACCCCTGTTATAAATATAGATAATATTTAAAATGACTTTATATATTCTAATGTAGGAGTTTCACGCTCTAAAATGGGATTGAACACATGATAATTCCTCACCAGTTGTCTCAGTAAACAGCTCCATCTGTTTCCTTTAGTCTTAAACTATTGTATTATAAGATGTTAATACACAGCAATGAAATGAAGTTATGTTAACCCCCTTAATTTTTCTGTCTATTTATTAATGGCATGCAACCAAAATAATTACTAACACACGGCCCCTTTCTCTGTCATTAAGATTAATACTAATGAAAAAACAATAGCACAGTATACTAACATTTTCAAGTTGTATCAGTCTGTTAAATCAGCACTAGAAGTTTCTGGGCTCCTTCCTATGTCTTTCCTGGCTGGATGGTTGTAGCCAATACAGGGTATCATCATTATTTGACTTACAACAACATGAAAAACAAAACAAAACAAAACAAAAACAATAACAGGTCAAAAACTGAAAATGAACACCATGATATGAATTAAACACAGTTTCTTTTTAAAGCTTAGTAATAATGCTAAACAATGTCAGCAGAAAAATATATATTAGTGGTAAGGAGATCCAGTATGCTATAGTGGTCACAATTTCAAAATAATAGACTGTTGGAGATTATTGTGAACATATTTTGGGGTGGGGAGACTGCCAGATTGGGGTATTTTTCTAAAATTCAAGATTGTCTTTTTTTTTTGTAATTTTTTTTTATCCTAATATTCTGAAGCCATTTCTCTAGGCTAACTTTGAGTTATTTTGTTTTCATATCATGAAGATGAGCCTATAATAATTTTGTCCACATGACTACAAATTTTTAGATATCTTCAAAATAAAAATGAGGTCTACCTATTATGCAAACATTCCTTCTCTTTGAGTTTAGGACTATGAAATGCAAGGCAAAAGGAAAAATGGTGTCAAAAAAGTTGTCAATAATAAATGTTTCTCTCCCCATTGCAATTTTTCCAATGAACACAGCATAGTAAGCCCACAGAGACAGTTCCACTCTATTACAGGTGGCGAGCTAGTGGCTGGGCTAGTTCAGCTCTGGCAGCCAGTTCAGGAGAGGACCACAAGGGTGACAGTGCCTTTTGTCCGCTTAAGGAAGGCAACTGCTTCTTCATGGGTTACTCCTTCTAGACTCTGCCCATTGACAGCAATGATCTGATCGCCTCTTTTTAGACGCCCGTCTTCCGCGGCTGCTCCCTGCAATTATAAAGCAGGCTTGTTTACTTGTGAAAGAATTCAGCCTCACACAAAGAGAAAGAGCTGAACAAGAATGCAAATTGCTCTGCATGTACACACACATTGCTCCCGGCGCCCCATACCATTAGGCATGATGAACACACACAAAAGAGGCCTTTCTCCAAAATGGTTTTAACACTGAGATCCCAATCTGGGAGTGAATTTAGCAGTCAACAGAGAAGCTGGATGCTTTTTTGGCTGTTTAGCACAGCAGTTGGTAGCAACTAAAATTAATACAGAATATTTTGGCATTTGCCTAGCAGGAGCGATTTCATAGAAATGAGGGTTTTCTATCCATAAAGAAGACTTAAGAAAGACAAAAGGTCAGTGAACAACAAAAGCAGCTTCATCAAACAAAGCTAAAGACTCCAGAATCCATAGAATTCCAGAAAGAGAAAGCTCACATGGGGGCCGACCTGAACAGGGTAAGGCAAAGTGATGATTTCAAAGCCATTCCAGGGCTGAGGAGACATTGCTTGTGCAGTACTTGTCCAAGACGGATGAGGCCCCAAATTCCATCCTCAGAACATACCCCAGACACAAGCCCCCAACCACTGCTACTGGTAATTTTTCCAAAGCTTTGGAAAGAGTGCTCAAGCTCCCTCAGTTCTTACTGTTAGGGTAGAGACATTCTCCTATTTCTACAGGTCCTAAATAATTATGATAAACACAGACATCCTATTTAAAAAAGAACTCCATCTTAAGGCATGCGTATAGAAGATAATTATGCAATTAAATATAAGATTAAAAATATGGAAAAGTTAATGAGGAGTGTATAATGATGAAATTCTTAAAATATGTTCTAACTAGCATGCCTTAAATAAATCATCCCTAGGCCGAGGAAAAGGATTGTATGGTGCTTCTACTCACTGGCAAATGCTGGCTGTATTTTTGGATATACCAATAACTTTTTAAAAATCTCACAAATTAAGCCTACAGCTAGCTTGTCACAAGAACAACACTTTAAATTGGCTTAAAATAGTAGTATTTTTCTAAAATAATAGAATGAAACTTCCATAACTAAAGGACCAAAACACTTAAAGAGCCCGGATGAGATCTTTACAGGCCTGACATTCATTTTGTTTGTTTACACTGTAAAATGTGAGATCCTGCTTTTCTTCTGCAGGAAACACTGTTCAGTTTTGTAGTCTTTGAAAATGGGTCTTAACAACACAATATCAACCATTATGTGTTTCCATTATTTTAATGACTTCATCAAAATTATAGTCCCTTTATTTTTATTCTAAACAGTCTTAAGATAGTTTAGTAGATGACTACAACTATATACAGAGCTTTCTTTTCAAAAGTAATTGAATCCCTTGATTGCAAATCATGCTTTATCGTTGATGACAGGTCTGTTTAGCACTCCTTGAATTTAAAATACGTTTTTCTTTTCAATTAAACTTATAAACACCCTCATTATAATGCAGTATGCATTTTCTATATTTTTGTGTGCCTACTTTATGTCTTACAACTACAAAAGAACACAAAGAAAAATATGCCAGTCCTTGGCAGTCGATATATGATGAAAGTCCATTTTCAAGAGATCATCATATAAAACTTGCTTTCAAATGAAAAGGATAGGCTTAATTATTTTATGTATAATGTTGAGATTCCATGGAGTTTCAACTTGAGCTTATTTTTCTCTAAACATAACAAGCCTCAAATTGAAAAAAAAATATTTAATGACCCATTCCTGAAGGGAATTAGAAAGAAAATATCAATGTTAACCATTTGGCATCACCTCAGGCCATAAACTAATAAGCCAGCTGCTGACCAGTATTAATTAATGTTTAGCAGGGAACAGAATGGTTAAATTTGAAAGCTTACCTTTGCAAATACTGTTTTCACATAAATTGGTAAGTCTCCATGAGGGCTGCCATATCCTCCTACAATGCTGAAGCCTAAGCCATCTGGTCCTCGGTCTAATGTTATAGTCTTACACTGTGGAGGTCTACAGAAAAGGGAAGGAGAAATGAGGAGGTTCATGACTAACACACACACACACACACACACACACACACACCATTACTCTCTGTGCCTTGTGAATTACCTGACCCAAACTACAGCTAGCATGCTTCTTCTGTAATTGATGTTATTGCATGTTCTCATGGCACAGAAATTCTCCTTCTGTTTCAGTTTATTGGGAGAGGAGAGGGTGAATGTTTATAGGACCATAATAGAGAGTTAGAAACACTCATCTCAACTTCAGAGAAGAAAATCAATTGTGAGCAATGTAAGGGCAGCAGCAAATAGTTTGAAAATTCAAATGTGGCTCTCTTTACCCTTCTTTTCTAGCGCTTTTATATTTAGTGTTGTTTTCCAACACATTAAACATTTTCAATAAAAAGTACAATCAATAAGAGTAAGATGTCCTCTCTCTCTCTCTCTCAAAAAAAAAAAAAAAAAAAAAAAAAAAACCAAAAATTCAGGAAGTGTAGTAGGGTGAACAGCAGTCTGTAATCTATCCATCTCTGACCAGATAACATACTCATCTCTGACTAGGTAACTGTCTGTAATCTACCCATCTCTCACTAGGTAACTGTCATCTATTCATCTTATATAAGGTAGTTGTCTGTAATCTACCCATCTTTGACTAGCTGACAATTAAAGCATTGGCACCTTCTACTTCTCCCATTGTGTTACCTCTGCATAAGTGCTAGAACATGGGAAAGAGACTGCATGTGTCTGGAGCACTTGATTTGAAAATAACAAATGATAAACCACTGATAATGTATGTGCTTACCCTAAGTCATCTGGAAATATACTGCTTGATGTTAGCCCAGTGAAAGCAAGACATGGGTTGGCAAGCTCTTGCTGATGACCTGTGACCACACTCACATCTCCCCCAGCAACCACCTGTGTGTGGGCAAAGTGAAAAGAGAAGAACATATGTTCATACAGCTTGAGAGACTCCAAAAGACTTTTCTCCAAAAAACAAATGTGGCTTAAAATGAGTATTTTACTGCCTACTTAATCAAAGAAAAGATTAAAATATTATTAAATAGAAAGGAATTTCACAATGCCCAGACGCCTCCTAACTGCCCAGATAGTAAAAATTTCCTAAATTAAATTCTGTAATTTCCTTTGATGTTTATAAATCATGACCTCATGTGCAATTATTTTTTCAAAGATCTTTAGAAGACATGCCACTCACAGTGCACTCAAAATTCTAACAATTAATCATTGGTTGCTAAGGCCCCTGTATTTTTCCCTTTGACATAAAATGTAAAATAATTGAAGGCACTGGGATGAAATGTTACAGAACATGTTTCATAATGCTTTCTTGGAGCTCTCATTTTAATCACTGACATTCAAGGGACATATTAAATAAAATAGTAGCAGGAGACTGAATCATTTTTATTTAACACCACAGTTCCTGTGTCCTCAGGCTACCTATATTCTGAACAGTGCTGGGGATAAAAGCCTTACCTGCATTTCAATGGAGCCAGAAGCATTTTTCATCAAGTTAACTGCTTGTGTATGAGTCATCCCTTCAGTGGATGTGCCACAGATGGTAACAATCCTATCCCCAACCTGCAAGACAAATAACCTCCATGCAGAGCAGGGCTGACAGCCTAGTACAGCCTTGCTTCTCTATCACTCACAGCACCCCTAAGTTGCCACCCACCAGTGAAATACAACCAAGGAGACCACTAACTCAAGCCTAAGAATCAACTATAAAAAGAGATGCGGTGTAGATGAGTTTGATAGTTCTAGGGGAGGGAGAGTGATGAGAAGAAGAAAGTCACTTTTCCCTGGACCTTCTTTCTCCTGGGTAAGGTATTACTTTTTATTAAAACCATAAAGAATCAGTGTCATTTGGAAGCCAGATTTCCTCTGGACACCATCACTGTGAGGGCGAGATGAGACTGTAAGTCAGACTAAGGGCAGCAGAGCCAACCTGGCACACTGCCCACTTCAGTTAATAAGATTTGGTTGGAAGACAGAATGCTTATTTGGCTAGTTCACAGGCAGAGCTGAGCAGTTTCAAGAGAGTCCTATGGCCCAGTTTAAAGTGTTCACTTGCTGTGTTATAGGACATTCATCGACTCTATGGCACTATGGTATAATTAGTTTCTGAGTGCCCATCATAAATTTAGAAGTGCTGACCCACTCACTCCCAAACTTGAGGTTATTTAACTAAGATAAGATTCTTCTGGAGACCTTGTTTACAGCTTGAGCATAGGAGATTTTCCTTTAGAGACCAGGCTGCTGAAGGAGGGTCTGCTGGGTCAGGAGAGACTCCAGCACTGCTCCACACTAAGGCCATCCTACAACCTTGAATGGAATTTGTATTACCTACAGTATTTTAAATCAGATTTGCATTAAACTTTTAATAAAATGAAATAAACAGTATTTTCAATTCAGTATGGTCAAGACAGCATTTAAATGAAGAAGACATATCAAGGAAGTTTCCCTCTATACTTGTGCTCTGAACACATGTTGCTTTCTTTTTAATGTTTTGCATAGTTGTAATTGCCTGACAATACCTGACAACATCATGTTCTTTTTTTTTTTTTTTTAAATCTTCCACTTACAGTAAGCTCTACCAAAGCTCTGCTAACAATATGAAAACAGATTTAAACCCTAGCCATAGGTGGCTGTATTAAGAAGCAGGAAATGCCTGCTAGATTGGCAAGGCCATAATGGTGAGTAAGAAACATACTCTGAGTTTCTGGGTTTGCGCCGCAACACCGTTTGGATGCATCATTGCAATAAATATAGGAACATCACCAAGTGGGCTGCCCACTCCTCCAGCAATGCTGATTCCCAGTGAGTCTGCAGGCCCCTGCCATGGAACAGATAGAGTTTGGTCAATGCAGTATTTTAAACAGATTTTTTGTTTGTTCTCTGATATACAATATTCTATTGTCACTTAGGATCTTCTAGGTATGAGTGTGGAAAATACTTCATTTGACACAAGAGGTTTAGGAATGTTTCTGTTTGGGAAGTGAAACAATCAACACATACTAAATCAAGATGAGACTGATAAAAGGTAGGAAAACTCAGGAAGTAAGAAGACTATAGTGTGCAGGTCCTGATGTTGAACACTGGCCTAACACTTTCTAGTGCAAGGCCTGGAACTCATGTACTGTGCCCAGACGTCTGGGTTGTGCACAGGCCTTCAGTGAACATGAAGCATACTATGGCAACACCCAGCATTGAGACTGCAATAAGTTGCAGCAAATCATGCCCTTATGTTCTCTCTCATGGCTATTAGGCCATATATCCTATATAAAGGCTTTTTCATTAGCACAAGAAGTGAGAAGCAAGGAATTATTTTGTGTAGGGGCAGAATGATACCACTTTTGGCAGCATAGAAAATATAAATAAGGACTTTTAAGTATGTCTAAGAAATCTGGCAATGATTGAATTTAATTGTATTATCTCCACTGCTTACAATGTACTCATACATTTTTCAGATGTGCACTGTAAAACATTCAACAAGAAAATACAAATTGCCTTTGAAGACAGTACATTACCTTTTTTATTTCGACTGTTCTTAATCCCTGAATTTCAGATGCTACTGTAAAGGCAGAAGTAGACAAAAATACGATTGTTAAAACATTTTTTGGCTTATTAACATTTTATCTAGTGCATGGAGCTGTATGGCACTGCATGGGCTATCCTTTTTCAAAAGGGTACACTTGGTTATGGGCAGTACATATGATTGAATCAGTTCATATGGAACTCTATATCCCCAGGTGGAAAAGTGTGCATGCTATCCCATCTTCCTTCCCCTTATTTAGCTTTGATTATGTAATTGTACTATCTACTCTGACTGAATCAAGTGCAGACTATGATTTGGATAGAAAGTTGCTCACACAGCAAAAAGGAATAGTTATGGATGAGTTAAAAAAGTCTATGCACTGTCTAAATTTCTAGAATATTAGTCACATTGCAAATAGAGACTGCCATATGGCGAATTTCTTCAATTTGAAAAACTCTCAACCAATGCATCAAGCCAAAAATCCTCTGCGCCATGGTTTTATGTAATTAAAACACAGGAGGATTATGTCAATTTTGTTCAAAATTTTTGTAATCTTAACGATAAAAAAATAAGGCTTTGCTTAGTGGTATTTTCTGATTTACTTGAGTTACATTCAACACAGAAAAGGAATAAAATCAAATATCCTACTCTGCTTGGTAGGAAAAAAAAATTACAGAATCTTGATAATAATGCATCTAACACTTGTAAAGCAAACATAAGTGGGGGGAAAAATTGCCACAGGGCATGCCTTCATTTGCTCAAGATTTTGGCTAGTACATGTTTTATATCTGCATTAGGATATGAGATGGCTGGGGGCAGAAATGGGTTCAGTGTTAAACAATCAAAAAAAAAAAAAAAAACAGTGTCAGCAGCCAAAATTCAGAGCAGTAAGCTTCATGCATAAAATGTTAAGCCAGTCTTACGTGCATTCTTCTTTGAGTTACTATCCAGTGATTCAGATGCATTTATTCCAGAAAGCGGGAGAGTGAAGGATGACAGGCTACTGTCACTCACCTAAAATATACAGCAAATTATTACTGACGGTTTTGGGAAATTGTAATTCTCCTGAGTACAAAAATGTTTCACAATTCCATTTGTTTATCTCATCTAATGAGAAACACTGTTAAACAACAGTGGAATTTGGTAATTTTAAGAGCAACTTAAGCATAGTTATTGGTGTCTTTCTGTAGAAGGAATAGTGATACTAATAATTGAAAATGAAAGGACAGTTGAAGTTGATTTTAACCTATGTAAAATTTTAGCAGTCTTTCATAATCTCTTTCAATACTTAACTCTCTTTGAATTTAAACAGCTACACAATAACCAGAGCTTAAAACTATGTAACAAGGGCCAGTGTGCTGGAACCTAATAGCAGTAATTAAGGAAGCTGGAAAATGCTCTTCATGAACAGACACATGAAAATGAGATTCTGTCATCAGAAGATAATACTGCAAAGAAAAGCTTGCCAAGAATCAAATCATTCATTTACTATATTTTTTGTGTGTACATATTTATGTATGTTTGTGTTGGGGAACCTATATGTGCATATAAATAAATACATATGAGAAGAGGCCCCAGGTCTGCCTTAGGTGTCATTCTTCAAGAGACATCATCTTGCTTTCTGAGCTAGGGTTTCTCAATGGGACCAGGAGCTTGCCAGTGTGGTTAAGCTGGTCAGTGAACAAGCTGCATTTACCAACCTAGAACTGGGTTTGAAAGGACCACAAAAATTGGCTCTTTTATTTGGGTTCTGTGGATTTAACTTAAGTCCTCATGCTAACCCAGCAGACCAAGTTATTTTCATAACACAGTTCTATAAAAGACATGGTTTACAATCACTTACCTGGAATTTTCCAGGTGAATACTGATTGATGTTTGATAGTATCTTCAAAAGTATGTCACCTTGACTGGATCTGTCTACACTGATTAGGCGGCTAACTTTGAGATTCTGGAAACAAAGTCCCTCTGAATTGCTAAGAGCCTTCAAGGTCCGATGGCCTTACTGACCATGTTTCTCTTACTCATCTCTGTCAAACTCTACACTCAGTTCCCTGATACTAGAGGCTGGACCTGTGTCTGTAAGCCTGGGTAGACACTGGAGACACCTTTGAGTTCCTCTTTACACGTGCCCTAGTTTTATTCATAAATCCCACATCTACCCACCTACCTGGCTGCTTTGAGAAGGCCTCCTCTCTGAGTGGAATGGACCAGCTTTGATTCTTCCAACTTCTAGGGTTACTGTGCCTAGGGAACACTAAGGGAAACAGTTTATAAAAATGTTAAAACAAAATTCTATAATCATCTTTGGAAAAATATGGTCTAAAACTAAAGGCATCTTCCATTTGTGATGTCCTTAGACAGAGCTACCCAATTCTTTGTGAAAACAGTATTTAAACATTTAAACTCAAAAAAAATAACAGCATGGCAGCTGTAAGTGTCCATCTCAATGTTCCACAATGTACATGGAGATCATTCCTACCAAGACAAACACAAATTGAGAATTAAGTAATTTCTCATGAATACCATGGCCATAAGAAGGGCAAATGAACCAGGGAATCTCAGGGATTAAAATGCAAACCAAAGTTTCAAATGACTACCTATACAACTTACATTTCCCTTAATAGAGAATGTACTCAAATAATTGAGTCAAATTTCCTTGATGCATGGTAGTTGAGCAGACCTACTCTATAACACGTAGAAAAATGTAATGCTAAGAGCTGATACTAGGCAGGAAATACAGCATAGTCTTATGAAAATGGAAGTGGTACAAGGAGTTGTGTAAAATGTAGGGCTTTTAGAGCCAATTTTTGTAATATTGCAAAAACACTTCAATAATATTTATTCACATACATTATTTCTACATTTAAGATTATTTCTTTTAAGATAAAGAATTAGACAAAACAGCAACAAGCTAGAGCAAGCCAAACATACAATATAAATGTTTATGGCTCTCATTGTACATTGCCTGACTGTTTTTAAAATGGCTAGCTGGACTGACTTTAATCTCATTTATGCAATCTCAACGTGACCTCCTCCTCTCTCTTTCTGTAAGACTTGTCAGTCTTAAGGAACTAACAAACATTCCTAATTTATCTCCAAAAGGAAGCATTCTTCCCTAAGGAATTCTGGCTTGTGGCTATAACTCCAGCACTCAAGAGGCTAGGCAGGTAGGTCACCATGAGTTCCAGGACACCTTAAGCTACATAGTGAGTTCTAGAATAGCCCAGGCTACACAGTAAGATCCTGCCTCAAACACCAGACCCTTGTGTCCATAAAAAGAAACAATTCTGATCACTTTGTTTTGATGACTTTAATGAACAACATGTTTAATGTGTGCTCCATTAATTAATGTAATGCTATTAATTAATGTAGTTCTATTAATTAATGTAGTGCCAGTTCCCATCCAAATCACAGAAGTTAAGGTGGAGCTTCACCTAGAAAAGGCCTCTGGGAGCCCAGCCTGAGAGGCTCCCATGACAGCACATGCCCAGCCGCCCTAACAGCTGTGGAACTGACACACACAGGCTCATATTCACTTAGACCCAGATGTGGGGAATAAAACAATGGCAATGTTTTCAAGTCCATACTGAATTAAACTTAAGGAGAAAAATACATCAGGCAAAGGAAAATGCAGTAAACAACACGTCATTTAAAATACAATCTCCTCTATAAACTGGACCTTTTCATGAGAGGGAAAAACCTACCTCCCACAAATTGTTTTCTAATGACTATTCTGAACCACACAGCTTGTTTTCAGAATGACTCTACCTTTCAACAGAGAACCATTCCCCATGAAGAGAGCTTTCTTCTGAGGAAACCTGTTTCACAGTGATTGATGCAGTAAAGCTCTAAGTGCCCTTGGGGGTGGAAGCTTTGTCACTGTCACAGTAATTCCTAGTGTTGATGCAGTGGGTGACTCTGTACTAATCTCCCTTCAGAGCATGAGGATGGCACACCCAAGGACACTTTGACTTGACTTTAAAACAGAGCAACAGTGTTGAGTCAGATGGGAACTGGGCTATGTATTCCCTTGTGTGAAACTGAGTGAGATTCTGCAGCTTGGTGTCCCAAGACTAAATACCAATTCTGCTGTGCCTAGAAAGGTTCAGGAAGAATCTGAAAAGAAAAGCCAGAAAACATGACCTCCTGCAACACTGTGGGGGCCCTGGTGGTCTCCTAATACCTCTGATGAGAGACTTTACTTAAACCAAGTTAAAAGAATACACCCAGAAGTAAACATGGACAAACAGATGTTAAAACATTTGTCATCTGAATATGTATTCTATTTTTTTAATATGTACTTTAAAAATTTACTATTATTTCAAGTATCTGTGTCAAGAATTCTAACAAAGTTACTAGGTAAATACACAACAACATAATAAATGATCACAAATTTACTGATTTATCTGAGATGACTAGTAACACAGACAATTACTATACAAAAGTATGTTTATTGATTGATCTATACCTTTAGAAGGGCAGCAACTGCTTCCTGGGTGGCATTCCGGACATCTTCTCCATTCACCATTAATATCTGGTCCCCCTGCATCAGTCTTCCATCAGCATCTGCAATGCCTCCCTTGACAATATCTGACACAAATACCCCAGTGTCATTTCTGCAAGCAACAGTAGATTTGATCATTAAGACCGGTTCTCAGCAGCAATGCAATGCTCATTTAATCACAAGTAGTTATTCTAAGTGAAAATTATGTCTATCTCTAAGACTGTTACAGTTTTGTGCAATGCTGGGATAGCTTTGCCGGAATATGGAAATAACAGGGAATTATATCTTAAACGGGTATTTCATAGATTGAAAGTGTCTCTCGGGGCATATCTAGTCTTTATCAGTCATGTACTCTGAATAAGTGAATATAATTCTTATTTTATGGGTCACACACCTAGAAGACAGTCAAAACAACATTGAGGAATCAGTGGCTGGGTACTAAGCACATGCTTTTTCCACACCACACTAAAGTTTCCTATGAACACTGTCCTGTAGACATGTGAACATTTTGAGTTATCATCAACGTCATTAACATTACTGACAATAAACAAGAAACTGAAACTGTTACAGTTTAACCACATTACTATGATGTCTTTAGGTCATGACATATAATAGATTTAACTTTTAGATATAAATAGATTTATACAATACAAAACAAACATTAATCTAATTGATTCACAAAACTGAAAACAAACTCTAGGATTTTCCATTAAGATGGAAATAGGATTGTACAGTGAAAACTGAATTGTAAAAGAAGACTTCAAACATACCATCTGACCATAAAATCATTCTATTCTAACAGTAGATTTTCTCATTTTCAAATTAGATGTTAGGACTAAGTGGTCTAGTTAGGTTTTATTACTAGAACTCTGCGTAGTGTTCTGCTTACCTAATAGGCCACAGCAGCCTTATATCTGAAATTATTGTGCAAGAATGAATTTACGGGTGTTGTATCTCCAAAAACAACCCACTTTCCCCAGACTTATTCCCATTGAGATTCAAGTAGCACCATGCATTTTCTTTATGCATTAAAAAAGAAGTTAGGTCTTTGATTTTCTCTGCAAAAACAATCTGTTACATGTGTTCTTTAATTCTAATACAGACGTGTAGCTGCAGACTAGAAAAGCACAATTCATAGGTGGTGCCTCACAGGAAGACTGCTCTGATATGATGGTTTGTGTGGAATAAGGACAGCTGGTGGTAACACAGGGCTACTGCAGCCTACACAGAAGCTAATTCTGAGTTCTGACTCATCTGCTTAACTATTCCATAGATTCTCATCCTGATGGTCTTCTAATGCACAAGGAAGAAATGTTTACGAAACTCACTAGTGGTTAATATTACTTATATAAACATTGGTTAATATAAATTATACATCAATATTCTTTAAAAAGTATATATGTATTTCAATAATAAGGAACTGAATTTAAGTGTACTCACCAATCTTCTCAGATGCCCTGATTTATGCTTCAGTTCTCTGCTGGTGGCACATGCCTTTCATAATGACTCTTGTCCCTAGACTACATTACCCTCTGTCTCCTTTAACAGATCAGCTATCCTCTTTTCTTGAACCTTTTGCCCATCCTCTCTCTTAATTAGGGAACTCCATTGGTCCCGTTCATATTTCTTTTTTCTTGCACTCCCAGTGTGCCTCTGTGACTCTGGATAAATTCATTTGCTATAAGAATTAGAGTTTCATTCATCAGATAATTATTTTTTAAAAAGGTTTTAATTTTATATTTGTATTATTATTTTTAGTATGTGTGTATGCTACTTGTGTTTGAATACCAGAGGAGGTGAGAAGAGGGTATCATATCACCTGGAGTTGTAGTTATAGACATCTGTTAGCCTCCCAGTATGGGTGCTGGGAAATGAACCCAGCAAATGGGTCACCTTTAGTGTTCCCTAGGCCCAGTGACCCTGGAGGAAGAATTTTCTGAGGTGAATAACTCTTTCTTATTTTACTTCTCTCAGGATGTAATGTACACAGTAGATATTTCATACCAAATGACCTTTTACTGAAGACTATATAACCCTCCAGCACAATGACTTACAATGTCTACAGTGACAGAACATAAGCCATTGATATATTCGTTTAAGGATATGATCAGTTTCAAAAGGGCCCCAGGTTTGTTCCCTCCAACACACCTCTTGCCAACAATACTCAAGCCAAGGCCTTTGCCAGGCCTCTTTTGTAGCTCAATGGTGAAGGTATCACACACATCCTCTTCTTTGTATGGGGCCTCATCTCGATAGAGCGTCAGCCTTACTCTTTGTGGTGTCTGCCTCAGAACATTGATTGCTTCATCATGCGTGGCCTTTCTCAAGTCAATACCATTCACCTGTACAAAGCAGGACACTGATGGTGAGGAGCTAGGTGAGGTGAGTGAAGGAAGGGAGCAAAGAGGAAGAGGGGAGAGAAAGAAGAGGAGGGGAGAGAAAAAAGGAAGGAAAACACACATAACCTTTGCCTTTTACTCTTGGTTAAAAATAAATATTTGTACCTCTAAAATCTGGTCTCCAGCCCACAATCTTCCATCTTTGCATGCTGCCCCCTCTTCATAAACTTCATGGATAATAATAGCACCCTAGAGGCCAAAACATAGCATACCCATGTGTTATGCACTCTCTGTAGTAATGCTGAGAATACAGGAATCCAAGGACACTGTACTTTGTATATAGCCAAATGGGCATGTACTTTATGGATCCATATGTAAGCCATCTATCATACTGTAAGGAAACATCTAATGACATAATTTTTGTTAAAAGGCTGAAAGAAGCACATATTCTTTTGTAATGATAAATTTCATGATAAAACTCATAAAATTTATAAAGCATATGCAAATATAATGAGATATAGCACCATTATGATCTACAAATGGAAAACTTTTAAAGTATTTTGACATGTAAAAATTACGTATAAACTATTTCAGATTCTTCTCAATATGGAGCTGACATAACCTGGGCATAACTAAAAAGCAAGTTCAACAATGGCAAGGACCAGTGAAGTAATACAAACACTCTAAAATTTTATATGTAACACCATCTACTTATGTCAGTCTTGGCTTAGGCAAAGTCACAATCCTAGTGTCTATTACCAATGATACTATTTGTTTTCTCCACCTGTACATCACATTTAACAATAGAGACAGGAAACCCCGCCTCCTGGTCTCATGGACCACCTGAGTGCCTCTGTAATGGGTAGGGTACTTACAAGCAGTGTGTCTGACCCGCCAACAATACTCAGGCCCAGTCCTGTTTGCCCTTTGGAAATCTCAATGGTTGTTTCACAGCCAGGGATGATGGGGCAAGTGGCAGGGTCAGAAGCAAAGACTGCTGGGGTCGACGACCTGCTTGTACCTAAAAAGTGAGTTTAGAATGGATGAGCCACACATACAAACTACTCAGAGAGAATACATAACAAATTCAGCACATAAGTTACTGATGAAGACAGAGAAAGGGAAGACATTAGGGAAAAGCAACTTCAAGTCTGTCTTGAATATTTTAGCCATTTTATATTTAAAACATCAAAGTAGTATGACTAACTCGTTATCATCAAACTGGGGACTAGGTATAAAATTACTTGTATTTTATAATGCTATTTTGTAATTTTTAAGTTGCTGGAGCTAAACAGGACAGACTATGAAAGAAAGCAAACTGAGAGTCAGGTTGAGACTCTCTTTAGAATTTAGAACCCTACACTTCACCAGACCCAAATGTGCTTTATGTGCAAGAGTTGGGCTGGCCTGCACAGACTGGCAAGCACACTCAGATGAGCAAAGCTCACATTAATTGTGGTCATGGTGCTGCACCACGGTCTGACGGTGTTTCTTTTCCTTTTCTTGGTATCATGAAACATCTCTTCTTATATAATCAGTTCTGAGCATACTTGCACATATATAAACACATGCAAAAATATTCACTTTATCCATTTCATCTTTCTTCCTGAGTCTCACGTGGTTGGTATTTTTATGCTTTCAACATTAAATCCTGCTACATACCTTTCTGAATTAGACAGATAAGAACATAGTGTGAAAAAAATAAAGGGAAAAATCTCATACCTTTTCTGAGTGGCACAAGATACACTTTTAATCACCCAGGGAAGAGTGGGGTTAGCAGAGCCACTCTTTTTGAGTAGTGTGTAATGCAGACAAGATGTTCTCTTTCCAGGAAATCAGAAACAGACTATGCTCTTCCTCCAGAATTGGTACAAACAGGTGTATTATATTTTAATTTATGCTAAGTTTTCATTGAATGTTTCATATTTTATATGCAGTTCTATTTAGGATGCAATATTAAATGAGAAAATCTTCATTGAATAAATTTCCCAGTCCTTCTAACACACGATTACTGTTATCAGAGATATCTTACTTTAAGACTTTTTAATAGGTGTATTACAAATGCTTCCAGTCCTTTTTTCATTAACAAGCTGTCACATGAATGGAATATATCAGTTTATATTATAGGTCAAAAACATTTCTCCCTTGCCTATCTACCACAGAAAAGGTAATGTTCAAATCATTTCTAAATGATTCTTTAGAGAGTTTAGAGTTATTTATTATTTTATTATCCATGAGCATTCCTTTTAAAAAAGCAAGTCAAATTTTGTTTTGTTTTGAGACAGGCTTTCTCTGTGCAGTTCTGACTGTCCAGGAACTTAGTCTGTATACTAGGCTGAACTTGAGAGACCCACCTACTTCTGCCTTCTGAGTGCTGGGACTGAATGAAGGCTCTGTATACTAAGTTGTGATTTAGTGCTACAAGAAGTCTCATCAGTAACTCATCTGACAAGAGCTCTATTTCCCTGAGCTCCCAACTTGGATCTATCCCATACACAGCAATGGCCAGGACTTTAAGCTTTAGTGTAATAGCAGCAAGTACTGATCCTAGTTATGAATCAGGATCATTTTGTATCCACTTCATGTATCTGGAAACTGAAGATAACACTCCTTTCCCATTCTACCAGAAGTTACAAAATGACATGTCTGATTCTGTATGTGAATATCTGTAATTTCATGTACCCTTAGCAAAAACTTGTGTTCAAAGAAGACAGGAAAGCAGGCACCACAGTGGCTTCCTATGGTATCACAGTTGTGTAACCTATACACACAGGTCCACTGCCCAGGGACCCCTTTCTTCAGTTAGTCCCTCTTTAAACCTGTCAGTCACTGAAGATGCTTTGACATTAATGCCCTTCAAACTTCCCTGTGGGCAGGCCTGTTTTAAAGGAAGACCCTCTATGAGGTTGCCCTGTGTGCAGGACTCTCAAGAGTCAGTCCTTACTTGGGATGGAGTCTGGGTCTAGAGCTGGGACTGCAGGAGACTGGGAACTGTCTTTCCTTTCTTCACTGGCTGCAGAAGCTGCTGAAGGAACAGCCTGGCAAGCTGGATTCTCAGCTCGAACAGTCAGTTTTACAGTTGCTTTTGGTGTCTTCAGAAGACTGATAAACTGGCCAGATATTCATGTGAAAGAGAACAAAATTCAAAGACAAATGAGTAAACATATACAATTAAGTCACCAGAGTTACTGGAATCTCTTCTGTGTATTTGTGTGTGTATGCATGTGTACATGTCTGTGTGTGCATAAGTACATATGTGTGGGCATGTCGAAGTCGTAGGGTTTATCACTTGTGTGAGGATACTGGGCTGGATGTTCAATGAGCCACAGAGACTCTCTGGTTTCTGCTTCTTCTTCAGAGGATTATAAAAGCTGATATATCACTATGCTAGCTTTATATTTCTCTTTCTCCTACTCCTTCCCTTCCTCCTTCTTCCAATATGGGTTCTGAGTATCCAATTCAGGTTCCTTATGTGTAGATTTATTCATTTATTTATTACTTGGTATGTGTGTGTATGCATGTATATGTAT
The DNA here is from genome assembly GCF_943737965.1 of Phodopus roborovskii. Classification (NCBI taxonomy): domain Eukaryota; kingdom Metazoa; phylum Chordata; class Mammalia; order Rodentia; family Cricetidae; genus Phodopus; species Phodopus roborovskii. The sequence continues at coordinate 15,426,869 of NW_026126447.1, forward strand.
ATGCAGGTGCCTGTGGAGTCCACAAGAGGGTGTCAGATCTTTTGGAGTGGAGTTGAAGGCAGCTGGAAGCTACCTGATATAGGTGCTAGGAACATAACTTAGTTCTGAGGGAAGCATTCTTTACCACTGAACCCTGGCTCCAGCCCCAAAGATTCAGATCCTAAGACACAACATTGGCTGAACTAGCTCCCAAGACCCAGTGTTGCTGTGCTCTAACTCATCTGTTATCAAGAAAAAAGAGACAAATGATTTCCTGTGGTTCCCGGAGAGGCCAAAAAGAAATCCCCCTCTAGTCCTTTAACTGTCCAATGAGATTACACATATGGTTACTTTCTACTCTCCTTCTAGAATAGCTTTGCCAAGATTCTTCTTTATGTTAGTATTTTGGGGGAGTGGCTTTCAGCTTGTTACATATCTAATCAAGCTTCTCCATTTCCCTAGATCCCTACAATGTTTATTACAAAGAAAGCATTTTGCCTACTCTCTGGTTCTACATGGGATCTGAAGCAGCTTCCACCCACCAGTTTTGACAAACACACTGATAAGCACATGCTAAAGGCAGGGCAGCAAACTAAGCAAAAGTAAAGTCAAGACAAGTGCAAATCAAAATCAGATTTATAGGTTAATGGACTGAAGTAAAGCTTTAGTATTAAAACTGAAAGATTTTAAGCTTCTTGGTGGCCAAAATAGAAAGGGATTCTACCCTAGAAGGGGTTAAGTGGAAGAATATCACATCCACAGGAAAACAACGCTTTTTTTCTGGCACTTATATACAAATAGCATCACTCAGACTTCAGTTATAAAGAGCTGCTAAACACCAACAAATATCAAGCATGTAATGGCTACATCTTCAAATCCATTTAATAACAATATATATGACAGCTACCTAAGGCTAAATATTCATAAGGAAAATATGCCCTTATTCTCAACATGAAGTAATCTACTGTTCAATGGTCTCAGATTTCTCAAAAGAAAGGAGACAACACTTACCAAAACTAACAGTGAATACATCAGGCAGAATCACAACATCATCTCAATTAGATAATAGAAAACAATTGGGAGGCCTGAGAACCCTCTTTTGGAAATAATCCATTTCACGTATCTACCCAGGCTTAATACTTATCCCCCCACTTTAGCCAGGCCAAAGGATGGGTTGGCAGTGCCACTGCCTTTATTGCAAAAATACCTTCTCAACAGGACACCCAACAACAACTTCATCATCTACAGCCAAGATCCGATCTCCAGCTTTAAGACGTCCATCCTATGGAGAAAGTGGAAGATCAGAGTAAGCATTCTCAGAGCAGTTCCCCCCACGCCTTCCACTATTTATCAGCAGCAAGAACATTAACTAGTGTCACCTTGGCTGCTCCTCCGTGCTCAGTTAGACTCTTGATGGCTACTCCATTGAGTGTGTCTTCCTCACTGATAGCGATACCCAGACCTCCTTGATCCTAGAGGAGGAAATGAAGACCAGTCAAGAAAATTGAAGTGATTTATATTACTCAAATGTAAAGATTAGGAGTCTTGATGACCCAGCACACCATCAGCCCAAAGGCTCTGTTCCTTTTAGGCACAACCCTCAGAGTCATTTCTCAAGAAGAGGCTCTGTTTGCTACAGAATGAGCATGCTTGATTCTGTGAGTAAATCACAAAATGGCCAAGGCTTCAGAGCCAACACATCAAACACATGGGTCTGTTGTTTTTCAACATTAAAAAAAAATCAGTAACAGGGGTTTTTATCTTCCTTTCTGATTACTTCAATAAAATTAAAACTGAATGTTGAGCTTTTGGGCTAGCCTGAGCTAGTCACTTTTTGCATTATAGCTTTCATATAGTGGAATTTCGCACAAAGTCAGAGAGAGAAAAGGCATCTTGTATGGTCTCTCAGAAGAATACACCTGGAGCCACACTTACTATCAGAAAGTAGGTTACTGGCTTTGAATCTACCTTACAACTAGGTATATCATATGATATCTTAATGTTCCTATCTAAGGAGGGAAAAAAATCTGTTTTCTCATCTAAAACTTTAAATGATAGTAGCACTTTATACTTAGTCAGAGAAGGACTTTACGAATATGGGGAAGGGGTGCTACTTATCTCATACACATTCTCATCTTACCCTAGGTAATAATGAATCATTTTCATTAGTATACCTAACTCCTCCAGGGACCAAAAATCTTCTTTGATTAAGCCTGATGGAATTAATTTTTTCTTTTTCCTTTTTTTTTGTTACTTTTTTGCTTGTGTTTTTTGTTCTTGTTTGCAATGAATTTTAAAGGAATAATAAGCCAAACATTAGCATATATATTATGCCCTAAACCCACTGAGGGCACTACAAAAATAAGTACATGTACTGTAGATAAATGGTATCAGAGAAGCAGGCTGAAACTCTGAGAGTAGGATGTGTGTATTTTCCTACCTAACTGTTAACTTTCCCCCACTTGCTTCTGCCATGGTTTATGAGGTCCCTCCTCAGCAGGAGAAGACATTAAAACACTGTCTTGAGCTAGTTCATAAATGGCGACATGCATGACTCTGGAGAAGTCATACAGACACATAGTTAGAAAACTGTCAACAAGAATTGCAGGCGAGACTGAACTGAGCAAACTACTGTTATGATCAGAAGGTGGATGGTTTTCTAAAATTCAGAAGAAAGCCCTGACATTTTCTTTGAGGATTTCCATGGACACAGGGGAACATACGGGAACACCAGTGATGTAGTCTCAGGTAGGAAGAGAGCAGCAGTTAAAGGTTGAGGGGTAATGACAATCTTCCACTGTTGCCAAGCAATAGATGTCATAAAGAAAAAACTTTCTATTTACTATTAAATTATTTTTCCAAACAAACATATTTTGAAGTTTCTGGAGGATTAAGGGACAAAGGACTTGAGATGAGTCACTAATGTTAAAAGGCACTTGTGCCTATACTTCACTAAATTTCAGTCCCATGCCATCTAAGAATGAGGCACACACAAGCTTAGTAGGATGCACCACTCACCATTTTTGAGAAAAGACTTCCCCAAAGGAAGCAGCCAAGGGCACATTCTGTAGGCCATTCTGAATCTCACAGGTTTAAAAATCTTTATGAAAACAATTGTGGGAACATCGATCCTGACAAGTGCTTCATTGATTTCACTTAATATCAGAATAGTATTTCCAGTATGAATTTGTAAATTCCCCCTTATAGATAAGGAAAGCACCCCAAAAGAACACAGTGTCTTCAAATTTCACAATTGAAATCATGACTTCCTCTATGTCTAGCTTATTTTAAAAGATTCTTAAATATTCTCTGTGTATTCCCTTTGTCAAAAGAATACATTCCAATTCCCTGATATTTTAGTTTAGAACAAAACTTAATTGTAAATAGAAGATTTTTGTGGACAAAGTGTTGACATCTCCAAGGTTTTGTAATTTCAACATATAGCAACAATGTCAGAAAGGGAAGTCAGATAGGCATCTATGAATGAATCTTAAGAAGGGTAAAGGGCAAAAACAAAGTTATGTTACAGCATGAAGGAATATTGTTCCAGGTCTCATCCAATCCAACCATAACTGACTGGGGCAGCCTTAATTTCAGAAAACAGAAGAAAATGAGATTAAAGCATCATCTGAGATCCTTCAGGGTATGAGATAGCTTCTTGTGGACAAAACAGGCTTCTGTCTACCTTGCTACTAAGGACCAGGCAATAGAAATGCTGATTGATCTGCTTGACAATCAAAGTTGTTAAAAGCTTCTAAGCCAGGGATGAAAGTAATGCAAACAAGTGTGGAATAGTTCAACAAGGCAGGAAGAGAGAAGACCAGTGTCAGCAATGAGATATCTTTCATTCTTTCCTAACAATTATAATAATACCCAATACTTGTTTGTATGTGTGTGTGTGTGCACATGTATACCAAGTACTACATACACTATGTGTATGTATGTACTTATCACTAACTATACAGTGAGTACTATTTTTTATCCTTATTTTGGAGAGTATTATACTTAGCTTTGTTTTGGTTGCTGTGGTAAAATATTGACCAAAGCAACATGGGGAGAAAAGGGTTTATTTCACCTTACATTTCCAGGTTAACAGTCCACATTCAAGGAAAAGCAAGACAAAGCTCAAGGAAGCTACCAGGAACTGTGGAAGCCACCAAGAGCTGTGGCAGAACAATGCTTGCTGGCTTGCTTTTCATAGCTTGCTTATCACAGCTTGCTTGTTACTTTCTTATCAAGCAAGGACTACCTGTTATGAGGGGCACTGCCCACAGTGGGCTGGACTCTCTCCCATCAATTATTAATCAAGAAAAAGCATCAAAGACATGACCACAGGCCAGTTTGATGGAGGAAATTCCTTAATTGAGGTTCCTTCTTCATGGGTGTCAAATTTGACAGAAACCAACCAGCATGACTGACCACTTGTCAACTTGACCCATGAAAACACCACAATTAGACCATAATGGTTTCTTTTTCATGTAGTTTCACACTATTAAACATAATGTCATTTTGAAAATCTAGCAGTCTTTAAAACTTTCAAATCTTTGGAAGTGTAAGGTCTCTTTACAAATCTGAAATCTTTTTACTGTGGGCTCCTATGAAGTAAAAACCAACTTTTATACTTTGCTATTCCCAATAGGGAAGACCCAGGGCACAGCAACAATTAAATCAAAGTGAAACCAAACTTCTAAACAGTGTAAATAGCTCAGTGGCCCACATCTTGGGTTCACTCATGATCTTCTGGTCTCCAAAAGCCCCACCTCTCTAGCTCTGGCCCCAATAGCACATGCAGCTCATCTCCTAGGTTCAGCCCAGTCCACTATTCCATACCTCCTGCTGTCCTTGGTAGTCATCTCATAGTCCAGGTATTTTCAATACCTTGGAATTTCCATAGCAACTTAGGATCTATGTTCACCAGTGGCCTCTCCTGGTGCCAAGCTTCAGTTCCTCTCTATAAACCCTTCAATCATGGGGGTCTCCTCTCCACTGAAGCTAAGGCTGTACCTTCACAGATGGCCTCTCCTAGCCTCCCCCAATGCCAAGCTTCAGCTGCCATTTATGATCAAGCCTGTAACTTTCGTGCCATGAACATCAGTGACACAAGGGTGACTATTACACACTGCCAAGTGTGGCTGCCAGCTTCAGATGAGCCTTGGCCACTTCTAGACCACAGCTCCTGCATGATGACCTTGAAGAAATACTTCCTTGCTTCCCTGGAGATTTCTCCAGCTTTCCATATCTAAAGCTCTAAAATGTTACAGTCCTCAAAAAGACAAATAAAAACCAAAACCAAACCAAACAAAAACAAACAAACAAAACCAAAACAAAACCAACCAACAAACAAACAAAAAACCCTAGTATGGTCAGATTCATCACAGCAACACCTTGCATTTCTCATATTACTATTGATGCTAAACAACAGGATCCGGAATTATCTTGAAGACAGGCCTCAATATATTCCTGTGAGATATTACCTGGATGGGGTTAGCCACTATGCATGCCTATTAGGGATTATATGTATTAGGTTAACAGAGGTGGTGATACCCACCTTCACTGTAGATGGCACCATTCTACAGGCTGGTGTCCTAGACTGAATGTAAAGGAGACTAAACTGAGCATCAATAGAATACAGATGCAACATGACCACCTGTTTCCTCAAAGTCGTGCTGCCATGATTCACCTTGAACTGTGAGCCAAAGTAAACCAGTTTCTCCTTAAGTTACTTTGTCAGGATAATTCATCAGGAATCTTCCCTAGGTTAACAGTGCTGCCATTGCTATTAAGGGCTAAGTCTAGGGCTCTGCTCCAGATAGTCTGACTTTCAGTCTGTGCTCTAAGCTGCTATACTGTTGTGGGCCTCATTCATCTACCATGATCATTTTTTTAGCATTATTTGACACTTTTATTGTAGTATACACTAAGCATTACAAATAAAGGTCATGTGAGACATTTACCATATTTTCAACTTTTCTACAGATAAACTAATTAAACTGTAGGTACATAATTACACTACTAAACAGTGCTACTGGCATTCACAGACTTAAGACAAACTGAGTCCTGAAATCTGGACAGGAACACAGAGGACATAATCACTCTGACATGGCACTGGCAGGGGTTCTAATTAAAATGTATGAGGAAAAGCTTCTAATGACTTCTGTTCCATCTGTCTAGAGCAAAACAATCCATAACAGAAACACTTTTTTTATACCCATGATGAGACCTCACGACACCTGGGGCTGCTGTACATAACCAAGCACTCCTGAATTGGTGATAGTGTGCTGGGTTCATGACATCTGACAGCTGAGGGTGTGCCCCTTGGTCAACTATGCTCCATCGAGATTGTCCCACTGAGTGTTTGAACAGCACAAACCGGGGTGGGGTGCAGGGCGTGAAGCTGGGAGGGGCTGGGGAAGTGGTGGGAAACACTTGGAGGAGTTGGAGTGAAGTGTTTTGATACATCGGGTGCACATATGAAATTCTCAATAATTTCATAAAAAATATTATATAATAAAACACTGCAGCCACCCATCTTTTTACAAGTTTGTTTCTTTATAAAAAGAAACAGTACAGTCATATATTTTTCCACTATTCTGGCTGTGTGCTAGGAATTATGCTATTATATAAGTAATTCATTTAATCTTCGTGAATGTCTAAGACAAAAGTAGTGCTATCATCTGCAAACAATATGGGAGAAAATTAATGAAATAAAGCTTATCTGTGATGGAGCACAGACTCTTCCCAGATAGAATGATCCAGGCTCAGAGTATCAGGCCTTGGTGCCTCATGGCTAGAGGAAATGGACCACTCCTGCTACCTATGTTTGCAACATTTCCTGCATACAGCCTTCTGCCCTACCCTACTTCCTTCACCTCCTGGGCCCTTCCTTACATCCCCACGTCCCCTTGCTTTTCAGTATGAGCTGCAGCAGATGAAAACATGTTTCTTTTCAGCAAACCACTTCTGTAAAGCAGTATTTGAACCTGAAAGTCAAAACCTTTCTCAGGCAAATACTTCACTGAGTGCCAGCCTATCAGCTGAACTTCTAGTTATCCCAGTTTTATGAACTAGTTTCTTCATTACTGCATCTACTAAGCAGCATCTCAGTAAATGAATTAAGGAAAGATGGTAGATTTCATGCCTTCCAGTAACACCAAAACCAGGAAAAGCTGGGTCACAGTACAGGACCTATTAGCACAGTGATCCGCAGGCTTGACTGTGCATTGCAATCATTGGGGGGGGGGGTTTAAAGCAGAGTCCCAGGCTCACCCCAGGGCTCCTCATTCACAGGAAACTCTGGGTGTGTCCCATCACCTGCATTTCTAACAAGACTCCAGATGGTGCACACACCACTTTCTAGAGAGAAACCTTCAGGGAGCCAGTGAACAGGAACAGTGTGAGGGTTCTCATTCATTTAACTCCCAGTCAAAGAAGATGTACCTTGGGAAGCTCCAGATGGTATACATTTGTAAGTGGATTGAGATCTACAGCTGCAGCAGAAGTAGTAACACTTGGTTCCACCTGACAAAGAAAAATGACCGAAAGGTAACTTAGGTATATTTGTTACCTAACATTACATGTTATCTACTACTTCTGTTTTAATATATATCTGATGCTAGTTATGTGTATCTTATATTAAAATGCTTGGGAGGGGTGACTGAATAGTAATTGTTTTTAGAGCATAGTGTATTCGGATGGCATCATTAGTTGAAATTAAGTTTCTTCATTTCTTTAGTTTTTATCATCTTGTCTAGATAATAAAAAGTAGTTGCTCTCTTTATCATATTATGTACATTTTTCCTCTCCAGAACACAAACCAAAATTTGGACGATGAATATAGAAGATCTCATGTTTAAAGCTAACATGAAGGTGAAATACAAGAACTCTGATATCCCTGGGCACTTGTAGACACATCACGTTGATCAAATAAGAAGAGAAGACAGTCAATTTCCCTACAGACAAGGGCTCTGTGGCCTGCAAAGACCACATGTGTAAGCCTATTGTCACATGTCTGACAGAAAAGGAGCCCTGCATTGTTCTTTCTCCAGAAGTTTTGATAGGTGTTCAGAAATTATTAAGTACTTTCCTTAAAAGTCATTAAGCTATAATATTGAAGGGGCACAGTTGGTGCAATATGAAAATACATGTTTGCCATCTATAACTTTGTAGCATACCCATATTAGGTCCCAGGAGGAAGTAGCTTCATGCAGACTATGATTTCTTTCTCTCTTATATATGTAAATAAGCCTTCTTCTCAAACATTCCTTGAAGGGAGAACGAAGCCTACCCTTACCTTCTGCCACTGGTAACCCCATGGCTCCTCTAATGGCAAGCTCTTCTGTCTCTGCTGTCTTATTGTTCTTAGGCACAAATCCCAAGATGTCTCAGTTCAAACAAAAACTACTACTTTGTCCTCTACCTCTTGTTTTCTTTTTTGTTGTTATTTGCTTTCCCATCACAACCTGGCTGTAGATCCAAGGGGCCTCTCTTACTACCTTGTTCTTGGCCTTCTCTGCAGCATCTCAGGCTGTGGGATCCACTTTGCTCTCCTCTACTGTTATAGAAGGGCCTTTTCCTCTTTGTAATTTTTTTTTTAACCTTCTGCACATTGCACAGGCTGCCCTTCGCTATCTTCTCTCCTAATGTTCTTTGTAAGCCAGTATTTTCAGCCCCCAGGGCAAACAAATGCAATATGCTCTGTGGGGAGTTGTTGTCTCTAAACACCACACAATGTATCTAAATGTATACTTTAGCAGGCTTCCCAACCTGTAGACTGGTCAATGGCTCAAGAAGAAAAAGCCACAGTCCCAGTAAAAGCATAGGTAGTTTAGAAACATTCCTGTATACCACTCCCCAATAGATAGCCTGAGATAGCCAATGGGGTGGTTATGAAAAGTATTCTACATAGGTTTACAGTTAGTGAAATATGATAAATGGAGGAAAGCCTTGTACTTCCTTCTATTTTAATCACTCTTTGATTCTTTATCCAAACCATCAAATTAGTCAAGAAGTGTTCAATGAATGAAAATTTCCCAACTCTTTTTCACAAGTACATCTATGTAGGAGTGAATATTACTAGACTGGGTCTAAAACCTCTAATGGGAATTCTTCTTCTTTCCTTATTGTACTATGGGTGTTCATTGTATTTTCTCCTGAATTGCTTCTGTTTCTGTAATTCCTTAAATTCCATTTCTATGCCCTGAAATGCCTGATAATAGATTTTGAAAATATAACTATCATTCATTTATGAAGAGGGCATAAGGGCCTCATGCTCACAGAAAAGCACCAGAGAAACCAGGAATTCTGAACATGCAGGCTTTTCTCTTCAACAGAAAAGAACCATCAAGCCTGTTTTATGCCCAAGAAAGCTCAGAGTAGATTTTGTTAATATCCTGGTAATCTGTACTATTTGGAGGGCCTGCTCACATCTGAATCACCCAGATGATATGGTTTATCTCAAATTCTTCCTCCCTACAACTTTATCTTGAGACTTCGTTCTCATTCAATAAAATCCATCTTTAAGGGAGATGTCACATGTACTTTTTAGCCTAGTGACCTCTATTCTATCTTCTTCTGAGACTATACCAGATCCTAGGCCCTTAAGCTAAGCTATATAACCTACTTCATGGTAGAAGTCACATATACTTTGCAAAAGAGTCTTGATGTAGTCACACCACAAGCTTTATTGTGCACATGATATTGAGATAACTGTCACTGGAAAACTCTTTTCCAAAATTGTACTGTACTTAAATATGACTAAAATAAACTGGCTGGGGTCAGACCTCAGAAGTTAGAACCAGTCCAGCTAACTAAGTCGTGTTATACGCAGTTTCCTTCTTGCCTTGCACGGTTCCATTCTCTCCAGCAGTGTAAAATTTCATGGACCCCAACACATTTTAAATAGAATTTTTATGATGATGGAAGTTGAAATGGATGGCTTTCTCAGTGTCCCCTAATCCTCCACCATATTCTCCACATGTAACTTCTCCAGAGCAGAGCAGACCACTCTTTTCCTCTTACCACTGCATATGCAGGCTCTTCAGGTGACCTTTGTGAAAGTAGTGTGCTATTTGGTGGTAGTATCTTGAACATTAGCATTATAGCTATCTTTGAATCCCTGTAATGATCTACAATGGTTAGACGAATTAATAATGTGTATCAATCAAATTTTCCTAGAGAATCAAATACATTACAGATACCTCCTTATTTTGAGGACTTTCTGAAGTAGAAGGCAGAGGGTCTGCTGCATTTCCAGGACATACAGCCATCTGGCTCACTGCATCTTCATTTCTAAAAGAACACAAGAATGTATCAGTTCATCATACCATGACATTCCCATCTCTATCTTGAAGAGTCATAATGATTATTAGGAACAAATTATCTAACCCCAAAGTCTTAGCATTATATGTGTGTGTGTGTGTGTGTGTGTGTGTGTGTGTGTGTATGTAGTGTGTGTATGTGTGTATTTACATATGTATGTATGTATATGTATGTATGTTTTATTTCACTGAAAATAATTCAGAGGTGAAATGTTAATCAAGCATTTAGCACACCAGAGAAAATCCTCACCTGATAAAAATTATTTTTACTTTAGATGGAGCACATTTAATGATTGATGAAGCATTCTGATGACTTCTGCCATACAATATCTGGCCATTGATCTGTAAGAAATAGGCATCATTAGTTGAAACTAAGTTTCTTCATTTCTTTAGTTTTTGTCATCTTGTCTAGATAATAAAAAGTGAGTTTATCATATTATGATACATTTATCATATTATGTACATTTATCATATTATGTACATTTTTCCTCTCCAGAACACAAACCAAAATTTGGACGATGAATATAGAAGATCTCATGTTTGAAGCTAACATGAAGGTGACATACAAGAACTCTGATATCCCTGGGCACTTGTAGACACATCACGTTGATCAAATAAGAAGAGAAGACAGTCAAATTCCCTACAGACAAGGGCTCTGTGGCCTGCAAAGACCACATGTGTAAGCTTACTGTCACATCTCTCAGTTGGTCTTAAGAAGCATATCCTGGAAAACAGGGTATTGAAATTCATGCCAGGGAGGCTCAGGGCACAGCAGCAGACTGTCTATAAGTAGCACAGAAGTGAATGTGCCAGCCGAGGCATCCAGTCATTGAGCCATGGACAGAACTGGTCCAGACAGCAGAGATACACGAACACATGGAAAAGCACTGAGGCAGTGTGGAGTCATGCAGACCCGCCCAAGGAAAGACAAAGTATAAACATTATACAGTATGACCTGTAGACCTATTTTGCTTGGCAGGTTTAGTTACTGCTTGCATTAGCTTTGGCCTCATCTCACCTCACCCCTAATACTTGTTTCATTAGTGATTCAACCTCCAGAATGTTTAGTGGGTCAGCATCATTACTGGTATTTCAAAAACTACCAATAAAAAATAAAGCAAAGGCACAAAAATGTTTTTGAAGTGTGATTTTTATTACTATCTTGGGGCAAAAACTCTTTCTGGTGCTGCAGAGTCAAGAACTTTAATGTGAGTTAATGGGACACAAACTATGCTGTAGAGATTTGGTGTGGAGTCAAATTTGCTGTACTGCATCCATTTTATTAGGCAGTGGATGATTTGGCTAAGTTAGTCACTACACAATGTCTGGGTGACTTTCTGGAAACTGATGTTTTCACTGTACCGATGAAGCCAAGAGCAAATTCAAAACTGTCTACCAACACCTACCTCTAGAAGTTCATCAGCAACCTGTAGTCGGCCATCTCTTCCTGCTGCTCCAGTGGGATCAATCCCCACTATAAACACACTCATCCTGGTTCGGTCTTTATTCCCAGCAAGACTTAGACCCAAACCGCCTTGGCCTTTCTCTAGTTCAATCATGTGGAGCTGGCCTGAGAGGGATCCATAACGCTCTTGGATATTTTCTCCATGTAACAATAAATGCATTTACAGTTAATTCACAGCCAAATGCTTTACTATAAAAGCTTATTTAGATTTATGTACCTTAAGGGACATTATTTGTTTCAACATGATTTCTTGGCAGTTAAAAGTTAGACAGACTGGCTGCCTGGACATTAGGTTTGTTTTTCCAGAATAACCAAGAGCAGAGAGATTTCCTTGTATTGAGGGTGTACAAAGCATAATGTCAGACTAGCCAGTTCATGCTGGGGGCTACATTAAACTGTTCACCTTGGTGGTGTTAGCTCCAAGAGAAGTGACTGAACTATATAACCTCTCAGAAGACTATGATTAGACCAAAACATCAACTTCTCACTTGGAGAAAGGAGCAGAGCTAAAGTACTCAGAATACTTTTGTTTAGTGGTGAGTGAAAGCTTTTCCAACAGAGAACAGTCTCCACCATGTGTCACATCATGCTGGGCAGCAACTCAGAAGGAAGAGAATGGGCTTCCGTGGTGGAGAGAGCCATCAGGCCAGGACAAGTCAATATACCTGTCTGAGCTTTGAGAATTTGCCCTGACTACATGATATCAGATTTCTTGCTTTAGTTTGTCTACCTACTTTAATCTGAGAGGATATGGCCCCATGTAGGTGCCCAATGCAAAAGCCCATGCCAGTGTCACCTGATAAGCCCCAAGACAGAGAGTCATCTTAGGAGCCTGGCCCTGATGAGCAAGACAATCATCCCACATGAGTAGTCATAAGTTCTTATTTTAAGCCATTATGTTTTGTGGTAACTGATTTCAAAAACAACCAACTACCTGTAAGATGGGATCATTGATTAGGTGATTATTTTTGACAAGTCATCTCTTAGAAAAGAACTACAGGTCTAATAACCTACACTTGTTGATTCTTTCTACATCAGTTAAACAAACATCCCTGCAACCCATTCACAGTTAAGCAGGGTAACTTTCATGTTCCATGTTTTCTAGAATATGTGTACTGTAGACTTCTTAAAGAAAATAGTTAGGTTTTGAAAAGAAAGCTTTTTGAGTGCTGAAGAGATGGTTCCATGTTAAGAGTATTTGTTGCTCTTATGAAGAATCCATGTTCAGTTCCCGGAACCCATAGAGTGGTTATATCTCCAGTTCCAGATGATCTGGGGCCCTCACGATTATCCAGGGCTCCAGGCACACATGTGCTGCATACACATGTATTCAATAAAACAAATAAATCTAAAACCATTTTTAAAATGAAACTTTTTAACTTGATGACAAATTTATGACTTTTGGCTCAAATTTTACATGGGGCACTGTATCAGCATTCCTCGCATACCTAAGATACATTAGTAGCCTGAGAGACCTGAATTCAAACTTGAGACCACTTCCTAGATGCCCAAAGAGTTGATCTTAATAACTACAAGGACACCATTCTAGTGCCCAAAACAAAACATGAGAAACTCAGAGCATAACACTAATAACAATCAGATACTACAAGGAGGAATCTGAGGCCTATAAAGGGCAGAGGTTGTTCAAGAAAGTTGATCTGGTACTGGGTTCTGAGAAGTCCTCTTGACTGCTGTAATTCTCAAATGAGAGGGCTTTATGAGAAATGCACATTTAATGTAAAGAAGGAATGTGAAATCATGCCTCAGGAATGCATGTTGTATTCAAGGAAAATAAACAGTAGTTTTCCCACATACAACTGCAGTATAGATCATTAATGCTGAAATTTTGTTCATACAAAAACCCTGAGCTATTTTAAAACTTCTTATAATTAAGAGCATCACAGACAACTTACTCCAGCTGTACCCAAACTCATCCGCTTTGTCTGCATCTTCTGAGACTGTGATTGCAGATGTCTGTGCACAGTCACTACCCATTTCTGAGAATGCTGAAGGGGAGGAGGGAGGAACATCACACAATGGAGCATTCTCTGATTCTGATGCTGACTGGTTGGGGGCCTGTGGGAATAAGAAGAATTCAGTGGGCATGTGCAATCTCATGAGAACTTACAGGAAAACAAATAAGACTATAATTCCAAAACCAAAGGCTAGCTTGAAAATGTTCTCCAAATAACAGAAATCTTACACGTGCATGTAAGAAATGTTAGCCAAGATTCAGCTATCAGAACACAATTCATTAAATTGTTATTTGCTGATGCAAACAATAAATAATTCAATTCAAAGGCTAAATGACCTAAGAGAAATTTGTTCATGTTTTCCTATTGGAGAAAAAAGAGTAAGGATGTGTACAATATGTTATGGAGCATTCAAGTCTGTCAAGAAATAAACAAATCAGTACAAAGCAAATTAACAAGAAACATATCCCTTAAATCTTGTTAGTAAGAGCCACTGAGATGGCATAATGGATAAAAGCACTTGGGCAAGTTCAAAGGCCTGAGTTCAATTCCTGGGCTCACACAGTAGAAGGAAAGAACTAATTGCCACAAGTTTACTTATGACCTCCATATCTTGACGTAGCTCTGACATATGCACTCGCACATACCAATATCCACAAAATAAATGTAATAATAACAGCATCAAAACTTGGAAGACTACACAGGAAGACTTTTTTTGGTGAAGCTAGGGACTAAACACAGGATCCTACATATACTTGGTAAGTATTCCACTGAGTCACAGCTCCAGCCCCACATGAGCAATTCTTTGTTGTTACTTGAACCCAAGAAAGCAAGACACATTGCAGGCTGCTCTCTAGGGACAGCATGCTTGTTAATGAAGAGCCTAGACTCAGATCTGTCTGGTTTGGGTTTAAGGCCACCTCCAACTTTTTATTGTCATAGTAGCTCACAAGGAATCCTTTATACAAAGCCAGACATGACATGCCTGGTGTCACTTAGGATCATTAGTATTACTTTTAAAAACAATTTGGTTTAATTGAATTCTTATATAAGTTATTTATGTGGCAGCAGGTCTGAATTTGAAAAGTTTGCAAACCTCTAGGTTCTCCAGTGTGTTCCATTAATTTGCAGATGAACACACTAAGGCCAACGAAAGGAAAATCTTCTTGAAATTCAGGTGCTAGACTTCCTTCTCTGTAGTTCTTTTCTGTTGCATTTGTTTATTTAGCATACTAGTGTGCATGAGTGTGATGCCTGAGGGTGAGTGTGGAGGACAGAGAGTAGCTTGCTAGAGCTGGTTCTCTCACCATGTGATTTCCAGGGACTGAAATCAGGTCATTGGTCTTGGTGGCAAGTACCCTTAGCTGCTAAGCCACCCTACTAGTCATTTCTCTGTTTAGTTTTTATAATACTGCATATTGTATTAAACTGTCTTCTCCAGTTTCCATAGTGAAAGAGTACCTATATCTCAAGATCAGGGACATGAAGGATCAGGAATGATTAGCTGGTGCTAGGAATGCGAATATATCAACACTAGGACTTCATGCACGCAATATGATCTTTTTTGTTAATTAAAAATGCACATAGTTTACCAGCAGAGCACAGGACTAGCTGACAGATTCAGGGGCAATTTATTTTCAGGCACAGAACTTCCTGTACTAACAATGTTCAGTTTACACATCATTGGCCAAACAAAAAGTTACAAGTGCCAATGAAATTTCTGCTGTCTTCCAGAATGCTATGCTATAAATTTCTCAAATAATATACAAATAAAAATGTGCAAGCACACCAGAAACTTCATATGATCCAATCAAAGCTCACACATCACACTAAAGAAGACAGGATATAAACTTGTGAAGAGTTCTGGTCAAAAAGAAAATAGCTTCTCTGTATCATCAAAAACAATTATTTGGCCAGGATGAATTAATTCAGGTTGACAGATGCATATTTTATAGTTCATTATACCTTTCTTGTTATTCTTCTTAATAATGAAGAAAAATTCTGCTAATCTCAAAACTTCTTCAAGATTACAGTCATACTTTCACACTGTGATTACACACCATAATTGTAACCCGATTTAACTGTGTACTCATAGAACTAATATTACTTTTTTCCTGGAGGTGCAATTAAGTCTTCTATTTGCCCATATCAAAATAATGTTTGTTATTGACAAAATAATGACATGTTACTGACACTTCTTCCAATTTGTTAACAAAAATGTATATTTAACAAAGGTCATTTAACCTTGTTGGAAGAAACAAAAATGGAAAGGCAATCACCCCAAGCCCGTGTGCACACATCAAGCAAAATGGACATGCATGTCACACAAAAACACACCCATATGGAGACAAACCTTAAATGGTGTAGGAGCAAAAGGGTTAGTTGGGGAACAATGGGAGATGATAATATTTGGATTTTGTAGCTCCTACAGTAATAGAAAACACATCCATTCAGGTCTGGCGTCTTCTACCCATGACACAGTAACATGAAAATCCAATGAATATTCATGATGTGGTTTATGAAAGAAAATGTTGACAACTTTCTTCCTTTCTATTACCAAGTTATGGTATAAAATAATCTTTATAAATTTTTATTTTAAATTTGCTCTTACAATTTCATTAGAATAAGAGAATATCCAAGTACAACTGACAAGCACAGAAACATTTATACTTCCTAACCTGGTATTCATATAGGCTTAATTTAGGAATATTCAGGGGCTTTGTCATGTACACATACACACATACAATTATTGGCAAATTGGTTAGAGAGCTTTTATGATTATGCTATACAAGTCTGAAGATGTTTTGAGACAATTACAAGGTTTAAGAAAATTATATACTAAAAAGTAGTTTATACAAAAGGCAACAAAAATTTAAACATAAAATACTAAATCAATCCAGAAAAAAATACTGGATTCTTATTTTAAATTTCAGGCAAAAAAACCAATATTCTCTGGCTGGACAAAGTCTTTACAAGGACCTGCATGCAGGTGCAGTACAGAAGACACAGTGGTTTGTTTTTGTTTTTCTGACCAAGTGTAGCAAACAGTGAACTAGGACAAAGGCATAGAAGCAACAACAAACATTTGCAAAGGCAAGGACAAGACAATGGACATTATCCAACCTTGTCTGTGGTGAGCTGGAGAGAGTCAGCAAATGGGTTAGTGCTGCTGAAGCTGTACTTAGGGTAAAGGCTGTGTGGCGGCAAGGAAGGCAAAGGTAATTTCTAAAAGGAAACAGAAGATGTATTTAAAACAACCCTCTCCCAAGATCAAAGTACTTACTGATTTTAGAGACCTGCCTAAAAGAAACCAAAGAGTCTAATGACCCAATCCTATACTGGAGTCTAATCTCTCCATAAAGGAAACTGGATGGTCAAGCTGACTCATATTTCTTCCATTTTCTCTGAAGGTTTTACTCCCATGGAAATGCATGCGCTCTGCCCTTGTTATGTACTAGCTTCTGACTCCTGAGTACCAATACTCCTGTTTCAGAAGGAAAGCCAAAACATTTTTTTCGTTTACTTTTAGAAGTGGGTTGACATGACTTTCAATAAATGGTGTAGAATGCACAGTAAGCACTTACCTGCCAACCTGCTAGTAACCTTCCTTACTTTACACTGTCCCCCATTAAGGGAATTGCACTCTGACTGGCCAGTAGATGCTGATTTAGAACAGTCACAGTTTTAAACTTTAAAAGGTGGGGGAAAAAGAAAAATAAGAAATGAACCACTATACAGTGAGTTCTACTTTTTGTGGAGATTTGACATATTCATATTTTTTAACAAAGGAAATGAAAAGCTCTGATAACATCTTCTACATTACTGAAGAATTTACAGCTTTGGATAATATTTAAATTCTGTGTTAAGAGTGTTTTCTCCTAGATTTTTGTGACTTGCCTGTAGTAAGCTCCTAGCCAGGACTGTTAGAGCTGAAGATATGTATCAAAGGCAGGAAGTCAGCCAAACAGAATTTAGCACGTTCATATTTAAAAAGACAAAAAAAAAAAAAAGTAATTTCCTTAGCACAATAAACTCTTCCTTTCACACTCGCTATCTTTTCCTTCTATTGACTGTATCTTTCAAAGAAAATTGCAGACATTTAAAATTCATGTTGGCTCCAATTAAATGTTTGTGTTTCTTCCTCTGAAAAAGCCCCATTGCCGGCCGGAGCAGAGCGGAGGGACTGGTCACGTGACTCTGCCCTGCATGGGAGAGCATGCTGGAGACACTGTCCTCCTGTGCCAGTATCAATGCTTCTGCCACATTCCCCTTTCAATCTGTGCTTCCCAATGTTTTTCCCAAGAGGCAAGGCAGGAAAAGATACTGGTACAATGACATTTCTGTTCCTCTCAACTTCCTCCCTGATTTTCAGTTTAAAATGTCAACTCCTGCTTTACTCAAGAGGGGTAGAAATGCCAAAAGACATGACCACTTAGTAAGATGTTAGAAATGACTGGACAGTGGAAAACGCTGGAGGCCTGCTGGTGTGGATGGAGACTATTTCTATTCATCATGCATGGCACATCCAGGGCCTGAGTGTCCTTTGTAACTGTGTGGAATAACAACAACAGAACCAGGATGACAGGCCATCGTGAGAGGTCCCGAGTTTTCATTTTTATTCAGACCTTACAAGATTTTAATTTGGCATTTTAAGCATAGTATAAGGTCAGAGGAGGGCCTGGAATGGTAGGTCACTTTGTCAATAAGGAAATAGTTTAACTGATAGTTTGACAAAATTAAAAAAAAAAAAAATTAGGATGAAATGTTGAAATGTCCTTAGGACCATGGAAGTAAGGAACATTATATCTGAGAGGACACTAAAACATCCTCTGGCCCCACGAAGGGGCCCACCCAGCAGTCAGATGTGCACAGCCCAACTCAGATCATACTGACTGGTTATATGGGATATGCTGTTCTCATCCCTGAATAGTCAACACACAGAGAAACAGACACAAGGCCTTCTCAACCATGTAAGATTTTCCAGAAGCTTTATCTTATGCTCACAAAGAAAACTTCACCACACGGGGACTCTATGGTAAGTGCATTTGTGGTGTTTTTCCTTGAACTAACCACAGGCCTGATTACTTCCATTTGGAAGTAAATCACCACTAACAAAGAATATCTCATTTTAAATGCAAAATTAATTCTAGTTTCCCAAAGCAAAATGTGTCTAACTTGACTAAACATGTCATTTCTAAGCAAGATTTATCCTGGAATAATTGCTATAAAATTAGGTGTCATTATGCCTCAAATAAAAAAAAAAAAAAAAAAAAGGAATATTTTCCAGGTGTATGAGACAATATCTTTCCAGCTCATTAGAAAATGTGATTGGCATTGAAAGAAATGTTTGTAGTTTAAGTGTTCAAAGTAATATTAAAAATCACTATTCACCAGTTTATAATATTATCCTAAATTATGAGCTAGAAATTAAAATAAAACAAAAAATGGAATAAACCCTCCCCCACACACAAAAAAATGGCTGTAACTCAACTTAAACAGCCATTTACAATATTACCATGCTGTGTCTATGTTTAACACAACAAATGTTAACAAATGTATGAAGATTTGTAGTTATTTAAACAAACTGAATAGCATTTGCAAAGAATGCAGCATGAGGCAGCCCTATCATTTGGCAGATTTTCTATCTGAATGGATAATTATTACCTAACAATAAACAACTGAATGGTTAAAAACGGCAGATGTGAAGAGAGCTGCTTAGATTAAGAACCACTCCATCCACTCCACACTGTGAACCCCAGGCCAGAGCCACACCTGTCTTGTCTACAAGGCAATGGACCAGTAACATGAACCTGGGCTCTGTACTCAGGAGTACAGAAGGTTCTTCTCATTCATCTCACTGATCTCACAGGGAGCCTGCTGCTTTCCTCACCTCATTTGAGCATCAGCATCTTAAATCTTGATTTCCCAGGTTAAAGTTCAATGTACTTTACATACAACACAACATATTTTAAGTTTCATATGAAGCCTTTGGCTGCTCTCACATGTACTAACACTTTTCTTTCAAAGCCAACTAACCCTAGACCTGCCAGCAAGCACAAGTCCAGGGAATGAGTATACACCCAAAGCTTTTACACCCCAAAACTGGCATTGCCTGGAGCTTCAGGAGCTTGAGGAATCTTGGGAAATTAGTACTAAGAAAACTCCACTATGGAGGTACATAGATGTCTCTGCATATGAAGAGACATTTCAGTGAGGCAGAAAGGACTCAAAAGCAACATTAAACTATTAGCGAAATAAATGTTCACCTTTGGCATCACTAGGACATATCAAATATGCTAAGCTGCAGTTTGTGTCCTTTATATCAATAATAGCCAGTGATAAATATTCTTAAAGTTTATTTTAATTCAGGGTCTTGCTAGATGATATCAGGAGCATGGAATTTGAAATCCCCTGGCTTGGTCTCTGGACAGGTGGGTTTGGAGGAACACAACAACATGACTGGTCTCTAAAATAAATGTTTCCACTACTTTACCAATGATGGCCGAAGATTAAAGGGGCTAGTAAGTTTCTGTCCCCAAGTACCTGCATTCTGATTATATCTGCGAAATAATTATGAAATGATTTTTACATAAGGAGAATGTACTTTATGAAAATTTTGTATCCAGTGGATTATGCAAATACATTAAAGATCTGATGTTGTGAGTGCATAGGTAGGAGATTATAGCTAAAGAATAAATTTAGGGGAAAATAGAAGTCTATAGTTTCCAAGAGACTCAACTAAAAAGGACTAGTATTTAACCTACATATCACATTCTATTTCTTTCATTAATTAATTAATTTATTTTTTATTCAGAATCAATACTAGCAAGATATCCACTTGGCATGGTGACATACAGTAAAAGAGATTTGCAGGGGAGCTCAATGTTTCAATGCAACAACAAAACCTTTTATAAACACCTCTGAGATCTCAAAAACTGGGAGGTGCACATGCAGACAACTTGGCCCTTGCTACATTAGATTCCAAGTTGAGTACTGTTTCAGTATCTTACCCTTGGTCTGTTTATAATGCTCTGTACCATAAATACTACAGGGTTGCCTGCTTTCCGAATGGCTTCCACAGCTTGTTCATGGCTTGCATCTCTGAGGTCCATTCCATCCACCTGCAATGGAAGGCCTCAGCTTAACAATTTCAGAAGCTAAAAGAACAGAAGAGCAATTTGTATCAGGAGTTCTGAGGCTCCTTTAGAGCCTGGCAGATTTATTTCGGTATCAAAAACAAAAGGAACTGTTAGGCTACACACTTCTCATCCCTCTGTGGATTTGTGGCACACTGTTTGGATACAGGGCTTGCAAAGTCAACTGGAATCATAGCCAGTTGAAATGAGGGCTCTGCTTCTCCATTCCTCGCTGTACTTTCTGCTCTTCTATGTTCCTGAATCAGTTTATGGACAAGCATCATTAAAGAGACAATCTAGGTGGATGCATCCAGGGTCCCTGTCATCAAAGCCTGTGCTGGACTGCTAATTCTTCATAAAATAATTTACTAAGGACATTGCAGGAGCAGGGAGAATGATTCTTTCTGTGTTTCTCTTAGAGAAATTTAAAGAATAATAAGAAAAAAATTAGTGTTATTCAGAAATGTGAGACTACTGCTAGGTTAGTTTTGCAAAAGAATCTGCAGTAGATGTAACAGAAGTTGTAAGCAAAGAAATTGTGCTTGTTTGTTAGTTTCTTATATAAATAGTTTGGAAAATGAAAGGTAATTTGTAATGTTTTGTGGGTGATGATGAGCTTAGCTTATATACTAGATGGTCAGGAAGGAACATAGTGAAAGGGCCAAATGCTAATTCTGCCAGATAACCGCAGATGTTGTCATTTCCACTTATCAAGTAATGCTCTTGCAGTGGACACAATTCTGAGGAAGAGAACCAATCATTAAGCCCTGTCATACAATTAGACACATTTAGTTAAAAGCCTCTCAGGTTGATACTTCGGTAATATGACGACAATTTTTTAATTCATACTAAAATTATTTAATGTTTCTAACAAATCAATATTCATGCCTACTGTAGATCAAACACTGTTCCTCAAGTCCAAAGCAGGCACATTACTATAGAGCTCTTGTTATAGAATCCTAGGACCAGGGGCCCAGGCTGCCTATTTCCTTGAGAAACTCTGCATGTGATGTACTGAAGAAGTTACCACTAACCTAAGTGCAGGTATTCTACAATACACATAAAAACATCTTTTCTTTTCAATTGGAAAGAAATGTTTTAATTAATATTGCTTACCTTTAGTAATTTTAATTAATAGTTAATTATTTTAAAGGGCATTTGGGAGCAAACTATGCCCAATCATGTCTAAAGATGATTGTAAGTAATTATTGCTTTTCTCTTTAGGCAGAAAGTATTTAATATTTAAACTATATAAAATAAACATCCTAGAACAATTCAAAATTGAAACTTTTAGATGGGAGTTCTAATTACAAGAAAGAATTCCATTAAAGGAGCTAGTAAATCATTTAATGAGAATAGGCCAGTCTGTCCTGTCATTTGTTCTTATAGAAAGGCACAAGATGCCCATTTCCTCTCAAATTTCAATCTCTCATTTCCTCAGGCCCAGAGAATGAATAAATAGAAGAGTGAATAAGATAGCTAATACTAAAACATTTTATTTTCACTTCACAATTCTGGTGGGGAGGGGGTTAACCCAGGGCCTTACATGTGTATGCAGTGACCATGCAGCACTGAGCTAAATGCCGGGACAAGGGTTCATTCTAAAGTATGACTGCTATATAATATCCAGCCTCTGAACTAGGAAGGCATTTGAATGCATAAGCCTACACACTGAGAAAATTAGACATCCCTTGTATAAGGAAACATAATGTCCATTACCATCACAATCATCTTTACTTATCAGTTACTCCTTTACTTTCACTCTATGGTTTAGAAAAATCGGACTCCTCAACATTTTAAATCTAACTGTGCCTAATCTGATTAGACATTTTACTGTACTTCTTTGAGGTATCTCGGTTACTTCTCTGTTTCCTTCTGGCCAGGCAGGCACAGTGCTTTGTCTACTGTGGACACTAGCTCCTGACTCAGCACCGGGAATATAGTAGCTGCTTTTTAATACACATCAGTAAATGCATGTGTGACTTTACTGCACATAAGAAGTCTGTGTAAGATATTAAATTTAATTAGGGATGGCATGTGATTTGATTATGATTTTTTCTTCAACACAGCAAAGTGCTTCCTCTGCAGTTGCACATAAAAGGCCTTCTTTTAGGTGAAGGGGCATAGCTCTGAGGAGGAAGCTCCTAGCTTTGTTAAAACTTTAATTTAAAAAGTAATCAAGTTTATAGCACTGAAAATTTGAGGAGAAAAGACTCACTTGGAACAAAACGTCACATAACAAAATTTGTGTACATAGAAATGACTACAGTAAAATATTCCTAGAAATAATATCTGAACTGAACTATGAGATGTATGTTTTCCCTGTATATACATGATATTAAATATTATCGTTTTCCCCTAAGAACATTTTTTTATTTATATTCCTTACGACCAATGCTTTTATAATTGGTTGTCTATATTTCTAAACATACATTTGTTTTTACACAACACACATAATTTACCATCACATCCATACAAAAAATAGGTGAAAAGAAGAAAATGAAACAAACGCTTGATTATACCACTAGGGCAAGGATGGCAACTCCTTTGGTAAGAAAGTGAAAAGAAAGTTTTGAACAGAAAGCTCCCTGGAGGTTACCTCAATTATTCTGTCTCCAGGCTTCAAGGTTCCATTTTTGCCAGCGGGACTATCTTCAAGAACATGTTTGATGAAAATGCCCCTCATCACTTCACCATTGCTCAGACGACTCCCCATCCCTCGACCACCAACAATGCTGATACCCAAAGACTTGCTTGGTTCTCTCCACAGTTCCACCCTTAAAACAAAAAAAAAAAAAAAAAAACAAAAAACAAAAAACAAAAAATAACTGTAAACCCCCAGAGAAAAACACAAAGGGAAAGCTTCCTGAATTTTAGAATATTCTGTAGATGACTCAGCAAATAGGGGAAGAAAGGGTTAATTTTAGCTAACATCTCCATGTCTTTGTTCATGATCATCAAAGTAAGGACAGGAACTTAAACAGGGCAGAAATCTAGAGGCAGGAGCTGATGCTTGATCCTTGTGGCTTGCTCAGGCTGCTTTCTTATGGAACCCAGGACCACCAGCCCAGGGATGACACCACCCACAATGTGCTGGACCCACCCCATTGATCAATAATTAAGAAAACACCTCTGGGCATTTTCTCAATTGAGGCTCCCTCCTCTCTGATGATTCTAGGTTATGTCAAGCTGATATAAACCTAGTCAGTACAGACACCAAGAGCATAGGCAATAAAAAAGACACAGACAAATTGGACTTCATTAAAATGAGAGGAAAAAGAGACAATTCACAGAAGGAAAACAACATTTGGGAATCACACATCTGATAAAGAATTAATATCCAGAACGTCTGAATGAATTTCCTAAGATCCAGTTATCAAAAATCCAAACAAATGTATCTATTAAAATTTAAAATAAATAAAATTTATCTATAGGCTTATAAATGATTTATAGAGATGTGAAATAATGAGTAGCATCTGTAGATACACAATCAATACCCAATAGTACATTACCTCATACCCGTTAGGTTGAATACTATTAACAAGAACAGAAAATAACTAGTGTCTATGAGAATGGAGAGAAATGGGAGCTCTGTGCATTGCTGGTGGTACTGTGACAAGGTAGAACCACAATGAAAAATTAAAAATACAACTACCATATGGGAACACAACCAAAAGAATACAAATCAGGGTTGTGAAGAGATATTTAAACACGTACATCAGAAAGACATCATCCGCAACTGTTAGTAGGTAAGTGTAACCCTAACTTCTATTAGAAATGAACTAATAAGGACTAGTGCTAACTGCATAATCTCAACAACAATTTTGATCCCTGGAGCCCATAAAAGCCAAACGTGTTGGCTCACATCTGTAATATCAGTACTGTACAGAGATGGGAGGCACAGACAAAAAAGGACTACCCAGAAGCTCACCTTGCCTTGAATTATTAGCGAGAGATAAACTGACTTCAAAAAATTGTTCTCTGACCTCCACAGGCACCCACACTCATGCACACACATACCACATATGCAATAACAGTTTTAAAATTTAAAAATGAACAAGCAAAATCATCATAGCTTATTGGGATTATATTCTTTCTTAAAAAGGAAGAAAATGCTGAAATATGTTTTGACATACACAAACTCTAAGTATTCAATGTATATAAAATTGACCAGCTAAATGAATATGGTTGTACTCACAAGAAGTCCAGAGGAAGCATATTCAGGGAGAGGACACAGACTGGTTTGCTCAGCTAGGAAGTGGATAGGGAGGTAATGTTCAGTGGACACAGTCTTAGCTTTATAAGATGAAAAGTCTTCTGTAGAGGATGGTACTGAATTTCTATAGTGAAACCTCTGAATCACACACTTAGAATAGAATAATAAATGTCTAATCTCAACAGCACCCTAGTCATAACAGATTAATTAAAATACTCCCCCAAATTATGTGTTTTGTTGGTATTAATATTGAACTCAAATTCTATGCTAATGTACAGCCCAGTGGAGAAGTGGCATTTTGCAGGAGTGTTAATAATACAGACATTACATGATCAGGAGACTCAGTTACCACTGAACAGATGGCAGCTCCTAGGTTTAGCAGCCAAATCCAGGGAAAGAACACTTTTGCACACACTAATCAGAAGCTTGCCTCTGTGGGAGTCTTCCTTGCCAGAGCAGACCTGGTCATTAACAGTCAGGCCATGAAGGGCAGCTGCTGACAATATTCTACATGAAACCATCCTTCCAGCACCTCCCGAGGCTCCCTGAACTGCTTTGCACCTTTCCCTCCAGGAAGCACAGCCGCTCCTCACTGTTCTGTAAGTTGATTTCATATGCTACTACCTTGCAGTCTTAGCAGTTTATCTAATGTCCCTCCCTACCCACAGAGTCAACACAGAACTAACCCAGAATAACTATCAACAGCTAAAGAGTTAAGGATGGACGGAGGATGAGGATTTAAGTGGTAACATGATCGTTTGGTGTTTGACATCAACACCACAAAAGGAAATAGAGGTAAGGGTAGACTGACAGGGCCATCTGTGAAAAGGGAGAGATGAAGCATGAGGTGATTTTCAGTGAGAAAGAAACTCAGGGTATTGACCCTGTATCTATTCCAGACTTAATGGAAGACAATGGTGTTAGATATCAGGACAAGAAGACAGCATTGTCAATGTGTCCTCAACACTGACATTTGGGGTGTCTCAATGAGAGGAAAAATAGGACTGCTGCAAAGTGAATGAACTGTCAGAAGGAAGGGGCTACTGTAGGGCTGCAGGTGTGTCAGATAAAATGCACAACACAAATCTTTCCTCTTTGGTCAGGCAATTTTTTTTTTCTTAACTGAATATATACAATCCTCAAAAGTTGATTTGTTCAGTTGGAAGAAATTGATCCATGATCTTTGTGAATAAACAAACTAAAATATTATTCAACACTTTCTCTTTAGTTTATACAAATCAAAGAATCAACATCATTTTCTATTTTTATATTTAATTTTTATAATAATAACACTATGCATTATTGTACCTATTTATATGCATATGTGTGTCTATGCACAATTATGCATATGTCAGAGTGAGGTATACACATTATGCACACAGGTATATGCAGATGTGTGTGCCTGTATTTGCACATGCCAGTATGAAGTGTACATGGATGCTCATGCTTGTGTCCATATAGAGAGAAGAAAAGGGTCTTCAAGCCCCTTTGAAATGTTTCTTTAATTAGTTTTAATAGTAAGTTGGTTAAAACACAGAAATGTGTATGTATACACATTAGAAGCCAGGTAGCAATCTTGAACTCCTAAGAAAATTTTAAAAAGGAAGACAGGAAATATCACCTAAGGCAGTCCATTGATAAATGTGAGTTAAATGACTTTGGGAGTGATATAAACAACAAATTATAGTAAGACTAAGGGTGTCCCCACTGTGATCTTCAAGGGAACTAATATGTTTCCACTTAATCCTCATATTAAACATGGAAGGTACATACTCTTTAGACCCCAAAAGGAAGAATCACAGATTAGTGAGCTCTGGCACTGGGTACTCTAGTGGATCTACAGTTTAAACATACTATTGTGATGTATGGTCTGTGAATCCTTAAACAATGCAGACAATAGTCAAATGATCACACAGGCAAAAAAACTAGGCTGCCAAGTCATTAGACACATCATAGTGAGTATCCCTGGATGAGAAGGACACCTGTCAAGAAGCACTTTGCAGAGCACGTTCTGGCTCTGGAACCAGACATCTGGGTTGTGTGAACAGAGTCCCTGGATTCCAGCCCTGCTCTTCTGCTACTTAATCACATGTCATTAGGCAACCTCCTGAGTCTCTTTGTCTTATTTATCTCAGCTGTGAAACACAGCCAATAAAAGTCTCCAATAAGATAGTCTTTTGGTAACCATCATGATGGTGGTGATTTGCACAGAGATTGCAGGAAGTATACTAATCTATCTGTATGACAATTGAGCAGGTATGTACCCACCTCCTCAAACCTAAAGTGTGTAAAAAAAAATGTAACATTTCCATCCATTGGCAGAAAACTTTTAAAAAATGCTAAATATGCCATTTGGAGAACACTTATATATTGAAATAGAAGTGGAAACTGTTATAATGACCATAAAAAAGAAACAAGATAAATTCAAATAAATGTTCAAAATGCATGTAAATCTATAAGTCAGTAATTCTACTTCTGGATACATACATATTCTAAATAAGGTTTCATACACACATAAAAAATACACATTTGCTGTACAGAATTAGTGTAACAACATACTACAAGCCACTTAAGTATTAGCTGTGACCTGAATCAGCTACAACAAATCTCCAAAACACAAGATAAAACACTAAGCAAGCTGGAAAATTACATACGTGAAAATCACTAGCAAAGACCTGAACAAAGGGGGACCCCAAAGTGACAGCTGTGAAACCAGCATAAGAGACCTGAACCAGGACCCCTTAATGTGTGTGTCAGTTAGGAGGACTGGGCAGTTTATGGGGCCTCTGGTAGTGGATCCTAGTATATGAATGGACTTTGGGAGCCTAGACACATGGGGAAGAGCCTAGGCCCTGTCCCAAATGATGTGACAGACTTTGAAGACTCCCCATGGAAGGCTTCACCCTCCCTGGGGAGCAGAAAGGGGATGGGAGGATGGAAGGGAGAGGGAACTGGGATTGATATGTAAACTAAGATGGTTTCTCACTTAAATTTAAAAAGAGAAATAAAATCACTAGCAAAAATTCAATGTACTCATGCCTACTTTATATCTTAATTTTTAAAATTATGACTGTGTGTATCATGCACACACAGAGGCATGTGTGCCATGATGTGCATGTGGAAGTCACAGGACAATTTTATAGCTTTGGCTCTCCCTTGACACACTTTGTATGCTTTGGGGATTGAACTCAGGTCATTTGGCTTGTGCAGCAAGCACCTTTACCACTGAGCTCTGTCATCAGACCCATTTTAAAATCCTTAACACTTAATTAACAAATATCCTCTATTTCTTAACAAATCTCTGTTGATTTTGTGTTTCTAATACTGGAAAGTAGGCCCTTGTTTACAGAAAGCTCTTGCTGTGCTGGTCTGCCATGTATGTCATGTATGACCATTCCCATAGAGTAAGTCATTGCCTCTCTACACGGTAGTGTATAGATGCAAAGTGTCTTGCTGAAAAGGCCTCCATAGAAGCCTTGGACATTTTTTTCCTGGGTAAATCAACACCATAGAGGGAGGGAATCCTTAGGTTGATGAGAAGACAAAACTGAGGAGAGTAAAGCATACAAAACTTTCTGGTACCAAAGATATGTGATTCTTTTTCTGTAACACCTGCCTTTTGTTTAGCTACTTGGGATAGACACACAGACTGGACCAGGTACTACTGAGGACTTCCCACTGCCTTCATGGATCTGTTTAGATGCAGAACTTACTGATTCTTCCTCCAAATTTAAGAGACTCCATAACTAATCCAATTATACAAGTGAAGAGCTTTACAAATCAAGAAACTTGTGCACAACAGACTCAAGTTCAGTTCATATTGCCTCCAACCATTCGAACACTGCCTAAACTATTTTTCATATCAATGTGTCATTAAAACTAAGCCAACTTACCTTTCCTATTGTTATTACTTTTTCCAACACAATTTACCTGTGACAACCTGCTCTAGAACAACTTTAATTTCTTTCTCTATCCATTAATATAAATAAAACCTGTAACAACTTATAATAGATAATATATGCCAAGAATCTTTCACATATATCCTTTTTTTCACTGTCTAAATGCTTTGAGAAAGACAGCAAGCTAATTGGATATTGCAGAAATTCAAACTGAAAATTTCCTTTAGATGGCTGGAGATGTTTAGTCTCTCTGAAATTGACATTAAAAATTGTCTTTTCTGTATTTTGAAAAGTATGGCCACAGGTTAAAGCTCATTTGTGAATGAATAGCCAACATGACAATGTAAGGCTCTGTGGTATGAGCCTTCAGGGCTGTATGAAGCTGAGCCATGAGTACTGATATTAATATCCCAGGTTGTTCCCTGCTTCATACATCTCTAGATCTTTCCTGGTTAAGGACATCTGAACTTCCTCAGAGGTAGAATTTATCTCAGACTTACACCCTGGTTATTCTGGGTTCACACCCAAGACTCAGTGAACTTGTTACAGAGAAGCTGACTTGACTCCTCAGCAATAGCATGTTCTTGTGTCCTCAGGATGTAGTGATCTTTCTGAGTGTGTTCCTTGTTATATGGGAATCAGTGCCAGCTTTGACAAACTCAGCCTGTGACAGCAAAGTTCTTTGCTCATATTTCTACCTCTTTTACATATTTAATAGTTGTCACACACACACATTTATAAATGTTTGTAAAACATAAAACAATGTGTTTTACATATATATTATATTAAAGTTAAATATATATATATACATATATATATATATAAAATTTGAAATGTAAACACAATTTTAAAATCTAAATGAACATTTGGCACTATTCCTAAAACTATTTGGAACATATTCATTCCAAAAATCTGTCCATACTTTTCTGTAGGTAATTGTCTTTAATGTCTACTACAGATCCTTGCATATAAGTTGGTTTTTACCCTGTGTGATAAATATTTTCTCTAATGTTCATACAAACAAATAAAGAATTAACATTGCTTTAAAAAAAAAAGTGTCTCATTTTCCTGAGGAACTGCCATAAGACCCGTCAATCCCCCTCATAGGAATATACCCAAAGAATTCACATCCATGCAACAAAGACATCTGTTCAACTATGTTCATAGCAGCACTATTTGTAATAGCAAGAACCTGGAAGCAACCTAGATGCCCCTCAATTGAAGAATGGTTAATGAAGATGTGGCACATCTACACAATGGAATACTACTCTGAAGAAAAAAATAATAGTATCCTGAAATTTGCAGGCAAGTGGT
The DNA here is from genome assembly GCF_943737965.1 of Phodopus roborovskii. Classification (NCBI taxonomy): domain Eukaryota; kingdom Metazoa; phylum Chordata; class Mammalia; order Rodentia; family Cricetidae; genus Phodopus; species Phodopus roborovskii. The sequence goes on from NW_026126447.1 coordinate 15,457,167, forward strand.
TGCCACTTGAAGAAACCATCCTGAATGAGGTAACCCAGTCACAAAAAGAGGAACACAGTATGTACTCACTCATATATGGATTTTGGACCTAGAGCAAAAGATCACCAGCCTATAATTCACACCACCAGAGGAACTAGGATACAAGGTGTATTCTAAGAGATTCATATAAAGTCCTTCACAGAACTGGAAAGGGACAAATCCCCCAGAGCTCAGGGAAAGGGGGGCAGTGAATGGAGAGAGAAGTAGGAGATAACCAGGGGTAGGAAAGGAAAACATGTGTGACCAGGAAGATTGAGCCTGGTTAGGAATAGAAGACAGGAAAGAGAGAGAGAGAGAGAGAGACAGAGACAGAGAGAGAGAACATAAAAGAGGGAGCCAATATTGGTTTGAAGATAAAATTTGAACACAAAGAAAGGTCTAGAGAACTACAAGACTGCTGCCAACTAACAATTTAAGCTTCCGTGGAAAGGCTGTCATAAATGCCCTTCCCCGGAGAGTGAGATCAACAACTAACTTATCCATGGAGCCCTCAACTAACGCCTGCTGGAAACAGGATCAAACACCCATACATAAACACTGAGTCGAACTAGAACCCAGATGCAAATGGAGAGGACGAGACCAAGCGGCAGAAACACATACAGACAGCTTACCTGAACAAGGAGGAGCTAATGGGCCACTAGACTGATAGCTGGGAAGCCAGCATGGGATTGACTCAGCCCCCCACCCCCCGAATATGGGTCTCAGCCAGAAGGACTGAGCAGTCTAAGGGACCTCAGACAGTGGAGCAGGATGTATCCCTGGTGCACAAAAGGACTTTGCGAACACATCCTCCATGGAGGGATAACTGCCTTAATCTAGAGACAGGAAAGAAGCCCTAGTCCCTACTTCACATGATCTGTCAGATCTACATGACCCCAACTGGATGGCATTCCCCTACATATGGAATTGGGGTGGGGGGATGGGAGAGGAGGGTGGTTAGAGTGCATGTGAGAGGGCAGAGAGGGTAAAAGGGAGGGGAGGAGGGAGGGAGGGAGGGAAGGAGGGAGGGAGGGAAGGAGGGAGGGAGGGAGAGGGAACTGGGATCGACATGTAAAATAATAAATTAAATTAAAAAAAATTGCTTTGACTCCAAAATTTAAGTTCAAGGACAAGTTACTGGGGAAAAGGATTTCTATTTTTGTTTCCACAGAAAATGAAAAGATGTGGATTCCTTCCAGACTAATGTGGTTTGATCAAGCCAGACCACCTGAAACAGAGTAGGAGGTGATCCTACATTCAAAACAGCTGGACAAAGCAGCCTTGCAGACTACAGCCAGGATTTCTGCATCTTTTTCCATCCCCCATGGCAGCGCCCCTTACCAGCAGGAATTAGTTTGGAAAGAACAATGCCCAAATTCCCAAATATTGTCTATATATGTTTGTTTTCATTTAAATGGTCTTTGTTATATAAAATAAATTTAAAAAAATTAAAAAAAAAGTGTCTCATGCTATAAGTATTGAGCTGCACGCCAGTCCTTTAGAGCACACATCCTTCTCTCTCTCTCTTTAAACTCACTGAATGGGCTGAACACAGAAATAACCCTCACCTCCGGGGCTGACTCCAGCTGCTGTAGGCTGCATTCTGCAGTTCACTTTCTTCCCCTTCTCCTTCTTCCCTCTCTGGTAGTTCTGGAATGTCTCTGCTTTAGGAAAGAAACAGAGAGAATTCTGAGCAATACTGCCTTGAATACCCTTAATTGTTAATTAAAATAGCAGAGCTATTTGAAGTTTCACTGTCCCTGACCTACAAACTTACATCATTTCCCAGCACAGGAAACAAAACAAAACAAAACAAAACAAAACAAGCATGCAAACGAAAAACCTAACCAAACAAGTAACAACCTACACAAGATCCAGCTGCACATAAAGTCTTGCCTGATCTATTTGCGGATTAAATGTGGCAGAATAAAGGAGTAGAGGAAAGGAATGGAGAAATTGCAACAAATTCCTGAATTCTAAAGGAAATTTATTCAGCAAAGGTTTCTCTGGCCCAAAGGAATTCATCATCAGTTGATTTTATAGAACTGAAAAAATCTATAGAAAACTTATATCCCAATTATAGCCATTGCTCACTGTTAGGAATACTGAACTTATTCAAACTATGTGATCTTCAGATTTGAGATCAGAAGTTTGGTAGTCCATTGGATCTGCACTTGAATATGATTCACACTGCTCACAAACCCAGGTCCAGGCTCTCCATGAACATTCTTTTCTTTAACTGGAATGGTCAAACATTGTTTAAACATTGTTAAAATGAAATTTAGCTATTTCAGGCTCTACCAGCTGTTCTGCACTTGAAGTCCCCTTTTATGTAAACTAAAGAGGATAGATATTGGAAAAGCTTTGCTTTCTAGAGTCTACACCTGACAATGGGCCAGGATGGTTAGCAACAGCTCCAAGAGGTATACTGTAAAAAGATGTCAAGGCATTGAATGAGAAACAATCCAAGTCCTCTCGACCCAGAGAAATGTAAGCTGAAAAGATGAAAAGGAGATGAAGGGAAAGGTAGGTTTAGGAGACAGAGAATGTGAGTAACTACTGTAACAGCTACTGACAGCAATAGGATTGGGGAGGTTCTCTGCCCTAAGGCCTGGGCTAGGAGATCTATGCATAGCTAAACATAAATGATCTTGGTCATGCTATACTGCAGGCCTGCCATTTGAGTTGAGAAGACAGTCTTAATCCTTTGACACAGAGACCTCAGCTTCTTCAAATGACTCTACCATGTGGAGTCCTTTTACTAACTCATACATGCTCTTCTAGATATGGCTGGTATTCGTTACTTATCTTAGCAT